>NC_140610.1:10096301-10804634 GCF_057381915.1 Diplotaxodon limnothrissa | reverse complement strand
ATATCGACAACAGGTACAAAGCGGTAGGATTAATTAGTTAAGCACATAATGAATGTTAATGATACGAAGACAAAAAAAGGTAGTGTGACGCCAATCAAACTTTTATGAGGGTTAAGGGGTGTTGAATACTTAGGGACTAAGGAGGTACACAGGAAACGGAGAAGGCACTGAATGTTTAAGCTATTAGTCCCGTGTCCCCAGGGGATTCAATTTGAGCCTCCCATAGGGGATAGCCTCTTTATCCACAGGGCATGATTGGGGCACACAGGGGTTAAACTATAAGGCAGGCTATATAACACTATTGTGTGCCAAGTTCCAGGAAGCTATTCCCCTCCTTGCTCTTCCAGGCCATTTTTATAAAGAGAATTGGGGTGGTTAATGTCGTGGGGGGCCTAATCTTTTGCGAGTAAGCGATATGTGACAAGAAGGCTTTTAAAGCACTTAGGTTTGAAGATGGAAGAAAAAGCTGTAGGGTGCTGTGAGAAGGAAGAGGTATGAGTGTAAAAATAAATACAACAATGCAGTACAATGGAGAGGAGAACAGCAGTGGGAGGAAAAGTGATTCATCAAAAATTTCTCAGTTTCTTAGGCTAGTTTCAAACATACTCAAAAAGATTTGATTTTTAACTCTTTGTGGCTCAGATGCAGTGTTTCGAACCTGTATCTATGGGGAATTACCACCAGAAATCTGATTTTTTTCCCCCCCCTGGCTTACAGAGGCATGAGATAGTCTGATGCATCTGTAAGTTGGGACCACACAATGTTAAAACATTTATTTATTTGGCCTTTCAAGCGTCAAACGCAGCTGAGACCGATAACACGCGCACACTCACACGCACACCACCCTGATTTGTTAAAGGATACATTGCTGCCTGAGTAGGGTGAGATGTCAGCCATGTCCTGGAGATCACTGCACTCAGACTTGATGAGGGACAGGGAGAGCCCCTCGGCTGTGCTGCCGGGGTGTGCTGGAGAACAAGAGCGATGGTGGTGCCCCAGGTGATGACCTGACGACATCTTGGTCCTCAAGCTGGTGCTTTCCCTGGACAGGTCCATGGAGTCTGGTGAATTACGGTCCTTGCCTGTATAACTACCTGGGGGTGCGCCAAGAGGACTCTGGAAAGGGTAGCCCATGAGAGGCAGTGGAAAGGGGTGTCTAAATGATGGGGGGCTGAAGCCCATGGAGGCAGAGAGTGAGGAGGGGTGAAGGGCGGGGTGGTGGTTTCCACCGTGGGCACCCACAGCTGAGGCCTGGTGGTGGTGCTCACTGGGTGTTTTCCTCACTACTAAGGGCAGTGCCTCAGTTTGGTCATTGGTTGCGCCGGGGATCCCGGGCATGCTGGTAAAGGAGTCGAGCGGATTGGGAATGATGACATCGCCAAAGCACTGCAGCCTCTGGTTGGCGGTGTGAAAGTTGGGGTTGTCTCCATTGACAGCAGTAGGAAATCTTTCAGGAGGTATGGAAAGTGTAGGAAAGGCTTGCTGAGGTGTAGGGCGTGGAGGCTTTGCAAACACCTTAACCACTGTGTCCACCACCTGGGTCATGGCAGAATTGAGTTCCTGCTTCAGCGTTTCTGCCAGCTGTTTGCCTTCAGCATGCATCGAGGAACCCGGACCTCCGTGTCCTTTGTTCCTGCTAAGCCCTTCTCTTCTTGGCTTCTCTCCGTCAGCCAGCAGGGCTTGCTCCTGAAGCAATGCCCTCGCCCTGTCTATGAAATGGCCCGGATCCAGGTCAGACATCTCATTGTCTGAGCGCAAGTCATCTCCACCCCGATCGTCACCTCCGTTATCAGACCTGCCTGGGCTGTCCTCTGACATGTTTCCTATGTCATTGTGGAGGTCGTTGTGTTCTGAGTCATCAGTTGAGTCGTATATCTGAAAGAACTTCTCCTGCAGCTGCCGTAGTTGCTTCTGCATGTCCTCCAGCTGCAGTTTGAGCTGCCGTCGCTCTTCCTGCTTCTGTTCCTTTCTCTGGCATACCAGCTGGGTGAAGCTCTGCTGTTGCTGCTGTGGCAAACGCTGTTTACGCTTGTTCTCTCGGCTACTGCTGCACACCTCGCCTCCCCGTGGGCTGCTGGGGGCCTGCTGTTGAGACTGAGGAGGTGGGCAGTCCAGCTCCATGTCCCGTTCTCCATCCATATCATGGTCACACTCATGACGGGTAGCAGCAGGTACTACCACGCTGGGGGAATGGCTCATGCCACGGATAATGTTCTCTACGCGAGCTCTCTTGGCACGCAGGTGTTCATCATTGAGACGTTCTATGTCAAAGGTGGCCAGGCCAGGAGGACGGCCAAATGGTGACAAACACTCTTGTGGGGTGCTGTCCTGGGAGGAGTTACTGCAGGCATCCTCTTGGGGAGCATCAGAACTTGCATTAGAGAGCCCTGATCCAGGGAAGCCAGAGTCCCCTCTATCACCCCGGTCCCCTCTTTCTCCCCTCTCGGGCCCTCCTCCATTTTTGGCGATGTTATTCTTGAGAAGCTGAGAGATAATGGTGGTGCCAGGGAAGGGCATCATGGTGTCCTCGTATGAGTTGGCCCTCTTCAGTAGCTTTCGGAGTACATTGGACTTGGACTCACTGTCACTAGCTGACACAACGCCAGGCCCACCATGTGGCTGCACAACGGAGCACTCCATGGAGTCGGTGTCTGATCCGTGGTGAGAATGAGAGCTCAAAGAGTTCATGGCACTAAAAATGGCTGCTTTGGCGCGGGCAATGTTATCAGTGGTGGCTGTGGTGACTGCTGCTGTGGAGGAGGATGTGCTGCCCACGGTCCGCTTAACACCAATGTCCACACGTCTTCGCTTGGTCTGTCTGTTCAGGAGGGAGTCGCTGTCATGGTCCGGCATCACGGGCTGCTGCTATTGGGCCATATCCCACACACCCAGTCCTCTAGGATCAAAGCCTCTGAGTACCTGGAGGGGGAAAAAAATCACAGCTGCATGACTCACCAAAGTGAAAAATATTTTCAGAATCTAACTCCCTCACTTCGGCCTGTCCTTAAGCAAGAACCAAAGCTGTACCAAAAAAAAAAAAAAAAAGAAAGAAAGAAAAAAGCTTAAACATTTTTTCATATACTGAAAAAGTCAGAATCCGTTAACCTCTAGAGAATTGGAGTAGCCGATTCGATGGGTCTAACCTAAAGATATTTTTCTCAAAGCAGCAGGGAGTACCTCGTCTTAGTTTCTGCAAGTGATGAACGTTAAACATTCATGATTACATTTAGGTAGTAAGGACACAGGGCTAAAGGGAGACGGGGTCAGAATTAGGCCTTGGCTCGACATTCCAGGGCAAAGTCCTACATTTTATCCTGTCCCATGTTACATGCTGCGCGACACTGAACCAATTCCCACGGAACACAAAGCTGCATAAAATTATGATAATTACTTAAGTACTTGTCCTCATTTCCATGATTGTGCAGTGAGAGCCAACGTAGGAGCTCACAAAATCAAATAAAAAGAAACAGGGTTAAGATCATCAAAAAACAAAAAAACATGCAGGAGGATGCCGTACACATTCTACATATCACTGCACACACTTTACTGAAGCCTAAAACGCTGTCGGTCAATTCAACAAGAAATTTCAAAATATTTAAAACCACGTTTAGTCTTTGCGCAATTGTAAAAGTCCTGCATTCACATTAATCAATATGGCCATCATATCGTACTCAATGGGAAAAGTGACACAAAAAAGAAACACAAAATAGGCCTATTGATTATGGTGCCAGCATGAGCTCACTTCTGTGTTTTTTGTTTGTCTTTTCATCTGGCAAGGGCAGTTAATTCTGCTCAAATGAATAGGTCACGCGGGTCAACTCTGGCAAGGAGCAACTTAAAGCGCTCTTACAAAAAACCCTAATGCCCTTCTGAAAGCAAAACGTTTTGTCAGTACAGGGCTGCATCAATAATGCTATGTAAGCAGCGGTGGCAGTGCCTCAGTCAGAGCCATATCAGATGCAGCCTATCTCAAATGTTATTGTCAGAAACAATTTAATATTTCTGTAAAAAAAAATTACATATTTTGAGGTGAGTAATTTGTGAATTGTTTCAGTGTTTTCTTAGGATAAAAGTGTAGGTGGACATTTTAATTTTTATTTTTAAACAAGACAGTTTTTGTCAGGACTCGCAATGGCTCAGTCAGAAAATGATAAAATCTAATGAATTTAAGGTAACTTAATTTTTTATAGTGTGCAAACATAAAAAATATTGATTTGGCTCACATGGAAATGCAGCTGCAGTCATGTCACATGGCGGATTCAGATCTATGTTTATAATTTAACATTCAAAGGCATTCATTTCGAAGGCTCTCTTTGAAGTGCAAGTGAAAGCAAACAGCAGGAGAAATTTCTCTCTTTTGATTCAGGAATACTTTTTCCTCAGCTACAACTAAAAGAAATGTATCATCTTTACATTGTCAGTGCATGTGAAAAGACTTTTTAAAAGACTTCTGTCTTGCCACTAAGGCCCACACTTTCACACTGCATGCACACACACACACACACACACACACACACACACACACACACACACACACACACACACACACACACACAACATCGCTGTTGGCTTTGTTGCAAACTGTGCAGTGTGGTGCACATGTTGCACATGGTATTTGATGTAATTCAGGGAGGAAAAATTACATTTTGTAGCAGATAAAACTGTGAAAGTACAGACTTACTGGATGCACACTGGGTTAAACTGTGACACCAGTATTCTAAAATAAAACATTTGATAAATGCCTTTGGCTCAGGTCGTGATAGCCATATCCAGGCATACAGACAAGACCTGATACATCCACACGAGTAAAAAAAAAAAAAGAAAGAATGAAAGAAGAAAAAACGCACTTCACTGTCTCGGGAAACTTGCTTGAAATAGTCACCAGCACCTGTCTTTGCCGAACACGCACCTGTCCCCTATTGCCCATGCGCACTCTCACACTCTCCCGTTCTCTCTCTTAAAGAAAAAAAAACTTGCAACAATTTTAAGCATCTGTCATACTCACATACAGAAATTCACTCAAACTTAAAGGATACACCTTAATTAAAAACTCATAAACAATACACGCATAAAAGGACCATTTAAACCTCTCACGGAAAAAAAGGAAAATGCAAAAAGTTTTTTTTAAAGGAGCAAAGTTCAAGTTTTAAACTCAATTAAAAATAATTCTTTAAGGTTTGAACTAAAAGTCCGGCAACATTTCTTCAAGTGAGACTGAAATCTGTTGGTTTGGATATCTGTTTAGTTGCCAGCGAACAGACTTGGATATCAAAAGAGTTGCGCACACAATCGAAACACTGCGCTTTATCACATCTGTCCTAGAGAGCTACCGCACAAGATAGAAACCCCATTTACCAACCGGGAGGGCTGAGTACCTCGGTAGTTTACTGTGCAAGACTCTTTGTTTGACTTATCAATTAAAAAAAAAAACCCGTAATGAGTCGAAATAAGACTTAGCCAATGGGACAAAGACAATATGAGGTCATAGCAAATTCACAGTTTACAATAAGCGCGGAGGAGAGCCAAACACATGAAGCCTAAAAAAACAAAAAACAAAACCCAAAACAAAACCAAAAAACCAACCAAAAACAGCCCTTGTTAGAAATCACGATTCCTTTCGCACAAAAACTCGCTTCCCAAACTTACTTTTTTAAAGTTGGGAAATCAACTTGATCTCTGTGCTTTGATGAGGAAGGCTGGGCTACCGCTCGCAAATCATCCTCGAGACAAACACGGGCTGCTCGCGCAACTCTCACCACAGATCAAGATGAGGGTACGAAACAGAGCAAATAATGTCGTATCGAAATGATTAGCAGTTGATTACCATAATAAATGTCCCCGTTAACGATGTTTGATTTGTTTATTTTTTCCGCCCACCGTGCGCAGGCGAGGCAGAACGAGAACAAGAGAGGGAGGTATCCGAGGACAAGGTTACTTACCCTTTTGATGAAGAGGGGGACAACCTGAACTCCTGCGGGGGGGAAAAATGAGAATACGCGCAGGGCACCGAGGATTGTTGTATGCTGGAATATAACAGTGTCTCAGAGAATGAAGAGCTGGAATAAAGTCGGCGACGCGAGCGAAAAGAACAAAATAGGGGAAAAATATAGAAGATGAAAAGAGCTCTTGCGCGTCGGTCTCTCCCTCTATCCTGTGCTGTCTGAAAGAGTGAGAGACATAGAGAGTATGCTAGAGAGAGAGAGGGAGAGAGAGCGCGAGACCGCGTGTATGTGTGTCTCCGAGGCGCACTGGATGCAGAGGACTGGATGCTGGAGCGCTCCTCCGCCACTAAGATCCACTTTAAGACACGGCTGAAGGAAACAGGAAGACGTGCGCGTCATGAGCGGCGTGATGTAACGGTCGCAACCTACCAATAAGAAGCGTCCGTCGGGTCCGGAGAACAACTCGCTGAACTTGACCAGAGAATGGGACTTGAGCATGCTACCAAAGAGAGAGAGAGAGGAGGAGAGAGAGAGAAAAAAGGAAATAGCAGTCTTACTAATGTTTCTTCACAAATCACCGACGACGCGAGTAAGAATCGTTACACACTTTGACATGACACTTCTTAAGCAGCGGGGAAAATCACAACACACAGACACACACATACACATGGCTATGTTATTTATTTTCATGGTTATTCTTTAAAAAAAAAGAGAGAAAGTTTCTGTAATAAACGGTTTAAGTGCTGCGTAGTCCCAGGAAATGTGGAATAAAGTGTCAGTAGCTTCAGCCAAGAATTTTGAATGTTTTTGAAATAATAATTGTTGGGAATATGAATCAAATAAATTGATTCATTTCGAAACGGATTAAAAATCATATTAAAGTTATTGTTAACAGTAAACGTTGTACCGTTTTTACGCAAATGTCTCCAGACATCTTTCAGCCTTCGTTTTATTTGTTTGCAATAAATTTCAAATTAAAGGTCTCTTTTGGAATCCAGTTTTTTTTAACCCTTCTGTTATTTCAAGTTTCGATCATACTCGATTAGGCATTCTTTCAAACCCAGCCATCTTTAATGATTGGAATATAATAATATTAACTGTGTAATTTGATCCTTGTATGTCAGAGGAAACTATGCACGGCGTATTTTTTTTTAGATCAGTCATGGGTATATACCGCATATACTTTTTTGTTTTATTTTTATTTTTCCGGCAAAAACACTGCCACACGTTTAGACCGTGCATTCTCGTGGGGGACAAACAAGTTGGGGGTCACTTGAGTATTGGGGGATAAAAATGGCATGTAGAGATATTTTACGCACGCGGGTTTCTCATTGGTTGCACCCAAGTCTGATTAATGGACGAGTAAAGCAAAGCAGCACATCACGCTTACAGCTCTGCTTTTGAATTCAGATTATCCAGAGAAGCCACTGTCTGAAGAAAACTAAACATCACTTTTGTAAAAAGCTCAATTAAGAGCCGAATATCGTCACGAAGCTTCTGTCAGCTTGCTGTCACTAAAATATCCCCCCTAAAGATGAATTCTAACCTGGTGGTAAAACGAAGAAGAATAAAGAAAAAGAATTTACCTGTATGTTTGCAAACCAAATGATTTTCAACATATTATTAGTTTTTCCACCCACCTGTAACACAACCTTGCGCACAGTGACACCTGATCCTTTCCACGAGGCTTCTGATTTATGAAATGATGACGGCTGCTCGCTCTCAGTCCTCCTGCTTTCTTACAAACTGGATGCTTCATCATAACACAGCCGCTTTTGCGCGCGGCTAAACAAATGTTTTAACCTTCGACATTTACAACAGGTGATATTCACAATTTTTTCTTAATATTACGAACATTTTACTGGGGCTGGATTTAATGTTTAGGATGGAGAGAATTATTTTATTCGATTGTTTTTGAGGGTACATGGCACATTCATCTATACTGCTGATCTTACGTTCCAGGTTGGCAAATAATAGTTTTCAGAAGAAAATTATTATTATAATTAAAATTATTATTATTATAGTAACGTAAAAACTTGATTTTTCATTTTTTTTCTTTCTCAAATTATATTTAACAAATGTTTTTAAAACGGTTTAAAAAGTTCTTGCACAATTGCTCATGAAATCAGCTATTTTTATTCCATGCTTCTCGCTTCGGATCCATTTTGTTGCACGTTTTTCTTTTTTCTTTTTCTTTTTCCTTCTTTCTTCTTTCTTTTTTCTTTTTTCTTTATCCTACTGAACAAACAGGATCCTAAAGTACTTAACGAGAAATCTTATTTTCCATATGCCCCTCTGTCAGGCGCCAAAAAGGAAAAGGCGAGTCTCTTTTCCATGTCGCAAGCAAGTGTTTTTTAGGACGAACGAATTGCAACGAAGTCAGCAAAGTTTGGTGTCTGGAGTGGCTTTTCCAAAGCAGGTGTCCCGGCCCCCCTCCTGCTCCCTAACTGGCCTGTGGCTGATTTGGCCTCGGCTCCCCTGGGTGCCGTCGGTGCGCACACAGGCTGGAAAAACAGGCCGGGACATTAAAGAAAGCGTGTTTGGAAAAGGAAGACTCGGATGAGGTGTAGAGGAAACGTGTGGTTTAACACTGGCTGCTCTTATCGCGGCCCATTCCAGGTGGATCAACCCGTGGATTTGTTTCAAACTCCCTCTCTCCTCCCCACCACCACCACCTCTTTTGGATCGAGTGCGACACACCTCGATGCCCAAGACTGATAATACGCTCTGACATTGCGCACTGATGGCCGAATTTACTGACATATTTATTAGAGCTGTGCCCAAATGCAGAAGGAGGGAGGCTACAAAAACAATATTTCTCCCAGAGGTGTTATAAAGCCACATTTTTATCTCGTGCTGAGTGGTAATAAGTGCACGCACTCGGCGCATGGTATGTCGAAGTGGAGAGGAGCCAGTGGATTTTTCCTTAGTATGAATTTTGATCAATGTCGCCATTATTATTATTATTATTATTATCACTGTTATTATTATTATTATTATTATTATTATTATTATTATCTATTATTATTATTATTATTATGTAGCCTGGTGAATTGAATGTGAACAGACCTAAGCCGGTGGAGATTTCATGAATTTAAGTTTCCTGAATTAATGAAAGAATGAATATTATTTGGCAGAAGAAGAAATCTCTTGAGCAGCAGTTATAAAATGACCTTAATCAGATAATGACTTGATGAGCTCCTACAACAGCTCATTTCTTTTCAGAGAGACAGTTTTTGGAGAAATGAGAGAGCGACACAGAGAGAGAGAGAGAGAGAGGGGGGAGAGAGAGAGAGAGAGAGAGAGATTTGCGAAATCATAAGCAGGGCGAGATGGTAGCGCTAAAAGCTGTTTTGTTCCGGAGAGGTCTCCGGGTCCCTGAATAAAAAGGTTTAGGAGACAGGACAGAGGAGAGGAGAGGAGGATTTCGGGATTCGAGTGTAATAAGTGAGTAGGAGTCTGAAGTCCTTGTTGGGCCTCATGTCCAGGACTTAATGTATTCAGCTTTCACGGCGGAGATGAGGATGCAGGAGGAAAATGTGCACTTGTTTTTGTGGTCAAGGTAAAATGGAATCTGAAATATAAGAAAGCTCCATAAGGCCCCAGCGCTGTAGTAAAATAACAGCAATTTACACATGTTTATTAATGATATTACTCCTTGGCTACCGGGTTGTGATAACTGGCACAGTGTGTTTACCCCCCCACTCCGCAACCACTACCACCCTCCGTGACCCACATCTCTCTTTCTAGGCTACAAGTAGTGGCGATTATGGAGGCGTGTGCTTGTGCGCGTGCGTGCAAGAGGTGGCGGGGGTTGGGGTCATCCTCTATCGCCTGTTTTATGGCAGTTCACACGCACGCACACAAAACACACACTATCTTAAATTCAAATATGCTTTATTTGCATGAATGGGTATTGGCCATAGCTGCAGAAGCAAATGTATGACACAACATAAAGAGAAGCTAACAGGGAAATATGAGATGCATGTGCAAACCAAACACGGAGCAATGATAAACAGTGACACACACACACACACACACACACACACACACACACACACACACACGAAGACTGCACATGTAAAAATATTTCCATGTATATATATATGTTTATTCTGACATTCGGGATAAGGTCTGGGGGATAAAACACACCTTTCTACAGATTAACCCAGTTTCCAACAGTTAGATATGAACCTGTTCGCTCAAACATCTCATGGATCTTGTCAGGCCTGCCTGAAAATAATAGCCAATTAAAAGAATGCTGCTCAGTGAGGCTGACGGGAATATGGCTGCAGTCGAACTCATTAAAATCACAGATGCCGCATATTCCGAACATCGTACATCTGCTTTGGACGCGTAAAATCTGACTATAGCTTTACGTTAACGTGTCGCTCTGATTTCTGTTAAGTCTGAGTAAATTATTTCTTGGAAGAATCTTTTTCTTTTTTTTTTTAAATCATTGGCTATGACGGGAGCTGGGCTAAAGTCAACAGGAACGAAGGGCGCACTCACACATATCAGCACACACACCCACACACACACATACAGAGGGGCACACACACAGCGCCTTGGAGGTGCTTGGGCGAACAGACATGCTGGGAAATCGCCTGGAACTGTATTAAGCCTGACGTCCTTAAAACAAACAATGGCACCATGAAATAAGGGCTTATGCGCTCAAAGTCAAAGAGCCCCTTTAGCAACTCTCTCTGTTTATCTCTCCCTCTGTCTGACACACACACAAGCTCTCTCTCGCGCGCGCACGCACTCACCATTTCTTGGGGGATTACACACTCAGGCTCGCAGCTCCATCGGGAGGGGACCAACTTTGCTCCTATGAACTCTCACCTGTCAACATGGAGCAGAGGACTTTACTTGGTAAACATGAAAGGACTTTAGCTGTTTACTTCTGGCGGTGATTTATCCCACTGCAAAGCCACGGTCACAGCTAGTTATGCGAGTGCTTTTCAAGGCGAGGTTAAATCCACACCGATCCCCGTTCAATAATGGGACGATTTGAATGCGTAGCTGCATTTTCAGCGACTTCAGTTATTTCCACTGGTCACCTGTCTGTGCTAGTCCAAGCTGATTTGACTGGATTAAAGTGACACATCCAGGTAAACGTTTGGTGTGGCTTAAGATGCCATCGCCCCATATAAGTTATGATTACACTAAAAATCTCGTCATTTTTCGAATTTAAATACAACTCTTTACCAATGAACTCTGATCATATGTTTTTTTCCCCCAAACATGGTGGCCCCGTGTCCACAAATAAAGCAGCATCACCTTCTATGTTTTTCGGTGTAGTGTGGCATCAAGCTCTGCATCTGCACCACCTCTGCCTGCAGTTCTTTTCTTTTCCCCCCATTTTTAAAAAAAATATATACTTCCACAGCCACAGAGCCCCCGTCTGAATATGCTGTTTGAAAAAAAAAGGAAAGGCAAGAGCTGTAGCAGATAAGCGGCGGTCTGTTTTCACTCCTCTGATCAGCGGTAATTATATTTGTTGGCGTGGAGGCAAGTGGTCCTCCCCGGGGGGCGTATTGTACTCGACTCACTCCATGTCATAAAACAAAATTACAAGGAAAGGAGAAGATATCCTACAATAACAGAGGCGAGTCATGAAATCAAAGAGGAGCTAAATTAAATCTGAAGAGGGGGGGGGAAAAGTCACGGAAAATACATTAGTGCTATGAAGGACAAGGGCAGGGGGCCTCAAATAAAACGCAGGTTAATGAGTTTTTAATAGCTTCTACGACTATATGGTTGGTTAACAGGCACACATACACCTACCCTGACACACACACACACACACACACACACACACACACACACACACACACACACACACACACACACACACACACACACACAAAGCCTTCTCCACCTCACTGAGACGTTTAAGAGTAATTAGTGATCATTTAAGCTTACCTGTGCTTCAGAGGCGTCTATATGGTCTATAGTGACAGGCTTAAGTAGCTTTAAAGTGCCTCTCTCACCACATATTAGTCTCCGGTTATAAGTTTAGCTCTTTGAAACAGTCTGCTCTCCTGTTACAGTACTGGACATTCACACTTCTCCTCCTACCTGTTGGCACCCTCTTGCCTGCTTTATGTATCTGTGTAACCTCTGACCTGCAGCGTGGATGTCTGGCCTGCTTTACCCAGCAGGACCTCCCCAGCAGAGTGGCCTTTCGCTGGTGACCTCTCACTGACCTCTCACACCAGAGGAGCTCAGTCTGCCTTAGCAGAGGTCAGCGGGAGGGTAAGAGTTATAATTGGCCTGTAAACACATACATGGAAACAGAGACACACATAAACACATACACAGACTAACACTCACCTTTGAGGAGAGTGCTGATTTCTGGTTACTCGTTACCAGCTTATCAAAATAAACACAACTCAAATAGGGAAATATTGTTATTCTTGTGCTCCTCTGTGTGTCTGCTCACTGTAGTTACTTTGCAAATTAAGATTTGACATCAAATTAAATTTACCTAGTTTATGGACTGTGACGGTCCATTCTTATGTATATTACCCAGTACATAAATTTACTATACTTAGATCACATTAAAATGCAAGGAGATGTTATACCATTGAGTTATAATGCACAATGTAGGGGTCATTTTTGTGACTTTTACTTAAGTAAAGGATGTCACTACTTGTTCCACTAGTGTGAATTTCACCATGACATTACTTTACTGTCTCCCATAGTTTTTCTATTAGTTACTGTGTTTTACATTACCTATAGGATCGAGTGTTAATGTATGCATGTAGCTTGTAATTACGCACCATCTATCCTCTGTTGGGCCATGCATGAACATGCCCCAACCACAGGTTAAAAACCAGCAGCCTCAAACTGCTCATTTAAGTTAATGCACACACACACACACACACACAGAGGGCACGCACACTCGAGAATCTGCTGTGCATATACACGGGCTCATGTTAATGCAAACGCGTACACACGCACACGGCGTTTTCAAAGACTTCCCTGTGGACAGAAGCGTCTGCCAGCGCTGCTATAAATCACATTGAGGCTGGTGCTGAGGGCAAGGCGCACCTTGTCCACATCGCCCCCACTCCTGGGCTGAATAAACCATAACATCCTGCCTCTCGTGCTGCCCGACGCCCTCTGAGCATGACCCTAGAGGAGACCCCCCCCGCCCCGATGCCCTCATCTGCCCTCCTCCTCCTCACTCCATCCCCGTCATTGTTCCCCCCTCCTTTCCAGTCTAACTTGTCTATCTTTAGGAATTTTAGCTGTTGCTGTGGACTTTTGGGCAGGGCTCTGTTTACTTGGAACAATACACAACCCCCTCCTCATCTTAATTTAGGACCTTTTTTCATTCCAATGACTTCCTGCTAAAAGAGTGGAATTAGTGAGGGGGGGAGCAGAGAGAAGGCGAACACTGAACAGCAAAACAGCAGGAAGCAAGCATTTATGGGGGTGGGCGGGGGGGGGGGGGGGGGGGGGGGGGGATGGGATGCTGACACCCTCATCCTGTCGTGTGCCTACTTGGCACAGGTGTTCTCGGCCAATCAGCTCCCTCTGTTCCATTTACCTCAGGGTGTGCCGAATTTGGCTGAGAAGGTGCACCTTCCTTTCATGACCCTCTCTGGAGGAAGTATAATGTTTCTGGAAAGAAGGAGAGGATTTTGCAGACCGGTCAGGAGAGCCAAGTGTACAGGCTTATAATAGAGCAGATAGCAAACAGACACATAAAAGTGAACAAAGACCTTATGAAGTGTTGAGTTATCTACTGACTATGGTTCCCTTGATTTTTATGGCTGCAGCGGGAGAAGCTAAGCAAACAATCCACGCAGTGGTTGGTTCTTGGCATTCCAGTTGAAGGTCTTACAGTAGACAAAACCCACATTGGAAAAGAAAATCTCGGCTGTGTGTTGCTTGGCATGAAACCACCGCGCTGATTACTTCCTCTAAAATTCAATTTCTAAAATATCTCAGAGTTGCCAATAAATCCAATGATATGCAAGAGTGTGTTTTAATTTAAAATGCTATTTTCTGAGAGAAAGGTGGTTGAGATGTTTTTGGGTTTTTTTAATACTTTGTTGAAGCACAGTTACAATATGTTTGGGGAAACTAAATAAATGTAGCACTGTATTTATTTTTTTTAAGTTGCGTGGTGTAATGAAATAAAATGAAAATAAATTAAAGTGCAACAACTTTCAAATGATTTAAGCACTAAATCATCACATGACAATGTAATAAAATGTTGCTTTCAGTGAACATGTTATCATTTTGAATTTGATTGTCAGTGTTTCAGAAAAAGCTGCTACATGGATAAGAAACGACTGGAAATCTTGTATAGTGTTAAATTCACACATGGGCAAACGTCACACAACTACTTTTTAACCCAGTAACAGCTCAACAACATGACTGGGTATCAAAGGGGTATTTTTGAGGGAATGTTGGGGAGGAGGTTTGAAATGCTGACTCCCTCTGTGGAGGCCTTATTAATTACTTTACAATTAATATAAATGACAATTGGGGAAGCTAGAACATGTATAGAGGCCATGTAAATGGTAAATAATGCATATGTATACAGGATTTGGAGAAATATATGTTACTGTCTAGACAATACTTCCAATCCATCCATCCATCCATCCATCCATCCATCCATCCATCCATCCATCCATCCATCCATCCATCCATCCATCCATCCAACCAACCAACCAACCAACCAACCAACCAACCAACCATCCCTTTAATGCTTATCCAATTTAGGATTACAGTAGCCTGAAGGTATCACAGTCAGAGGGTATAATCAATTTAGAATACATGATAACTCATGCATGTCTTTGAACTGTGGAGGAAGCTGGAGTACATGGAAAGAACCCATGCATGCATAGGGGGAACATAAAAGCTTCACACACAAATATCCCAGCTGGTTGGTGGATTCAAACCCAGAAACATTTTCTGCGGGGAGACACTGCTGGCAGAGGGGTTCTTGGTTATGTCAGCATGGTAATGCCAAACCAAATTCTGCATCTTGCATGGTTACATAATGAATAAAAATATATGACAAAAAGTTTCTAAACCTCTGAACGGAAGAAAGAAATGCTCGCAAATGCTTGTACCGTGTTAAACAGAAGTAAGAAACCCACAGTTTGAAGTTTACACACTAATATTTGGTAAAATATCTCATAGCAATTTCCATACAACCAGTTGCTTTTGGTGGCCATCAACAAGACTCTGGCGTAATTTTGGCAGGACCACTCTTCCTGGCAGAATTGGCAGAGGTTGGTTTCTGGGCTTGGTTCACACATTTTAATAGGGTTGAGGTCAGGGCTTTAGGAAGGCCATTTCAGAGGCTTGATGTTAGCCTGCTGTTGTTTATCTATTACAAAACCAGTTTTGATGTATGTTTGGAACTGTGTCCAGGTTTCAACTGTCCAGCTGCTATTTTGAGGTGAAGTTGAAGAATTGCAGAACTTTCAGTACCACTGGCAGCAAAACAGCCCAAGATCATGATACTAACACCACCATAGTTTACAGCTTCTGTAGTGTTCTTGAGCTCGAAAGCCTTTACTCATCCAAACACCCAAACTCTTATTTTTGTGGTCAAAGAACTCAATCTTTGCCTCATCTGACCACAAAACTTTACCAGAAGGAATTTGACTTGTCCGTGTGGGCAGCTGCAGTCAAACTTGAAGGTATCAATTGTGGAGCAGAGGATTCTTTCTTGGTCATCACCCTCTTAGTCCAGGACATTGTAAAACTCACATCACTGTGCACAGTGATGCTGGTGTTCCAGTATTTTCCAGATCATGCAGGCTTGAGCCTGCATGAAGAATTTCACCTTGAAAAAAGAAAGTTCAAAGAAAACATTAAAAGCCCAAACCTACCATGACATTCATGCCCATGATGTATATCTGTAAAACAACAAAATATAAAAAACATTTCTCACTTTTAACATTTGATATGTTGAGCTTTTGTGTCTGTACTATTTATAATTTAACATGGGGGTTTGGATGATTTGTAATTAATTGGATTCTGTTTCATATATAGTTTGCACAGCAGCCCAACTTCTTTTGGAAACAGGTGTATATTTGCATATTGATGTGCACATATTCACACATAGATCCTAATCTCTCCCTAACCCCTTGTATGCTTGGATACATCCGCCAGAACACCAGAGGAGTCCTGAGAGGACAAGAATAGTGAGCCATGTGCCTATTTGTGGCATCATTGTGAGAGAGATAAAAGATCTCACTGTTATGCTCGCACACACACACACACACACACACACACACACACACACACACACACACACACACACACACACACACACACACACACACACACACACACAGTTGCACTCTCACACACATGCTTGAGCAGCTATGCACTATATTCGTTAATGTAACCTTCAGCAAAAGAGAAATATTTACTTATCACAACAGTAAGATATAACCTGAAAAAGGCAAATGTCCAACTGTGCAAGTTTCTTAACCTCTCAATCTCTCTCTCTCTCTCTCTCTCTCTCTCACTCACAGATGCAATGGGTAGTTCTTAGAAGAGACAGTAATTTTCTTTTTATACACCCATAAGCAGCTTCTTTTACTCTGCTGCCTGCAATGTGTTCACTGTGTGTGTGTGTAAACAACACACCGCGGCTCCATGCCTTTACCATGGCCTAACCTGACTATAAATGAGTTGCAGTGGCACCTGTGCTGGTGCAGCTCCAGTGTTCGGACAGAGGAAAGTCCCATAATAGGACACAATCTCTTTTGTTCTGTTGGTATGAATAGCTCTAGGAATAAGTTCCCCTCCTCTGACCTATAACTGTTCTGAGATGGACCGTGTCAGTCTTAAGGTGCCACTTGTGTTTTACACAGCAGATAAAGACACCTGAACAGATCGGTATTATAAAACATTCAGCTGTAAATGTGCTATAGCTCAAGGTCTCATAAGAATCAGATCTGAGTAACTGGGACACAACATTTCTTTTTCTTGAGCCTTTGTTGCTTTTATCCTTCCTTATTCTTGTCAAAGTTTATGGGATTGTCATAAACTTTATTGCACATGAATTTGAAAAATTTTGCTAAGCTAAGGTGTCCTCTCCTGTCATTATCAGGTCAATCTGATTGATTCCCCTTTGTAAATCCATTAATTTACTCATATGTCTGCTAAACTTCAGCCTTAGGAGTCGCTCTTACACTTTTATCCGGTTTTAGCTTTAGTTTTCTTTGTGGCATGCAGTGTGATGAGATCAGTCCGAAAGAATGAATGTTACAAAAGTTTGTGCATGCCACTGCACACACTGCTGTTTTCTGTGTCTTTAGCTAAGCCAGGGGACAAGTGATGCCTGAGGCCGTTCCTGATCCTCCTGGCCTTTTCCTTGCAGGAATCTCCTCTTCCTGTACGGAAGTTTATTGTGGCCAATCCGCCTGTCACTGACGTTTCCCAGAGGAAAGTGACAGCGGCTTTATTCACCCGCTGACCTGTGAAAAGGATAAAGGGGAAAAAACAGCTAAGTATGTGTCTGCTCATGGGGGTGTAACCTGACTAAGGGCTTCTTTTCTCTCAAGTAAGGAGACAATGTGATTCTTCTACAATCAGCACAACCTCTGCACATGTGTGTGTTATGTGTATGCATCCAGTGTGGTGTCCTTTAACTGACTTCCCTACTCCTTTCGGGGCTCTTTTGTGTGTCCAGACAAATCTTTGTTTTTGCCAAGTGATACAGTTTAATCTGCGCTCTAAACAAACAGTCCAGTTCCTTTTTTTAGAATTTTCTTTTTTTGTCTTTTCATCTGAAAGTTGAGGCCACACAGCTTGAAGGGAGAGAACAAAATAGATGGATAGAAGGATGAAAAGATGATGTCCATCTGCTCTCATGATCTCTCTCCAACTTTGACTGGCATCAGCCTTTTCTCCATCCCACTTTGGTCCCATCAGCCCCACAGGACTTAGGCACTGGCCTTGTCTTGACCCAGTTCAGGGCCTTCATTCCGGGCTAGCTGATCTGTTCAGCCCCCCTCCCTCTTGTGCTAGGGTTCAACCGAGAATCCTGAGATTACCAGATGGTCACTTAAGAGGGACCGAGAGAGACCGAAGTGCTGTCCACTTAGCTGAAGATTATCCTTTAAAAGGAAGGGCTGACGGTGGAGATGGAGGAGAGAAGGAGAAAAAAGGATGTGCTTAAGAGATAGATATAGAGGGGGCGGATAGAGGGAGAGATGGGAGGACATTCAGAGATATATAGAGAGGGCAAATGAATCATATGGAGATAAAGTGTGTGTGGGAGAGGGTTAACAAAAAAGCGAGGAGAGAAACACGGCATAGAGGGAAATGTCTAAACGAAAAGCTGAGATGGAGGTGATGCGATTGAGCGAGAGAGAGCGGAGGAAGGCTGACAGAGAGAGGCAGAGATGGAGAGATAAAGTAATAGGGAAGCAGGACAAGAGCTGGATTAAGCTGTAAAAACAGTGACTGTGAAGAGTTCACCACCCAAACTGAAGGCATTTAGAAAGGTTTTTCTGGGTTGCAGGGTGCACTTTCCAACTTATTTGTCAATCAACAACAAAACAACTGCATGCTAGATTTGATTTATTCAGAGTGGGGATACTTGTGATTTAATTTCTATGTAGTCTTTGTTATTTTTAAGTCTGTAGACCATTAAAGATGTTGCACAATTGTTACATGAAGGAAAGGAACTCTTAATTTCTCCAAATCATTTCTGCTAGTTATTATAAAATACAGGGAAATAGGGGGATGCTGGCTATCAACAATCTGTTGATACACAGAGTTTTTCTTTAGATGCGAGCACAAGATTTGTCGTCATGCAAACTCATGTAGAATGAGCTTATATTAATAGTCGACGGCTTCCTGAGGGAAACATCTGACTGCTAAATGCTCTGCACAATCAGCCATTAAATACTCCTGGTACTGCGTAGGTCCATTGCCTCGTGCCAATCAGGTCTAATCCATCAGTCACAAACATAGAAGCTCTCGGGGTGTTGTGTGGTGTCTGGTGAAATGTTGGCTGTGAATCTTTAATCTTTCAGGATGAAGCCTCCCTCCTGTGTGTCCTGCAGATACTCGATTAGATTTGGATGTCAGGTTGACGCTTTGGGTTATTTGCCCTAAGTTGACCCTGAGCATTTTTTGAGGTTCTGTGTTCTTCATAATGCAAAAATCAAAGTTTTAGCAACAAAACATTGCAAAATAACCAGACAATCTTTGTATTTCCTTCACCTGTTAGTGGTGTGCCTGATCAGTGTGTCCACTAATTATTAATTGTTTGTCTTTTTGGTTCAGTGTTTGGGCCTCCTTTGGCGAAAAAACTAAATTGTCTTCATGAGAATAAAAATGGCCTTTTGAAAAATAGAGTGAACCGTGACCAGTGAGCTGAAAGATAAAAAAAAAAAAACTCCACCTACACTTACTGACTACTTCATCAGGTACACCTGCTCAGCTGCTTGTGAATTAAATACCTAATCAGCCAATCACCTGGCAGCAAACTGATGCATTTAGGCATATAGACATGGTGAAGATGGCCACCTGATGTTCAAGGAAAGAATCTAGGGCAGGGGTGTCCAACTCCAGGCCTCAAGGTTCCTGCAGGTTTTACATGTTTCCTTGATCCAATACAGCTGGTTTAAATAGCTACATGACCTCCTCAACATGTCTTGAAGTTCTCCAGAGGCCTGGTAATGAACTAATCATTTGATTCAGGTGTGTTGACCCAGGGAGATGTCTAAAACCTGCACGACACCAGCCCTCAAGGCCTGGAGTTGGACACCTGTGATCTAGGGTTGTAAGTTTAATGTTCCCTTTAATTTTCTTTCTTTTTTAGCATATCCTTTTGGTCAGCTTTAGCAAGCTGTTGTGTCAAACACACTTTCTTTTGCTAAGAGGAGCCCTATAAACGCTCTATAAGCTCCTCTTGTTAGTCAATTTCTTTTTATTTTATTATTTTTGTTTCTATTATTGTTTTTTTTTTAATGATTATTCACATGAATGTGTTTTTAATCTTCAGTCCCACTAGCACACACACTTTACAATCAAATTTTGAAGTGCCCCTGACCATGCATGAATAAAAATGAAGGCCTTTAAACAAGCAAGTCTTTAGGAATACTACTACTATTACTAATACTAATAATAGTAGTAATGATTATTATTGTTTTGATTATTGCTTTTTGGTTGTTACTTACAGTTTTCCAAAACACACAACTTACAAATTGCTCAGAATTATAGTTAAATTGCAAAAATGTAAAGAAAACAAAATAATAAATGGAAAAGTGTAAGGCTTGACCTTTTAATTTAAACATATTCCAGTATTCCATATACAATATCTTAAGTTGTGGTAAATTTCATTAGAGTTTATATCACTGCTGGGTTTCTTCACAAATTTCATGGCGCTATCATATGGATCATATGGGTGTAGTTCTTTTCCCCCATTTCATTTCTTGCCCCGGGCTGACACCTGTTATTCTTTTTTCATTTCTGCTCTAAAATCCAAACTTTAAAAAAAATTGAGCCATAATGAATTTCTCTTTTTTTGTTGTTGTCATTTTTGTTTTGTTATAAGCGCTTTTTTTGGCTTCCTCATTAGATGCATTTGCTTCAGTTTCTTCAGTCGTACTGTCTTCTACCTTTTCGTCTTAGAGGTGCAAGCTTCACTCATTGACAGTTATGCAATCGCGCTCGTTTCTCACAAGAAATTTTGTCCATAGCTGCTCATATTGCGGCCCAGTTGTGTTGTGTTGACCGTGTTTAATCATTCATTTGTTTTCTCCAATACTTTAAAACTCAGCACCATCGATTCATGAAGTTAAGTCAGTGAATAAAGTGAGTGAGCTCATTCGCTCGTCTCATCAGATCAGTGGCCTTTCCAGTGCCCAGTTATTGCATTGCCCCAGTAGACAGGATGTGCGCACATACACAACGGGTAAACTGAAGGCTGAAACTGAGTGTTTCAAATGGGCCACACGAGCTCTGTGTAGCTGCCCCTCCCTGAGCATGACGAGAGAGATGACACTCTCATTTGAGGCAGCAACGGGGATTCAAGGATGAGAGGTAGGGAAAAAGCGAGAGAGTGAGAGAGGTGAGTGCGAGAACAGAGGAAGAGGATGGTAACTCAGCCCCACCACCACCTCTACACACACACACACACACACACACAAACACCCCCTCACCCACCATGTTAATCTCCTCATTTTCATTTCTCTTACCATGTGGGATTAGAATGATTTTATTTAAAGTGTCAGCTTGAGCCTCTGGAATGAGAATTCTGGATTTTATAGGGATTAATATTACAGAGAAAATGCACACACACACACACACACACACACACACACACACACACACACACACACACACACACACACACACACACACTCACACACACACACACACACACACACATTTCAGATTTGTTTCTTCTCTGCCACTCACTAATGAACTGCTTGACCAACAAATGTTATTTATCCTCGATATCAGTGCAGGGGAGGTGGATGGACGTTGTGATACATGGTGAAGCATGTGCAGCTCTGTTAGTGTGTGTGTGTCTGTGTTTGTCGTGTTATTATTTGTTTCGTTTTTTGTTAAGTCTTAGGAAACAACACATTAGCTCTTTTTTTAGACTCTTCAAATTCAGACCCCCCTTTTTTTGACCTTGATATATATGTAATATACTCACATATCTATATTATTGCTAATATATATTTGTAATATATCTATATCATGGCTAAAGCACTTCTGGATGGATGCAAACTGCATTTCGTTGCCTTGTACCTGTGACATGTGCAATGACAATAAAGTTGAATTCTATTCTATTCTATATTCTTTTATATGACCAGAACATCAGGCAATCTCCTGTTAACTTAGGCCAAGCCAAGTGAAATGAGGTGAACAAACTCTAACGAAAGCTTCACCCTTCTGTGCGTCAGATTTAACATCTAATCTACATTAGTATAAGGCTTTCAGGGGAAAAAAAGAAGAATAAAAAATGGCATCACCTTTTTATCCTAGGGCCAAGCCTTTTATTCCGCCTCTTCTCATTACATTAAAGGATGAGGGCGGCCGTACAGTGGCTGAGCGGTATTTAAAGACACCATCCCCTTCATCTGTTTAATTTCTCTATATTTAAGAGACTCCCTCCTCCCTTCGCTGCTGCCTCCCACTGTTTAATTTCTCTTTATGTGAAGACTCCCTGCCTTCATCTCACTGATTGATCGTTGTCTCTGTAAATGACACAGTGGAGTTAGTTACCACAAGATACAATCTTTAGGACAACCAGGATGATGTGTCTGTGCAGACACGGAGCGACTTTAGGTTTATACACCAAATCTTAAAAGCTCAAAAATGTTTTTACACCTTTACCACCTTCTTTAACTGTTTACAGTTCCCTTAAATTACCATATTTTGTATCTTTTTATTTTATAATATGTGCTCACCGAAAATCCTTTTACAGTTGAATCTCTCCACCTTTAACTGGTAGTAGATACAAAACAGCATTGGCAAATGATCAGAAGGATGATCAATTTACATTATTGGGGAAAAAAAATGATGTTCAAAAGAATTCACTATCAAAATACACACGGTAACGGTTTGGTAATACTGATTTTTCCAGTGCGCATCAGATGAGCTCTTTCATGGTTGCTACTTTAAGACGACATCCCAAGTGAATAAAGTCTTGTGAGTTTGATCATCAAAAAAGATGAAATTAAGAGTGATTTAGGGTATTTTTTATTTTTCTGTCTGGTTGTTTGTGCTTTTGCTGTTTAATATGTATTACAATATTCTGAGGATCTTTTTTAATCTTACAAGAGTTGACAGAATTGATTCCTATAATGTTTTGCCTATTTGTTGTAAACTCTTGTGGTTGGCGTGGTCAGCCAATAACTTCAAAGATGTTGACAAACATTTTGTGCTTTAACCAATCATTATTCTAATTGCTGATTGACTTGCCAATATGTTTTCCCATCAGCTGATGAATTGCTCTGTGTAAGAAATTGTGAGATTCACTATAGAGTTATAAATCGCAGGCTTTTCTTCAAATGAAGAGAAGCACACACACACACACACACACACACACACACACACACACACACACACACACACACACACACACACACACACACACACACACACACACACAAATCAAAACATGAATAATTAATGCTTTTTATAACCCTGAGATCAGTCAGGGGTTATGCTGCAAGTCATTTCCATTACATACACAACACTTCATACCGTTACAGCAAAAGAGCTCATGATGTCAAAGTATACAAGTATTCAGAGGTTATCCTAACGCATAAACACTGATGCACTCACACCCATTTAAAGAGCCAGGTCTTGGGAAGTAGGTTAAGCATGCCGGGTTCACCTCTCACTGCCTCGTGGGAGGGACGGGTGACGGAGGTGGATAGAGTGGGAGTGCTTAGAAAAAGATGGAGAAATCTTCCAGAGGACATCTGTCACTGTGAGCAACTTGCGAGCTGCTTTTTTCCAGCCTGCTGTGTGACCCACAGATTCTCTTGCATGACTGACCAAGAACTATGAGCGTTTTTAGAGGGGCCCTTAGCCCCTGAGCATGGCCTGGGAGACCCCGTGTGGCTCTAGATAGGTTAAATCATATGAGGCAAACATGATACTGAATGCTCAGTCTGAGTCTTTGGATATTTACCAGAATATTCAAAGCCTGTTTTACATAAACACACATTTTTATAAAAACACCATGTAAGACTTTAGATGTTGATTTTGTGGCCATGTGCACATCTAAGGGCGGCCTTGGTCCTGAATAGAGTGCTGCGCATTGCTAAATTGAATGCATGAGAAGATTTCTCTCCCTCTCGCAGGTGTTTAAGCTGTACAGTAAACAAAAAACGCTTCACACACATAGACACACAAACACAAAAGGCTCATTGTGTGTAACAGTGTGTCTGCTAACCCATCCTTTTAAATCTGGGATTATGGCATTCCCATCGTGATGGCAACTGAGGAAACAATGCTTTATTTCATGGGAGCAAATGTGCAATAATGATGTTAACACCTCAATCTGCCTTATTTAACCATTACATGGGGGCTCTCTGTTGTATACACACACACACACACACGAACACACACTGTCACACACACTTTTTTGTATTTGTCCCTTGCTTTTGAAATTAAATCTCTTTTGAAATTAAAACCGGTCCAGGTATGAAATACAAATTAAACTACAATTTGTCAGCAACAAAATATTTGTGCGCATGTGTGTGTGCGCGAGTGAGTGCCTTTGAGCCTTATTGTGAGCATGTAGCATGGCTGGTCCCGTGGGGTGTAATCCGACACTAAAATCATCCATTAACACACTATCGCGTCTATTCTTCTCTGTTGTGTCACACTTCCATGAGCCATTTGTGGCTTTATCGCTGTGGCATTGCAGCCTCTTAAATGCAGCTCTCAGTCCAGGGTGCTGAGAAGTCTTCTTTGTGCATGCAGAATATTAGAAATCTGTGTTGCTTAAGCCAGAACGTGGACTGCGTCAGTTTTAATCTAGTGAAGACATCAAAAATGTATGTAATGTTTTTTTTTAAAAAAAAGTTTGTTTTTGATTTTATGTTTTTTGATGTGCAAGTAATCAAAGCAGGTTTCATGAGTGAAGCAGCGATTAAATGCTGTCTGGATTCAGAGATCGGGGCCAGAGGATCATACTGGTCGCTTCTGTGTTTGAGAGGTAACGGTGTGCTGGTCTGTGAATAAGACTTCTGATGATGGCTGTATTTTTATTGTGAGGGCCCCAGGTGCTGCCAGCGTCACACATGGACACTCATGGCACCGGTGTCCTGGCACACGCATACATGCACACTACCAGGGAAGGGGCCAAAATGTGGTGTGTGTGCTGAAAGAGTGAGTGTTTACATGTGTGTGTGCTAAAACAGGTCTTGGTGGTGCATGCATATATGTGTGTGTGTGTGTGTGTGTGTGTGTGTGTGTGTGTGTGTGTGTGTGTGTTTGTGAGACTCTTTTGCCAGAGAGATAACCAGTGTTGGTCTGGAATAGAGATGAGTATAATCGTGACACCCTATGCTAATGCTAATCCATCGCTGCACTTTGTCATATTTTCCCAAAGGTGTTTCATGCAGGAATTTAATTTTTTTAGGTCATGCATTGCACTCAGTGCCTGGTAAAATAAGTAAATAATGATGACACGCAGCAGAAAATCTTTTTTCTCACAGCGTGTCAAGAAATAACCCGAGTGCTTCTTAAAGCCTCGTAAAAATTAGCTGTTTATCTCTGAGCATTTACATTAGTGCTTTTTAATTTCAGGAGCATTTAATTACTTGCAGGTTTAAGTGCATGCGAATGTGCATGTGTGTACATATAAATGCATGCTGGCATGTGTGTGAATGTGTGTGCGTGAACGTACCAGCTGTCTGATCAGTTAGCAGTGGGCTAATGCAGCCTTCTTAACCCGTGGGCCTCATAAGACCGACTCTGGCCCAGCCCCTCTCTCTGCTACTGACAAATCCATTACCAGGACATCAGATGTCAGTAAACACACACTTGCATGCAGAGATTGTCTATACATGCTCCAAAGTGTATTTGACTGAGGTCATGAAAGGAAAAATGTCACTAGAAAGAAGAATATTGGGTAATATTGGGTTTCGTTTTACTTTCAGTGCCAAATTGGTTGCAGTATGGAAATATGTACTGTGTATACATTTACGTAACTACTTACATCTTTAATCCTCCAAAACTCCACTCTGACTCACAAATAAGTTCTTAGTTTTAACTTAATCTTTCAGAAAAGAATAATTAGCCAATAATAAAATTTTTAAACAAGGGAAGCAGCCTTTGAAGGAAAAGGAAAACCTCTCTAAAGGGATCCTGGGCATTTTGTCAAGGCTCTGTGACCAAACTGCCACTCTACAAAGGCTAACATAAATAGCACATAAACTACACTGAAAACAGCCCCTTAGAAGTGCCACAAAGACTGTGGTGGTGGCTCCCCAAGGGCCTGATGGTAAGCAGCAGCGTTTACATATCAGCAGCCCTTGTGGCATGTACGTTGATCTGGCAGGTTGGAGAGCTTTGATGCTCTGTCACCCAGCAGGTCGGGTGTATCGATCCCCAGGGCGGTGCTGTTTTCTGGGCTGGCCTGCCTGGGTGACAGGGCCCCCTCCTGGAAACCTCCCTGGTGCCCATACCCAGCAGATGGCCTCAAAGAGGAACTAGAGACGCAGGGCCAACATCCAGCTCTCAAACAGAGGAGCAGAGCAGCAAATGGCCTGTTAATATTTCATACAATCACTCTCACTCATCTCCGCGCGAGGAAACGGACAGGACTGAGAGCGTAGCACAAGTGTGTGTGTGAGAGAGACAGAGAGAGAGAGAAAAGGGGCAAGTGTGTGTGTCTGGGAGAAGACTTTTTAATGAAATATGGATAGTTTTCCCACTCAGAGGCGCTTCACAGATCAGCTTCTTGTGCAATCATCACTCACTTATTTGGCAAACATAAGACTTTGTGAAGACTTTTACTCAAATGTACGAAACTTCCTTCCCAGTACATGAGAGCCTCTTCTCTCTATCACACGTGCATTCAGACAGGCATTCACCTCCCCATTTACTCTCAGCACCAGATCCTTCCTCAAGCCTCTGCCGTATCTTCCGAGCGTAACCTGTGTGCTAATAGCCCATAACCTCTGTGCAGATCAGTGGAGGTTATGCTATTTGCTAGTCGGTAATTGCCCTCTTCATCAGTACTCTGTGTGCGCAGGCAACAACGTGGCCAGCCCCGGGGTCCTCCTGATGTCATTAATGTGTGATTAGGGCCGGTGGGGAGAGGCAGTTAGGAGGTTAAAAAGCCCCTGACAGCCCTCATCATCGGCGAGGAAACCCTGAGACTGATGCAGGGGCCGCGCAGATGGGCGAGAGCAAACGGCTGCCAAAGCTCTAACTTGTTATTCCTCCTCACCTCCAAAAATGAAGCCATGCTAATAAATGGTGCTGACATGGGCGTGCATGTGTAGAGCAGTAATCGCACAATTACTGTATACATGTACTGTGCGCAATACGAGCACAATATGTATAGACACAGAAGATTTCTTAATTGGAGAGAAAATAATGTTTGAGTAAAAACTGCTGTTAGGAGCTAGACCTAGAGAGAGTTAAGTACCCTTAAATGCACAAAGGTTTGCCATTCTTTTAAACTTAGTGACAGTGATTGGACTTGAAATGACGAGCTGGTCTTGGGAATAAAAAGCTGACAAGTTAAACTTGACATAAGCAATCTAAACTACAACCAAAAGTGTCTGCCTAAGTGCTCAATCATGTCAGGGCTTTCAGATTCCTTTAAGTTGTCATCTTTAATGCATGAGACAATTTCCAGCCCGGAGTGTGCAACAAAGTCATTAGATTGGGAGGAAAGATGAAATATAAATCAAGCGTCCCTCTCTGCCCCCTCCCCAGTGAACAGGTGGCTGAGTTGAATGAGAGGGTGCGCTAACTTGGCTGTCACCGTGTTTTCCAACAGAACCGCTGCCTTCTAAAGCCAAACCACCGTGAATTATACATCTATGGCAGTAATTCTCTCTGAGGAGAAAGCGGGAGAGAGAGAAAGTGAGAAGGGGAGCTAAGAGAGTTAGAGAGATTAATGGCTGGAGCAGTTGTTTTTGACGCAGCGATCCTTGGCTCCGCATCCCGCCCGCCGCTTATTGGCTTTTCAGAGCACATTTATTTATTTCGTTAACAAGAGAGAGTGGCCACATTGCTGTCACTTTTTTGGCTCGCCCAGCGTCACAGCAGACTTGTCATCTCCTACGCTGTGGCGTGTGCCTTTGAACCCTGCCGTGGACTACAGAGTGAGAATATTAATAGTGCAACAAAACAGGACTTTAAAAATAACACGGTTTTGTCAGAAGCCAAGTGTCAGCGACTCTTTTTGTCTGGCAGACTGACCTGCAGGAGAAAAAAAAAGTGTCGAGGCTTAAATGCGTCACATGTTTTATAACACGTTTTCTAGGACTTGTGAGGGAAGCACTAGACTTATGATCTCATGTAAACATCTAGACAAATGCTTACTTTTTATCATCTAAATTTACTTTTAAAAATATACTTTGATTATGTCTTCAGTTTGACACCAACAAGATTTTTTTAATTGAAATCGGAGCCTATTGCAGCCCTTACTGGCTTTCCAACAAGATGTTCATGTTGATGATCAGCCTTGACATCGATAAGATAAAATTTCCCATTTGTTTCATAGCTACGATTTAATGCTTGGCACGTTTACTGATAAAATGTATGCATTTGGTACACCTACAGATGCTTGGCTGCCGAAACCCATGCCATGAAGCTCCCAGTGCACAGTTTTAGCACTGATTTTAATGCCAAAGGAGGTTTGGAAGCCTGTGGTGACTAAGTTAGCAGAGTTCTGGTGACTTCCACGTACTGTGCGTCTCAGTCCTCAGTGACTCTGTAAATTTACTTGCTCTGCTACTTTGTGGCTGAGTTGCTGTGGTTCCTATAGGCTTCCATTTTGTAATAATAGCATTTACAGTCGATCGTGGGATATCTAGCAGGGAAGAAATTTCACAGTTTCACAGACTTCATGCAATGGTGGCATCCTATTAACGTATCATAAATGTCCCATTCTCAAATGTGCAAGCGTTTGTAAAGTCTGGCTTTAAAAATGTTTGTAAAGGCAGATGTGCTTGATTTTTATACACCTGCGGCAATGGGAGGGAATTCAAAGTTTAAAAAGTGTAGGCCAATAGTTTTGTCTGTATACTGTACATCAAGTCTCATTCACATCATTAATCTCAGTTAAAAAGAAGAAAAACAGAAACCTAAAAAAATGGCTAAAAAAATCTGCAGATAGCTTTTGGCAACATGCCATGCTGAAATTTCAAAATAAAAGGGACAATTCACTCCAAAATGAAGTTTACATGTTTTCCCTCTGACCTGTAGTGCTATTTGTTATTTACTTAAATGCATATGAGGTTGTTTTTTTTTAAATATTGCCTCGTATAGCCATCTATCTGTCCATTTCTTAACTGCTTACCTAAAGGCCCTTGTAGTGTTACAAATGCCAAAAATACCTCTGAAAGCTCAACAATAACGTCTTTTTCCAGGAATCATAGCAAAGCTACTTAAAAAAAATCCACAAACCTTATTGTAGCTAATGACTATGACATGATGTAAACATAAAAAGTGCCCTCCTGGAAAATGAACTGTAATCTTGTTGGCTGCATGCTTCTTTTGTAGACAGCAGAATGGGAGTAGCATCTTACCAAATGCTTACTTTTTTGGCCATGTAATTGTATAAATATCAAACAGGTATTGAAATCCAGGCTTAACTTAGTAAGACTAAGCTAAAGCTAAGACATTTAATTACAGTCAAGTGAAAGCAGACATTTCTATAGCTAGTACAAGGATAAATGGCATTACAGGCAAGAGATGTGTGCATTAGATTTTGGGTTAAACTGCCACTTTAAAAGTTCTAAGCAATAGACATTAAGTAGGCTGATGTCAGATAAAACTCAGGTGAAGTACAATCCAATATGAATAGTCAATCCATGGACTAATCTGTATTCAGCCTCCCAAGGGAGTTCGCACAAAGGGCCATCACCGGCTTAGCCAATAAACTTATTCAAGTCAGTTTCAACACGGCGCGGCATGTTCCAACATAATCTGTCCAGGAGGTTGTGACCTCCACATCCCCTGCCTGTGGAATAAAGAGGACCTCAGGTCGGGATGACAGGAGAAGTCTTCCAAGGAGTTCATGTTACCACATGTCATAATAACAAGAAGCTACTGTTCCCCCGCCAGGCTCCTTCCCCCTTTGTCTTGGAGGGGCTCTGAACAGGGGCAGACAGGACGCGCTGGCAGAGTTGAAACTGAATATTATCATTGGGGGGAATCTTGTTTCATGTTACAGTGCACCCTGCTAGCTGGGTGCACCGCTGCTTCACCCAACAGGGAACGGGTCACTTTTAAAATCTCGGACACAAGTTTCACATGCAAGCATAAACACCTATTCACACTTTCCAGTTAGCATGCCTGAGCTTCAGACGTATTGGTGGGTTCTACATAGATCTTGCTGCATGTTCACCTGCAAGCTTTGACCGCTTAACTTTCCTGCTTACCCTCCATGGTGATTGAGAGGTCAATATCTCACTTTACCGCCAGCTACACTTTCCTCTGTCACTCACAGCTCCCACTCCATTCAAACAGCAGGTTAGCCCAACAAAGGAGACCGCAGGGGAGCTGCCCGAGCCTTCCACTTGCGCACACACAACACAAGCTCACATGCACACAAACACACACTTAAAACGGACAGTGCATGCCGCGGTGCTGCTTGGAGCTTGACGGGCGCTTTGTGCTCATCCGTCAGCCAGCCCCTGGGTCCTGAAGATACCTTCAGTCAGCGAGACTGGCTCCCTGAAAGGAGGGATTCACACGGCTCTGAAATATTGATGCCAGGAGGGCACCTGGAGCACGCCGACCTTTTGACCTCTCCTTTACATTCTTAGAGGAGGAGAGGAGGTAACAGAGATGGAGAGAGGAAAGAGGAGGAGGCTGGAAGTGTGAGGTGTGGCTAAATGAAATAGGCAGTAAACTTTTTAGGGGATTTTGTTTTGCTAATGATAAAAACAAAGGATTACTACATTTGATATGATAACCATATGATTACCATTATTCAGGAATTTAGTCTGACAAAACAATTATGCATGAATTTTTAAAGATGCATGTAACTGAAACATCTCAAAAACACTGGAGAACAGATAGCACAGAGTTATCCTTTGACTCTAGGACAGAGAAATGAAGCGACGATTGAGAAAGATGGATAGGGAGGGAGTGGGGCAGACAGGGAACGGGTCGGAAGTTTGACATTCCTGTGGGCGATGTGTGTCTCGTCAGTGAACGCGTTTGGATTCTTTTAACGGGAGTCGATACCCCCTTCCGCTTCCCAAGCACTCACTGTGAGCTGAGCCAGGGTAATGCCATTGAACAGGGACAATGGGACCTCTTAAAAGGCAGCTTTTAACTGGGCGTGTGCACGTGGATATCAGTACAGCTGATAGTTTTCCATGTAAGAAGATCAAACACAGAGACACTGGGTGGAAGCTCAGTGAAGAAGTAGATACATAAATAAATAAAATGACTAGAGGGAGTTTGTTTAAAAGAGCAAAAAAGTGTTGCTGTTTGGCTGTTGTACAACATACAGCCGTTCATTCTCCATCCCCTCTTTTTTCCTCTTTTTCTCTCCGTCCCCCCTTTTTATTTTTGCACAGACACACATGCTCCAGCGTAAGCTCTTCAAGTTTAAAGCATGAGATTCAAAGGCGCTTGGGTGCCTGTATCAGTGCTTTAGACAAAAGGGCTAGCTCTTAGGAGATAGAGGGGACATCTGAGGCAGTGAGAGAGGGGGAGACAGGAGCAGCGAGAATGAAAGAGAAAGAACGAGGAGGGTGAGCAGGGTTAGAGAGACAGAGGGTGAGACAGAGAAGGAGAGAGTGAGTGAGACAAGGGACGAAGAGAAGGAGGGGGCGCGATTGCACGCTTTCAACTGCCTTTTGTGGGCCTCGCTGCAGATGTCACCAGCTGTTCCCCTGCACGGAGGGTTCCAGAGCGTGGAACATCGCCTCCGGCCCCGTCCTCGGCCACCTTTCAAGTGTCAATCAGACAGGAGGGGTTGGGGGATGGTGACTGAGGGGTGGAGGACCGGCTGAGGGAGGCAGGAGAAAGGGGGAGTTTGGTGGAAGGGAAGCAAAGGGGGCTAACAGACTGGGCTTCGGTCACTGTCCTGAGAACAGTGCCAGCGATTTGCCATTGATTTAGCCCCCCTCCAACCCGCTCAATAACAGAGAGAGGATAGAGCCAGCCGTGTGCGGCGTGCAGACAAAAGAGGCCCGTGGGCAAGGTTAGCTGGAGATCACACGGCTGCTAGGCTACTACTTCCACAGGGCTAATGTTAGCCATAGTGGTAGTGATTAGCAATAGTTGATGCCCTGAACCCAACCCCTCCTCTCCTCCTTGGTTCAACACATGCATAACCGTGAGGGTGACCTACGATTAGTTGTGTGTGTTATAGCGCGGAGGAGAGGGCACAGTGGTGAGAGCAAGAAAAGTTGTCATTGCGAGTGAACAAGCAAACATAAATGAGGCTGACATATGGTGTGATTGACACTGAGACCAACAGTGTCTAACAAGGAGGAGAAGGTGTGCTTAACACCGCTTAACCTTGGAGCGTCTGGTCGGGTGACATAACTCCAAGGCACTTTTATTGACAGCATCAATATCTACTGTACACGGCCGCGTGTATAACCTTCTGATCCAGCCAAGGATGATGGAGCCGAAGCCCGCAGCACAGAGCTATTTAATCACCCAGACAGGGTCAGTCGTAGAAACTCACAGACAGGAACCCAAACGATTCTTCTGCAGTTTACATTGGCAGACACGTCGGCATCAGAAAGCGGTGCTGCTGTCACACTGATGAGATATAATTCAAAGCCTGAAAAAACACCCTTATTCCCTTGTTTTATTGACAGCCAAAAGTGAGAGTCGCAGACTGTCACTGTATCTTATCAGGGGGTGTAAGTAGGTCTATTATACACACTATTGCTGCTGCCCTGCTGATAACCTCTGCGCCGGAGCTGTAAAACAAAGGCCTTTGAAGAAGAGCGGAACCGGTAGATTTCATATGATTTATGATCTCTGAGAACAAGATGGCTGAGCAGAGGTCCCAGACCATGGTTGACCTGAGGGGTTCCTGTTGCTTCCTCATGTGTCTGCATGCATTGCCCTGGCTTGCAAAAACAAACTCATGTACATTAAGGATTACAAATGTTTTACATATGTCATGAAGAGTAAATGCTATTAAGGGAGACAACAAAGGTGGGAAAAAAGGGATTATGTTCCTAAGAATATAAGAAAGCACAGATTAAGGTTGAGTTGTGCCACTCAAGATAAGCATCATGATTATTATAATAAGAGAAGAAATCACAAAATCTGGTGCATTGTTTTGAGACTCCAGACTGACTGTCTAGCCTGAAGAGCTGCAGCATGAATGAAGGGAAACTGTTTATTTGTTTGTTTGCTTGATTTAGCTGCTTGTTGTGCATTTAACATAATTTCAATGATTTGCACTAATCTTAAACCACAGCCTTTCAGCAGGGAGCAGATATGTGCAGATTAAGGTGTTGTAACATTTTTATTTTAACAACAATTTTAATGATAATCTCATCAAAACAAAACTTTTTATATTTATTATAGTAAACTAATAAAGGATTCTGCGTTATATAGATTATTTTAAGATATAATTTTGATTTTTCTAACCAGCTTGCAATTTTTATGTAAGTTTGATGTAGTCCGGTTAGACTAAAATACTCTTCACAAGTCAAAAACATATTTCCTTGCTTGCGAACAAGAGATGACCCCTCTTTAAAATGTCATCACAAAACAAAGAAGGCCAAATCGCTCGTCTGCCAGACATGTAGCAAAACACAACTTTAGTGGAGGGGCCAGCACTTTTTCCAAGGGGTAATATCCTTTGGCATTAATCACCCCTGTCATCAATCAGAAGAGCGTGACCGTCCCTCCTTTGAGCCCCCCCTCCTCGTTCCCTGCCGCACACTTTGCAGTCTATCACCATTAGAAAAAGTTGAAAATTCATAAATCAAATGAATGACCTCGGCTATCCTGCCACACGCCATCACAACCCCCCCACTCCTCATCACATCCCCTGCCCCCGCCCCCCCCTCCTGCCAGACCGTACCCCTTTCATCCTCCTCGACCTTCTATCCATCAGAGTTCATCAAACGCGTCAGAAATCAAGAGTGGCTTCCTCAATATTTCCTCATCATCTACCCTCCATCTCCCGGATTTAAAGCCAACACTGACCAGGCCCCACACCCACCTACAATCTGAGGTCACGGGGTCACTGCGAGGTCTCGTGGCTGGTTGGCTGATTGTGTCTTTGTCTCTGCTGGTTTGAAGTTCTGCTAACTTTAGGAGCCTGCTTTCTTGCTTATGTAGGTGGCCCCATGGCCACAGAGTCCTGTGTTTGTCTGATCCCCTCCTGCAGAAGTGAAAAATAGCAGGAAACGTATATCTGTCATTGTCCATTCAGGAGATCACCTGTAAGGAAACGAAGCGGCCAGCAAGTGCTGACACAATCATCCCTGCGCCTAGCAACACATCCTGGTTCCGGCCCAGACGCGAGGGACCGTACAGTACGTCTGAGCTGCTTCACTTCCTGTCCCACAAGGCAGGGGTAGGGGCGGGTTGATGGTAGGTTATCACAGGCTGGACGGGGAATTCTGGAAAGAAAACAAAAAAGTACAGGCTTTGGTGTTAGATATACGATTGAAATTACGGTCAGATGCATTGAGTCAGATCTTATCTACAAGTTTTCCCGAGCTAAAGTCGGAAAACAGACAAACAAAGCAATGGCAGAAAAAAATTTGATCTGTGGATATTTTTGCATGCCAGATTTGAGCAAGAAATCGTTAAGTGTTACATTGCCAAGCTATAAAGCAGGTGTAGAAAATGATCTCATACGATATTCTCGACACCTGCTTTCCATTGCTACCTTTAGCCAGAACTCGCGCCGCTAAATGACCTCCTTCAGTCACGCATGTTTTGTGTTGACTGGTGGTTTTTCTTAATCCTGACTCAGCGAATGACCACTGTTTGATCCTCTTTGTTGTTGTGATGTCGTGTTCCTCCCATTACAAAGAGTACCAGGAAACAGTGGCCCCTGGAGAGATGAGAAAGAGACCCTGTTTGTCATGAGCAGAAGTCATACTCGTGATTACAACCCAGCCTTGCACCTGGCGCCCACTGACATGCCAAGTACACACACTTTGGTATCCTCCTCAACCGCACACACACACACACACACACACACACACACACATACACACACACACACACACACACACACACACACACACACACGCATGCAAGCTACAGTTAATATCACAAGATGGACAAAAATAGAAAATACACAATGAATCCCACGCGCTACATGTAATAAAACGATTACATTTTAAGAAAGTTTATGGCGACCCCTTGTGAATAAGGGAGCAGAAAGTAGCTTTCTTATATACAAGATTCTTAAGAAAGCATTTGAAGGTTTTACTGCTGTATATAACATAACATTTTTTCTGTGACTTGTATTTATTGATTTATTTTACCACTCTGTAATTTTAGAATAATTTTCCCTGTATTGCCAGAAATATTTTAAAATTCTCTTTTAACAGGAGGTTTCTTCCTGTTAAAAGAGAGTTTTTCCTTCCCACAGTTGCAAAGTGCTTGTTCTTCAGGGATCATCTGATTGCTGGGAACACCAGTCCCCAACTGTTGGGTCTTTACCTTGCAGTAGAACTAGCACTGAAACAACTATTGTTGTGATTTGCCACCACGTAAATAAACATTAACTAATTTTTTACAAATCTTTGAAGTATCTTTTTCATTTTTTCTTTTAGATCCAATCATTATTGTCCAAGCCTTAAATGGTAAGCCGTTCATAATGCCCTCAAGAATAGTACTATGCTCTACTGCGATTTTGTCAGCCAAATGTATTACTACTAAGTTCCACATTCATCATATTGGCTCCAAAAGCATTTTTACTGCACAAAATCATCAGAATCATCAGTGGCTATATAATGGGGATAAATACCTAGTTAAATTATCCATCCATCCATTTTCTTATGCTTATCTAATTCAGAGTCGCAGTAAAGCTGGCACTTATCCCAGCTGCTATAGTGCAAGATGCAGTGTACACCCTGGACAGATCACCAGCCTGTCGCAGGGCTAACACAACAGAAATTACATTTTTATACAGTCAGAATTTGATCTTTTTAATTCAATAATATTTTTAAAATCTAGAAGATCTATGTATTTACTGATATTTTATTTAAACTCAGAGTAAATTGTCTCGGCTGACTGGAATCCTGGTCTTATATCCCCTATGACGTCAGTGATTAAAGATGCTACTATTACAACTCTATGAGCTGAATTGTTTGCAGTTATGTGGAACATCCAGTTATTTCCTCACTTAAGTTTGGAAAACATTTTCAGAGTATGTGTCACTGAGCTTTTTTCCATCTTGTGTCCAGGTCTCTTAGTACATCATTGCTCAGTATTAGGCAGAATAAGATGTAATTTTAGAGGGTTATAGAAATAGCTGTATAAATAGGGATACCAGCTACTCATTTTGTTGTTTGTACCCATTTTCTGACATTTGTCAGTAAATGTGGTAAATGCAAGTAGCAGGAGGTAAAGAGTCTTAGCTGAGTCCATAAAGGAGCTGCGCTTCTGAAATTTCTATCAGCTTTGGAAACATGTTAGACTCTCACCAAAACACATGGAAATAAAAAAAAATGGCTCACATTTGAAAACAAATGCCGAGTGCCTCTGTGCATGAGCAATGCTTTCCAAGGATTTTAATGGGTGAGGGGTCGCATCTCTGAACTTTATTCAGGGGCAGACCACGGGCCAAATGGGAATTTATATTTGTATATGCGCTCACCCAGGAAACATACATTACACTAAAAATACACTCCAGAAACCACCAAGCATGTTGAATCAAATCCAATTTGGCAACAGCAGATTGTATTGTGTGGTTAAGGCGTTAAAAAAAAGAGAAGTGCTTTGACATCTCGTTTTTGTGCTCACGAGGAGTCACATTGCAAACTGGTGGAATCAAAGACTTGCTGAAAACTTTCAACAGTTTTTTGTCTCCTTTTGAGTTGAAAGAACCGTGAGCAGGGTGTAGCTCCGTATCTTTCATGCTCCTTTTTTCTTTTACTTGCCTCTCCTTTTCTTTGTAGCATTAAAGTTCACTTAGTCTCTTTCTCAATGCCACCGTGTCTTAAACTCCTTTTTCACCTTTTTCAAACCTCTTATTCTCACCTTTGAATTCAGGCAAAACTGCAGAGAAAGAATACATTTGGAAAGTGTCTATTATGCTTCTCCTGCACACAGAGTTACAATTGCCTCTTCTGTTTCTGTCTCTGGTGTGCTGGCTGCCAGCTCTGGAGGAGCTCCATTGTCTCTTGGACCAGCACCTGTCACCACAGTGTTAAAATGCAGAGAGAACGGGGCTGTACGGAGAAGGACGCCCTCAGCAGGCCAGTGGATCTGTGTGTAAATGCTCCAGTTTGCACATGCACACACATAAACACACGCACGCGCGCATACTCACGAGTTATTCCTTGTTAAATTGGGGAGGGGTGTGTTGGAGGTATTGTGGAGGTCACCGAAGCTGTGTGTGTATGTGTGTCAGTGTGTATGTGCGATTAATCCACTGAGCAAAGACAGTTTGAGCTGTTAAACAGCTGAGTGTCAAAGGGCTTTTATCAGGGTGAGTGGCGCCTTGACTGACACATGCACACACATTTTTCACACCACTCACACATTAAAGTATAACACAGATTTATCCAATTAGACTCCATTAGCACATATGCACACTCACACGCGCGCCACATAGGCGTCAGAGTGGACGGAACGGATACTTAAAAGAGAAGACGCAACCTCAAAATTCCACATCTGTCTTGTACGTCCAAGACACAGTAAAGCCAGTTGTTGCTACTTCTCACTTTCAGTGTACATGACAAGGGCATGTGATGAGGACATGAAACACCAGTGCATGTGTGTATGCCATCTTAAAGCCTTATTATTAAATGTAACAAGGCTTTAAAATGAGTGTCACTGCTTGGTGGCTACACTGCAAAAAAAGTTCCTGCTTTTCCAGTTCACCGTCTCAGTGTTTAGTTTGATCTTTATAAAAACTGCCCAAATTTCAAAAATGATTTTTTACTTTCATCACACAAACATTCTCCAGGAGTAGGTAATGGATAATCGGTATTATTTAAAGATAACTGGACTTCAATAACTTGAGCTGATTCTATAATATTACACAGCAGTATATTTTTTATCTTTTCACAATACTTTTTTTTTTTAAAAGATACATGCATCTTGGGATCAACTTGAAAGAAAGGCAGATGTGAAATGTAAAAGTGAGATCAGAGGTCAAAGGTGACATGAATAACAGGAGAATTTCATAAATGTTTCCAATACAAATGAAGTCAGTAGAATTTTAAGCAAAGTTTTAAACTTAAAAGACATTATGTGAAGGTTTGATCTTTAACCTTGACGAAGAGGTCAGACGCCCAAAGTAACTTGAAATTTAAAATCCCTATATATTAATCCTCATATGGCGATATATATTGTCAATACAAACACTAGAAGTAAGAAACATAGTTTTAAACAGTGCTAAATAGCATTATTATTAGTTAGCTCTTCAGCTCAATCTGTTGACCTTGAAGAGAGGTCAGAGGTCAAATGTGACATGATATTTTAAATCTTTATACGGTACTTTCTATATGTTTACAACACACACCTCACTTGTGAGAATCATAGTTGTCATGCAAATAAATCTCATAAACATAAGTTTGAGAGTGGGATGAATAGAACAGCAAGTGGGAAACCAAAGACATTTATTGTGGTTATGTGTGTGCATTAAATATTATTTTTGGAATAACCATAAACTCAACAGTCTTTTTTCTTGTAACACTTGTAAACTACAGTTTCACTGACTGGTAAACTGCTGTGAGTTGTAGTAACTCTGCAATAGCAAGTGTTAGCTACATGTCCATACATCCATGGACAGGAGTCCCTTTGTACATCAGTGCATTTCTCATGTCTGCAACATGCATACATATGTTTACAGAGATGCATACAGCTGAACACACTCTTGTTAATAAAAACACCCTCCTCCCCCAGTGTAACCTACATCTTTATCTAAATAAAGGCATGTTTCAGATTATCATGCTAATGCAAAGCCATTGTTTACCAAACCACTTTCCTCTGCCCCCCCAAGACCCTCCTCCTCCCTCCTTTTCTCCGTCCTGCACCTCCCTCCCTACCCCCATCTCCATCCGGACCTCCTGATTGTACATTTGCAGCCCCCAAGTCCTCCATCCAGCCATTATCTCCTCTTATCTCTTTCTAAGTCCCTGTCGCCCATGCCCAGAAAATGCTCTCATATTGTTACTCAGGAGGAGTTAAGACGCTCTTGGTTGTCCTGAAATGCTCCCAGCAGATGTTTTAACATTTGAGCGCTTTTTATTGCCTGCACTTTCTTCCTTTGAGGGGTGGCGGGAGGGAGAATAGGATAGCAGGGAAGAGAGAGGGGATGGATAGATGGAGGGGAGGTGGTTTTAAACAGTAGAAGGCCAACAGCTGTTTGCTTCTCCCTCCCTGGGTGCATTAACCTCTTTGGCCTTTTTGCAGCAGTGCCAGTACAAGGAACCTCTCAGCATCTGGAGCTTAAGTAGGGCGAAAATATCACTGTTGCTACGGTGAGGGGACAGCAAATCCTGGAAACAGGCTCTAAGATAGGAGAGTGGGTCATGCCACCACAAACGGAGAAGTCACAGCAGGTTGATGAATGTCTTAACATGGGATTATAGGCATTTGCACAAAACAAACAACAAAAAAAAGAAAGAAAGAAAAAAAACCACTTTCAAAATTTAAACAGGCTTCGTTGTACTGCTTCATTATAGAGAAACATCTACAAACATGTAGCTAGACAAAGAAAAAAGAATTGCCCCAAAAAAGAACTTGTCTATGTGACAGAAGGTGTTGAAGGGTTATCGAGATTCTTGTCACATTCATTAATGGTTTCCACTAAATCCACTGATGCCATACATTCAGTGCCTGGAATGGGCTTTATGTGAAGTCAGACAATGACAGTCAAACAAAAGAATAACTTTTATCAACATTTAAAACTATAAACATGTAAGACAAACAACTCTGGCTGTTGTTCATCTGTAGCGAGTGTAGGCTGCCAGGCTGCTGTTTACCTGAGCTGTTGTTCACGTCTATTTACTGTGGAGGATTCTGTGAAACGTGTTGAAAGGAGTCTGATATGAGTCTATGAGTCAGTGAAGCTCACTTCTCTCCATTGGCAGTGATACTGAGGTGAGTCGTTAAGGATATGCTGAACTTTTTTCTTGGTAACCGCTGCTGTTTTTGCTGCTTTTAGATTCAGTTAGCTTCTGTTAGTCTCTGTTAGCTGCTGTTAGCTGGCATCAGAGAAGCTTTCTTTGACGTGAATGTGATGTTGTTGGACTCTTAAATAAACTCTTATACAATGTGAGAATCTAATGAACATAATGAAAAACTGTTTATCAGACAGAAAGTGTGATTTTAATTTTTTGCTCAAGCTTAACATTAGCTGGCATAATGTTATTTTATAACCAACTGTTTAGCTAAGCTAGCTTGTTGACAGCTGCCTGGAGAAGGGAGGATCGCATGTTTAACCTGCTGTCAATAAGCAATTGCAATAATTTTGGAAATAAATAAGCATTTTTATGCATCTTGTATAAACTGATGCACACTTCAATGGATTTTTAATGGATTAATTCTAAGTTTATGATAATGCAATCGACTTGTTGGAAGACATAATTGTATGCTGTATTGTATATTTATAAGTTTAACACAATTTGTTTCTTTTAAACAGTATCAAAAAAGGACTGGCTGTACCTTTAAGCCATGTGCAATGTGACAGTTGTCACTTTAAGAAGCGTTAAAATCGAGCACAGTGTTAGTTAATTTCAAAAAGTAGAGCAGCAGCAGAATACAGCTTACAGTGAGAAAACAAACAAAATGAAAAATTAAGTTGTTCTCCTTTAAGAATCACACAAAGCAATAACTGAGTAAAAGTTCTATGTCTTGTCAACATACCTTTTATTTGCATGTAATACGTGAAACAGGTAATCAGAGATGGGCAGTAACACGTAATCCGATTACTTTTTTCAAGTAATGAGTAAAGTAAGGGATTACTGTTGCAAAAACGGTAATTAGATTACCGTTACTTTCCCGTAGGAACGCTGCGTTACTGCGTTACTAAAACCATGATTTTTTTTGCGAGAATGTCTCATGACAGTGACGTAAGCGAGTGCGACGTTCCTGACAACAGCTGTGTGCAGATCAACAATGGATCACATATCGAGTGCGGGAGAGAGTATGAGCGTGCAGCGTTTAAAGCGTGGAAGTACTGACCTTACTTTGAGTTTGAGTCCATAAAAAGTGACAAAAACATTAGTGGCTGTTGTGCGTGGGAAGAAAACTTCTTTTTACAGCGAAAAAAACCCCTAAACTTCCAAGCAAGCACCGAGTGCGCAACAACGTAATGGGAAACTCACAGAGAAACTGCGGATTCTTCCACTGACCGCTGCGGCACACCTGCACCAGGGTAAACCTCCGCCTACGCCACTCCTGCTTTACAGGTGAAAATAGAGCAAAAGGACCGCTAGTCTTTGATTTTATTTATTTTCTGCTGTGTTTTACTTGCATCTATTTGAAAGATTGAGTGTAAACACAAAAAATAAATAAATTATGTGCTGGAATGTGCAGAAAATAGGTTTAAATATTAAACAAATTTCTTCCAGTCAGTGAATGTTGCATATAATTACATTTTTGCTTGATGCATAAAGTTAAAAGATTAAAACTAATAAAACAAGTTTTAAAAAGGGACTTTTCCATTTGATTACATTTTGTATGATGGATTATGTAGAAAAAGTAGAATTGGGCTGAAAGATCTATCGCTTTATCACCTATTCAGGTTGTAAATCGTGTTTTTAAAAAGTAACTAAGTAACTAAGTAATTCATTACTTTTAAAAATAAGTAATCAGTAAAGTAACAGGATTACTTTTTTGGGGAAGTAATCAGTAATTAGTTACTGATTACTTTTTTCAAGTAACTTGACCAACACTGCAGGTAATTTTCCCATAATATTGTAAAACCACAGAAACCATAATACTATGTTAGATACAGTGGGGCAAAAAAGTATTTAGTCAGCCACCGATTGTGCATGTTCCCCCATTTAAAATGATGACAGAGGTCAGTAATTTGCACCAGAGGTACACTTCAACTGTGAGAGACAGAATGTGAAAAAAAAATCCATGAATTCACATGGTAGGATTTGTAAAGAATTTATTCGTAAATCAGGGTGGAAAATAAGTATTTGGTCACCTCAAACAAGGAAAATCTCTGGCTCTCACAGACCTGTAACGTCTTCTGTAGGAAGCTTTTCTGTCCCCCACTCGTTACCTGTATGAATGGCACCTGTTTGAACTCATCATCTGTATAAAAGACACCTGTCCACAGCCTCAAACAGTCAGACTCCAAACTCCGCCATGGCCAAGACCAAAGAGCTTTCGAAGGACACCAGGAAAAGTATTGTAGACCTGCACCAGACTGGGAAGAGTGAATCTACAATAGGCAAGCAGCTTGGTGTGAAAAAATCAACTGTGGGAGCAATCATCAGAAAATGGAAGACATACAAGACCACTGATAATCTCCCTCGATCTGGGGCTCCACGCAAGATCTCATCCCGTGGGGTCAAAATGATCATGAGAACGGTGAGCAAAGATCCCAGAACCACACGGGGGGACCTGGTGAATGACCTGCAGAGAGCTGGGACCAAAGTAACAAAGGTCACCATCAGTAACACACTACAACGGCAGGGAATCAAATCCCGCAGTGCCAGACGTGTTCCGCTGCTGAAGCCAGTGCATGTCCAGGCCCGTCTGAAGTTTGCCAGAGAGCACATGGATGACACAGCAGAGGATTGGGAGAATGTCATGTGGTCAGATGAAACCAAAGTAGAACTTTTTGGTATAAACTCAACTCGTCGTGTTTGGAGGAAGAAGAATACTGAGTTGCATCCTAAGAACACCATACCTACTGTGAAGCATGGGGGTGGAAACATCATGCTATGGGGCTGTTTTTCTGCCAAGGGGACAGGACGACTGATCCGTGTTAAGGACAGAATGAATGGGGCCATGTATCATGAGATTTTGAGCCAAAACCTCCTTCCGTCAGTGAGAACTTTGAAGATGAAACGAGGCTGGGTCTTCCAACATGACAATGATCCAAAACACACCGCCCGGGCAACAAAGGAGTGGCTCCGTAAGAAGCATTAGAAAGTCCTGGAGTGGCCTAGCCAGTCTCCAGACCTCAACCCCATAGAAAATCTGTGGCGGGAGTTGAAAGTCCGTGTTGCTCGGCGACAGCCCCAAAACATCACTGCTCTCGAGAAGATCTGCATGGAGGAATGGGCCAAAATACCAGCTACTGTGTGTGCAAACCTGGTAAAGACCTATAGTAAACGTTTGATCTCTGTTATTGCCAACAAAGGTTATGTTACAAAGTATTGAGTTGTATTTTTGTTATTGACCAAATACTTATTTTCCGCCCTGATTTACGAATAAATTCTTTACAAATCCTACCATGTGGATTCATGGATTTTTTTTTCACATTCTGTCTCTCACAGTTGAAGTGTACCTCTGGTGCAAATTACTGACCTCTGTCATCATTTTAGGTGGGGGAACTTGCACAATCGGTGGCTGACTAAATACTTTTTTGCCCCACTGCATGTATTAATATGTTTAAAGCAATTACATTACTTCAGTTACTGTGTCATAGTCCTCTAGTTTGTTTTGTTTTTATATACAAGCCCCCAGTTAAATGGCAAACAGAAGGTGAAGAGAAATCCACCTGAAGCAGTAATTGCAGAGTGTGTGAGACGAACATGAAGGCATACATATACACACACACGCAAGTCAGTCACCATTCAGCAGGCACCACTTTGAACGTCCAAAGTGTACCTTTTCTTGAGTAAACAGGCTGATTGTCTGCGCTTCTCTCATCCCCTCGGCAGCTGCTTCTCCTTAAGCCTCTGCCATCGCCGTCATCATTACCATCATCATCATCTTTATAATCACCCCGCTTAAACACAAGACAACAAAGGTTGAGGCACACAATGGGCCCCAGTGGCTTTGAGGAACATATCAAGGCTTAGTGAGAGAAAAGACAGAACGTTCACTGTCTTTATTTGAATAGGTAGCCTTTGCCTCATGCAGGGCTTGGCCCTTTCTTCATCTTTACTCAGTATTGGGTGTTGTATGCTCAAGGGAAAGGTGTGTGAGTGTGGGTGGGTGAGAGCATGACAATAGGGGCAGGTGCTCCTGAGTTTACCTTCATACAGTTTGTTAGCTCAGGGAAAGGACACACAAACACACAATGCTCAAGGAGACGCGTTTTCTCTTGGACATTCGTCTGTCGTCTGTGTCATCATGGCCTCTTCCTTTTGAAATGAAATGTATGTGTATCATATTGCTCATATCTGAAAGTGATAGTGCTTTCTAAGCTTCACCGTTGATGACAGGAGCTCATTTTCTTTGTTGATACATGCAAGTTAAATCAGGTTATTTAATGTTTTGAAGTGACACTCAGTGGTTTATATGTCAAAAAACAGCTGCAAAGATGTCCTAAGTGTTTCTGGTTAGAACTTAAAGTCTGGAGTGCATGAAAGGTACAAATATTAAAAGACACACTTTTTAAATTGTGTAACATGTAAGATTCCAGGATTTTGGACCATACTGTACAAAAAAGTCAGCAGCATCTCAGGCTTTGCTGGGCCAGTTACAATGAATCTGAATAAACAATTTGAGAAAATCGCCAACTCTGTGTAACAACTAACAGGTTGTGTAAAGCAGTAAATTAAGTCATATTTCTGTACTTGCTAACTTGACAAGAAGCAGAAATATTAAACAGTTTGAAAAAAAAAACAGCCAGAGAGTGAAGTTCAAACCCTGCCAGCTTTCATACTTCTGCACATCTGGCCAGTTGCTCTGTGAAGTTGGTTTTGAGATTGTCAGACACAGTCTCCTAACTCCAACTGTTTCACCATCGGATCCATATTTATGATGGAGTTCTTCCCAAGACAGCGTTTAGATTTTTTTAAACTACTACTGCTGTCAATTTTTGAATGCACAAACCAGTACCTTTCACCCAGTTTCTATAAACCATTGTTTATTGTCTTATTGTGCCACAAGTTGAATTAAGAATCGTTAAATGTAATTAGTGTGCGCATTTTAAAGACAAAATCTCTATGCCTTTTTTTGATGGTCCTTATTTACCTCTACTTCTTGAAAAGCAAGTAGCATTGAGTCATTTTCTGGCAGCCATAGGAGATGAGGCCTGAAATTGCAGGAGTACACACTTCTAGGGCCAAGTCTCATACGGCAGCACAGCTAGAAATTAATTAAAAAGGGATGACAGTGAGAGAGGGCAAGGGAGAAAGAGAGGGAGGGCAAGAGAGAGAAAGTGAGAGGGACTAATGGAAAGGGATGACAAGAAAAATAAAACCATGCACAATAACAGGGTGTTGTGCGAAAGCATTGCTACATGTGTGCGCCTGCGTGCTGGTTTGCATGGAGCAGTTGTCCTGCCACAGACAGCACGATCCTGACACAAATCCTTGGTAAGGGTCCTTTTCCTGCCCTCCCTCTCTTGCTCTTTTCTCTTTGCCATCAGTAAATCCGGGTTTCACTACAACTTAAGCACTTAGCTGTAATCCCCATGAAGAGGCGATAGCCCTGCACAAGTCACTTTTCGACCATTAAAGGCATACAATAGGGGCGTGTTAGGGACTCACTTAAATGGATTGAGCACAAAGCCTGTGCTTGATAAGTTTTTAGCAGGGAAGAATCCGCCATTTACACCCCTCCTTTTGTGCATTCTCTTAGATGTACTTGTCTCAGCAGTCTAAGCCGATTTTATCCCTTTTTTTGCATTTGTTTAAATCCTGCAAAACAGAAAGGCTTTAGAATATGTCCTATTTCCTTCTTTCTCCCTCTCCCAGTTTTTTTTAAACAAATGTCACGGTGAAAGATTTACAATGGAGTATATTTCTATCCACTTCCTACAAGCTAAACACAGGGGAGGATGGCCTCTTCTTGATATTTCCAAAGCTCTCCCTTCAAATTAAGCCACTGTTTCTAATCTTTTAACATGGAGCGTCAGTCGGACTGAGGGGAAGAATTTTGATACGCTTCTCCCCCTTGGACGAAGGCTACAGAGGAAGTGGACTCCAGACTCTTCGGAAAACACTAATACCCATCATCCCATGGGGACATGGAAGAATGTGTTCTGATGCTGCTTATCAAAGCAAGAACACTGAAACGCAAGCAGCCAAGTAAAGAGGCCAGGGACAAAACAAGCATTGTAACTGTCCCTCATTTGGACACTGACCATAAAAGAACACTCAGGAAGACAATCCACTGTTCTATGTAGTACGTGAAATCAATTAAGGTTAGGGCCCATGGAAAACTGGAGCAGAGAATCACTCTGGGTAAGCTCACTGTTCCAAATTGTTGGAAAGAGGGAACACTGAATACTCAAGGACAGGAGGATACTTTCTGGGATGTCTGGAGGTCATTCCATATAACAAGTCTCTCCTCAGTCTACCAGCATTAAAGTCTAGTTTAATGGTAAGCAGCGAACATAATGATAAAAAAGCATAACGTTTATTGAGGCACGCTTAGCCTCAGTCTCAGTAGATCAGTCCACTGTCAGTGCCTGGTTACCTCAGGTGATGGCTCTGCAGATACCCTTTAACACATTTGGCAAATGTATCTGCAAACCACTTTGCAACCCACCTCCATCCCCCATCTCCTCTTTTCCTGTCAGTGCCATATCAGCTGTCAGTGGTGCTGCTGCTGCTCTCCCCTCCTCTGGCCAGTGGTCAGTGGCCCTTTGGCACCAAATATAAATGACTACAGATGGAAATCAGTCACTGTTGTCTACAGTGGTTCTGAATGAAGTTTATTATGCTATGTTTGTACTTTGCACTTGCTTGGTTGCATTTACTCTAAGACTCTTAAAAGGAAAGAAGAAAGTGCTTTTAACCGAATCAGATAAAGTGTGAGAGAGCAGAGATAGGGGTGGAAGCTAGAGGGAGATTGCTAAGTCGTTGAGAGCCTATCTAATCCGGAGGTTTCCCACTGCCACCATGTCTTAAAGCAGATCTCAGTAGGAGGTGATGAGATGCTCCTTGGGGCTCAGGACCCTAATGGTTTGATTAAGCTCATCCAGGCTTGTACTGAAGCGACTTAACCTCCATTTAAGGACTAGACAAAGACGGGGCCGCAGGGATGAATAAGAGTATTAAATCTGACTGCCAGGCTCAGAAACATACAGATGTAGATCATACACAGTGTATACAATCACACACAGGGATTCAAGCATTGTACAATGTGTATATATATGTGCATCTACAATATATGCAAAGCTACAATGCCTTTGTTTACTGAGCAAGTTTTAGTGAGTAAAGTAAAGTAGAGTAAAACCGTCTACTTTAAGCAATGTGTTGGCACATTAAGGGTTAAGGCTGCCATCTCTCTATCCCTGACTTTTCTGGCTGGGCTATAAGGCTACTAAGTAGCAGCTGTCCACCTGGCGAAGGAAGAAGCTTCTACTGACACAGACTCGCAAACAGTTCACGCACACACACATATCGCAAACACGCTAACAGAGACATAGACATATATGCCCTCTTGAGGAGAAAACAGTGCTGAAACTCCACCTCATACAAGCCTGTTGGTTTGTGCACAATAAATAATAATAACACAGACACTTTTTGCGGAGGAGAGGCCCAGATGGTCAGGGAAGGGAGCAGTGCCCATGTCGGTGAGAGAGAAAAGAGAGAAAGCGAGCTAGGGAAAGAGTGAAATAGCTGGAAAAAAAGAGGCAAGGGGACACGTGCCAGAACCAAGTGGAGGAGCTGAAACAGGAAGACAACATCACACCAGCTTGGCCAGCCAGAGCTGCAGACAGAGAAAGGGGCCATCTATGTTTTCAAACACACACAGTCTGTAATCACATGCTTCTGCTAAACTGCAGCCTTTAAGGTCTTTAGGGCAACAGTAAAGGATTTAAAGGAAGAGCTTAGCATTATCTAAAAATTTAATTAATTTATTTTCATTAGTTACACGGAAGGTGAATACCAGTAAAGATACTGATACTGTGCACAAAAGCGGAATACAACAGGAAATAGCAGTTTCATGTCCCAAAAAAAAGGAAAAGGAACCGACCAATACACTAGACTGTATGCTGAATTGTATTCAAATAGCTATGCATGCATGCAAAAAACAAAACAAACTCCTCCCCCCAAAAATCACAGCACCGTGATTACGGAGGGATCATAGATTGCGCAGAACTTCAACAAGTTATTGTTGAAGTTCTGCTTGTACTTTTTTCCTACTGCTGGATGTCTAAGGCTGCACCTAAGCCCCTTGTACAGGAACCTCAAAGATCTTCTTTTGGTCTCTATCCAGAGCTCATAGCGAATGGAACATAAATGAACTGGTAAATTGAAAGCTTCAGCTTGCATCTCAGCTCTCAGCTATTTGCTATAACACACCATTGCTAACATTACTGATGCTGCACAGATCATATTGTTCATCTTACGCTACTTCTGAACAAGCTACAGAAGTACTTAAACCTCTTTGCTTGGGGCAGCAACTCTCTGCCACCTAGCCTGGGTTTGAGATCCATGAAAATCAGAAACAGCACCAGCGAGGGGCAACTTAGCTGAGCCCAAGACCAACTGAAAACATACACACTTCATATAAGGACTGGATAGCATGTAACACATGCCCTGAAATCTCACGGTCCCAAATTTCCCTCAGCAGGGTCTCTGAGGGCACATGAGCATAAGCCTCCTCCAATTCCACATTACATGTCTAGACTGGATGCATAAACACCCATGACCCTCATACCAGTTCCATAAGTGTATGAGATCCGCTGTTCCACAGTGAGCTTAAGATGCACAGTGTAAATAACCTTTGGAGTGGTTGCTTTCAAATCTGGACAAAGACAACACCTGCTTTTCTTTATGTTAAAGTAGGCCAACAGTTGCTCTGACTCCAGCCGTGAGCTAAAAGTGAACACGAAAAGGCTGGTCGTCTTAAATAACAATTCTTTAAGTAGACAAAGTGTATTTTATTTATGAAACTAAAATGAACTACAACATTTCCAACCAGTGAGCGATATGAAAACAAGAAAATGTTTGTTCAGCCTACATATTGTACAAGTATTCAACCGATGAGTGAAAATGGATTTAAAAAAAGGGGCAAAAAACAAAGGCAGGCATCTGAGCAGTGAGTTGTTTCTGGGATGTGAAACCCTTCGTCCAGATGGCGATATTTTTTTCCAGCTTTAATTCATTTATTTCATGTCACAGTTGTGCTTTGATCGCTCCTCTCTAATAATTAATGTGGTTTTGCTGCGCGCTGCTCTTGAAGTCATTGTTCCAGTCTCCGCTGCACCAACACGAGCTGGCTTTGACTTCTCCACCTGATGGGAAAATCACGGCACTCTCCCCGTCACTTCACCTCACCCTCCCTCCTTCTGTCTGTCTAATTATCTATCTCTCTATTACTTTTCTCTTTTTCTCTTAGCTTTGAATTGTCTCAGAGGGATCTCACTGCTGCATTCACACATTAATACTTAGATACACACACATTTGGATTGACTGGTGTCTCTCCAGAGTGGTAGGGATACAGTGGTTGGCATGTGTCATTCATCTATTATTGATCAGATCCAGATGCCGTCATCTACTACGGCTCACTTAAAGATAAACCACCGTTGTTCTTTCCTTCTCACACACAACTGCTTGGGTGTGGGTTTCTGCTGTTGATATTTTGACACCGTCAGCACACATCTTTTTTGTTGGTGTTCTTTTCTTATCAACTACCGTTAACACCTACAGATATCATGTCATCAACAAGATACTGATATAATTCCTCCTCCATGATAAAAACTTGCCATCTTGCCATGTGGATGTTTAGCTTCTAATCATGTGAATGGACCTACAACATGGGTATCTCATGTTTACTTAAAAAACAACACCTTTATATTTATGGGGTTTTCAGCTATATTACGATATTAACTTCCAGTACCATTAGCATTCACTGTTTTAACTTCATGGATCATGAGCAACAGTCTTCTTGGCCACCCTTTGTTTTAGCTGCACTCCCAGTGTCTTTTGTCATTATAAATGGAGATGTGTTGTATTAAGGTAGCAAGTCCCATCATAAATACTTAACTGACCAGATAGCATATGTTAGCAGAATGCTAATGTTTTCTGGACAAAATGTACCTTTTTACTGTACTGTTAAAACTTTTCATATTTGTTCATTGTTTTTTCTGACCTAAAGCCAATAATACTGCATTTTTGACAAGTAAAATCTAATTTTACTTTTTTGTTTAAACTAGGGGTGTATTTTCTTTAGCTCACAAGTGACTGCTTGGCACAGAGTTAATATGTCCTAGAACAGCGGTCCCCAACCTTTTTCGCGCCAAGGACCGATTTATGTCCGACAGAATTTTCACGGACCGGCCTTTAAGGTGTCACGGATAAATACAACAAAATAAAACCAGTACCAGTACCAAAAAAAAGAAGATTTATTCCTAATACATGGGAAAAGACCCAGGGAAACCGAGTTAACAATAAAAACAATTTTAAAAAAATAATGATAAAAACCGATAAAAAACCTGAAAACCATAAATTTCACACCCGAGCCTCAACACTTACAGCCCTGTACCAAACGACTCACAGACCGGCCTGGAGTTTGAGGACCGCTGTCCTAGAATAAAATCCCCCAAAAATGTTTATTAACAATCCAATAAATATCTTTTAACTCACAGTATTTATGATAAATATCAATCAGATTTCAAAACCAATCAGAACACAATCAGAACGCTCTTATAACCTGAACAGAAAAGGCAACTTACAGAAACTTTCAGTCTTAAGGCCTTTGCAAACTGGTGAATATTTTTCTGACTCACCTGTTCTTAATGCAACTGTTCACACCAACTGTGTAATTTTACTGAACAAATTTGCGGCATTTATTTTTTTCTAACCTAGCTCGATATTTCTGATTTGTGACGCAAACAAACAGATCTGGCCAATCAAATCACTGCATCTGGCAAGGTGCAAGCTGTTTTACCTCAGACACACAGTGAGATGCTCTGTAATAACCGGCTCTCTGAAATGATCTCTCTGCCTCCTCAGATCTGTTCCCAGCTATGCCAACAAGACCTCAAACTGCCCAAATGACATCCTGAAATATGTACGAAAGTGGCCGTGATACAGGTTCATCCTCAAACCATGAAATGCAAAAGGTAGCAGATTAATAGATCAAACCAAAATCTAATATTTTTTTCCTTTTCTTGTTTAGAAACATCAGGACCAGCTCTTCATCGATTGATGCTGACTTCCTTTTTTCCACTGCTTTTTAAAATGAATTTTCTACAAAAACGTAATGCATTCAGAGTGTAAATATGTTACACGACAAGTTTGCATCAAAAAAAATTGAAATTTCATGTCGCCTTTTTTGCACCATGCTCAGTGTATACTGGCCTCAAGTTGATCTCGCTGTTGCCTTCAACACTCAAGATTATGACTTTTTAATTAAAAGGCAATTGATTCTCAATTATTTCAATTTTTGATATAGAGAAATAAAAAAAATCAATCAGGGGTTCCTCAAGGGTCTGTTCTTGGTGCATTAATCTTTAACCTTTACATGCTCCCACTATCAAAAACTATCGCAGTAAATCCTGTCATCCCAATGCAGATGATTTTTTGCTGCACTTATCATTTTCCTCTGATCGTCTAAGCTCTGTTCACAAATTAATGAGCTGTTTTAATCTAATTAACTGCTGGATGTCTCGAAACATTTTAGAACTAAATAGATGGAAATATTTTATTTTGTTCCAAAAAGTCAAATTCAGAATACTTGTTTATATTTATCATCCCTTTTGCTGGAACACAGTAAGCAAGTTATGGACAATGATCTCTGACATTTTGGACAATGATCTCAGTTTTGATAATCATATTAATAAAATAACCAGAACTGCTTTCTACTTTCTGAAAAAAATAATAAAATCTTATCTCAAACTGAGTCTGAGAAATTGCTCAATGAATTCATATATTCTGTCAGCAACGTATAAAGAAAGTTGACCATATTACTCTGGTACTGAAGTCACTTCATAGGCTCCCAGTTCAATACAGAATTATCTTTAAAATCCTTGTATTAGATTAAGCACTCAGTGATTTGGCCCCCCAATGCCACCTCTGACTTACTCAGTGTGTATAAACCAGTCAGACCTCTCAGGTCATCAGGTGCAGATTGTTTAACTATTCCCAGAATTCGATCTGCGTGTATTGAGGGGCTTTTAGTTACTGAGGTCCTGTTGTTTAGAACAGGGCTGATCTGAAATCAATTACAACCATGTGCCCATTCAAAACCAAACTTTTTTATTCTTAAACTTACACTTATTAGCTGTGTGCGTGTTTGTGGATGTGTGTTAACTTTTATTTATGTATTTATTTGTAGTAATGATTTATTTTATGGTATTTGTTGCTTTAAGGCAGAGTAAAACTATAGGTTCTATGTATTTATCTTTTATGTTAAGCACATTGAGTTACGTGTAATGAAATGTGTTATACAAATAGAATTGAGGATCTCCATAGATGAACTCAACTGTTTTGATTAGATGAGTGCCTGGCAGTTGTGTTCACGCTCTCTCATCCAATCAAAAGCTGCCTTACTGGGTAGACATTTATGTGCAAAGTGTGAAATAGTAAATGTGGCTGGGGACACTTTGTTATGATGAATCAGAGAATATTGGTGCGTTCTTTAGTCAAATGGCAAAAATACCATTATTTCTCAATGCAAACCAGCAAGTATGCAAACCAGAATACTTTTCAGGAAATTGTGACACACAATCCTTTGCCCTAGCTACACTTATTGGAAGAGGATCCAAGTTCAATCAAGTTCAAAGGGCCAGTCTTATGACAAAGGTATGCAACAGTGTGTACTTTGTAATGGCAGCTCTGGTCTGTCCTGAAAGTTAACAAAAATGCACTTTGGATTGTAGTCATTGAGCCAAAATAGCTCTCTTAAACTCACTACGCTCAACTCATCTTAAGCTGTCAGATAATACCTGTTTTTAAAAAAAATAAATAAATTGAAAATATCTGGCTTTTCATAAGGTAAAGTTTTGCATTTGGATTTATATTATTATTATTTAATAATTGAACTGTGTCCAGGTTGGAAATAACTGCCCACTAGCAGCAAGACACCAAATCCCTTCAAGCATCTGCAAATCCAAAATGCTAACATAAAGCTAGATGCAAAAACATCCAGGACCCAGAGTGGTGTCCAGATGGAGTGCAAGCTGACCCTGAGCAAATAGTCAAAGCTCAATTTTCAACAGTTACCAAAAAGACCGATAAAAAGGTCTGTTGCATCATATGGGGAAGAGGAAATGAAGCCCATTTTAAAAGCAGAATTACTATTGTCACCAGCTGTGAGGTTTTTGTTAGATTTGTGGTAATGGTGAAATAGTTTTTGCTTTTGTCTGCCTTATGAGGATAGTTTTGATTTATGGGCATATATACGTTTTAATTTTTATATTGTTAACTACAAGTACGTGACAAGACATCACAGGTGTCCTTTATAATCTAAACAATGAGAAATGTATACATCGCAGCACATCTCTACAAGGAGTACAAAAAGTAAAGTAATTTATTACTTTTTAAACAGATAATACAGTTGTTTTTAATGGGAATAATGTATTTATATATATTTTTTTACTTGTTACAGTTTATGATTAAATTATGGTCTGACTATAATAATATCATTATTATCTATTTACCACAAATATAACAAAATGTGATGGTCTGGACTATAGAAAGATAAGAATTGACATCATGGTAAAACACAGTTGACGAAGTGTCTTCAACTGGCAGTGCGCCCCAGGGTAGCTGTGGCTACAATGTAGCTTGTCATCACCAGTGTGTGAATGTGTGTGTGAATGGGTGAATGACTGAATGTAGTGTGAAGCGCTTTGGGGTCCTTAAGGACTAAGTAAAGCGCTATACAAATACAGGCCATTTACCATTTACCAGTATTGGTGTCACGGCTGATGGAAGGTATGGACTCAAGCGCGGAGCTCTGGGTTGAAGCAGACAGTGCGTTTATTTACAGTGCGTGAAAGATAGTCCTTAAACATCAATATATCCAATAATTGTCCTTTTTTTTCAGTTCCCAGAAGTGGTGAAGGTGAGTTTTCCCGTGAGGTCTGTGTGCGCTCCTTCCGTGTGAGCTCCTCCTCCCGAAAACACCAGTGAATCCTTTACTTCACTCCTCCGTCCCGTACTTCTCCAATCTGAAAGTCGAGCAAACACAACAATGGATGAGAAGGCTTGCCTGGCCACGCGGGTGACAAGATCACGCGCACACTTAGCTACCGAGCTCCGAGTACAATCCAGCGTCGACTGCCGTCTGGACACATCGTTAAATACCTCCGTCTAGTGAGGAAAGATTAGCGGCAGCTGGAGCCGAAGATTACACTTCCGGGTCAGAGATCGGCCTTTCTCACTCTCTCGGAGACGCCGTTCCTCGGCAGCCAGACCCGCAGAGTAGGGAGGGAGAGAGAAAGAGAGGAGGGCATACACACACATCACAAACAAACAAGCAGGTCGTCCGGGAAGACCATCCGACCGTGACAGTACCCCCCCTCTAACGGGAGCCCCCGGGCGACCCACGAAACTTATCCGGGTGCCGGCGGCGGAATTCCCTCACCATACCATGGTCGAGGATCGCAGACCGCGGCACCCAAGAACGCTCTTCCGGACCGTACCCAGCCCAATCCACCAGAAACTGAAAACCCCTACCGCGCCGCCTGGCATCCATAATGCGAGTAATGTCATACGCCGGGGCGCCAGCGACCATCCGGGCGGGTGGCGGGGGCTCAGGAGGCGGGCACAACGGGCTGGTCCGGACCGGCCTAAGTTGAGAAACATGAAACACATTATGCACCTTCATGTTGCGCGGGAGGGCCAGCCGGATCGTAACCGGGTTCAGGACAGTTTGCACCGAAAACGGGCCCAGAAACCGGGGACTCAGCTTCTTGGACTCGGTCCGCAGGGGAATAGTCCTAGAGGAAAGCCATACCTGCTGGCCCACCCGATAGGCCGGTGCAGGAACGCGACGACGGTCAGCGAGCTCCTTATTACGTCCGCACGTCCGCAGAAGAGCTGCCTTGGTCGCCCTCCAGATCCGTCGACAGCGCCTCATGTGTTGTTGGACGGAAGGCACAGCCACCTCGCCCTCGGAGATGGAGAGAAGCGGGGGCTGATACCCCAAGGAGGCTTCGAAAGGAGAGAACCCCGTAGCAGCCGACGTGCTGGAGTTATGGGCATATTCAACCCATGCCAACTGGTCACTCCAGGAGGACTGGCTGGAGGAGACGACACAGCGCAGCAAGGCCTCCAGCTCCTGGTTAGCTCGCTCCGCCTGTCCATTAGTCTGCGGATGAAAACCAGAAGACAGACTGACCTGGGCTCCCAGCTCCGCACAAAACAGCCTCCACACCCGAGCGGTGAACTGGGGCCCACGGTCCGAGACAATGTCCTGCGGAATGCCGTGAAGGCGAAAAACGTGCTGGGTAAGGAGCCGGGCGGTTTCCAGTGCGGTGGGGAGTTTGGCAAGGGCAACAAAATGGGCAGCCTTAGAGAAACGGTCAATGATCGTGAGTATTACGGTGTTACCAGAGGATGGCGGAAGGCCGGTGACGAAGTCCAGAGCGATGTGCGACCATGGCCGGCCGGGGACGGGCAGCGGTCTGAGGAGTCCCAATGGAGGGGAGTTCGATGACTTATTTCGAGCACACACTGGGCATGCCGCCACATAGTCGCGGACGTCCTGAGAAAGAGATGGCCACCAGAACAACCGTTGCAAAAAAGTGACAGTGCGGTTCTTACCCGGATGGCAGGCGAACCTCGCGGCGTGGCCCCACTGGATAACTTTACACCTGGCCGCCGAGGGAACATACAGTCTGCCGTCCGGACCAGTCCCGGGGTCGGGTTCCTGTCGCTGGGCGTCCCGGATCACCCTTTCGATCTCCCAGGTAAGAACCCCCACAAAGCAGGAGGCGGGCAGGATGGGCCTCTCTTTCTCCCCCGGGTCGACGTCAGGTGCGAACTGGCGTGACAAGGTGTCCGGTTTCGTGTTCTTGGACCCGGGTCTGTAGGTAATGGTCAGGGTGAACCGAATGAAAAACAACGCCCACCTGGCCTGTCGGGCGTTCAGACGCTTTGCCGCTTGGAGGTAGGCGAGATTCTTGTGGTCGGTCCAAACCACTACTGGATGCTCGCTCCCTTCCAGCCAATGCCGCCATTCCTCCAGCGCCAGCTTGATGGCCAACAGCTCCCGGTCGCCCACGTCGTAGTTCCTTTCCGCCTGGGTGAGACGACGGGAGAAAAAGGCACAGGGGTGCAGTTTACCGTCGAAGCGCTGTGAGAGGATGGCCCCAACCCCTGAATCCGAAGCATCCACTTCCACCACGAACGGTAAGGTGAGATCAGCTTGGGCGAGAATGGGAGCCGACGCGAACAGGCGTTTGAGACGGTCGAAGGCCTGCTGAGCTGCTGGAGACCACAGAAAAAACTGTTTGGGTGAGGTGAGTTGAGTGAGAGGCAAGGCTACCTTACTGAAGTCCCGGATGAAGCGCCGGTAAAAGTTGGCGAAACCAAGAAAACTCTGCAACTTCTTCCGGGTCGTGGGCACTGGCCACTCCAGAACGGCCTTGATCTTCGCGGGATCCGCTCGCAATCGGCCCTGTTCAACGATAAAGCCCAGAAAAGAGACAGAGGAAACGTGGAACTCACACTTCTCAGCTTTGCAAAACAGGCGATTCTCCAGCAGACGCCGCAACACCAGCCTGACGTGCTTGACATGCTCTGTTTGGGTCCTGGAGAAAATCAAGATGTCATCAAGATAGACAAACACAAAGCGGTTAAGAAAATCTCGCAAAACATCATTCACCAACGCCTGGAACACAGCGGGAGCGTTTGTAAGCCCAAAAGGCATCACCAGATACTCAAAGTGGCCCAGGTGGGTTTTGAAAGCAGTCTTCCACTCGTCCCCCTCACGGATACGAACCAGATGATAGGCATTACGGAGGTCGAGTTTGGTGAAAACGGTGGCTCCCTGGAGGAGCTCAAAAGCTGACGCCAGAAGAGGAAGAGGGTATTTGTTCTTGACCGTGATCTTATTCAGGCCCCGGAAATCTATGCAAGGGCGTAGGGTCTTGTCTTTCTTTTCAACAAAGGAAAACCCAGCGCCCAGTGGAGAAGTGGATGGGCGAATGATGCCCACAGCCAAGGAGTCTGTTATGTAGCGCTCCATAGACTCACGCTCGGGCTTAGCGATGTTATAGAGACGGCTTGAGGGCAAGGGAGCACCAGGGAGCAGGTCTATCCCGCAGTCATACGGGCGATGGGGCGGCAGCGATTGGGCTCTGTCCTTGCTAAACACCTGACTCAGGTCGTGGTAATCCGCCGGTACAGAAGACAAATCGGGTGGAGCAGGCAGCCCGGCCGGGTCAGTAGTCACGCAGACAGGCACTGCAGAGCGTAAACACTGCTCGTGGCAATACGTGCTCCACCCAGTAATACACCCCCTAGCCCAGTCTATATGTGGGTTATGCTGCTGAAGCCAGGGAAAACCCAAAACTAAGGGGGTGTGGGGCGCCTTGAGGAGAAACAGGCGAATCCTCTCTGTATGATTGCCGGACAGGGTGAGAGTAATTTCTTGGGTGCGGTGAGAGACAGAAGCTAGTGTGCTGCCATTAAGCGCCGAAACCTCGAGCGTTTCAGGGAGAGGGACGACTGGCAAACCTATCTTGAAGGCCAGAGCCTCATCCACAAAACTCTGCTCGGCCCCAGAGTCGATCAGAACGTTACATGGGTGAATGCAGGAAAGAAACTGTAATTTCGCGGGACAGCTAAGGTGGAGAACCGAACTTGCAGGTGCACCCGTCAGTATCCCCACCTTTACTGACGGGCAGACTCTTTTGACTGAGAGGGGCAGGCATCCGCGAAATGCCCCCTCTTCCCGCACTCAAAGCACTCACCCACCAGTCGTCTTCTTCTCCGGTTGAATCTAGTCCGCCCCAATTGCATGGGTTGCTCCTCATCAGCTGGAGAGTCGGGTTCCTCCTCCCTCCATTCCAGCGAGGGAATTCCCACGCCCCCTGCTGACCTCCGCCCATCTCCAGATCGCCTCCCAAACTCTCGCATATGGTCATCCAGACTGATACACAAATTCACCAAGGCACTCAATGATTTAGGTAGCTCTTTGGATGCCAACTCACGTTTGATGTTCTCATTCAAGCCGTTCAAGAAGGCCCCTCGGAGTGCCTTCTCCTCCCAGCCGGCTTCTTCGGACAGGATCCAAAAATCCACGGAGAAGTCAGCCACGGTCCGCCGACCCTGTTTCAATGCAAACAAACGATGAGCAGCACTGTCTGGGTTAGACCCCTTATCAAATACACATCGAAACTTGCTTAAGAAGTTACTGTATGAGATAGAGGGCTGAGCGCTCAGCACCGCTTGAGCCCACTGCAGAGCCCTTCCCGTCAGTAGCTCGACCATAAAGGTGATTTTGGTAATGTCAGAAGCATACGCTTGAGTCTGCTGCCTAAACATCAAGGAGCATTGAATCAAAAACCCCCGACATTTATCCAGGTCCCCGCCAAATTTCTCAGGCACCGGCAACGCGTGTTCACGTCGTGGCGGGGGTGGAGACGGCGGAAGGGGAGACGCCGCCGCTTCGTCAAGCAAGGCTATAGGTGGTTGTGGTTGCGCAGGGCCCCCTTGTGGCTGAACGGGTGCCCTGGGTGTAGCGAGTAGCATACCTTTTAGCTCCGATACCACCTGTAGTAATGCGGACTGCTCCTTGGTGACATGCTGCAGCATTGTCTCGTGTCGCTCCAATCGTTCAGCCTGAAGCGCGATTTCGCGCTGGAGGGGGGTAGAGTCCGCTGAGTCCATTGCTGGCTGGATTGTTCTGTCACGGCTGATGGAAGGTATGGACTCAAGCGCGGAGCTCTGGGTTGAAGCAGACAGTGCGTTTATTTACAGTGCGTGAAAGATAGTCCTTAAACATCAATATATCCAATAATTGTCCTTTTTTTTCAGTTCCCAGAAGTGGTGAAGGTGAGTTTTCCCGTGAGGTCTGTGTGCGCTCCTTCCGTGTGAGCTCCTCCTCCCGAAAACACCAGTGAATCCTTTACTTCACTCCTCCGTCCCGTACTTCTCCAATCTGAAAGTCGAGCAAACACAACAATGGATGAGAAGGCTTGCCTGGCCACGCGGGTGACAAGATCACGCGCACACTTAGCTACCGAGCTCCGAGTACAATCCAGCGTCGACTGCCGTCTGGACACATCGTTAAATACCTCCGTCTAGTGAGGAAAGATTAGCGGCAGCTGGAGCCGAAGATTACACTTCCGGGTCAGAGATCGGCCTTTCTCACTCTCTCGGAGACGCCGTTCCTCGGCAGCCAGACCCGCAGAGTAGGGAGGGAGAGAGAAAGAGAGGAGGGCATACACACACATCACAAACAAACAAGCAGGTCGTCCGGGAAGACCATCCGACCGTGACAATTGGAGGGATTAGAGTTTTTAAATATTTTTGTAATTTAATAAATATCTTAAAATGTTCTTACAGCCTCGCTGCACGGTACCTCATTAGTGCATTTTAAATTTTAGCAATAAAATTTGGAGACTTGGTGTTTGTTCTGGTTGAGATTCACTTGTTGACTTGTTGGGTGAAGGGTTGTGACTGACTGAAATGGAGGAAGGAGGGAGATTTTGCCCTCAAACGTATGCACTCAACCATAAATGTTCTCAACACCACCCCCCTCTAACTCTCTTTCTTTTTTTTTTCCAAATGCAAGTCACCGTGAAAAATGTGCTGGTCCAATATTTGCACAGAAGTGGTGCTGGGACAGCCAGATAAACTATCAGTATTTGAGTTTGGCTTCCCATGCTCCAAATAGCCATCCTCCGCCTGTTTAGCTTATTGATTAGCTTGGCAAGAAACTAGGTCCCCTCAGTGGTGACCAAGGTCATACAACACATGGACTCTGTGCCACCCCCCCTTCCCAACACCATCACCACTACCACCACCCCTTCTATACCCACTATAATCTCTTCCTCCACTTCATTTCTCTCTCACACACATATTGTGAGCAGATGTATGTGCTAATGCATTTGGATGTATTCACGCATGCATTCTGTTTATCGGGCATAAACTTTCTCAAAGGGAAAGGCATTAATAATATAATAAAGTCTTAAGTTTGGGAGCTATTGATATCTCTAGAATTGCAGCTGATCACGAAAGCAGTGATGGCTCACTGATACTCTCGGATGGTTCTGTCCACATCAAATTGGAAAATGTATCTAAATAATTATTTTTAATTCTTAAGTTTCACACGTATCGAACTATTGTGCATGGATTTAGGTAATTTGCACTAGTACTGTAAGGGTTTTTTTGCATGTGTGTGGTTGTGTGTGTGATTGTGTGTGTATGTAATGCGACGCAGGGCATGGACCAGAGGCGGCGTCCTCCACTCTTCTGTGGGAATCAATGAGATTGAATTCTGAAGGTTTTCTCAGGGGCATCGGCCCCACTTGTCAATACTGCTTTGTGTCACAAGTGCATTTTGTGCACGCAGACACACATGCAGACACACATGCAGACACAGAAACACTTCCAGTTCCTGTTCCCAAGCCAGACCTCTCCCTTCTCAACACATCCCTTCTGGTGCTCTTCCAGTCCTCAATTAAACTTGCCCCATTTTCCCCTTTTTTCACATCCTGTCTTTTTTATCAGCATCACCCGCTGCGCTCAGGAATGGAATGGAAACTAGATTCCTTTTAAAAAAAAACAAAAAACTTGGCCCACACTTTTTTCCTCCGTTCGTCCTCATTTCCTTTCTCTTTCTACCTTGATTTGTCATTCTGCAGGAGTTCTACAGGAGTGTATCAGCACTGATTAGTTAATGTTTTGCTATGACTCAGTCACATTAGAGTAATTTCCTTGCAACTAAGAAAAATTCAGTTGTTGCTTGGTGATTTGCATTTAATTGTTTTGTTTTGTTGCATTTGTAGACTGATTGTAAGCATTTGAAATCACCAACTGGTCACACAGAGGTTAAAGAGTATAACAAATTCAACATCTCGGTGACCACTTTCATTTGTAAGGCCAACAAGGCAATCACACCGATCACTTGGTGGGAGGCAACCTGCCTCCATACAATCACATTGCACTTCTAACTGACTCCGCTCACTCTCAGTCAAATTGGTGAAGGTTTGCAAATACTTGCTATCTAATTTACAAATGCAGACCGATTGCCAGCTTGTTGCAGTTATTTGGAGTCAGTCTGTGTCAATGACTGCAGCTCATCTGCCTCTTTGCAAAAGGGGAGTCAACTCAACTGGGTGCCAGCTTACTGTATTCTGGTTAGATTCCTAAATAAAAGCATGTTGACTGAGCACCTATTTAATTTTGCAGTTAAATCACTGTCCTGCAGCAACTACATTGCTATTTGTGAAGCAATTTCTAAACCTCTGTTTCAAATCTATGAGATTCTGGCTAGATTGAATGGAAGTAGGCCATGTGGATTTCTGTTTAATGTGAACTTCTTTGAAGACAAATTTTTCACAGTTCGTTGCTGTAATATCACAGACGGATTACACGCATCTTTATCAATACAGTTCAATTTAATTCAGTTTCATTTATATCACAACCCGATCACAACAACAATTCCCTCAAGGCGCTTTATGTTGTAAGTTAAAGACCCTACAGAAATACAGAGAAAACCCCAACAGTCAGATGGCCCCCAATGAGCAAGTACTCTGGCAACAGTGGGGAGGAAAAACTTCCCTTTAACAGGAAGCAACCTTCAGTAGGGGTGCCCATCTGCCACAACTGGTGGGAGGTAATGCAGTCTAATTAAAGCTTGCTTGTCTAAAAGCGATAATGATGCCATTTGAAAGAAGCTGTTTGTAACCTGATGACCACTGCAAAGAACTGTCATCAGTTTAAAGAACTTTAATAGGAAGTTTCAACTTCAGCTCAGGTTTTTGGTCTGAGACAACAGCCTGGAACTTGAACTTAAAGGCCTGCACATTTATGATTTTCCTCCATGATTTTTACAAAACGTATTTATTTAAATCCTATGACAGCTTATAGCTATATAAGAAACACGTTTGAGTACCAGGCATGCTTCATTTTGGCTTGTGGCATGTTCAGTTCTATTTCAGCACACTTCAAGGAGTCAGTTATTTAATTTCCACAGTAAATAAATGTTATTTTAGGCTTAGTTTTTGGCAGCTCAAATAAGGAGCCCATTAAATATCACAGTGAAGCAGGAATGCATTTTGCTCATCTAGCTAGCTGTCCTCTACTAGCAAAACTGATCATTCCCCGGCTCTACCATCTCATCTAAATGTTACAACTGGTTTAAAAGAACATCCAAAATGTCAAAAGTGTGGTTTCAGAATAGTAATCCAATCTACGAGCTTTTCCATCTTCTACATATTGTCAGAGAATGAACACAAGGGTTTTATTCAGCAGCTAGCTGCTAAACAGCCAGAGTCCCTCAGGGCTAGTAGAGCAACAACAGAGCTAAAAGAGAGTGAATATTTTTAAATGCACCAGTTGCCAGGAATGTGACTCCAAATGAATCACATAATCTTGATCAGCAACTGCTGTGTCAGTATGATGCAACTCCGACCACATTAGAATAAAGGCTGATATGCTACTATTATCCTAACAACTTGTTTTGCTGCCCACAAGTGGCAAGAAAAGCAAAAATTAGCAATCAATTAGCTATAGGGGATCTATTTTATTTTATTTTATTTTATTTTTTAGCTAAGCAAGCTGGAAACACTGGGCATTTACTAAAAGTGTCTTTTATAAGTGTCCTCCAGATAGGGTTGCCAACCGTCCCTTAAAAAACGGAATCGTCCCGTATTTAGAAACAAAAGTACACGTCCCGTATTGAGCTAATAAGGGACGCACTTTGTCCCGTAATACAGTGAGAATCAAAAGTAGTCTATAAATGTTTATGGAATTAACGCTTTGTTTGAAAACATAATTCCCAGCCCCTCTCCTGCTTTGTGACCAATGAGCTGACAGCACACTTATGACAATTCGAGTATGACAATTCAGATTACCGCTCATCTCATTGGTCGAGGAAAGGTCGCTTACAGAGAAAATACCGGAAGACAACAGGTGACCACAATAATTTTAAGTTAAGCAGGACAGAGTTCTTTTAAAGAAAGATTTACTTATATTCTCAAAAGTTAAGCATGACAGGCTTCTGTTTAAGAAAGAGACCTGTTTTACTGTGTTAATGTTGTCATTTTGAGCTAAAAATAAATGGCTAAATGATCATTTGTTTCCCATATGGTCATATCACAAAGAAGATGCATCTGCTTAAATCAAATTCAAGTCAAATGGTTAAAAAATAATTTCACACAAAAAAAAAGAGCTACAAAATTCACCACACTGGGAAGGGTGAACTGGGTTGCCCGGCCCTGGCCACGAGGTGTCCCTTATTTATTTTTCAGGGAGTTGGCAACCCTACCTCCAGATGGATATCAGTCTGTTAAAAAAGAGCATTTCTAGAACTGATAGTGATTCAGAGTCTTGCTTGTAAAAGAGAATAGCAGCTATTTGTGACTTAAACTTCAACTGCTTCAGGCTATTCTATTCTATTCTATTCTATTCTATTCACAGACAAAGCAACCTGTGGTTGGTGGATGATGATCAGGAGCAGCTGAGTGATTTATGACTGCTGCTGTGATGTTTTACCATGTTCTGCTGTGACAGATATGTGTGATATTCCCTGAGTCCTTGCTCAGAAAGCCACTGGTCTCCTCGGGGAATTGGCTAATCCCCCCATTTCTAATTTGAAAAAGCCCTTGGATACCTGCCGTCTGGAGGCTAAAAGTCACGACCACACAAAATACACAGATAATACACACATAATCACTTACTGTTGCACTTAAATATAGCTCTTGGGAGTTTGAATGTCACTCCGGGAGGAGTGAGGGCCCCTGGGCCACAGCTGTGTGTGTCTGAGTCCGATCTGGTATCCTGCCACACAAAGAGAGGCCTCGGAGCCCGAGGCTTGCCTGGAGGCTGCAGCCAGGCCTTGAAGGACGTGAGATACAGAAAGAAGAGAAGCTGCCTCTGACTTTAAGTCAACAGATTTTGTTACAAAATAGACATGTCTCTTGTCCCTTACTCCCAAAAATCACACAGAGATAGGCCTGGACGCACACACACATACAGGGCGTTAGCCCCTGTTGCTAAACAGCTGTCTGAGATGTGGTGGTGTGGCACGCTGATGTTTCATCATTGTCATCTCCCCATCACCTGCATTCCTTCTCCTCCTTCTCCTCCTGCGCCTCCTCCCCATCCATCAGCATTTTTAGACACAGGGCTCTGACAAGGGCACATCCATTCCCTGGCCATACATCACCTTTTAGGGGGATTATGTGGGGGGTATTGAGACGGGGGGAAGCAGTGATGTCCCAAACTCCTTCACAAATTGGGATAGTGCCAGATTTCTGTTTGTCGCTTTCCCCTTTCTTTTGCATCAGAATACTGATTTTCTTTCTTCAGAGACAACTTAAACTTTTCTTTTTATTTTCTCTTTTCATCTCTCTTTGAGGGCTTCCGGTGTTTCCAGTGAATATCCAGACCAAGACTTCTTGTTCTGTCCGCTGGTCATAGCGTATGAGAAATAGAGATATATTTTAAAACAGTTACAAAAGAAGCTTTCCATGTGAGCTATTATACCTAATTTTATAGTCCAGCAGAAGAAGCGTTTTTGAAGTCAGCTGGCAGTCGGGAGATGATCTGTCAGCCTGCAGAGAGCTCTGTTGCCAGATGAAGGCAGTGTACAAAGTGTGTGGTACAACGGGTCTGTGGGCCACTCTTGCTTCTGAAGTTGTCGATTAATCAGCCTGCCGTGGAGAAAAGCAAAGTTATAACATTGGAAGAGCTGAAGTGAAAATGAGTTGGGAGCTGTTGCTCCCTTCTCTATTCTGACTAACTTATCAACCAATCAGCAGGAATTTCTATGAGACTTTAAAAAAAATAAAAAATAAGAGTAGAAATCAAGTGAAATACTAATGTAGTGGTGAGAAAATGTCTTGGGCCTGATCCTACGCAGAAACTATGGGATCTACTTCCACAGTCATTTTGCATTCAATTTGCTTTGTGAGTACAAATTTACTTTTTAAGTCATGTCTTATTATCATTGTGCCTATATCTGCCGCTGCATCACTCTGTTGATGATGGTGACTGGAACCTTGGTGGCTGTCTGGCACACCCATCAGTAAATCCTTCAAACTCAAGAGGTGATGCAAGGCTGCGAAACCAGGTGAATCTGTTTGTGAACGGCAGCCACCACTGTCCTAACTTTCTGAGGTTTTATGGCCATCTAAATTATTACCAAGTATATATGTTATCCAGCCTAATGAGACAGTATTTCACAAAGCCACGTGGATGAATTTGTGCCACCTGCTGATAAAAGTCACTGAAATCTGGTGCTTGCCTCCTGTTTAGGACATTTCTTTAACTTCTCTTATTGCATGCAGCTCATCATCTACTGATATGATTATGGATTTATGTACAGAAAAAGCGTAAAATATTTTCGGGTTTTCCTTTTGTATTCTTCTCCTCTGATACACGGTTTTAACTCGGATGACCCCGCCTTGCTCCTTCAGTGTTCTCCTCTAAACCGTCCTTTCTATCCCTGCCTCCCACCTGTTTCTTCACTTTTCACACCTGGACTCTATTCTTGGCTTTTTGTTTACTGCTTCTGTTTTTTCCAAAGTCCTGTCCTCCCTCCCTCTTCCTCTGTTCCCCCTCTCCCTCTGCACCATCTATCACTCACTCCCTCCTTCTCACCTCTCCCTCTCTCTGCTACCTTCTCTCCGTCTGTCCTTGCTCTGTTTCTCCTCTGGCTCACCTCTCATTAAGCCCCTTTTGCCTATTGCCACCATGCCCAATGTCCACCCACACGTCTAACACCTCGCTTTTTTTTTTTGTGTGTGTGTCTCTTATCTCTATCCTTCTTTCTCTTTTTTGTATTTTAGTTATGCTCCATGAAATTCATACCTGGACTCAAGGACCTGGACAAGATTTAACTGATGTTTTGTTCTCTCCTCATGCTGCAGATCGTCACTGTAGTAAAAAAATATTGTGGCAAGAAAGTAGCAAGAAAAACTGAATCCTTCTTTCCTGGCATTTTATCCTTTGAGTTTTTGCATATAGCTCGGACAAAACAGAGTAAGCATTGCACAACTGTGTGTGTGCATGTGCACAGGGCTTCTCTCATGGTTTACAGACATTATGGGGACGAATGCAACATTACCTGACAGTATCACATGCGGTCAGTTACTCTTCATTTTATCTTTGAATAACATTTCAAAGTTAATCATAATTTTTGACCCTGATTTGATTATCTCATTGTTTTAGGTTTATAATTAACCTTTCTCCTGTGATGCCACCTGTCTCACAGCGATACTCTTATGGCTTTAATTACTGCCGGATGAACGTAAATCAATCGTCTGTTATGATATACACTCCAAGCAGCAGCTATAAATGCTCTAATGGGAATCCACTTGTACAAGGTCTGCACAAACTGGGGCGAAGGCGGAGGGTAGCCACAACCACCACCCAGAATTGCTGAAGTGTTAGGAGGCTTTAAATACTCATAGAACTGGAGTAATTATTTTTATAGTGCCTTGTAACAGAGCTGATCTAGAGGAGTCAGTTTACCTAGAAGGTACCTCTGTCATATAGGCTAGAGACACAAACTGAGAGTGACACAAAAACAGCAAAGCAATGATGCGATCAAGAAGATCCAAACTTTAAAATAGCTTCTTCTGTGTTTGTTGCCTTAACTTTACTGTCTGCCATTATCTCTCAAACTATGTGCGAGAAATGCATTTTATTGAAGTGTTTCACGTGAATAAGCTGCAAATGAGCAATGCATTATTTTCTATAGCTATATATGAATTTTGCTCAAATTTGTCTTTCATATTGAAATTTTAAGCATAATCATTTGTCTTATTCAAAGTTTTCATGAAAATACTACACAGTTTAATACTGTGTGAAGTCTGCAGTGCTGGATTGATGCAGGGCAGCCTGTGGGGTTGCATAAAGGATAGCAAACAATTTAAACTAAAGATGATTTCTCTGCTTAAATCCACAAAGAGCAGTAAACTTTAGAGCACAGGTCAGCAGATCACAACCTTTATGAAAAGGCAACAAATCTTTACATGTCGTAGGGCCACACCAGGCATTACAGTTCTCTCAAATCCACATATAGAAACAGTAAGTAACAGTCTCAGCCGATGAAACACAAAGCTAGGGTCACTACAGCTGAGACTGTGGATGAAGTGTTGCCAGTCCAAAAAGTATTGGTGCCAATCAGAACCCAGTATTCTGTGTCATAATCAGCTTTTTTAGTCCAACATATCAAACATCAGTATCTGAGTCAACATAGCCTCCCTCTCCCTCCCATGTTTGCATGTGTTTAGATCACACAGCAGCCTTACCTTGACCGTACGGCTCCTCCATTGATTACTGCCTATACTTCTTCACTCAAACACACAATGTATCAAAAAGACCAAACTGTCCGTGAAGGGCTAAAATAATTGTTTATAATAGACCCTCCACTTGCAATCACAAGAGTGCTATGGTGTGTTTTAGGGTGGAGATAAGAGCTCCCGCTTTGTGCTCAGGTAATTTTCTTTCCAGGCGTAAGTGGTCAAGGTCTGGCGTTTTTAAACGCATGCGAGTGATGTGGTGTGGGGGAGCCGCATTGTTTCAGGAGATGCGCCAATGTCCATTTGGAGAGCAGCAACACTCGTCTCCCCACTTGAGGAACAATGGAATACACTTCAGAGATGCTGCATATGAAGTATGTTTATGAGTGCGCTCAGACAATGGGGGACAGTGTTACACAACACAAGAAATGGGTTTGGCTCTGAGAGAAATGAGATGGACCCAGTAGACATCCTTGACATTCACCAATAATTAAAACTCGCTGACATGGTGAGAAAAAGGCTGATTCACTGGCAGTGTTTACAGTAGCATATGACTGCACAGAGAGCTTTGGTCACGTTGAGTGCAGGAGAAAGTGGGCTGGAGTCATTTGGGGTGGGGAATTGTTGAGGTATAGTGAGAGAGAACACATTGTATTGGTGTTTTGTTTGACATAATAGCCTGCTAACAACTACTGTAAACCAGGAGCTCTGCCAAGGCTCACAGGTGTCATCGGTGATCTGGCTTCGTGCCACAGAGAGAGATGATCCAAAGGCCCCGAGGCACACATAAAGGTGTCATCCTGCTGCAAGATGTACCAATACATCAAGGAAAGAAGTCAGGAGGGGATGGAGAAAAGGAGTAGGCACATCCGAAAAAGAAAGAGAGAGTAGATAGCCAATCCCGAAATACAGATTGAAAGTTATCTGCCCCTCTCTGTACTGTATGTAATGTTTAGAGAGGTGAAGGGAACGCGGCAAGAAATTTTTCATGCTAATTTGTTGGGTGATATAATGACATGTTAATGATCCCAGCATCTGGCCATTCCATCAGAGGTGTATATTATAAGAAGAAAAGCATTAAAAAAATACAGCATGCTGGCATGCTGAACAAATGCCTTTGGTTAGGTCAGAGTGTCTTCTAATGACCTCATTTACTGACAACAAACCCTGCAACCAAGCAGGCAAACACACAGCAAAGCAATACCTCTCCCCTTTGTCGCTGTGTGACAGTGGATGGTGAAAAAGAGGGACGGGAAGGGAGGAAAATGAAGACAAAGCAATAAGGAAATTCTAAGAGAAATCAAAGAAAAGCAGTAATGGAGGTAAAAGTTGAGAAAATCTTGGCAAAGAGACAAAAAGGAAAAAAGAAAAAGGTAGATTAAAGAAGAGAAAGAAGCCTAAAGGAGCAATGCAATCAAACAACACAAACACAGTCTCCGTGTGACTGCTCAACCTTGCCAAAGAAAATAGGTTACCTCTGTTTCTCTGGGTGCCCAGGGGAGCCACTAACTGGCAAGAGTTGTGCCCCTGTGTCATCCTGTAAACATTTAGCCGGAAAAAGTAACATAAGCAGAATATGAACTAAGTTCATTTATAAACTGTCTGAAAATTAGACAAGAAGCAGCAACAAAACAGCTGGAGCAAACCAGAAAATATCATGCCATCAAAGGCTGTGGAGGTGGATCTTGTGCAGGTATTCTCTCGTGACAGACATTACACTAACTTGTCACTTTTGACCTGTGAATCTATCTAATTGGACCCTGCGCACCTACTGAAAGGTCATATAAAGAAAATAAGCTATTGGCAATATAGACCGCTGTGGATTTTCAGCTGGCTGTCTATCTTTTATGTTGTTATGGCAGGTGAAGGTGGACAGCTATCCAAAGCTTCACCAGTGTTAACGTTTTTCTTTTTTTAATCAGCTACAACCTACCTTTAAAAGACCGTTTGTGCTAGAGACAGACAAAATTAAAAGATTCTTGAAAGATGACACATATTTTGTCATTTTACAGCCAAAATTACAAAATAAGTTCAGGCGGCCTGTATGATAATTGGTTGAAACAGTGCTAACCAGTGTTAAGTAGAAAGAGAATCCAGGTTCGATATTGCCTTTTTTCAATGGTATGTTACATGAATAATTAACACAATACAGATATCAACAGAAATAATTAAAAGTTATAATATTAACTGAGCATTTGTTACCTCGGCAGCCTTCAAGACATTCCATGCTTACAGAATGTGCATATACTGGCTAATGCAATATATACATTATCACCTACATGAGTAAAACTTACTGGATTTGTGGGGAATATGGACATAGATGGGAATCTTCAAAAGCAAACAAACAACAACAACAACAAAAGATTATTTTTTGGTCAGAAGGCAAAGATTAAATCAGCCATCAACATTAACATGAAGCTCCACACAGCTCAGGCATGGAGCAGATTCAGCTGCACAGGTCCACGTCTTTTCTTGACAGTGAGCACAAGTGCATCCATCCGTCCATCCCTCTTTCCTTCCATTCATCTGAGCATCACTAAAGCTCATCTTAATCTCCCTCTTCCACAATCACGGAACAAAGAGCAGAGTGCTGGCAGATCCTTGTTTTTCTAACTAATGTCGATTACATATTTGATAAACATGCATTTGCATTAGCATTAGCTGAGGTCAGGATTAGCAGCGTTCATCCTCAAACTGTTCTGTCTCTATGCTTCGCCTGTTTGTTGATCTTTTTTTTTTCCTGCCCCCCCCCCCCCCCCCCCCCGTTGTTTGTGGCCATCTGAAATCCTAAAGGACACGACTCCACACACAAGCGACGGCACAAATATTTGAAAGGGTGATTAAAAATCGTTTGGGAAAACAGATTATTGACTGTTTCTTTAAAAAAAAAGTCAATGTGTAAACACAAATAGGCTGCTTTAAGGAGCCAATAGGAGTCATGGATTTCACCTCAGCTTAGAAGTCTTCTGAATAAAAAGTGATTTTTGGTTGTATTTTAAGTCTTTGATTTGTTGGATCCGTTGGCTTCGTCGACAATCATCCCTCGATGTGTAACATTTTGCGGCAAAATATTTCAACAAGTGCGGAGACCCCCAACAAAGTAGCTTTGCAAGTTTTTCAAAAATGTCCTTCTTCTGTTTACCCCCCTCATCTCTGTACAAAAACAATAAAAAGAAAGAATAAGCTCCAGACAGCTGGGGCTCACGAAAAGTTTCAAGTGCCTCTGTTGACCGCACACAAAGACACTGATCTGCTTAGCAAGCTTGAAACTGTCTCCCTTCCTCTGCCGCTTCTCTATTTCTTATGTCAGGCTCTCCGTAAAACCCTTCTCATTCCCCACGTACACACACACACACACTGAGATGCCTAAAACACTGTGGGCCAGATCACTAGTCCTGAATGAGGATCTTAAAGACCTCTCCCAACCACCTATTAAACAGCTTAGAGGCATATAATTGTCAACCAGACGTTTCTCTCCAGAATGGGTTTTTAAAAGCCACATTGTTCGTCTCCGCCACCAAAGGTTGAGTAATCCTGAGGCTTAAGCAGCCGAGAAACGGTCCGTCTCATTCTGTTTTTCTCCAGCTAATAAGATCCTTCCCGTTATGAATGCTCCTGCTTTAATTGTTTGACATTAATGCTAAGCAAGCTTTTGTCTCTCTTTGTAACTTCTCTGCCCGACTTACATATATTTGCCTCGCATTTGCTCTCTGTTCTGCTTGATATTTTTCGTGGCATTTAAAGATTTGTTCGACATTTCTTTGGAAAGCAGAAGGAATTAATAATGGGAACTAATTACAGCATATTTAGGAAAGAATATTAAGATGGAAAACGAATGCAGTGGCAATGAAATGCAGAGCTACATGAGTCTAATTATGTCTGTGGAAAACAATATCGGACAAGAATCAATCAAGGAGTCCTGTTGCCACCGCTAATCAGATTTTATTAGTTTCCTTATTGTTCACTCATGAATCACAAACAGAAAGAAATTAGGCAGTGACTTCCTCTGACGGTCCTCTTCTTTTAATTGGAGAAATGACAAAACAGCTGCTTCTGAAGTCTCAACAAAAAAAACCTACTCGCTCCTTAATTAAAATTTTTTGGTCTCCTTCCACCCTGACCACACGATTGCCATATTAGAGCCCTATTAACCTTGTAAATGCAGGCAGAAGGACTCAGAAGATTCTGTCTCTAATAAAGCGAGATGAGCAATGGAAGACATTTGGTTTATTAAACTAAGCAAGTGCAATCATCAGTTCTCTTTTTCTGTGTCTTGGTTTATGCACTCATTAATTTCTATCTATGTAAAATGCATACATGAATTTAAAATGTAAATTTCTGAAGGTTTAGCCCTGTGACAGAGTGGCAACTTGTCCGGGGTTTGCCGTACCTCTCCACTGGGATAGGCTCCGACCCCCAGATCTGAATGGATGAATACAAGTTTTTCAAAGGTATGTATTAATTGAGCCAGATTTAAATCAATAGGTCACTTCTTTTCCAGTTAACTCTGGAAATTGTGTCAGAGTCAGAACAAGATGAATTGTGGTTCCTTTGGTTTTCCCAAGAATCATAACAGTCCATTTGTTCTGGACAACTCAACAGTCATCTCCACACAAAGAGATTTTTTTTCTAACATTTCCATAAAGACAAGTGCACCTCCAACACTGTTATTTCTGTCACCGAGAACTTAAACCAAATAAAATTATTTGAGAGATCAGAATTGTTCAATTAGCTTTCATTGAAGCCAAGTGATTGGTGGAAATGAAATCCCGGCTCTCCCGCTGGATCTCCGGGTCCCTGGGTCGAGGATTTTTAGAGAACGTGATTGGTTGCTCGTCCCTCCGAGAGTCGTCCAATTGCTGGTCCGTATGGACCCCTCTGACCCCTCCAGCCTCCTCATCCTCCCAACTCCATGGCTCCATTTAGCAAACAGAAGCTGCTAAAGGACTGCTAAGTTGTACTTCAGCGGTCCTCCAGTCCAATCACTCATTTACCTGAAGTGATTTTATCACTCTCCAGAGATAATCATGGAGAGTCTGACACAAAGTGCTGGGTTATTGAACTGACAACGAACAATTAACAAAGTTACAAACCTTGTCCGTGTACTGGCTGTGTGTTACGAGTATTTTAATAAGGCATTACCGGGTTGAGTTTGTGGTGTAAAATGTGCTTTATTTAGATGCTATGATGTAAATAAATACCGCTGAGTTAAAACTAGACATTAGTCTCTAAGTAATGGATGGTGGATATCCTCTCCAGATGGATTTCTCTCTGTCAAGTAGCTCTAAAAGGTTTTGGGATTTGTGGAGTGGGCATGGCTGCTGGTTTTTGCATTTTGGGTCCTGCACTTGCAGTGGTTGGTCTGAGGGGGAGATTTTAAGAGGGGAATTATCGGGAATGGAGAGGGTGGAATGAAGGCGATTTGTGTGTGAGTGTGTATGTGAGAGCGAGGGAGAGAACATGCTTCAGTGGTCCCGCTGGTCAGCGTGCAAAACCCCCCACAGAGGAGCCTGAACGCATGGGCCGTTTTTGAGAAGGCTGCCTGCATCAGCTTTGCTCAGATCTCCCCTAATCCTTCCCACTTGAACCTTAGTCCACCACAATCTGCATGCCAACAGATTAACACAATACGCAAAGATAATTCAGCCAGCCCAGGACTGACAGTGATCTCACAAATCTCTGAACGGCCAAGGGAAGATACCTCCCCAAAACCCAGATTAAGTCCACAGATCTGAAGCCTTAGACCCTCTTAGGGCATATATTAGCATTACTGCTGGATGCTTTATTTATATATTTATCTGATTTTAAAAACAGATAATGCTGCCTGGTCAGTTTGAGTGTCACAAAATCTGCCTTGCGTAGGATGGAGAGATGAGACCATATCGCAGATTGAGGGAGAGAGAAAAGAGGCAGAGGGCTCTGTAATCCATATTATATGCTGTGGAGAACGGGGGAATTATTTAAGAAGCTCTTTGTTGTACTCTTTTTCAAAGTGTTGTTTGGGGAAGGGATGAGGATGGCGAGTCCTATTCTGTGACAGATTATGTGATTTCAATTAAGAGGATGAAGATTGAAGATTGGAGAATTATAATTTCCATTTTAAAAAGATATGAGATGTAGGGGGAGAATTGGAAGAGAATGGCGGAAAGACAACAGTTTAAGGACAAGTCTAGTTACTTTCAAATGTGCTAAATTACTCCAGAATCTTAGTTATCGAAATGTATTTGACAAAGGAGCTCTTTGCCCTGTAGCGTCTGTCCAGAAACAGAGGACTAAATCAAAACATTTCTTTTAATGCCAAAAGAGGTCTAAGTTCATGTGGGCTCATGTGGTCTTCCAAAGAGTGTCTTAGCTGCAGTGAAGCAGTAGTTTCTGTAAACCTTTACATTATCACCAGGGGATTAATACTGTTTTGGTTAAGTTTTGGATCAACACGAATATGTGTTTTCTGTCACTCGTCATTTTAAAAAGGACTGCAGAGGGAAACATAATTATGGTGAATAGTCACGCTTTTAATGCATTACGTGTGCACTACCTGAGTACTCAAATCAACTGCTAGACACTGACATTGGACAAGTCTGCAAAATGCACAACAACGCCGATGAAATGTTTTATCATGCTTTTGTATTCACATATTCATGCTTTGTACAGAACTATTAACTGTGGCATGGTTTCAAGTGAGAAACATGAAATGAGAATTTCTCATTCACTCACACATATATGCAACTGCATTTTACTGATTATGTTGTAACAGGAGTACTGCACAGAAGATTTTTGAGTATTACAAACCTGGTAATCAAACTGCACTTGATCCATATTTGCTATGAAATCCTAATAGCAAACAACTCACCACCGCTAACATAAGTCCTTGTTGATATTGTGCCAATGCTATATTTTTTCTTCATGAAGATCTAAATGACTGAACTTTGTCATCAGAGTGTGTGTGGGAGTTTTGTGCAGATGCTCTCTCACCACCCTCCATACTTCTCATTTCAAGACACGCAAAAGCACGTCTCGGGCTCATTCACACAAGTGCAGAAATATTAGGTAAACAGACAGCATCCAACTTGAAAAGCCACCAATTCGAATCTCCACCACACACTCAACTCAAAACTTTTTTTTTTGAGTGGGGGGGGTGGGAGTGGGGGTAGTTCTGGTGGAAGGTGGGGAGAGGGTGTTGCCAAACTTCTTCCCTATTGTGTTTTTCCCAGTGCAGTGCTGGGATAGTTTGGAGAGGTTGCTCTGTTCCCGCGGCGACAGACTGCGGCCCCTCTCTGCCGCGCTCAAGGGCCCTTGAGGCGGCCATTATCTGGACGCCCGCCTCGCCGAGGCATATGGGTAATTACTGAGCTAATAGAGTGATGGAGGGAGAGGCAGAGGCAGGAGCCTAGGCCAATTAGATGATGCATTAGTGCTCTGTCTTTTGTAAGCACCTAATGTGTGGGGAAAGGATGGGGTAGATAGAGAAAACGTGTCATTTCTGAAGGGTCAGGATCCTTGAGCAAATGCAAACAGTCTCTCCCTCTCTCGCTCTTGCACACACACAAACACACGGGACTGCGCACACATACAGGCATGTGTGCACGAACACACGCACTGCATTTGCACTCCGAATGTAGCAAACTGTGCACGCATGTACACACACACACACACACACACACACACTGATTACTGGGCTTTGTTTTGCTCTTTTCTCTAAGTGTCTGAAGAGTGTGAAGTTGTAATTATAGCACACTCTGGCTTTACCTCATGCCTGCATGCACACATACACACATAAACACATAAACACACGCACGCACACCAAATGCAGATGAGTCCAAATAAACGAGGAGACCCTGCCCAGTCTATTGAGGTCTGCTATGAGAATCCACTCCATCAATTACATTAAAGAGGCTGCCTAATGACGGCCACAGCTGTAATCACGCTCAGCTGAAGCATTTTACACCCCGCTTCTTTGTTTTCACCTATTATCATCCATCCCACAAAGGAGAGAAATTCTATCTCAAGCATCGGCACAGTGTTTTGAGTTAAGAATGTGCTTTTTTGTCATCATCCAGTTTTGTCAGATTGTGAATCAGTGTTTTGGCAGTTGCAGCTGGAGTCATTGAAGTTGGCAGGAAGCAGGAGCAGCGGAAAGTTGTCAGTTTGTCGCAGTTTTCATCTTTCAGTTTTTTGCTCTCACAGGTTGCAGCAAAAAAAAACAAAAAAAACAAAACAAAAGAGATTAAACCCCCACCAAAAAAACAAAACAACTGGTTACGCTTCAACCATAGATGGATTTTGGATGTAAAACTGTGATTTCGCTTTGGGGTTTTTGCATGAGAATTTTGCACATGCCGTACAGAGATTCAACTATATTGACTCTTCTTCACAATGTGCACTGTAATTATCGCAGGGAATTACGATCTCGACTTCTCCAACTTTTGTAAACAGCCGGGCCTGAGTCACTTATTATGCGTGCCAAGCATTCCCAGTACCACAAACATACTCCCTTAATTCGCAGGTAAAGAGCTCCGCGCTATTAACTTAATTATTAGCCCGCTGTACAATTAGCATCAAAACAATCTCATAGCAAGGTGAAGAAAGCCAGGACGAAAGCGCATGACAAAAAAACTCCAAATCGTCTACATTGTTACACAGGCAACAATAACTTCAAGGACCTTTGCTTTCCTCCCTGTGTTGCTGGACTGAGGTGGCTGGCCACTTTAATATCAACCCCTCAATTACAGACACACAGAATATGTGTGCTTTAGTGTGATGCTTAATATTGCACCAAGCATTGTTATTCATTCAATCCCAACAGATGAAACTATAATAGCTATGTATTATTATTTCCTATCAGAAATAGCAGCTCTCATTATCAAACAAAAGACTCTATTACTGATATCATTATCAAAAAGGGAAATGGAGGAGGGGGTCTGTAGCTTTCAGTGTTTAAATGACTTTGTTTCACAGCCCCTTAGTCGAATTTTACTGTTTTAGTGATTGGCGTGTACGTTTTTTTTTTTATTTTTTAAACAGGTCAGCTTCACATCTTTGACCTTGTTGCTGCTGAGAGACAATGTGTGAAGTTAGTGGGCGATTATTGTTAATAGTGAAGCCGCAGCTCCGCTGTCATGCGGTTTTTGTTTTATGGTGGCTGTGGAAATACCTTAATTGCACCTAATTCAAGCTTATCTTTGATGAGAAGAAGGGGGGCGAGGGGTAAACTCAACTGCGCTCGCAGTTTCGCAGACGCATTGATCTTTTGTGCAGGCAGGAGTGGCTTCGGGGAGCTTCAAAGACATTCCCAGACTGAATCACCTTGAGGATCTTGCTTCTGGTGGTCTTAGCATATAAAAAAAGTGTCACATGAATGAGAACTGCCATGAAAATATGTTTTAAAGAACCTTTAAAAGATATTGTGACCACTCAGCACAACTCTAGTACAGAGGCACTGTGTCATTCATCAGCATCAAATCTATGTAGGGATTTGCATGTGGAGAACAAAGCGTTGAGGTTCATTTTGAAAGACATTGGTGGCTGCGCTGACCAGACCCAAGTAATGGGCGAGCATGGATAAATATTAAAGGAAACCTACCTTAATTAATAGTCAAGACCATTAAAAGGTTTTGGCATATTTGTTCTTTTTAAACAGGACATTATAATAGAACCCTGATCTGGGTAACAAGACATTTTATCTGCAGTTAAAATGACCTGGTGAAATCAGGTGCACATCTTACCTTATTCAGTTCTCTTGGTGTAAGCTAAAAGGACTGAATATGTCCTTTTCTTTAATATTTCCTTTTGGTTTCAACGCAGCTTCTCTACAACACTGCCTATCATCATTGCAGGGTCCAAGCAGTGTCCACAAGGAATGTGAAAAGAAATTATGCACCAAATTGTACCTGAAACCACTTGATCTTATAGGTAGCTAGTTATATATATATATATACACTAGATTGGTCAGAATACAAAGCTTGATGGTTTTATCATGACAGTCATTAAACTTTCTTTTACAGTTTTATCAGAACTATATTGAATAAGGTGGCAGTTTAGAATTCACAGCTACAAAAGTGCTACAAAGAGACAAAGCTTGACAGCATACACTATATTTATACGTAGCGACATTAAACCAGTCTTTTGGCTGTGTGCTGTAAATGTGTGTTCTAAAGATTTCCATAAGCCTAACACGCTGTGTAAATACGGCTCTACAAACAAGACGGCTTTACCCTGCTCTACATCCCCCTGTTCGTCAGTGATACAACCGAGTAACGGACTCTGGGACGGTCGAGCCGAAAACAAAACACATGCTAATGCGTGACCTGGCTCTCGAGTCTCACCTCCTGCGATAGAGCACCATAGTTCTCAAGTACAGCCAACCTGGTCCTTAATCTATCAATGGGAGGCCCTCTTCTCCCAACATTCAGACACTGAACCATCCTTCCCTCCTCCAGACAGAAAGCTCTCTCCTCTCCTCCTGTGCCACCCCTCCACACACACTTTGGCCCCTGCCCTGGTAAGACCAGTCCCCATCTCCTCTGGACTGAAGAGCCCTTCAGACGTCTACTGAGAAAGAGCAGAGGGGTGGGAAAGAGAAGGACAGGAGCTGAGCAAAGAACAGAAGAGACCGGAGAGAGGGGTGAAAATGTTCTTTAAAAAAAAAAAGAAAAGAGATGTGAAGAGAGAGAAAGAAAGAATGAAGGAGGAGATAGAGGAGATGCATATTGGATCGGGCCCCTGAGGGTTATGGCTATAGTTCATGTTGTGTATTAATGTGTGAAGCGCTGGTATTCTCTGTCATGCTAATCTCACTGCTTTTCTTTGTTGTGTTGGCTGGTGTCTGCTAGTGTCACATACACTCATTGCTCCTCTCTTCCTTTGCTTTCTTCTCTTTATGCGCTTCCCTTTTGGAGTGGACGATCAGAGGGTGTAATAGGGGGTAAACAGTTCTGTTGTCTAAAAGGATTACATTTGAATAACTAATACATCGTTAGCATTAGCATACATTAATTATTCAACCCTGCAAAGGTGCTAACCATTTTCCAAATAAGCCTCAGTTGTTGTTGTTGTTGTTGTTGGGAGGGTTTTTCAGATGCTGTTTACAGAAAGAATGCTTCCAGGAATCAGGACACATAAAAGAAAAAACAAAAAGGAGAATGTTAAAAGCACCTCAGCTTGCTATCATCAGGTCTGTCAACCCTGGGGCTTAACAGTGCTTCATCCAACCTTGTTGCGTTTTTTTTTTGTTTGTTTTTTTTAATAGCAAGCTGTTTTTCACTTTCCTCCTGATTACTTTATCGTTTTGAAATCTTGGATAAGAAGAGTAATTGCGAGAGCAGGTCGAGCCAGAATTTCCTGGAGGTAGCGTATCTCTCAAGTCTCAGTTGGTGTGGATAGAAGAGAGGGATGTGTGTGTGTGTGGGGGGGGATCTCCTCCTGCGTGTTTATCCACAGTAATCAGGAGTCTGTGGAGCAGGAGCGGAGGCTTGGCAGTAGGGGGACACTGCCACATTAGACAGGAATGAATAGCAATGTGCCAAGCCTGGCACACAAGACACTGTAGACACAGCATCCTTTTTGATTTGGTCAAAACTTTAGGAGGGAGGGAGAACGAGTGAGAGAGAGAGAGAGAGATGCTGAGACTGTTGAGCTGGAGCAAACTGGACCAATGTTTCAGTTTTGTTGTGTTGTTTTTTTTTCTTTTTTCCTCCTTCTATCTGCCCATGAACTTTTGCAGCAAAGCAATGGGGAGGAACAAAAGAAGCCGTTCTGGGTTGACAAAGAGGAGAATAGATGGTATGCGAACGACAAGCCACCATCTGCTCTGGAGGACGACCAAAATCTTGACACACTTCAGCAATCCCACAATCCCCTGCTCCAGGAGCGTTCCAGGCACCCCATTCATACTCTCCCCTCCGCTCCCAGAGTCTGTGTGATTTCCCCCTTTTTCTCTCCTCCTCAATTAAGTCATTAATGCCTTTCTTCGCCCCCCTCTTAATGACCGCAGAGGCACAAACAAGCCCTGGTTGCTTCCTATTGAGGCCCTGTGATTGGGCATAATTGCTGCGAGGGCCTAAGTATGGAGAAACGAGAACGAGGGAGGAGGGATGCATTGTTTTTTTTTCTTTTTTCTTTTTTTTGCCAGTAGCAAAGAAGAGAGCATAGAAGGAGATGCACATTGTGTAGAACCCTTCCTATGTTGACCTGCATGACAGTAGTGTCACTGACCACTGCAAGTCTTCAGTGGACAGGCAGTGGAAAATTAACTTGAGCTGGAAGGCGATAAATAAATAAATTAATGCTCAAATTTAGCTTCACAGAAAGCACAGGGGACTGCATAAATTACCATGTTAAACAGCAGGTCCTTTGTCCACCTTCTAATTATTATGAAACAACATGTCTTCATCATGCAAGTTTCAAGACCACCGTATGTTTTAGTGCTTTGGGCGAGGGAAAGGTGCATTTGTTCGCAGTGTTAGATGCAGAGGAAGAAAACCTACCAAGCAAGCAGAATGTCCATTGAAACACCAAAAACTAATTAGCATGAGCTGTGCAAGAAATCATCTGCTACATGCATGGCGCTCGGCACGTTATTCCTGCGGTCCAGCTACACTAACTCAAGCAGGCGAGCTCTTCTTCGATCCAGTTTTTGGACTGCAGCTTGTTCCAGTTACAAGAAGATTTAGGATTGGTTGTGACTGCTGCTGGCTCACTGCATACGGCTAGCATCTAATGGCTTCTAGCTAGCAATGTCCACCAAGGATGCCCTCCAAAGGAGAGGGAGTCCAACTTTCCACCCGAAAATCAGCCGTCTTGTTTGGCTGATTGTGCATTATGTGACCATCTGCAAAAAACTGCGAGAATGTGCATGCATGTGTGAGTGTGTGTGTTTTGCTGGGCCTTGGGGGGTGGGGCTGAAGTAGCTGAGAGATGCGCGAGGAATTAGACGGTCTTTAATAACACATTTTGCAGATAAATGCATTTTTGAAATACTCACAGATTGCTCCATTTATAGATGTAGAGGAGTAGGAACAGAGAGAGGAAGAGAAACAGAGGGAGAGGGGAACAGATAGACTAAATCTCCAGATTAGAGATTAGCCATAGTAGCAGATTTAAAGGGTTGTCTGGTCCTCTGCCAGCCTGCTCAGGCATCTATCTGGCTTCTGCTGCCCAGGCCTGCCATGGCCCTTCTAAGTAGATCACTCAACCCTTATTGGAGATGCCATGCTACCGCTGTTGTCTCCTATAGTCTTGCTTCCTTTTCCCTGTCAGCTCTCAGAAAGGGCTACAAAAGGTTCTGCCTGAATAAGTCCTAGAGAGGGGAAAGGCTTGAGGCAAAGCATTTTGTCCATGCTTCCTAGTACCTTTCATGTGATTTATTCCCTACTCAGAATAAAACTCCAAAGCTCCTGCGCTAATGTCCAGATCAGAGGAGCAGTTAAGCACCACCACTGACAGCTCAGATTGCTGCTTTCTGAAGGGGTGGGGGGTCTGGGAAAAAAAGGTGCTGTTTGGATATTTACTCCTTTTTAACATGTAATAGTGAGGATGTGTGATTGCCTGATGCGATGAGTGATGCTCCCCTTGGCCTAATGATTATCTTTAATGTTTTTAGGCCCTTTAAGCATGCCTTATTGGGAACTAATTCCTGTTTTTCCACGGGTGTAAGTAATCTGCTGTAATCGGCAAATTCACCCAGACACACTCACATATGTATGCACAGAAAAGCTGTCGGTCAAATAACCATTGCACAAACTTGTGCAAATCCCACTGAGGCTAAGCTGCACAGCTTGGGTTCGGGGGTGGCTCCAAAGGTAAGAGGTTAAATATAAACTGCTGGAACTTTTACCGCCTCAGTCATTTAACCCCTTTATGTATTTATAATCGGTTTTGGAAAATGCCGAGTGCATTGTCAACAGCTGGACGGCTGCAAGTGCACTGATCCATTGACTTCACACAAGCACTGTGTTTTAAAATGATCAAGAACATATGTGCGACAATAAGCGCAGATGCAAATGTGATTAAGTTGAAACTTTTATGGTGAGACGTTAGCGATAAATAGATTGAAATAATGTGAAATAAGACTTTGTACTGCAGTTTTTGACAGCGCTTTAAACAAAGACTGAGCAGCTACATCTTGCCCTGCATTATTCTTCTCTAAGCTGCTTACAACCCAGTTGTGGTCTGATACAGAGATGAAATCTTGGAGAGGCGTGTCTCTGGATCCAGGAAGCGGTGGCCACTGATTTGAGAATAGAGCTCTTGGATGGAGGATGTGCTCTGGGGGTATCACACACACCCCAAAAGACGGTGGGACACAATGAGAAATCACAGCTCTTTCACTTTTCGTCCATCTGCCCGCCATGGAGCGTGCTCACTGTGTGCCACTTGGCTTAATTCTGTCCCATCAGCCACCACAAAAGCCCCCCGATCCAATCACAGGGATCAGACCCGGGCCAAGACCATGAGATGGGGAGCCAAGGAACAGACCAGAATCAACAGCCCATTCTCTCAAGATCACACACACACACACACGGAAAATATGGGGGCAAGAAGAAACGCCGGGAAGAATATGGAGAGAGGAATGGCGTAGAAAGCATGGACAGAAAAGCGAGCTATGGTTCCAGCTACTTTCTTTCTTTCTTTCTTTCTTTCTTTCTTTCTTTCTTTCTTTCTTTCTTTCTTTCTTTCTTTCTTTCTTTCTTTTTCTAAGTTCAGTGAACTCCAGCTTTGCCTTTTGGGGATGAATGACGAGATGACAAAAGTCAAACAAAAATGAGAGCCAAAAAGTTACCATATGTTCCATCTGTAATGCCATTTTTTTTAAAGGCCAGAAGATCAGGCTAGAAAGACGAGCACAGAAAAATGCTTTTCCCAAATACCACACATTCCCCTCTCTCTCTCTCTCTCTCTCTCTCTCTCTGCTTCTGCCTCTCACTCGCTGATTGTTAATTGTGTGAGAGCAGGTCATCAGTAGCAGTGCATTAGAATAATGGAAATAGATGGCAGAGACCTACGGATGGCAACACAAGCCATCTTCCCTATTTGCATGGCTGTGTGCTCTGGGACAATTATGTCATTATCACAGACCTCTGTGAGTGTGTGTGTGTGTGTGTGTGCGTGTGTGTGTGTGCTGGGTGACAGGTGGGCAAACGAAGCTAAGTGCCAAGGAAATCTGAACTCACTCTCTTTCACTTTCTCTGTTGCCTGTTAAAATCTCTTAATAGCATGTTCTCAGTTTGTTTCAGCAGGTTTTTCTTTTAACTCGGAAATCTTTTCTCACTAATTTCATTCATTCAGTAAATGGAATTCCTGCAGTGAGTGCTCCTGCTAAGCTAAAAGTAAGCGTCAAATGTATTTGGGCCCTCTTTCTGAATGTTAGGTGGCGCACAGACAGGAAGAGATTAGCTGCGATGTGGCAGCCAGGACTACACACTGTAAACCTGAATGTTCAAAGCTATATAGTTTAAGCTGTGCAAACTTTAATATTTACAATTCTACTTACTCAAAATTTTGAGTTTTCGTGACTCTTTTTTGAATTAATTAAATAGATTGGTATTGAATAAGTAGGCAGCACTTGGAAGTATTTAATTGTGTGTGTGTGTCGTTGTGTCATCATGTTAATGCATGTGGCCATGCATTATAGGAAAGTACTCGTGTTAGCCTTTGTCAGGAGAGTATTAGCATGCAATTATAGATTATGCTATGATCCAGAAAGACAGGAGAGAGGTGAGGAAAAGTGAAGACCCACCAACACCATGTTTGCCAGCTTGTCATTAATGCGGTAGTGCAGAATGGGTGGGTCTGGAAAGTTCCGGATTTGCAAGTTCCAAGTAGCAAAGCTTGCACGTGTTAGCTAAAATAGTTTGCATGTAGCGCCACAATATAGTGTGTAAGTACAATCCCCAAAAAGTGCTCACGGGTTTGGTTAGTTTAATAGGTGATTTACAAAAGTTGCACCGTTTTCTAAGCATTAAATATCAGAGCAATTAGCAGTATACTCTCCAACATATATTTTGCAACAGGGTCAGTCACAAGGGTTTCTACCTCTTACACACAATCCTGTCACTGCGCTCTGTTTGTAAAAACCAGTGATTTTGAAAAATGTTTTAAAGCCAGATAGTAAATCTGGCCCTAGTTGTTTTATGTGTGTTAGATCATTGTTAAGGTTTTTCAGGTTTGTTTCATTTGGCTTCCTGCTAGAAGCTGCTGAGAGTGTGCAGAGAGATTCAAACAGTGAACTTCAAGCTTCTCTGCTCAAGCTTTGGAAAGAAACGCAGGTCCTGTTAGAACCGAATGAAAAAGAATTCAACTGAACATACACTGTGTGAGTTGATTTTACTTTAACTGTAATCTAAAGGTTTGTGTAGACACAGAAAATAAAACTGCAGTGAAAACAAAACTAGAGAATAAGAATAATGTCCACGCCACATTGTTTTAAACATTGTTTTAAACATTGTTAAAAAATTGTGTCTATTCGAGCTATAGGGCTTTGTTTAGCAAGAAGACCAAAAGTAGGTAACAATTTCATCATGTGATACCCAGTAAAAACACGATGTATAATTTTTAAACCTATTCTTAATGCATTTATTACATTTACACACACACACACACACACACACACACACACATATATATATATATATATATATATATATATATATATATATATATATATATGAAAAGTGGTATCTTTTTTTGACATTCTTGACAAGAAAACACAAAATGTCAAGCTACTTCCGGGACCTTGATTCCTGATTTCATACCAAAAAGTATATATTCAACAGAGAGCATACATCTTCTGCCAGCATGGAAAGTCCCTCTTTTTTTCCCTTTTTTTAAAAACAATATACCATTAACCAAACCTGACTACAAGGGAATCCCCATCTTAGCACCCACCGCCTATCACCCTGTGACCTTTTCTAAGCTATATTAGGATGCACCCCTCATTTCCAGTCTGCTGGTGAAAAAATACAGGAAAGACTAAAGAAAATAGTCAAAACTCAATGATAACATCTGTCCTCCTTCCTCCTGTTCCTCCTATACATCTGAAATAAGTGAAGGGTGTCAAAAGTACCGGGACCTCTTCCGATATGCGAGACTTTAGAAGCCAGTGCAAAATATCAGAGGGCTGCCCTTTGACTCAAACAAGTGTCCGCTGCCTCTCCTGTACAAGGCTAACACTTCCTGGACTCATTAAGACAGGGAAGAGGAGGCCACAAAGGATGCACTGTGTGTTTGTGTGTCTGTCTGCTCTGCACCTACTTAGATTTGATCTCACTAAAATAAGTAATAACCTATTGAAATCACCACCAGCCGGGCGCTTTTCACTCCACTTTCAAAACAGCCGTAAACACACAAAGTACTGTACATGTTTTGATGGTGGCAGCTGGATCACAGCGCTGTCTGAATTTAAAAAATTAGTATTGACATGACAAATCTGAGCAGTTATGAACATGAACAACAAGAGGCCATTAAATCCATCAGCAGAGTCTTCAGGCTGTTTCAGTAGCGTCAGAGATGTTGGACAACATGCATTTATCTCACTAGCAGCAGGCATTGTGGAGAAAAGGTGTGAGGTCTTTTTTTTCTGTGAAACCTCTTAGCGTCCCATAATCAGGAGTGATAATGTGTCTCATTCTATGCTAATGTGTGTGTTTTACAGCTATCAGGCGACAGGTGATGATAGCACACGCTCAGAGATGTTCTGCTGTGTGCGGGTGTGTGTGCTAGCGTGCAAGTGTGGACGCAAGGCACCATTAGTGACTTCCCAGGTCCTCTTCAGGAATACAATGGGCGTCGAAATTGCTTTAATGGAAAAAGGCTAATGTGAGATGCACACACACATGTACACGTACACACACATGAACACACCGCCTTAGCAAATCACTCAAGCCGTTGAGAGGTAGAAAAAAGGGAGGATATTATCACTTACACTTGAAAAAACTAGAGATGGAGGAGAGAAAATAGACAGCGAGGAGAGAGTTGGCGCTGCTCTTCTTCCACTTACTTTGTGCTTCCACCCACTAGAGTCAGTAGTTTTCCAAAACAGAGGCATAGAGTCTGTAGTTAAGATATTTTTTTCTAACTCATCTGCCTTCCTTAAACATGCAGGTGTGATTTGCAAAGGGAGTCAAGAATGGTTAGGGCTAATATATGTTACAAATCCTCTGACAGCGCTGCCAATTATTTTTGTTTTGTTAATAGAGGTTATTTCAAAAGTAGGCTCAAAGAGTTAGATTTGACAAAGGGAAAAAACTGAAAACTGATATGAATTAACTGAGTAATCTCTATAAATCAAAGTCAGCATATAAATATACTTAAAGAGTGATATGCTTTTTAGTAGCAGACTCCTATTGGGTTCTTGAAGTCCAAGTTCCAAGATGACCAATCATCAAGCAAAAGAGGGACTTGCCAGCATCCACTCTCTAAACCATTGGCTATCATCCAACATAATTTTTTTATTTATTACAATTTTATCTACATTTGTAAAAACTGACTAAACCCATCCTCCTGGGTCTGGTCCCAAGGCCGGATAAATGGGTAGAGTTATGTCAAAAAAGGGCATAAAATCATTGCCTAATTGAACTTTTGGATTATCAATAAGATTTGATACTAAATCGGTTGGGAGATTGACTAAAGGAGACACCAAAAGTTTCTTCCACTGAAAATGTTACGTCCAGATGAACAGAATCAACCTTTTGAGATTGGTGGATGTAGTGAAGGAGGACATCCAGAGGGTTGGTCTGATAAAACTGGATGCTATGGGTAGGGTGAGATGGAGGCAGATGAAGAGACTAGCTGAAGAACAAGTGGTTTGCCCTGCACATCTGCTGAAACTCAGTAATACTGCAGGATTTGCAGGATTAATGAAGAACACACACAGGTCCATGTGAAAATCTTCTAACAAGAGTGAGGAGAAAGACGATGAAAAAGTACTGCCATGCTGTAAGATCTGACCAAACTGACCAAGAGAATTCCTTTGTGGAACAGGAGGGAAAGTGGCACTAAGAAGTCAGAGGAAACGATGATTTGACAAGAATTCCGCAAATACTCGAGCCTTTGGCCACTAGTAGCATGGCATACTGCCAGTTTAATGATTCCATCAGAAAAGTTTCTAGATGCTAATCCAGCATTTTTGCATTTCACATAACACTTTGGCTAGGAAGAGAGGGATTGTGCGGATTTAAGTTAAACAGAAGCTAGGGAGACACAATTGCGTGTAGTGTTTCCAAAGGCCGACAATGAAGTTCACCACCGAGTAAGCAAAGCTCACTTCACAGTAGCAACTATAAATACTGATGCACAACCATGCAGGACGCTTAAGCTAGCACACAGCTAACTGTAACAGTGGTGATGTTTGTTTTTCTCAGACATCATAAAGGTTCAGCCTTTAGTTTGCACTCCTGGTGACCTGCAAATGGGTAATGATGTGTTATGTTGTCACTTTAAAAGAACTCAGTACAACAGAATAATTTTATCCTGCTCTTTTCTGCTGACTTAGCCACCCCAAAACAGAAGACATGCATAAGATAAATGTGCCAATTTAAACATATAACAGCACAATATTAATATGTGTACCTAGTGAACTGGAACCTTCTATGAAAACTAGTTCCTGTTAGCAGCTCACTGCGAGGACAGCATGGAATAAAGCCGCTAAATATACAAGTGAAGAAAAGTGGGCTCATTAGCATAACATCAGCAAACAGCTCATGCTCTTCTTTTTAGACAGGTCCACACTCACAGACACGCTCCTGCACTGCTCGGTAAGACAAGGCACGTTCCTCCTTTGCTACTAATGGTCTCATTTGTGCCCTGCTCAAGGCTGGCAAGGCCTGCAGCATCTGTTTGACTGGAGGCCATGCCATAAGGTGCCAGGACTCCAAGGATCCTCCGCACTCCCTCAAGAACACTGCTCTATGTCCTGCTAACCTCACCCCTTTATCACCCTTTTTACACTTCACCCTCAGATGTTGCTCTCGTCCCCAACCTTCGCATCATGATGTCCAGTTAACTCTAAATCCTCTGCTCAGTGCTTCATAAAATTAGCTCTCCTCTCCCCTCTTAGATGTTACTCATCACTATAGACTTACATCTTCTTCACAGCCTCTGGCACATCAAAGTAAAACCTCCCACCTGGTTTCTTCTTTTTTCCCCCCCTTCTTTAATCGCTTCTGCCCCCTCCCTTTTCCTTTCCATCTCCCTCAGATCCCTTCCCCTTGTTTCTGCCCCCCTTGTCCCAAGATGTGTGAGATGTCATCTACCTCCCTTAACCCGCCCCCCCACCCCCCCTCCTCTAAATCTCCTCCTTTGCTCTTTCCTCTCTCCCCCGAGGGGGAGCGAGACATCATCTGGCCAGGACTCTAACTTCAACTGCGTGTGTGTGTGGTAGCAAAATGTGTCTCATCGCCAGAAAGACTTGCGCCTTGGAGGAACAGACAGATTAGCGAGAAGAGTCTTGCTCCCAGCGTGCCATTCAAGCTACATTCCCAGGAACGTCTCCTCCTTAACAAGCATCAAATTCCCCTCCAGGTGGCCTGTGGCAATCCCCTCCACCCCAAATACAAGGAGCGCAGAAAGTAATCTGATGGCACTCTCCTGCTTATTTTTCGTTATCTCTTTTTTCTTTACTGGATAGTCAAACAAATTTCACCCCCCTGACACGGTACATCCCTAAGATGCTTTTGCATGCGTTTGTGGATGTTTGTACGCCACTAACAGGAGCCCCCGCTGAGGCCTCTTTAGCCCGTGAGAGAGAGAGCGATAGTGGAGAGAATGAAAGGCGAAAAAAGAAAGAGTATAAAGGCCTAGGAGGAGACATGGTCAGGGGGAGGGGGAGAGAGGAGGGTGGTCTTATGACAGAGGGGGTCTGTGGCTAACAAGCGGCGTGGAGCCACAGAAGGTGTGTGTAGTCGAGCGTGAGGAAACATTTGAGACAGCGCAGGCCCACTGAGATGACCGTAGAGCTAATGCTATGTTAGTGAGCTGCTAACGGCATGCCTGGGCCCTGGCACGGTGCCCTTCCACACAGATCACAGAGGCCCAAAGCGCAATGAAAAGAGACACCTCGGGTCTCGAGGGGAAGTATTACTAGTGACACATCTTTTGGGCACCGGTTGGGACTCCTTTACCATCTGAGCCTCCCGTACCATGACTCACATGCAGGCATGTGGGTTAGATAAAGAGACCCCTAAATCTAATGTGGCGGCGAAGGTGAGGTAGAACAATGCTCAGAGCGGTAAAACTAACTGGCACTTCAAGTCGAGGTATACAGAAAAGGCTTTATGCAGCAAGACACTCTGAGTAATTTGACTTGAAGCGAGATCAGACATTTCCCAGGGCTGTACTTGCTCTCTTACCCAGCTGAGTGTATGCTGTCTTGATATAACACAAAACGTACAAGTCTGATGTTGCTTTCATGCCATATTGTTCAAATCGTTAACTATGAGTGACATAGGTAGAACAAACTTTTCCTGTCGTGTTTCAGCTTGTAAGTCAGAGATACTTACTGGAAATTGCTGACATCCCATTAATGAAAAGAACTGGAGACATGTTACCAGACTCTCAATTTCAGTGGGTAACAACCAGCTACAACAATATGCCACACAGTAAAAGAACGAAATGTATCTACTTTAACTTGTTAGTTAGCATTAGCCCTAAAGGTTAGCCTTAATGCTAACCACTTTGGAGAAATATGTGAATAAGGAGTGGGTTTTTTCTGTTCTCGCCATTAAACCCACAGTGTACGAACAGTAAGGACCTAACAGTCTTTGTTCTTCCATAGAATTTGAAAATGCCTCCATCCTAATCAAACATCAAACAAGCCTGAATGCCCAAAAACAAAAAAAGAAAAAAACATAAAACTTGATTTCATGATGTAACAGGTTTTTTTTCTTTTTAGGTTTTGTAGTACCCAATTTACCCACCTTTCAATTCATCATATTTTGCTATGAAAACAGTAAATAGGTGCAATGATTTATTGAAACGTGACAGTCAATATTTGGTATTTGGACCAACTTTATTCTTCAGCACAACCTGAACTCTTTGGCAAGCTTTCTTGTCATATCTTTAAGTAGTCTGCAGGAATAGTTCTCCGGGCTTCTTGAAGGACATTCAAAGATCTTCTTTGGAAGTTGGCTGACTTTTGTTGTGTTCTCTGTCGAGATGATCCAACCCAACACTGCTTCAATATCGTTGAGTTTCAGGCTCTGAGAAAGCCTACCCATGACTGATAGTGCTTCATTTTGTGTTTTTTCTATCCAGGGATGTTTTTATCATATTGACAATATGTTTGGGATTATTGTCGTGCTGAAACATTAAACTTTTGCCTATCAGATACTTTCTAGATGATATCAATTTATATCTGATGGTACTTTTTGCATTTATAATTCCATCAGTTTTGACAACATCACAGTTTTACAGATGGTTGTAGACACTTGTGTTATTCCTTCCTCCTGATGACCTCTGTACTTGGAGGATGGTTTCAACCAAAAATTCCATCACTCCGTAAGACCTGTTGCCACTGATTTTTAGTCCAGATTCTGTGTAATTACATACTTTAGCCCTGTTCTCCTTCCTTAAGAAGAATTGTGAACAGTAGGTTGATCAAATAAAGGGCCAGATGCATCTCCGGTCCTATCTCTAGACGTCTTACTATTGACAGAAATACTTGCAACTTTCCATACATTTTCAATCCTGTGTAGTAATGTTGGCATGACAGTAATAATAGAAATTTTGTTAAAAGGGTAGAATCTTTAATTGTTTCTCTGCAGTTTTCACACTTTATAAATTCATTCAGTCCACAGAACTATGGGACCTATGCTTGACATCCACAGTTTATGTCTTCTCTTCTTTGGGGTAAATGTTTTATTTCTTACAGCGATTTGGGATTATCTTTGAAAATCTTTTATCTTATCTTTAAAAAAAAAAAAGGATCTCAGGAGTCAAAAGTCAAAGGATGCAATATTTCAAGGTGGTGTCTGATGACCTGATGACCAGACCTACAGTGTTTCCAGTGGCCTCTCACTGACCCTGGTCATTATCTTAAGGCAGAAACCAGATCATTCAAATCTGCAGCAATACAGCTAATGAAGGACCACTGCAGGTGGAGGGAGTGGTGGTAGTGGTGCACACAGTGGGTCAATGATCTGTTTCCAAAAGCCTTAAGGCCAATTGGTGGTTAATCTCGTGGCTGTGTCTACACTGAACTGAAATCATGATTGTGTGCAGGCGCAGGAAATGTTTTGTACAGTTAGAACGCTGCTACTGCAGAGCTTCTTTTTCTCAGGCTAGTGAAGGAGCTAGGGTAAGAGACAGAGCTGCTTTGTGCTTTCTGATCAGATTAAAGTGTGAGACAGCCCAAGGCAGAAGGGCAGTGACCCCGCTTTAACAAGTAGTATTACAGCAGTTAATTAAAGTCAGACCAGGAGCAGATTAAGTTAGACCTTTTTATTTTTATCTTTAGTGGACCACTTTTGCCTTTTTTGAACTCGGTAAAATCAGAGTTCACCTTCTGTGTTATCTGAAATAACCTCACTAAAAGCCACCCAGCTACTGTAAACTACAGCAGATGGTACAAAGTTGAAATATCTTTTTCTTAGATATAAGATCCTGTTCTTATGATTACACATCTGTATAATTTTTATAGAACTTTGAAAGGAAAAAAAAAAATTCTGCTGATAACTGAATGATAGCTGTGCACACCTCTGTTTGTTGGGCCTTTTGCTTTTATTGGTGATGGCCTCCCCAAGGACGACACTAGAGACCATCGTAGTTTACTCTTTATTACAGGGCACCTCGAATCTATATTCACTTCTCCATAGATAAAAAGCAATAGACATGCTTTGTTGGGGTATGAAACTTTTCTGTTATTTAGATCCAAATATAATAAAAACTAAACCTGTGATGCATCATCCAACAGATGCAGTACCATCAGAAAATAAAGCTAATTTGAGAATGTACATCAGAGAACACAGACTTGCCGTCTGCATTTTAATTATTGTTTTTAATCCTAGAAAACGCAAATTCTTAAAAGAGCCCCTTAAAATTGAATAAATTATTAATTTTTACCACCTGTACCTGTTTTCACCTGCGCCTTGGCTTCTATAGCTGCTGACCACGTAGTGTATGTGTGTCTGTGCAATGTTGAGGGTGTGTGTGTTTGCGGGGGGGGATAATGAAGAGGCATTGTGTCTCCTCATAATGACATCATGGCTCTGACAGAAGCTGGAGAAGATGCCTGAGGTCTCGGAGCGGAACTCTTCAGCTCGGTGTAAGTGTATGTGTGAGAGAGTGTGAGCGTGTGTGTGTCCATCCCCGGGCGATCTGAGTCCTCCTGGGCTTTGTGAACGAAAGTCAAACCGTCAAAGACAAAAACAAAACCTGACCACCAGCAATATGAAGCAGAGGGCAGGCCATTTGGCTGCTGCCCGCACACTGGTGCCTCTGTGTGGAAGCCATGGGTGCGAGAGCTGAAGGGAGGTACATTTAAGGAAAGAGAGAGGTGGGAAAAGACAAGAGAGAGAGAGAGAAAGGGAGAGAGGGAGGTGCAGGAAGTTGCAGAATGGGTTCAGGGGTCAATTCAGCCTGCAGGCCAGGGTGATGCTTTCGGGGCTCAGAAAAAGAGGCCTCTGTTGCATCACGGGAGTCCTTGGTGTGTCCTCTTAATCTTGCCTCTGACCAGACGGGTCTCTCCCTGTGGCTTTGCACACACACAAAGACACATATAAAGCACATGCACCTTGGTTCTTTGTATGTTGGGAGCAACACAGAGAGAGCAGAATAGTCAAAGTATCAGTACAACAATTTTAAAATACTGTGTACTTAAGGTGTAATAAGCAACTGGAGGTGTGAGGTCCTCCTTAACTAGGTCACAGATAAATCTGAAGGACTGAAAAATGATTAATGAGGTGGGAAAGAAGACACAAACCTCTCCTAGATAAATCATTTGGAGTTTTCTTTAATCTTTCAGTTTTTATGAAATATTGGGTTATTTTATCAGCTACAAGCTTCCATCTGAAAAGTATTTTTTTCTTCTTGTGATTTTTAAAGTGGTCTTGTTCTCCAGGCTTTCTGAAGGTCTTTCAAAGTTTTTCTTTGGACATTGGCTGTGTTTCTTCTCACTTTCAATCTACTCCTAGTATCTGACCATTTGGGGATAACGTTTTTTATTGTTAAGACACTTAACACAAGCATAAAAAAACATGAACGAGCATTGTGTCTACACATAAAAGTGAAGTAAAAATAAACACTAAGTGAAAGTTCTGAAGCAATAAGGAAAAACAATTACGCCCTGCTGGATCCACTGAAGACTCATGGGAAATTTTCTCAGTGAAAAAGTGGCTGTCGAGAAGCCATTGATAAGGAAGGGACGCAGGACGAAAAGTCTGACATATGTCAAATTACACAAGAACCAGACTGAAAATCAGTGGCAATAGGTCGTACACAGTGAGCGTCAAAAGCGGTCTGTAAAACACAAAAACTGCACTCCTCTCACATTTTTCTACAAATAAAGTACAAATAAATAATGGGCGGCTCAGGACTTTTGCACAGTACTATCGTCGATTTTGTAAAACAGTTGGGTAAATCCTCAGAAAAAAAGAAGTTGAAAAGGTACAGAAAATGACAAATGACCCGGTGGACCAGCGAGCCCTCTAAGACTGCTCAAGGATGTTCTCCAAGACGTAGGCGTACATGTTTCCTTGTCAACAACCCAGGAAAGACTTCATGACCAGAACCTGAGGGAATTCACAACAAGATGCAAACCCCCCGGTGAGCCTTAAAAACAGAAAGGCCAGGTCGCAGCTTGCAGAAAACACAGAAAAATAAACTGGTTGAGTTTTGGAACAAAGTTCTACAATGGAAAAAAAAATTCTTCCTTTTATATCAAACAGGATGGAAAGCAAAAAGCGTGGTGACAACAAAAAAGAATCATCCTTTTATCTGTCAAACATGGTGGTGCTTATGTTAAGGCTTGGACACGCATGCCTGCTAATGAAACTGGCACGCCAGCATTTGCTGATGGTTTCACTGCTGACGGAAGCAACAGCATGAATGCAGACGTATACAGGCACTTTCTGCGTGCTCAGATTTAGACAGCTGAGTCGAAACTAACTGGACAACAACTCTAAACTTAGAGCTGAAGCAACCGAAGAGCTTTTAAATAGACGAGCAGGTAGACTAACGTGTCAGTCCAATCACCAGAACCAAACATGAACTCTAATGATCAGACTGAACCACCAAGAACTTAAGAAAGCTTTGAAGCTGAAACTTCAACTACACTAAAACTTTACATTTGTAAGTGAAAGTGTCTCACTGCAAACAGGAGTCATTTCTGAGCTGTAGCAGTTGTTAACGCCGATCACACAATCTGATGAAAATGTAACCAGGAACTAGAGAAATCATAAAAATATGCTTGGAGGGATCCTGCAGCTATTGCGAACCCACTGAAGGCATAACTCACATCTGCACTGAATAAGATTGACAGGCTTCTTCTCTGAACTGAAGTGAACCTCTTGCCCTGAGTGTGTGTGTAATGTGAGACAGGTCTTATGACAAGCACTAATAAGCCCAGACTCTTGACCCCGTGGCGGCTAAGCTGACACAGAGGAATGCACTACGACACTGCTAACAAACTCCTGCGACCTGTGCGTGGATAAGCGTGTGGCACGTCAGGTAATGGAGACAAAGCGGGAAATGCTTCGCATTCAGGTCACTGCGCTTAGACTGTAATTTTTTTCCTCAACATGGAAAAAGCCAGAATATTGATCTCTAAGAGAATTCTCTTTGATTTAAGATGTTTAATAAAAGCATCCCTTTGAGCATACATATGTAACTTCAACTCACATTTTAAACTAAACTTATGATTAATTAGTTTTCTTCTTCTCCACCTTTCAGGTCAAGGCACGTTAAGGACACTGATGTTGCTCTCATTTGTTTTAGCTAGAGTTTATGCTGTAGCTAAATTACTTCCTTCTTTCATCACAGTCCTTGTGGGCCTTTTGAAAATAATCCAATCATTAACTGCATGAGGTATGTTTATAGTAATTATGTACAATACTGTGCAAAAACCTAGAGCCACCCATCAAGTCTTTCAGTTTTTCTTTGGACATTGGCTCTTGTATTACTCATTTTTAGTTCCATCCTTGTACCTGACCATTTTCAGAGCTTTGTTTTCTTTCTTAGTTTTTTTTTTTTTTTTTTTTAAAGCCAAGTAATACTGACCTATGAATCATCCAAGCATAAAAAGGTACCTACCTCGAGGGATGAACCCCAATTATGTCTACAGATAACAGACAACTTAGCAAACAACCAATTTTAGCAGCCAGTCACAAAAATGTACAATTTGTTTCCATTTATTTAGTTCTGCACCAACAAGGTGATTCCCAAAGTGCTATTAGTCAAAAACTTGGCATATCTCAACACGGGGTCAAGTCTGTAAAGAGAAGCCAATGTGAAAGTGCCTTAAACCTGTACTCTTTCTTTTATCAAGGGATGAGTCTGTGGGAAAATAAACTTAAGCTCTCACCCTGCATGTGACCTTAGTGACAATTTTCCTTATGATTTAATGCTTTTGAGTCTATATACATCCCCAAAGTTGAGCCTTAACAGTTTATATGGATAACTTAATCAAAACAATAATTCCCATGCACTTATGAAGAAGAAAATTATTCATTTATGTTGTAGTGTTGGCAGTTTAAAATATCTGTGCTGAGTCTGTGAGGATTGTCATGCAAATTCAACGTTAAGGGGCCATTCAAGAAACTGCAGCTTTTTGGCTCAATGTTTTTGTTGTGCTTTAGCCCTGGAGCCTGATTTCCACACAGGTGCAACCTCAGTAGTTTGCCTTTTTACTGTGAAAACTGCTCATTGTTGTCCCAAGTGTACCTCTATGTACACTCCTGCTTTACAAAGACTCTGATATTAATTTTATTGGAAAAATTGTAGTGGCAGTTTTAAATAGCCGTAGAAGCAAAATGAGGGCAGAAAAATAGTAACTGGACCCAAAAAAAAAGGTCCCTTGTGCATTAGTGACTGCTGGGTATTTACCATACTGTGTGTGTGTGTGTGTGTGTGTGTGTGTGTGTGTGTGTGTGTGTGTGTGTGTTGGCATGTCTGTGTGCCGTCTCATATTGCGCTCAACATGACACTCAGCAGGCGTGACATCAGCTTTCTAGGAGTATCATGCGTCCAGCAGATAAGACAGGTTGTAGCCTCAGAACAGGAAAAAACAAATGAAATACACACACAGCTGCTTGCACTTAATGACTGTGTACACACACAAACACACCACTACTGTACATGTGCTCATCCAGGTATGTTTATTGTTTTCCAGAGTGCACTGATACGACACTGACCACAGACAAGAGCGAGCATTAGAAAAACAAAAAAAATGTCACATTTATGTTTATGTCTCATCAAAATGGTTAATAGATGGATGAATACTGCAAAAACAGAGTGCAGCATCTAACAGCTGAGTGATTATCCGAATATTGATTAGACAAATGTATTAAATGTATCGAAAATGCTCCAATAAAGCCTTGTATGATTATATCTGATACATGGCACGTGACCATAAAAATGTAAATCTGTCAACATAGGCAGCGCTAACGTATCTGTGGCAAGTTAGTAGACGTGTTGCTCAACCACAAAACGCACACAAAGAAAAAGGATTTAACTGAGCCAAAATGATTGACAGCTTGAACGTAATCACAACTTTGACACCTGGTGTCCTTTTGTTTATCAGTGGATCCTTAAAAATGTATATTTACATGATACGCATTATTTATATATTTTTTTTATAGTATTAAATATCCTAATCCTACATGCACAAAATGCAGTGTTGTACAACACAGAGAGAGTTTTCTCTGATAATCATAAAAACAACCTTCTGCAAAAGGGCTGGTTTTAAATGTGTAGCTCACGCCTCACCCTTTTTCATTCTTCACTGAAAGCGTTACTGACCACACAGGGAGGAGGCTCAAGCCAACCGGCCCTTACAGAGTTACAGTCTATCAAATAATTTAATCTCATGGTAACTAAATTCTCCATATAACAGTACCACTCAACTCATATCACTTAACTATTTTGTTCATTCGCCTTGCATAGTGTCAGTCTATTTTACATTTACTGTTCTTGGGCTGGTCTTCAATAAAAGGATTTCACACATACACACACACACACGCACAAAAAAGTAGGTAATCATATATTATACAACACACAGCCTCATGTCAGCTAATCTCAGTGGGCTCCATGAGGAATGATGTAAGTGTCGTCTATGGAAACAAACCGAGCGTATTGCACATGGGTCTTTAAGAAAGCTGACTCAAGTGACTGAATAGCTTACAGTACTCAATGAGGGAACAAAAATGTCACCTCTCACTCTCAGTTAGATCATTTTGGCTTACAGCTACTATGCGCAGAGTGGAAATGCAACAGTGTTGCAGTGATCATCGCTCTGTACAAACACTTACTGCGTAAATTATTGCACCACACGTGTTAAGGGTTCCCTGCACCAAACGTTACACAGTAAATGAGATAAAGAAATGAGCACTGAGCAAACTCTCACTTGGCAAAACTCAGACATGGGGGCTGCGTGGCTGTAGTGAGAGGGAAAAAAAGGGGGTCAAAGTTCAGTTTACTGTATTTGTATTTGTGTGTTCGGTCAGAAGGAAGTTAACTGAGAACAGCCAGGTTTTTTTTGACGACAAGCGACTCTGCTTTCCACAATGGGGTGAGTCTATTTGGGCCACTCCACTGTGGCAAAAAAGGGGTGGGATTTGATATCGTCCACACCTCCCACACCTGCCCCCAGTCTCTCTGTCGGGTTGTACTGGAGCAGCTGCACAGGAGCACAAGACAGAAATTGAAGAGAAAAAAAAACATTAATGAAACTAATAATTTAAATGACACAAATAAACCATATTATTCCAAAAGCCTTTCTCAACGTCTGAGTTAAAAACAGTACATCTGACAGTTTCAAACTACCACTAGCTGTTGCCTATGAAAGTATAAGCACTGTATTGCATACGATGATACCAAAATCAAGACATCAGGCAGATCCAATAAATACGGTATACAGTCTGTATATGCTGTCACCTTGTAGGCATAGCCACACTGGCTTACTGTTAGCTTCATGCTACATTAAGCAGAGAGAAATCCAGGCTGACCACATTAATATATATCCAAAGATTACCAAATTTTGAGGATTTGCAATTAGCTCTAAGATATTAGCACAGTGCCAGCTGTGTTATTAAGGACATGTCCATCATCAGTAGTGCATGTTCATCTGCCATAATCTGACAAATGCATACTGTATATTCCTTATCATTTAATGACGTTAAAGTGAAGCTTGGCTTTTTTAAAAATATATTTGAAGATTTCACTGTTGTGTCATTGCACTTCTCAGAGATTACTAACATGTCTGGTGGAAAACATCAGTGAATGTCAACCCATTTCTTCCACTGTATTTGTTGCATACTAACCACTAGCACTACTATAAGAAATTATTAGTTGTTCTTCCTTTGTTCCTGGGAAAGCCCTACTCAATATCTGTTTAGGAGGGAAACCTAATTCTGTGTACAGCATTTAAGTTAGTAGTAATCACACTAGACTCTCACCTGCTCTAGCAGAGATCTGGCCTCATCCGAAACAGACTCGGGGATGTTGAGCGCTGTGTGACGACCGATTCCTGCTGGATGGCAGCGCAGCAGAGACTGTGCAGAGGGAAGGAGGAGTGGAAAGAAGAGAGGTAGATAACCATCATGTAAACACACAGAATATACGGACACCCGCAGAGCACAAGTCAATGTTAAAGCACCAGGACTGGACAAATAGGGAGGAGATCAGAGAGCGAGAGCACCTGAAACAACACTGATCACACCAACTGCAACAAGCTAATGATTTCAGCACTGTTGCTCTTTCTTGGAGCCGTCCCTCTGTGTGTGTCACATGAAGTGAAAATCACAGGAAAAAGAAAGAATGACAAAAACATTATTGTGTTTGGTTCGTTTGTTCTTCGCTTACACAGAGAAAGCTTCCTGGAAGGGACAGCAGCTCATCACCGGTAAATGCGAAACGTTTTTTTATATTTTGAGAGGTAAAACCTGATCAGGTCAAATTATCAGTTCACTCAGAGGAAAATAAAGCAAACCTAATCCTGCAAGTGAGAAAAAGCAGTAAGACCTCCAAATGCTTTCCTAACCACAGTATATAGCCCAATTGTTGAAATAATTGACAATAATGAGTGTAATTGCCGCTCGTTGTAAAAGCACTTTTCTCAGTGCATCTTCACTGACAGGCTGGAAATGCTAGAGCAAAATGTGTGCACCAAGCAAAAGCCTTAAACTGTGTGTGTTTGTATGGGGGGGGGGGGGGGGGGGCCTGTGTGTTTTTTCCATCAGTTAGGTCGGTTGGCTCTCTCTCTCTCTCCTGATACGTGCTGCAGGAGTTCTGGCTGCGTTCCTAGCCGCAGTCAAGACTGCTCCAGGCAAGATCTTATCCTGCAAGGATCAAGAGACACTATGTGTGCCTGTGTGAGTGTATCCTTGCCAGGACTGTACCAAGACATAATCATCAAAGGAGACATCTGTGTCACTCAGTTTGCTTTTTGTTTATTTATTTGTTTTGGGATTTTTTTTTCTTTTTTTTACCCAGGTAAGTAGTTGTTTATTGTTCCAACACAATGGCCCTAACCTAACACCCCGACTCATGTCTGAGCCACTGAAAAGAAGCGCTGATGGCTGATATGAAAATGTGCCCACTGGCAATCAGTTAGAATTTATTGAAATTTAATAGACAATGAAAAATTGAAGGGACGCTCTGCACCTGCACTGGCCGTTTGTGCTTGCATCCGTGTGCGAATTTGTCCTTCAAGAGAGCAGCAAGTTATAATTAGCATGCGTTTGTGTACATGCATAACAGCTATAAATGTATCCGTTATCTTCAAAACAAAAGGCTCTGAGATTCTCCCCTTTCTCCCAAGCTGGTCTTAAAAGATGGTCCCCTCTGATCCTGGACCAGCCGAGCTGCAGCACCTTGAGAGCTGCCCTGGTCTTCACCTTCCACGGCGATCTAAGGTCGGTGTGCTCCAAGCCCAGCGCTGCTCTAGGAGCCAGCAAAGAGGCCCGGTGAGAGCTGACCCCATGGCCCAGCAGATGGAGCTCAGGCTGGGGGAGAAAGTCACACCGACACCCCTGGCACTCCCTGAGAACCAGAGTAAGAGACTGCAGCCAAGACGCACCTCGCACAAACACGCACACACCAAAACAACAACCTCCACCTACTCAAACACATACAGACACGCGCGCAGAATCACACACAACCTGGCACGACCATAAAGAGTGTGAGAGAGTTGAAAGCCAAGACACCTACAGACATCCCACAACACCTTCGCAACAAAGATAAAAAAACAAAACAAAACAGTTTTTGTACTTTTTGACTCACCATGCCTGTCAGGAGTTCAAACAGGATGGCGCCCAAACTCCACCAATCACACGATGCCGTCTCCTCACCAATACCTCCCACCTCTGAAGCGAGAGCGAGAGGAGAGAGACAGAAATGATCAATAAATTAAAAAGCAGAGAAATCATCTGTGTGTGGGAGAGGAACCCAGGTAGCAATAATAAACTAGTGACAAATGTGAAGTCGGGATATGATCAACCATACAGACGTGGAGTCGTTGATCTTAAGCCTACGATAAACTTTAAGGATCTTGCTTTTGTGCCACCGTTTCAGAGTAACAACTTGGATTAATATTTTGCTGAATTGTTGCAATCAATTCGAAATGAGCACAAAAACGTGGCCACACTCACACACAAAGTGTGTGTCTCATAAAAGGGTGATTTGCATAATAAAAAGCAGTTAAATTGAGGAAACCGTCTGTGCTGCAACTTCACGCCATCTGCATGACCTGACCTCAAACACAAACACACACACTCATGCAACACACAGACACTCAGGCAGCACATACACACACACAAATCAAGAAAGATAAAGCAGGAACACTTGAGGAAAAAAAAGAAAAAAAAAAAAAGAGTAAAATATGTTGTTCATTTTTCTTTACTCCCACATTTTCTTTTAGTTGAGCTCAGGGCTAAAACTAATGACATCAGCTTGTTTGAAGAAAAAAAATTCTTCATTCAAGTATTTTTTTGCTCCGTAAAGTGTCAGAAACTAGTTTCCTATTTTACTTACATCCCAAAATTATGTATTTTGTTCAAAAACCTGACAGAAATAACTGATCTACAACCCATCTGGCAGGCTCCGCAGCACAAGTCTAACTAAGACACAGAGAACAAGAGTGACACTTGTTTGCAAAAGTCAAGCGTGTACGGCAGCTCCATTGGGTACCAGATGGCCTCTTGTGCCGCTTAGTGTCCCTCTCCTCTCCTGTCCAGAGGGAGGGGGTCTGGTCGCCCACTGGGCCGGGACCCAGGGTCATGGTTGTGTGCGCCCAGGGACCTGGCTCCTCAGCTGGAGGAGGATATTAGACAAAGACCCCTCGTCTCCTGGAGGCTGCTGAGAACTCCAGGGGACTGTGCAGCTCTCTTGCAGCCAAGGTTAGAGAGGGCTATGATACGACTTGCATGTTTCATATACTCACAAACACACACACACGCGCGCGCACGGCCAACTGAGCAACCAGTCTTCAGGGCTCCCCAGGACTACTGTTTTGACAGCCAAGGAGAGAAGATCGTCATTGAATGGACCAGTGATACCTGTGTAGTTATAAGCTGGAGGGAAAATACTGGACACACACACACACACACACGCGAACGTCTCAGAGCAAGGTCGATGTCATCACAATGGATTAATGTCTAAGGAGCTGCAGGGAGAGTACAGTGGAGCTGGCTACACTTACCGCTCTGTCAGAGCGAGGCAGGAGAAAGGGAGATGCAGAAAGAGAGGAGAGGATGGGCGAATTAACTGCATCCACAGGCCATGGGTCGTGCAAAGCCCAGTGTTACGGTGTGCTACACGATCTGCACATTTTCCACACTGAGCATACTTAAACTAACTTTGCATTGTATTTCTTCAACAGCTCAAAGAAGAAGAAGAAAAAAAAAACACACGAGAATTCTAAGACAACAAAGGGATACAGACAAGTTCAGCTCCAACGCGACAACAATACAGTGTGTTCACCTCATGGCCTCTTCTTCCCTTTCCCCTCAACAATGAAGTTCCCTCCTACTTTGTATCTTAATCACACTTCATCTCCTCCCTCCTGGGGGCCATAAGGAACTTTCTCTCTTCTCCTCTCGGTCTGACTTCCCTAAAAACTTAACCGACAGTCATTACCAAAAGAGGAAGTCAAGTATATGCAGGTAGGAAGTAAGGAAGGATTGATGTTTGCTGTTCCAAGGCAAGGCGAGCACTGTGTGTAAAGGATCTCTCGACAATTTAAAACAAAGAGATTTACACAAGACATGCAAGGTATAAATACATTTGTATAAAAAGATTCCATTATAAAAACGATACGACGAAACCACAAAGAGACTGTGAATAAACTTCAAGTTTATGGGAAAAACTAAAGAAAAGAAAAGGCCAAGACCCTACACCGTGCATGAATGGAATCTCTGGATTAAGAAGGAACTTTAGATCAACACGAACATCTACAAATATACACACACTTGTGAACTTTTGACCAGTGTCCAGTTTTGCCTGCAATCTCAATGATAAACTAATTGAAAACTCCTAATCACGTGTAAGTTGGGCCAAGCAGATAAAATCCTTTAACTAATCTGACTAACAAGCAAACAAATCTTAGGATGTCTTTCTGGGAGTTCCTTTCTCAAGGTATCAACGCACAAAAAGATCTACTAACGTTTGCAACTACCATTAATACATTTAACATTGGGAAAAAAGGATATCTTATTTTTTGCACTTGATAATGAAATGAACTGACTGTGCCATTTAGTAAATCTGACCCTTAATTTTATGATGACACGGGTCCAAAGCCCCGACCAACATTTGGAACCAGTAGCTGTGAAGTCCAAACAACTTTGAATTGATTTGTAGTGAAGGTTTCTTCTAATTAGACAAGATATACTCAAATGTTGCCAGTAAAATGACCCCATATCACAACAAAGACACCAGATCACCTCCACTCTAGGGGGCAGGGGGTGAATTTCTTTTTCCACACTGAAATAGTAAAGCAGAAGTACTTTAAGGCTTCAGGGTACATGTTCTTCTTTGTATAACCTTTCAAAAAATAATGAGATGATGGCTCTGTGTCAAAAGGAGAACTAAACCGTAACTTCAATCAGATCAGGCGTGGCTGAGCAGGTAAAAGGACTTAAAAAAACAAAACAAAACAAAAACAATAAAACAAACAGTGGTTATGATGATCGTGTCCTGAGGAACTGCCTTGTCACCTCAGAGAGGAAGAATATTTAATTTCCCTTTTCTTAGAAATCGAAGACAATCGGTTTTGGCTGTGCTTCCTTCTCAGCAGAACAATAAACAATTCCCATTTCTGCTCAAATCAGGTCATGTTCGCGCAAAGGCGTTTTTTTTTTTCTTACCAGGAACAAAACATTAGCCATCTGATGTTTATCAGTAAAGAAAAAAAATGGTGAGAAAATAAATAAGCAGAAGTGCTGGACAAACGGATTAATGCCCTGCTGCCGATGCATTTTCCAAGAACACTCCTGTGTTTTTTTGGGTGTGAATATGTGTTATTTAAAAACATGTTTCTCTCCTTCTGACACACACACACACAGTCACAGCAGGCCCCCTGCTAGCTTTCTGGCAAACATTCATAAATCTGTCATCAGGAATGAAGCCATTGCATGAGTTGACCCTGTCTGGATAAACAGCAATGCATAACAAGGGCAGGACACACACACACACACACACACACACACACACACACACACACACACACACACACACACACACACACACACACACACACACACACACACACACACACACACACACACACACACACACACACACATGCATGTCCATGATGTAGAAGTCTTCTGGTGTGACATAAATAAATAAACAAAGTGTGTGACAGCTTCTACATTTTAATGTGTCTTTATGGATGAATTTTAAATAAAGATGAGGCAGAACGAGACGCTAGAAAGAGAGAGAAAGTTGCCAGCGTTTGAGTAGGACAGTCGATATATGTCGAAGCAGTCTTTTCATTTAACAGCAGCGTAACACACCCCCTGTTGGCAGCTAAAATGCATTACATCCTTAAATTCACATGGGATCAACTTGTTTGACTAACTAGACCTTTCACACTTAGGCCGAGGTGGGTTCAGTTTCAGCTCAGTTCACAGGTCATCTGCCTTTTATCACAGAACCACATTTTCTTCCCGGTCACATATTGTCATAAAATGTTTTTGATGCTACGGCATGAATTATACTAATGTGAGCCAAACACATTATTTTTTCAGGAGGAACTGCAGATGGCTTAGATGAAGTAAAGGTGTCATTATGTTGCTGTCTCCTGCGCCTCTTACCATTGAAACACGCTGTCAAGGATGACTTCCATTGAACTAAAAACTGTAAATTTTGGTTTAACTGAAACATTTTGATATCATTTTAAATGAAATATATTTATGGGTACCAAATATGTACCAAAAATACATGAGGATAGAACTTAAAAAGCTTGCATAAAATACAATGCATTAAAAAAATCTTTTAATGAGGCTATATTTACTGGATAAGCATCATCCGCATATTACAGTTTACTCATCAACCACGCATTTGAGACTAGTGTAAAAATTACCACTGCTTACAATAACTGAAGAAAAATAAACAAGTGGGATGTCTTTGCTCACCATTTAAGAGTTTAAGCTAGCTTCCACATCACTCACAACACATGTCTCAAAATGTATGCACTTCTATTAGTAAGCTGTTAAACAAGCTGCTGCCAAGGGAATAAAAATGAACACTTTGGATATTAAAGAGAGCATTTGTTCCTTTCAGATTTATTACAAAAGTGAGACACTGTACGTTCTAGACAAAAGGAGGATTTAAATCTGAAGTGACCTTCCTGACTTGAGCGAGAGGATGAATATGAAAGAATAGCTAAATATAAGTGTGTGGGAGAGTGAATGGGTGTGAGGGTCATTGTGAGTGTCTCAGAATGCATCCAGTGTTTTCAACTAGCCGCTAAAACATTTTGAGAAGATTAAACACATCACACACACTCTGCCTGACAGCCTTAGTGTGAAGCCACCTGCTTAAAGGACCAATACATTAGACGGCACACATACATGTACAAATGCCCAACCACGCATGCTGAAGGGCTAAGTAGGGACTCGGTGCTGTAGTCTAGCACCAGTTTGTTTTAGGCAGCTTTTAAACAGCATGCCAGAGCTGCCACAAGCAGGCCCGCCGTGCTACCAGTTGACTGCTGCACAACAGCGCACTCTACAGGACATCAGAACAACTACAACGAGATTCAGCAACTCACATTTGTGGAGGAAGAGTTAAAAATGAATGGCGTTTCTTATTTATTCTTAATATACTGACCAATTAGACAGGTAAATAAAATGAATAAGAAGTATTTTAACCCCATGAAAGATTTATGTACATTTATTTTATTTTGTTAGTTTTTCAATACTTCATATTTCATTAGTTTATATAAAAAGGAGCTTTTTTTGCAAGCTCCTTTGAGTATTATGGTGGTGGGAATTATCAAAAGTCAGCATATAATTAACTGCAAATATACCCACTAACTGATAAAATGAAAGAAATCAATAGAAAAATGTACTGAAACCTTTGCATATGTCTCACCTGGCGCACAGTACATATTGGCAATGGCCTGTTTGTCACAGGATTCCTCCACATCACTCCAGCTGCAGAAGTAGGTAAGCTGAACGTGACCTAAGATGAGAAGAAAAGACAGAAAGCGTTCAGCTTGGAGTCTGTTAAACATAAATCTGTTGCTCTGCCTCTCATCAAACCCACACGTCTAGTGTCACCCAGACACTCAACTTTTCAAACCGTTCACCCCACCTTTAAAGCACTTCCTTCCTCCATTCCTTTCTGCCGCTCTACATCCCTCTGAACTTTTCAAGCACACAGCCCCAGCGATTACTCCTGTTTAGCGGGTACCCGTTAAAGCTATCATTAGAACTAATGGTGTCATTAGGTAGCCATGGCCATTAGCCTGGGCTAGCCAGACTGATGCACCACACTAGGCCGTTGATGGGCCCTTTAGAACAATAATTACCACCAGGGAGACGAAAACAGCCACTCAGCTAATTAGATGCTTGTTGATAACGAGGTGGAGAGAGATGATTGTAGGACGACAAAAGAAGAAGTTGAGGGGGAATCTGTGACCTCATGGTAAAACAACGCTTTCGCTTCTCAGAGAGACTTCATTCTGCTAAACAGATTAGATCACGGCTGACTGATGAAGGCTGTGGACTGTATCTTTACAATGCAAGTTATCCAGTTTGGGGAGGGAAAAAAGGGCAAATTAAACATGACAACTGTTATATACAGTAGCTGCTTCATGGTGATTTATTTATCTCTTTTTAAACCTGGTTTTGTCCAGCTTCTGGTAAATTTAATCAAGATTAGATTAATCAAGTGCGCATTTAATTTTCATATTGACTGTTAGAGGTTTAAATTGCTTCCCTGGTTTCTTGTTTTAGTGCATTTTATCGTTTCATGTAGGGCTGTGCGATATGACTAAAATCTCATATCCCGATATAAAACATCTATCGTCCCGATAACGATAAAAATCACATTTTCTCTAAATTCTGTGAATCTCGGGTAGCTGAAGTGTTTCCAGCTGGGCTTCGTGTACCTGGAGTCGACTGTTTCAAATGATGCAAGAAACTACACATTTTTAGACATAGGTTGTAACGGCCGCTGTTTTCTTTGTGAGTATTTATTACACGCCATGCTGCGGGGAAAAGCCTGTTCTAACGTTTGAGTCTAAGGTTTATTTTTTAGCACCTGACGGCTCTTTTTTTTGCTTCTCATCCGTAAATACTCTGCATACTTTTTCACGTGATTTCGTTTATTTTGAAAAGTCTCAACAGGATCTTGAGCTTTATTGTGAAGGATTTATGTGGAAACTAAACAAGCGGACATGCCATGGTTTTACCATCGTTGTTGCTAACGACAATGCATAAAAACAGGCGCTTGTCCGTCAGTAGTGTGGTTATATTAAATATAAGAGAAAGAGAGAACTTTAAGAAATTAATATAGCCACTACAGTAGGGCTGCTCGATTATGGCAAAAATGATAATCACGATTATTTTCACTGAAATTGAGATCTCGATTATTTGACGATATTTATTTAACAATAACAATGTATTGAATAATGACTTTAAAGATTGTCAAAAAATAATATAAAATAGTGTGCAAATACTGATAACAGTGCAAATGTTTGCAATATAAAAAATAAATGAAAAATGTAAACATCTATGTTTAGTAAACTTTGCATTGTTGCTCTGTGGTGCAGCTACGACACCGTAGCAAAGTTTACACACTATGTCTACTTGATCCACGTCTGACTCCGCAAACCCATAATGTTTCCACACCACTTTAGTTTTTTTTTACCTCTCTTTTCAACCAACGGCAGTCACTCTCCTCTCCAAATAACTTCTGCTTAGCTTTCCGAGCTTCCCTCGGGTCCTCTTAATCAGCGGTACCCAACCTTTTTTGCGCCACGGACCGGTTTATGCCCGACAATATTTTCACGGACCGCCTTTAAGGTGTCGCGGATAAATACAACAAAATAAAACTAGTACCGGTACCGAAAAAAAGAAGATTTATTCATAACACACGTGAAAAGACCCAGGGAAACCGAGTTAACGATAAAAGCGATAACAAAATAACGCTGAAAACTGATAAAAACCCTGAAAACTATACATTTCACACTTGAGCCTCAACTCTCGCGGCCCGGTACCAAACGAATCACGGACCGGTACCGGTCCGAGGCCCGGGGGTTGGGGACCGCTGCTCTTAATTATTGTGACACGTGTTCGAAATGCAGAGAGGTGCGCTCGATTTTCCACACGGAGCAGCGCGAGAGTAAAGCACGAGGGAGGGGCTAATAATCGGCTCAGTCATTTTTAATGATCGTTGAAAGCTCAGATCGTAATCGAGATTAAAATTCGATTAATTGAGCAGCCCTACACTACAGTGACCATCAAAACGATGAAAAATATTGCCGTAAACTGTTTATTTTGCGACACCACATATCAAACAGCCCTAGTTTCATGTGTAAAAGTCCTTAACATACATGTTACCCATGTACCCAGTAATCCACCAAGAAGTGACGGGAATGATGACTTGGGGTAGCTATTACCAAGGTTGGAAAAGTATGGTAAACTAGACTAATTATTAACATTCTGTCATTAAACTGCATATCCTTCTTTCTTTACTTATCAAACATAACTAAATATTAATTTTGATCTTATTCCCCTTTAAGGACTGATTAAATGCCCGACAGAATAAAAACAAAACCCTTAACACAATTATAAAGGGTATGGACAAAAAAAAAAAAAAGTCTGACCTTGGTGGTCAAGCAGGATGTTATTGGGATTTAGGTCCCGGCAGATGATCCCTTCTTGGTGTAGAGAATCCAAGGCTGTCACCATCTCTACTGCCCAGCACCGTACAAACTCCTCCGGGATACGAGCTTGGGAAGCAGCCAACGACAGCTTGTCCAGCTCGGCAAACAGCCGGGATACTTCTTTATCAAATTCGCTGCCACCTGTATTACTAATAACTCTTGATGATTCGTCATCAAGTCCTAATAAATTCTCAACCGCTCCACAGGCCTCTGTGCCATTTGTGGCCGAGTCAGAGCCTGTGCTGTTTGGAACCAAGTCTGTGTTTACTCTTGCACTGGGCTCTAGTTTCTCACTATGAGAATCAGTGTCTGGAATGCCTGTGTCAAGAGGGAGGTCATTATTTTGGCGTTCAGAGTGGATAAACATTTTGTCAGAAGCCTCTTGTCCCAATGCCAGACTGTAGTCATCCAAAAGCGAGTTGAATGGAGATGGAGATGCAACACTCGTGTCACAAGTTGCAGAGGCTGTACATAAAGATGAAAGGTCCTGCTCCAGTGGCTGTTCCTCCTCTTCCTCAGGCTGAGTATGAAGCTGTAAGACATCTGGCTGGATGAACTTTTGAGGAGAGGCCGTGACCTCGAGGCCCAGACACACTCCTGAAGTCTCCAATTCCTCCTGTAAAGAGTCTGCAGTCCCACTCACTACAGGGAGGTTCACCAAAAGGTCTGGTGGATGCCCCTCATCCTCCACTACTGCTTCTTTAAATGAGATCACTGGCACTGACTCATTGGAGGCTTTATCACTACAGTCCAAACCCCAAAGATCCAACCCGGGACCTTTGACCTCCTGAGCCAGCTCTGGAAGATCTTCAGTTACACCTGAGTCCAGGTCGGACGTAGAAAAGAAAGGGACTTGTTTATGAGAGGGACGCTGCTCTCCTAGTTCAAGGCACATAACCTCGCTTGCACTGTCTTTGCTGTCAATACGAAAAAACTCCATTGGCGTGTTCTTGGACTCATCTAAAGACAGAGGCACAGCGGGGGAACGTAAAGGACTAAAGACTTCATTGTGATCCTGTCCCTCACCGCGGTTTTGATCGCTGTCTTGGGCATTACCGCTTTTATCAGACAACTCACTGAAGAAGCCAAGCTCCTGAGAACTGATTGGTGAAGAAAGGCTTTCATTGCTGAGAAGTGAGCGGCTACGTGACGATGTGGTGGTCGTTGCATTAGGTACCTCTAATGAGAGCATTTCCTGCTCGCTCTTCTCTTCCTCCTCCTGCAGTGCATCCGGTTCTACTTTCTCCTGTTCATACTCATTGCAAAGGGTCAAATAGCTGTTGGTGCACTCTTCTTCAGAAGTGGCTCCAGAGTCAGTTTGCTCCACAAGCCTGGGAGGAAGAACGCTTTTAAGAGGAGAAAAGAGGCTCTCGGGTTCCTTCTGTAGCCCAGAGACAGACTCTGAATCAGCAACAGGCACCGAACCACAGCTGGCTGAATCTACTTCCAGCTGTGGCATGGTATGTTGAGGAGAGCGCACGGCAGTTGTGTGACTTTTCTGGATGAAAGGGATGTCAAAGCTGTCCTCTGGGCTGGAGTTATGCATGTATTTTCCAATGTGAGACCACAGTTTCCCACCTGAAAAAAGCAGAGCATTAAAAAGAAAACAGTGCACAATATGGGGAGAACCAGAGGTATCAGAAGTAGAACTTAGGGAGCAGACAGAAACAAATGAGCCAATATTAGCTAGATAATCACTTTCCTGTTTTTCTTTGTGATTATTATCATGAACACATAATCTTGTTCCTAGGAAACAGTTTTCTTTATCTAAAACATTTCTGCTCCAGCGTTAACAATAACAACTTATCTTCCTGTAGACCAGAGGTCCCCAACCATTGGCCTGAGGACTGCTACCAGGCCGCAAAGACAGAAGAAAATTGCTTAAAATTGTATGTATTTTATTTTTTATCAGTTTTCCAGACATTTTTACTTTTCCAAACAATGCCACTTTCGAGTTGGACTTAACTCCTGCACTTAACTTAGTTCTGAGATTTTTTTCTGCCCCCATGCATCAGTAACTCTGAAAGCTAACCCTCACAAAAAGCTGAGGACAATGGAAAGAAAACTGTATTTAAAAGAAAATGTCAAGAATCCCATTTAAATTGCAGCTTCAGGTGCAACTTTCGCAACAGGTGATTCACACGCTCCACATCTACTCTGTATAATATTGCCCAGCTAGCTAATAAAGCCATGAAACAAGCTCTGGGCTCCCACTGATTCTGCATTATGGCGAATTGGTATTGATGTGATAATCATGTAATAATTATTGACAGTGCATAATATAAAGTGCGATAGTTATATTTGCATTACAAGCTGCCACCCTCTAGTTCATGATAAAACAGGGGCCCACTGCTCTAGAGAACACATTACAGATCGTCTATGTGGAGAGGTCAGGTGACTAAGCTAACCATAACATCAAATTTTACATTGGATGTGAAACACCTTTGATTCTACGCCTCTACACTCTTCTTCCATTCTTCACTTAAAATTTACTGGTACTTGTTAACTACTTAACAAGTACTTAGTGCGCATGCGCCAACCAGCGTGCAGCCTGTTACAGTCGCTCCTGCTTTTCTCTTAGTTTAGCTTTTTTTTTCTATGTATTCTTTTTTTTTCCTGACTTGTATTTTCCTCCGTTTTCTATCTCTTACTCAATCATGTGGATTGAGAGAGTTTTTGTTCTTCTGGTGGCTGTGGAACTGTTACTTTTATCAAGGAACGGGACCGCGGCACATCTCCTACACGCACGGACTGTTTACTCCAGAGATCAGCTGATCGCCCTGATGCCGGCCGGTTCGCTGGCCAGGCCCGCAGAAGTACCAGCTGAAATTTGGAGGAAAACACATCGGGGATGCAGAGGTCAAGGACAGAAGAGAAGAAAAAAAGGTGACGGTGAGACAGCGGAGGCTCGAAGCGAGGAGGAGGTTTAAACCGTGTCTGCCGTCTATCGTGATGGGTAATGTGCGATCGTTGGCAATTAAAATCGACGAGCTCTCAGCACTGGTACGGAGTCAGAGGGAATACCGAGAGTGTAGCCTGATGTGTTTCACCGAATCATGGATGCACCAGGACATTCCCGATGAGAATGCTTCCGTGGAAGGCTTCCACACTGTTCGGGCGGACAGGGACAGCATCGCTAGCGGTAAGCGGAAAGGAGGTGGGCTTGCTGTTTTAGTTAACAATGGTGTAACCCTGCCAACATAACAATCAAAGAAAGGATTTGCTGCCCGGACACTGAACTGTGTGCTGTTGGACTCAGGCCGTATTATTTACCCAGGGAATTCTCTCACGTCATCTTGGTGGCTGTTTATGTACCCCCCTCTGCTAACCCCACAGCTGCATGTGACACTATCCACTCTGCCATAGCTCGGCTACAGACTCAGCACCCGAGTGCCTTTATTGTGATCTCGGGTGACTTCAACCATGTATCACTGGACAATACACTACCAACATTCAAACAATATGTGGACTGTCCCACCAGGGGAGAGAAAACTTTAGACTTACTGTATGCTAACGTCAAGGATGCATACAGCTCCTCCTCCCTCCCCCCACTTGGTAGGTCAGATCATAACCTGATTCACCTCACCCCCCGCTATGTGCCAATTGTGAGGAGGGAACCTGTGACCACCAGGACTGTCAGGAGGTGGTCAGAGGAGGCCTTAGCAGAACTACAGGGCTGTTTCGAGGTGACCGACTGGGAAACACTCTGTGAGCCTCACGCCGAGGACATCAATGGGCTTACTGAGTGTATCACAGACTACATAACTTTCTGCACCGACTCCATTGTTCCAGCTCAGACTGTTCATTGTTACCCAAATAACAAGCCGTGGGTGACTAAGGACATCAAAGCCCTCCTCAACAACAAGAAGAGGGCTTTCAGAGGGGGCAACAAAGAGGAGGTGAGGAAGATCCAGGTGTTACTAAAGGACAAGATCAGAGAGGCTAAGGACAATTACAGGAGGAAGCTGGAGTGGAAACTCCAGCAGAACAGCATGAGAGAGGTGTGGAGGGGCATGAAGACCATCACTGGATTCAGGCCAACCAACAGCAGGGGAACTGAGGGAGGTGAGAATAGAGCCAATGAGTTGAATCTGTTTTTCAATAGATTCGACACCACAGTGTCTGCTCCTACCCCCACAACCTCACCTGTAGTCAGCCTGGAATCCAGAACCACACCACTGTGCCAGCCTCTCTCTTCACATGGCGCTGTTGCCTCCTGTGAGATTCCTGACACCCCTCCCCCACCCATCACCTTCACTCAATACCAGGTTGAGATGCAAATGAGGAGACTTCACTCAGGCAAGTCTGCTGGACCAGACGGAGTGTGTCCCCTTGTCCTCAAGACCTGTGCCCCCCAGCTGTGTGGAGTCTTTCATAAACGGTCCCGGTGATGTGGAAGACATCATGCCTCGTCCCTGTACCAAAGACGCCATGTCCCAGTGGCCCCCAGGATTACAGGCCCGTGGCATTGACCTCCCACATCATGAAGACCCTGGAAAGGCTCATCCTGGACCAGCTGCGACCCATAGTAAGACCACACCTGGATCCCCTTCAGTTCGCTTATCAGCCTCGTCTCGGAACTGAGGACGCCATCATCTACCTGCTCAATCGTGTCTACACCCATCTGGACCAGCCGGCGAGCACTGTGAGGGTCATGTTTTTTGACTTTTCCAGCGCTTTCAACACCATCAGGCCGACCCTCCTGGGTGATAAGTTAGCAGCGATGCAGGTGGATGCTTCTCTGGTGTCCTGGATTGTTGATTACCTGACAGGAAGACCACAATATGTACGTCTCCCACAGTGTGTGTCTGACAAGGTGATCAGCAACACAGGGGCACCACAGGGGACTGTCCTCTCCCCCTTCCTCTTCACCCTCTACACCACAGACTTCAGCCACTGCACAGAGACATGCCATCTTCAGAAGTTTTCTGATGACTCTGCGGTGGTTGGATGCATCAGCAGGGATGATGAGACAGAGTACCGGGCTGTGGTCGACTCCTTTGTCACGTGGTGTGAGCAGAATCATCTGCAGCTCAACGTGGCAAAGACCAAGGAACTGATCGTGGACTTCAGGAAGACCAGGAAACACTTGACCCCTGTTTCAATTCAGGGGGTCAGTGTTGACATTGTGGAGGACTATAAATACCTTGGAGTACACATTGACAATAAACTGGACTGGGCTAAAAACACCACAGCACTTTACAGGAAGGGCCAGAGTCGTCTCTATTTTTTGAGGCGACTGAGGTCCTTCAACATCTGCCAGAAAATGCTGAGGATTTCCTATGAGTCTGTTGTGGCCAGTGCGATCCTCTATGCTGTTGCATGCTGGGGGAGCAGGCTGAGGGTCGCAGATGCCAACAGACTTAATAAACTAATCCGTAAGGCCAGCAATGTTGTGGGGATGGAGCTGGACTCCCTCAAGGTGGTGTCGGAGAGGCGGATGCTGTCCAAGATAAAGACAATGTTGGATAACACCTCCCACCCACTCCATGACATGCTGGTCAGTCACAGGAGCACGTTCAGTGAGAGACTGAGATTACCGAAAAGCACCACTGAACGACACAGGAAATCATTCCTGCCTGTGGCCATCTCCCTGTACAACGCATCCACTTAACACACTGTTTGCTGCTACAACTACACATGTTTCTTTTCCAACTATTTATCTATGAGTGACTTATGTATGTATGTATGTATGTATGTATATATATATATATGTATATATTGTACTATTCTTAGTTAGTGTATTGTCTGTCTTGTCTTAATGTTGGTTTAAAATGGAGCACTGTAACAAAAAATAATTTCCCCCAGGGATCAATAAAGTATTCTGATTCTGATTAATTAATAACTGACTTAAGTACAACAAAGTATTGGCACACAAATGAGTTTGAGAGTTTGGGGATTTCCATGCAGGTAGAAATCCCCATTTTTTTGACACCATTTTCCAGATGTGCATCTACGGAGCCCCGCAGGGGACATGGGAGAAAAAAAAATTAGTTAGAAAAAAAAATTAAGACGGACTTTTGCGAGATCTCGCAAAACAAACTCGGGATGTCGCAAAAGTATTGCGAGATCTCGCAAAAGTTTTAGCCGCATTCTTCGGAGGCTGCCAGCTCGAAGCCGACCGGGAGGTCGAGGCACGATGTGCCGGGAAAGCGGTGTTCCTCCCGGCTGTAGTAGGTCTCGACCTCCCGTTAGCTTCGAGCTAGTGGCCGCCAGCTCGAAGCCGACCGGGAGGTCGAGGCACGATGTGCCGGGAAAGCGGTGTTCCTCCCGGCTGTAGTAGGTCTCGACCTCCCGTTAGCTTCGAGCTAGTGGGTGTCAGGTCTCCAAAAACGTCGGAGCACTTTTGCAAATATGTGATGTCTTGTAAACCGAGCAGGTATCTGACGTTTACACAACTACATTCACGCCTCAAAATATCTTAAAAGTGTATTTTGTGACCCAGAAAGAGTAATATTACAACTAAGTAGCTGCCGCCATTGTTGGAATTCAACTTTCGCGAGAAAGTTTTGCGAGATCCCGAGTTTGTTTTTTTTTCTCCTATGTCCCCTGCGGGGCTCCGTAGCATCTCACTTTTCTGAATCTGAAAATGCTACATCAAAAAAAAAAAAAAAAAGAGTGGCTACATACACACAGGCATACATACGTATCACACGCAGCTGTAGTGTAAGTAATTGGGAGCTAGCATCTGCTGTGTGCAATTAGAATGAATACGAAGTTCACAGTGATGATAATGATAGCGGGGCAGCTCGATGGCTTAGAAAGTAAAACCATCCACATGTTGTTTTGTCCAATGTCACTCAGGTCACTGCCTCTTTCCGTCTGCCCGTCTATCCTTATTCAGCCTAATCAAATCAAATCAAATCACTTTTTATTGTCACATCACATGTGCAGGCACACTGGCACAGCACATGCGAGTGAAATTCTTGTGTGCGAGCCCCACAAGCAACAGAGATGTGCAAACACAACAACACAAACGAGCAAAATACAAGAATGGCCAACCTGAAACTAATAAATATATGTACAATATATAATAGTGTATGCATTTCTGGATGTGTATACTAAATATTTTCCCACGTGTGTGTGTGTGTGTGTGTGTGTGTGTGTGTGTGTGTGTGTGTGTATACACATTTTTACAAATTAAATAGTAAAAAAATAAAATAAAATAATAATAATAATAATAATAATAAAATATATAAAATATACAGAGTTGAATATGTGCAAAACAAGTGGCATTTATATACAGTGTGGAGTGCATAATGTTGAAGTTCCAGTAGTGAAGCTGAGGTGTCTATGACGTGTTCAGCAGTCTGATGGCCTGATGGAAAAAGCTGTCTCTCAGTCTGCTGGTACGGGACCGGATGCTGCAGAACCTCCTTCCTGATGGAAGCAGTCTGAACAGTTTATGGCTGGGGTGACTGGAGTCCTTGATGATCCTCCCCGCTTTCCTCAGGCACCGCTTCCTGTAGATGTCTTGGAGGGAGGGAAGCTCACCTCCAATTATCCGTTCAGAGCACCGCACTACTCGCTGGAGAGCTTTGCAGTTGTAGGCGGTGCTGTTGCCATACCAGGTGGTGATGCATCCAGTGAGGATGCTCTCAATGGCACAGCGATAGAAGGTCCTGAGGATGCGGGGGCTCATGCCGAATCTTTTCAGTCTCCTGAGAAAGAAGAGGCGCTGCTGGGCCTTCTTCACTGTTTTGTTTGTGTGTACTGACCACGTAAGATCCTCAGCCAGGTGTACGCCAAGGAACCGGAAGCTGCTCACTCTCTCCACAGCAGCGCCGTTGATGGTGATGGGGGTGTGTACTTCTCTGCACCTCCGGAAGTCCACTATCAACTCCTTTGTCTTTGCGACGTTGAGGGTGAGATGGTTGTCTTGACACCAGTGGGTCAGGGCGCTGACCTCCTCCCTGTAAGCCGTCTCATCACCGTTGGTGATAAGACCCACCACTGTAGTGTCGTCCGCAAACTTCACAATGATGTTGGAGCTGTTAGTGGCTGTGCAGTCGTAGGTGTAGAGTGAGTACAGGAGAGGGCTCAGTACACACCCCTGTGGAGCACCAGTGTTCAGTGTGATGGGGGATGAGGTGATGCTGCCCAGTCTGACCACCTGGCGTCTGTCAGACAGGAAGCTAAGGATCCAGCTGCAGAGGGAGCTGCTCAGTCCTAGATCCTGCAGTTTCCTGTCCAGCTTCGAGGGAACGATGGTATTGAATGCTGAGCTGTAATCTACAAACAGCATCCTCACATACGTGTCTCTCTTCTCCAGGTGTGACAGGGCAGTGTGTAGTGTCAGGGCTATGGCATCATCAGTGGACCTGTTGTGGCGGTATGCAAACTGTAGAGGGTCCAGTGAGTCGGGTAGTGCAGAGCAGATGAAGTCCCTGACCAGCTTCTCGAAGCATTTGCTTACGATGGGGGTCAGGGCTACAGGTCGCCAGTCGTTCAATGAGGAGATGGTGGAGGATTTGGGTACAGGGACGATGGTGGCCATTTTGAAGCAGGCTGGGACTACAGACAGAGAGAGGGAAAGGTTGAAGATGTGCGTGAACACTCCAGCCAGCTGAGCCGCGCATGACCTGAGGACGCGGCCGGGAATCCCGTCCGGACCAGTAGCTTTGCGTGCGTTCACCTTCCTGAAGCACTTCCGCACATCCTCCTCAGACACAGTGTGCGCACTGACGTCATCCGCGGTGCGCACACTGTCCGGTCTCATGGTGTTCGCTGTGTCGAATCTAGCGTAGAATACGTTTAGATCCTCACACAGAGAGGCCGTGGTCTGCGGTGTGCTGGTTTTCCCTCTAAAGTCTGTGATCGTGTTTAGTCCCTGCCACATACTCCGAGGGTTGTCAAACTGTTGTTCCACCCTGTCCCTGTACTCACGTTTGGCTGCTTTGATCGTCTTCCGGAGTTGGTAATGTGCGTGTTTGTAGTCCGATGTGTTCGCGGAGGCAAAGGCGGTGTTCCGTGCCGCGCGAACATCTCCGTTAATCCAGGGTTTTTGATTTGGGAAGGATTTGACTGTTCTGGATGGGACGACATCTTCCACGCATTTCCTGATAAATCCACAGACTGAGTCTGTGTATTCATCAATGTCTCTGGCGGCCACGTGAAACATTTCCCAGTCCGCGTGATCAAAACAGTCCCGCAGCGCAGACTCCGATTGGTCCGTCCAACAGTGCACCGCCCTCCGCCTATCAACTACCTCCATGTTAATACTATAAAAGCAGGACTACTACGGGATTTTTTCGTGTAACAGGAGTGAGTCATAATGAGTGAAACGGTTTCTGATTGGCTTTATCAAATCCTGCTGAACATCCCATATGAAATTCAATACTGTCCACTAATATTAGCACAGGATGGTTATGGAGTACACCAGATTGAATAGGTTACAGGGCGTTAAAAAATATGGCTGCCATTCATAGTATGCACTCACCCACGCACACAGTCTACACACACATCCTAGAGTGAGTGGGATGTAAGGATGCCCAGGTGTTGGCATAGCTAATGAAGCATGGCGCCACCTGGTATTCAGAATAATGACCTGTGACACACACCCATCTCTATCAAACATCTGTCTGGAACAAGGGCACAGAGAGGGGCAGGAGACCGGAGAGTCAGGAGAAGGAGGGGAAAAGAGAGGTGGAGGTAAAGAAGACAAATGAGGGAAGATGAAACAGATGAGACTGAAATGTGTCCCTTACCTTCAGCATACTGCAGCAGAAGAAAAACTGTGTCTTCTGAGACAACAAACTTTCTCAGCTGCACCATGTGGGGCACAGAGCGAGGCATGATGTTCGTCTTCGTCCGCCCACAGTCACTGCTTTTCCTCAAACCCTGCAATAAAAAAAAAGAAAAAAAAGATGAGAGGTGAGTCATTAAAGGGAACATATGCACTGATTCAAATAACAAGCATTTAAGTAGAAGATAAGAAAAGAGTGTGCATGAATAGGAGGAAAAAAAATGTGGCAAAGGAGAAACTTCCCATTAACCAAGTGCTAGTTATGCCCTGTGGCAACCCAAAGTCACCGGATTCATCAAGCTACATACAGCACAAGAGCCACACAAATCTATCAGCGCTACATGTAAAGTTCACATCGGGTGTGAGAGTGTGTATGCATGCATGCACGTGTGCGCACGCGTGTGTGTAGTCATTTATGCCTGCGCGGTGCGTTGGCATCTGGCACACGTCTCACACCTGAGAGCAGAGGAGCTGACAGGGACAGGCCCATTAGAATCAATTACACCAGTCACACACAGGGGCTTCTGGCACACTTCACACTTACAGTCAGGACGAGGAGGATGCAGGGCAAAAAACCCACACCACAACATAACGCGCGCGCACACACACACACTAGACTTACTTTCAGGATGAAAGTCTCTTGTGTTCTCTTGTCCATGACCAGAAGAACCTGCAATAGAAGAGTACCATTAATTGCAGGACACGAAGAGACATATGCAGACTAAGATGATGTAGTGGTTATGTCCTCCAAAGCAGTTTTTTTTTTTTTAAATGACCGGGTCAGGACACACATAAGGTTTACTAAGAGATTAATGCAGGCCCCTAAATTACACTAAATTGACACTACTATGTCAGATCCTGTTGTGCCAACCAAACAGTCTCAGTGATATTATACAGAAAAACAAGAATCAACAGAGCTTTAAAGGATATAAAAGACCTAAATATTCTTGGAAATATTCTAGCAAATCTGGCCATTCCTTGGTCCTTAAAAAAACATTCAGAACAAAGTGAGAGTCACTTATAACTCTGTTTATATACAAGACTGAGCATCAATTTTAGAGAACATGTGCTGTCTAAAACATGTCACCACAGAGCTATGCAATTTGTCATGACAGAGGCAGTAATTACTAGCAGTGTCATCACTAAACTGTCAGATGTCAACAGAAAGGGAAAGCAAATCCTTTTTTTCCCCATTTAATTTCCCTGTTCTTTTTCACTTCCCCCCTTTTTCCTTCCTGAGATCTTCATTTTCTCCCTTCTTCCTCATTTCTCCTTTCCTCTCTGACATCTCCATCGCTCGTTTACTCCCTCCCTGTCTCAGGGGAGAGCTTGAGCATATGTGTGCGACCCAGTGTGTGTGTGTGTGTGTGTGTGTGTGTGGTGCATGTGTATGTTTTGAGAGTGCGTTCTCTCCATGTGACCCTGACTGGGACCAAACAGGTGCAGGCTAAATGGATATGAATGGAGCAGTGAGTAAACAGAGTGGCGGTGCTAGCCAGGGTGCTAATATAATTAAGAAACAAACATCAGGGAAGGGGGGAGATAGATAGGAGGGGTGGGTGAGGCGGTGCTGGTGGGGGCAGCAGGGTGAGGACCTCTCTCCATCTGTCCCCGCTGTCCCCATTTAAAGTAAAAGGAGGAAGGAGGAGGGGGTGGAAATAGATAAGAGGAAAGAAAACACCACTGCTGGATAACTTCATCTTTGATTGAGGTTTTTTTTTTTTTGTTTTAACGCCTCAAAGACTTCTGACATATTGTGTATTTTGAGTGCACCTCAGTGGAGTTATACATGTTGGTATTGTGTCAACGTTTTCCTTAGGGTTTGTTGTTGTGTGTGCGTGTGTCTGAGTGAGTGTGTAGGATGAGCATCATTGATTCAGTGTTGTGTGTCGCTCTCTGAGCTGCTTGCCAAGTCATTTCATGGCTGAGTGGAGAAGTTGCTTCGCCGGCAGCTGGTTGAGAGGACCAGCAACCCAAACTGACCTTGTGGTAGTCATAACTGATGCTAAACATACACACACTCAGCCCTTACCATACATCCAGTAAATCTACTGTGTTTTATTACCCCTGATAAAAGAGATGGTCAAAGAAGTAAAGGACACACAAGGAAGAGAAATCTGGAGTTGGATAACATCCATACTCTGGGTCGAAGTCATCATTAAATTAACGAATGTCTGCTAGCCCTGAGTGTAATTATTTTGTGAGAATTCTGCTATCAAATTACATGAATGTGTATTTTAATGAAATGTGTTTTCATTAAAAAATTACTTGGTAGAAAAAAGGCAAACTGGTGATTGGGTGAATGAAACAACACTTAAATGAAGTCATACAGTCAGCTTGGAGGATGCAACACTTGTAAATTGAAAGCATACCTTATCTATGACCCCTAACACCCTGTAAGCTCTCAGCTCCTCAGATGGACTCTGCTGCCCTCCTCTGTTCAAAGAAGAGCAGCACTGTACCCCAAAGGCCTTGAAAAGAAAAACCTTTCAGTGTTTCATACATATGCAATTAAATCATTCATTCAAAAAGATAAACTTATTTCCTTTAATCATTTAATCAATTCATTCACAAACTTATGATGTTTTCACTGCAGTGCGTGTGAGGAACCTGGTAGATGCATGCATATAAAGAACATTTGTGTAATACAATACAGAAAGCCTATGAACCAGCATTTCACTCCCACTCACCACTGTTTGTGTTGACCCTTGACCCATGTTGCTTCTCAGATACTGACTAGATATTTGCTCTGCACGCATCAGATATTCGGCAGTCTTCTTTTTCACGGCCTCTCGCCGTGTAGCACTTGGCTCACCTAAAGAAAAAAATGTAATTAATATTTTTTTAACAAAGTAGATCGAATAGAGTGGAGTCTAAAGTTAAAAGCATGGAATTTAAATGGCTTACAAAGTAAAAATGACGCATTTATGCTTAATAGATCCTTTTTAAGGTACATTTGTAGTGAAATTTTAACAAATTGGACGGTTTCTGGACAATGCTTTTTCTGCATTTCAATAACTGCCAGTCTACAACATCAAAGCAAGAGTTCTAGGTAAGTTCCTGAGCCCAAGTGTCACTCAACTACTATGAGACCATATAGAAATTTATTGAGCTCTTGGTCAAACTAACCTTGCACGCCTTGCAGCAGCAAGTCAACTCCACTGCGATAGTATGAAAAAGCTGCCTGGTAGTCCTGTTCCTTCTCCTTTTGGACAGCAAAACAAATGAGCTCACTGGCTTTGTCCAAGTAGTCTGAATTAACGTCCTTAAGGTTGCCGCCAGTGGATTTTTTCAGACTGCTGGGGAAGAGCGGTGCTCGACCTGGCCAGCTAACCTCTGGGTTAGGGGCTGAGGAGGCAGGGACCGGGGCAGGTGATGGAGTGCGATGTACATGCAGGGAGGGCAAGCGAGGGCTGCAGCTGCTGCTAATGTTGGTGGCTCCCCCTTGTGGCTGGTTTGGGGAGGTGTGACCTGAGGCCATGCCATCATCCAACTCAGCCAAAGAGTCTGTGTCCACCGCAAGGGAGGTCAAGTCGCTGTCACTGGATGGGCCTAGGAATAACAGGAATCCCGCAGTCATAACGGACAGCTACAAACATAAACCTTTAACAAAACTACATCATCATCTTCCTCTCTTTAGGGGTAGCCACAGTAGATCACCTGTCTCTCCATCTCACCCCATCCCTAGTATCCTCCTCTGTATGTCCTTCTTCACTACATCCACGAACCTTCTTTGTGGTCTTCCTGTTTTCCTCCTGCCTGGCAGCCCTATATTGATTGTCCAAAATGTCCACTATTCCTTCTCTGCACATGTTCAAACCATCTCAGCTCTTCCTCTCACGTACTCATTTCTAATCCTGTCTCTTCTGGTCGCTACCATCTTATAAATCTTTAGTTTCACTCTTCTGTCACAAATCACCCATGCTCACCCTCTCCATCCTGTCTTGACTCTTTTTTACACTCACCATTTATTAGATCCATATATATCCCAAAATATTTAAAGTGTGCAAGTTTATTGTACATACCTCCATACTCTGATGTGAGAGTCAAATCTTCTGCCCCACTGATATCTCTCTGAACTGAAAAACATATCCAGACATCGCAAAGCAAATTTGAATTAGCACCTACTAATCAGCACCTAAGCTGAAAGGAAGACTAATAACAGGAAAGACATTCTGTGTGCAACCCTACCATCAGAGCTACAGTCTGATAGAGTGTCAGCCAGGAACTCAGAAAAGGGTTCCGCTGGTCCAATGAGCTCTGAGCCGTCATGGACCTCACCACCCTGGACAATAAAAAATAATTCAGTCAAAAGTTTTTTGCGATTATTCTTGTGTTTCTGTCAATGTGTACTAAAATACCTTGAAGAAATCTTGGATATGCTGGCTATTGTAAAGAGCAGGGATATTAGCTGAGAACTGCAGGAGATCCTCAGAGCACTGTCTTCTTTCCTCAATCACCGAGTCATCAAAACGACCTACGACAGGCACACACAGATGCAAAAAACATACATAAGTGATGCTTCCATTACGCAAGTGATTATACTGTATTTATTATAACTAGTGCCTGCTTACAGTATAATAACACCAAGCTATCTGAAGTGGGCAAATCCATCTCTACAAAGCAGGGCTGCAACGATGCGTCGATATAATTGATGACTTCAACTATGAAAATTTGTCACCGTGGAATTTTATTCTCGACGCATCATGTTCTAAAACCATGCACTAAAGACGTTACATATAAAACGCATGGAAAAATCTGGAAATCAGTTTTTGACACAACACCGGCACCCTGGAGCTGTGACGTCGACTCTGAATGGGTCAGTTTTAAGCAGTCAAGTTAGTGCATTGCGTTAATACCTTGTTTGTGTTCATGTGTGTACAGTAATGTTTATATTAGCTTACCTGTCGGAAACTTTTCATGGATGATGCTTGCTAAGCGAACAGTTTCAGTTTTGTTGGCTAGTAAGTGAAATGCGATAGAAAACCATTAAACAGCAGTAGCTACACTGTCTCCTAGTTTCTTTCTCACATCAATATCAGGATTAAACAGTGTAACTGGTATTGATCACTACACCATCTGAGAAACTATGAAATAAAACCAAATTTGTGATTTGGTTTTATTTCCAATTCTGTTTTGTTCAGCTTTCCTAGTATTAAGCAAAGGCGTATAGATGAGTTTGTCCTGAGAAGAGGCTCTTGCACCTCTCAAATGACTGAAGTCATGACAGAGAGGATCCTCAGCATGATTATCAGCAGCTGGGGACATCATCTCAAAGATAACAGTCCAGAGCATTTTCACTGCAATCGTGCATTCATGAATTAAATCATCTGTGAACTTTGCAAATTTTTTTCATTTTGGACTGGAAAAAAAATCTTTATGATTTAATTTTAAGCTTTATTTAAACTTATGGACAGAAGCCATTTTTAGTTTCCTATTTGCACATAACTTTTTTTTTGCCAAAATACTACTAACACTTTAATTTGTATTACCTAATTTTTTATTTATTTAATTTTTATTCTCACAGAGTTCCTCTTGAGTAATGTTTAAACACATTTGATTATTTTCAAAATCCTTTGTTTCCTGTGTCATTATTTTAATTTGCTTTGGGACGAGACAACAGGGTAACAGCGGGAATAAGAGTTATTGAAATAATTGTTGACCGATTAACTAATCAAAAAAAAAATTGGCAGATTAGTCGACTAACAAAATAATCTTTAGTTGCACGCCTACTACAGAGTCTAACATTCACATTTTTCTTTGTTCAAAATCTCAACAACTCAAAGATGAGGTACTGTAGAATCGAAAGAAATCTCACAGAAGAACAAAACTGTAGAGGAGTAATTCTGTCAATCAAGACAAGCTTTCGCTCTGGATAATTTTAGGGCAAATGTGTGACACAGGGGAATAGAGAAAGTCATCTTCTTACCAAAGACCTTGGCCTTAGCAAAGGGAGGAAACAGCTCTGATTGGCCACATGCATTCTTGTGCAGCTGCCAGAGATTCTGATGGAGTTTCCGGAAATCACTGTATCTCTTCCACACTGTTATCTACAGAAAGACAGACACAGAAGACACAGATAAATCAATCATTTGGGGTTTAAAGATCTATCTATCTTTAATTGAATGGATTATGATTATTATCGTTGACTGAACAAAAGCAGCTGATTTTCTACTTGTTTGTAAATGCAAGCTCATTGTCACCGATAATGCTATCTTGTTAAACTCAAAAATAGCTAACATAACAACCAGAGTACTCCACAGCCTTTAACTCCAGAGACTTTTCCCTCATGTGACTGCTACTAGGCCAAAACATAAATCAATGTAGTCCACATTTTGCTGTCATCTTGTGTTTCGAAACTTTAAATACAAGCCACAACAACCAGAATGAAGCAGTTACTTAGTGGAATAAAGAAAAGCATAATGGCCACATATTGAGATGCTACTGTGGTGTGCGGAAATTTTAGGCTGCTGGATGGTGTGGGGAAAAACTAGGCCAATCACATCCTCCAAACAGGAAGATTACTCAGTAATGGAGGTATGTGTGTTTCTGGCAAAACATCTCTCTGTCTCTTAGAAACACATACAGTAATTGACATCATGCCTGTTGCATTAGCACTGGTTGTGGGCTTAACTGCATTCCTCAGTGTGTTTGAAATGTAAGACAGCATGCATGCACAACACAGACAAGTATGGTTGGTTTAAATACTCTGTAAAACCGTGTAAAATGAGCAGAATAATTAATGAGTAACTTCGGTGGATTTCTGTCCATACCAAGGCATATATAGATAGTAAGCATTTAGATTAAAATAAATAGTGCAAAAGTTAGATATGAACAAGTTTCCAGGTGTAGGCCTAATTATCTGTAAACTACATTTCACAATGTTTCTGGTTAAAAGACCTAAGCTTTGGTTTCAGGATATAATGTGTAAAGAAGCCATAAAGCCAGATTCTGAAATTCATGAATTAAAACGAGTAAAACGAAATATCTGAAACTGAAATATCTCCTTGCCATTATTTTTGGATGAGAAATACAGTAGCCCTTGTCTTGGTATTTCTCAGTTGTCAAAGGTAAAGAAGCATTGACCACTCAAAAAATGGATTGAAAAAAAGCTGCATGTCTTACCTCCTGGACATCCTCTGGATTCTTCCTGGAGATTATCTGTGTAAAAGAGGGAGAAGAGAAAATCCATGTGAGTGATCCCTATCTCTTGCTAGAGCAACTTCCTTGCAGGGCTGTCACAAGTATGAGCAGGGACAAGGCTCTGAGTGTCACAATGACGGCATTATGTACAGTGACGGAAGTCTCGAGTGTTAGAACGAGACATCACCCAGAGTCATAACAAGGACAGCAGCCAGACAAAGACACTCAGCCTGCCCCAGTCCAGTTTTTACAATGCGAATGTAGCAATGTGATCGCATAAGTGCTGATTAATAATCAGATAAACTCAATCATCAGTAGGCACGCTGCTCTACGTATCTCACCCTATTCCTAGCATCCTCCTGTCACACTAACCCTCTGCATGTCCTCCTTCACTACATCCATTAATTTTTTCCTGTAGTTTTCCTATTTTATTCCTGCCTGGCAGTTCTAAGTTAAGCACCCTTTGCCCAATATATCCACTATCCTTCCTCTGCATAAGTACAAACCATTTCAGCCTTGCCTCTAAACAACCCAAGCTAGTCAGTCCCTGTGATATAATCATTTCTAATCTTGTCGATCCTGGTCACTACCAATGAAAATGTTAACATCTTCAGCTCTGCCTTCTCTCTTTTTGTCAGTTCCACTGTCTCCAAACCTAAACCTAAACCTAATCTCCAACTTTCTAAACCTTCCCTCTGACATTTACTGCTATCCTCCTGCCAGAAATCTCCACTGGCACTCTCCACCCACTCCACCCCAGCCTGCACTCAGATGCTTTAGATGGTTGACCCCAGGTATTTAAACTCATCCACCTTTTACTTCACTGTTACACTTGCCTCCTCCTCATTCGTACACACGTATTGTGTTTCGGTTCTGCTCAACATGCGGATCATAAAGTACTTCGGCTTTAACACAGAAGTGTTAAATAGTTTTGTTAGCTGAAAATGTAGCGAAACAAAAGAACGAGTTGCCACCTCCTGAATATCTGTGTATCACAACACTATACATAACATTAACTTAGTTGTTTAGCATCAAACCATTAACACCCGGGTTAACTCTGGGTCACATTCAATTCGCTTCAAATCGACAGTGTAAGTTAGCAAATAGAAAGCATGTATTTTGAAACAAGAGAGGGTATGAATGTGCCCATTAGCTACACATATGTTCTCAAAAGCTGTCGCCACTTTTAATTCACCGCCACACGGTTAACCTGACGTTTTTATTTGGGTCTCTTTATAATCATAACAGCTTGGCTAACACTGCTAGCTATTGACACCTAGCATTAGCCTAGCCTTCCCAGTGCTCATCGTCTATTTACTTACCCTTGCAGTGACTTTGTACACAGTGTAGCCTTTCTGGTGCTTCTTGGGATCTGTAACAGTATAAAACCGAGCAAGTTCTCCTCTGTCCCGCTGCGATATCATTCTGATATTGACAACATTGCCGAAGCTACCAGCCGGCTAGCCGTACACATTCATTCTCTGACTGCACAGTCAGTAACATGCAGACAAATAAATCAGAGCGCCCCCTTTAGGAAAGCAACTGAACTGTAATCTTTGTCTACGGGAATGGCAGTTCAATTTGCTACCGGTGAATTTCTTTATTCCGTGAGTGATCAGATTTTTTTTAAACACAGAAATTAACAATTAGACATTAAATCAATAGAATATATGTCACCAAACAGAAAGTCATTTTTTGTGCAACATGGGAAGCATATTATGTCATGTACACTTGATCTGTAATTAACTGTTAATCTTAACAACCAACATTTGGATTTAATAATACAGAAAGTTCTGATCTACTCAATTAGCAAATAGTAATGCAATAAAGGAAAAAAAAAAACTGCATTCATACTGAAAATCATGCAAACTTTTATTATTGCCATTTCAGAAACAATAAATGTTTTTATTGCTGCTGTGGTAGAGACAGTATCCCAGCTTACAAACTGAAGTTGTGCTTCAGTATTAATGGCTTAATATGTGTAATGTAAATATCCCTGTCCCTGTGCTTAGTATGAAAATCAATCAGGTGCTAAAGAAAATGACTGTGATTAAAATTTAACAAGAAAGATAAATGATATCATAAAAAGAGAAACCAAAAGCTTGGAAAATCTGATGTAATGTCGATACAGTAAAGATTTGAACAACTCTGTCTTCCTTTATAGGGATTGGAACTGGCTCTATTGCCAATGCCTGGGCTACATTAATATAATCCAGAGTAGCACAAGTATGATTCCTGCAAGATTCACAATCCAGGATGTGCTGAATCTGTTTGAAGTGTTTCTAATCTGGCAAGCAACAGGTGTCTTCATCAGATCCCTTACAGTGCCATTTGGGAAAAGGTTTGCATTGTGCTGCAAATAAAAAAAAAGATAATCACAATAACACTTTTTTTCTGCAGTTAAAAAACAATGAAATATCTTGCTTTTTTTGTCAGTGACTTCCACTTAAATGCCACATACTGTAGAGAAAGACAAATAAAAGCTCCAACTTTGTGATTATGCTGTGTTTATCATATTTTGATCATAAACCATAAGAACCATTTATAAAATCTTAAATACGCATGCATAGATGTGTGTGACAGTATAGAAGCCTGGCTTACTGGCCAGTCAAATATTATTATAAAAATTAACACTCCAAAGATGCTTAGCATAAATGCAAAATGGCAACAATACAGAACAGATGTAGAGGAGGAAACAATGTTAGATAAAAATAAATACATGTAAAAAACAAAAACAATAGGTCAAATGTTAATGATGGGATCACGTTCACATTCATATTATTTCCTGTACTTTAATAACCCAGCCACTATATGTCTGAAGTTGTAAAGAAACAAGCTTATTGATATAAACATTTTATATAACCTATAAATAATAAAATATAACGTGTTGTCGGTGCCAGTATCTATCTTTTAATCTTCAAAAACATTTGATTAAATCCCACAGGAAAAAAAGAACAGTATCAAATAACTAAGACTGATACTTACATTACTGTTTATGATTGCTTGATATTGCGGTGCCTTCTTTAACATCATTTCATACTCAGTGATCTTATCCATGGGTATTCTGTCAAAAATCAGTATATAGCTAGTTTACTCAAATGCATATGTATGGGGAAAAAAATCAAAAGGGTGGCTGAAGCATTGCATCAGAGCTTACTTCTCTGCGTCAATCAGCACTCCTTTGGTATCTGGAATGCTAACGCATGAGGTGATGTTGATCACAGGGTAGTAGAACAGGAAAGCAAGGCACATCTCATTGGTAGTTGCTAACCCCATCTGAAAGGAGCATGCATTAGAGATTCAATGCAGTCTAACTTGCTTTCATGGTGTAAAATGATTGCGAGATCTTCTTCTTCCAGCTGCTCCCTTTAGGAGTCATCACAGTGGATCATTCTCCTCTGTCACACCAACCCTCTGCATCTCTTCTGAGGTCTTTCTCTTGTTCTCCTTCCTGGCAGCTCCATCTTCAGCATCCTTTGTCTGATAAATCAACTGTCCCTCCTTTGCACATGTCCAAACCATCTCAGCCTTGTCTCCAAACTGTTCAACCTGAGCTGCCTCTCTGATGTACTCATTTCTAATCTTGTCCAGTGTGGTTCCTGATGAAAATAATAGAATCTTCAGCTCCAGCTCTTTTCTTTTTGTCAGAGCCACGATCTCCAAACCATACATGACAACAGGCCTCATTATGATGTATGGTTTGAAGATTGTGCTTTTCAAGGTTTACCATCCTGTAAACTTTCCCTTTCACTGTTGCTTCAATCACAAATCATTCCTGACACTCATCTCCACCCCACTTGCCCTCTATTCCTGGTTAACCCCAGGTGTTTAAGCTAGTTCATTTTCACTACCTCTACTCCCTGCAGTTTCACACGTTACAAATGTCTCCCTCTCATTTACAGATATTTTTTCTTTTTATTCATCTTCACTCCAGAGCACACCTCCAGGTCTCCGCTTGACTCCCTATCCTCACTACAGATCACATATCTTTTGATATTATTATAATGAATAGGAAGGAACACTGTGTTCATATCTGTATGCTTCTTGATACAAGGATTTTGCTGCTATGGGAAGCAGTACATATTTAACAGTCATAATCACAGCTGAACATTGTGCATTACATGTCATTTCTAAGATATGGATGCAAAAACTAGTAAACCACTTGTTTGTTTAAGATTACTTGTGCTACATTTTTTTCTGGTTTCACTCAGGCAGTCTTGATTTCATTCAAGCCATATGATGACACAAGGTCATACACTACTAACCCACCTTAGTGACTGAAGCACGATTGGTAGTATTGTAGGTGCACTCCACTACAATTTCATCCCCCTGTAGTGGAAGGAAAAAACCATAGACAGCTAATTGTTTTCCATTTTTCTCTATTGTGTTCATAAATGTGCATGGAAGTAATGAACCCTTACCTGCTTGATTGTCTTTATGCTTCCCAAACTGACAGCCTGTTGTAGATCAAAGTTGTAGTTTTCATCTATGCCCAAAAAATCTATCTGTCGTTCATTTCTGCAGTGGGATGCACCGGGAAAATCAACTCTAAATTCATGCAGACGACATTGATTGCTGTTGAGCTGCATAGAGTCTGCCTTTTTTTGTTTTTTACCTGAAGTGGCCAGCTCTGACTTTCGTCCCAGCCAAGTGAGTGTGCAAGAATACAGCAAACACTTGAAGATCAGGCACAGGGTTCAAAAACTATGGGAAGGAGAAAAAAAACTTTTACAGACTTTTTAAATACATCTTGGAATCCATATTGCAGAGGTGCATACCTTTGAAAAGTAAGCAGTGTTGCATATGCCGTAGGTGTGGAACTGGTTAGCTTTTGGAGGGATATCGTACTTCAGGCTTCCTGGTAAGACACCTGTAGTCATAATGCCCACATCATGCTGCCGTAGCTTTGCAGTATAGTGTAATCTTAATCCTGAGCTGTCTTTAATGCCTGTAGAGAGAAAAAGAACAGTCAAATACTACTACTACTACTACTAATAATAATAATGATATTAAAGTTAAGTAAATAAATTCAAGATCATAGGAAGCATATTAAATTTTTGACAAACATAGTTGGATACTGGGTGTCAAAGTGCCTCAACACTTTAACTAGATCGCCAACCTAACTGGGTGTTTTGGTGGTGGCAATGGAAAGCACAGCATAACACATCTGTGCCGCAGTATTTAAACATGGCTCCCCAGGTGCCCCCCACTCTAGCTGGGAGCCGGTTTTCTCCCAGCGTTGGTATGTAAGATTAAGATTAATGCTACCCGTTTTAGTCTGAGGCATCTATCCATCCATTTGCTTCTGCTTATCCTTTTCAGGGTCACGGGGGGTTCTGGAGCCTATCCCAGCTGTCATGGGGTGAGAGGCGGGCTACACCCTGGACAGGTCGCCAGTCTGTCACAGGGCCAACACACAGGGACAGACAACCATTCACGTTCACACCTATGGGCATTATTATAGATTTTTCAATTAACCTATCCCCACAAACTGCATGTCTTTGGACTGTGGGAGGAAGCCAGAGTACCCATGCAAACACTCCACAGAAAGACCCTGGCCTGATGGTGGAATTGAACTCAGGCCCTTCTTGCTGTGAGGCAACAGTGCTAACCACCGTGCCACATAGTCCAAGACACTTTCAGAATAATTTCTAAATCTCAAAATTATTCCTTTCTGGTTAAATTAAGGTTAAAACCAAAAATGGTGTTTGAAGGGGTTTGTGGCAAAAATTAAGGCTTCTATCAGGCCAGAAATGTTTCATCATAGTGAAAGATGAACATTTTGAACAACTCTGGATTAATTTTCAGTGACACTTTAAAATAATCCAGATCAATGCGGCAACCTCACTGCAGAGGTCAAGGGGTCATATTTCTCTTTTAACTTGTCCTTAGTTTTAATGAACTCACTATTTACCTTCTTTCCTCTCTGGGTTATTGTAATGGATTTCCAGCCTATAGAATGCATCGCTCTTCTCTCCTCCAATGGGAATTCCCACATTTTCCGGAAGCTCGTACACCTGAAGATTTAGAGATGAATTGTAGGAGAACTGATGTAACACTGGCACAGAAACAACACACACAAGAAAAAAATGATGTGATGTAAATTTAATAAAAAAAAAAAAAACAGTCCCACAAACTCAAGTTAATCCAATATTTTCTCTCATTTTAGTCAGTTCAGATGAACTTTAACTATTTTGGATATTAAGTACCCGCTACATATAAAAATATAAATAAACTTTACATTTTGTCTGACTTGTTTTTGAGTTTTCAAAGTTGATGTTTGACTTTTGTTTATTTAAAAAAACGATTATAAAAGTGAACAATAAATATTGAGTTTTGCTAAACTGAAACAGTGACTCTGTTGTACTCGTTCCTCGTAAGTTATGTCAGCTTATTCACACGGGAGTCATAAACGAAAACTAAGTTCTTGTTACTAAATATTTATGAATTCAATTATTAAACAATTTTACTTTTATTTTAGACAAAAGGTACATGTCAAATGCAATCAAAATATTGGAGTTCTGATAAGGTCCAACTGTTAAGTTAATAAACTTCTGCTAACTTCTTTAGGTTTACAGTGTACAGTCTCTCTCACCCCGCCTCCCACTCCCCAAGAAGCCACTATTCCAAAGCAGCTGTCTCCTATGTCTCCAATGTAGCATGGCTTGTCATAAGGCTCTGTCACTTTGGGGGGACAATGGTACAGCAGCATATGATGAATGAGGTCAAGGTGCTCGATCACGGGCTCGATCTGAGGTAAATTAGGAGAACGAGGTTGAAATAAACATAAAAATCACAATGACAGCATATAAATTCATAAAGTCTACTTTGTTGTGACACTTTTTTTATTAGTTTATTTATGCTTACACATACATCAATGTGGGTGTGCTTTTATATGCATTTTAATTACCCAATCAGACACAAATGAAAGAACAGTGACGACAGAAACATAAAGAAATAATGCTTACCTGGTAAATATGATGTTTTGTATTTAACTTTGGGAACTGCATAACTTTGCAGTGATAGTAGGTAGTGTTGGAAGGGACTATGATCTGTAAACAACAAATATAAAGGTAAATAAACAACAAACAATACGATATTTCTGATCTGACTGTTATTGTCAGTAATTCTTACGTTGTCCACCGTAGCACTAAGATAGCTGGAGTTGGTTGGGATGGACTTTGGCATATAGTTCAGTAGATTTACTTCTTTGGTGCCTCGTCTGGACACGTGGTAAGAGATCTCATCTGTTTTCCCATAGGCAAAGATGAGTTTGATTGGCTGAGCCTGAGAGAGAGAGATGGTAATTTAGGTCAGGCAATATGATCCCTTACACATAGAAGCAATACAGTAATATATACATTCTTGTGGAAGGTGATATTGTGAGACGTTTCTGATTATTAATATCTTTTTATACCTTGTAAAATAACTTAACATGTTACATAAAGTGGTTTAATGCGCTGACTGTGTAGATTTCTGTGCTACTGCAAAGGTGTACTATAGTCTTTGAGTCTTGTTACTAGGAACTGTGTAGCATTTCATGTGTTCAAAATGAAATCATGCACAGCAAATTCTGGTCTTTGGAATAAACTCTCAGGGAGTTCAGATTAACTACATTTGAGTGTACATGCGTGACCATCGAATGAACTCTAGTGCAGAGTTAGAGTAACTCTTTTCCGGGAGTTGATTTTTCAACTCTTTATAGGAGTTAAAACTAAACTCTCACGGAGTGAAATTTCTACTACCATATAGAGTAAAATTTAACTCATAACTAGAGTTAAGTTTGATATTAACTCTTTTGTAGTGTTACTCATCAATTGAAAAAAGTTTTAGGTTTTTGGTGCAAATTACTACAAAAACACAATAGTGATTATTATGAATGTATGGATTTTATTTATCAAAAATAACATATTCAAATATGAATGCTGCATGGATTAACATACATTCTGTGTAACAGTACTGTAATAGCATAATATCCACCATTATTGGCAGCTAAACAGTTGAGGTCAGAAAGGCCTAACATTGGGCGAAAAGAAAAAAAAAACAGAATTAAAGGAAAAAAATGACTACAGAATAAGCACTTCTTGTAATGCAGTGTTAACGTGAGGAAGACTCTGTAAAGTCTCCATCAAGCCAACAAATTAAGTAATGCAACTCTCTCACAGAACATAAAATTGTGAATCACACCCATATGACATTTGGGCATCAAAACATTTGAAATGTCTTACTTTCTCCCTTTCTAGGACCAGTATCTTCTTAAAAATGGTTTCATTTACCTGAAAAGCAGGACACTGATCATGGAAACACGTTTCATGGTTAACATGTATAACAAAAACAGAGAGAGAGCGAGAGAGAGAGAGCAAGTCTTATTACACACTACAGTTGCAGAGCAAACTACATGAAATACTATATTAAATTATTTTTCTCTAATCTGTTTTATCTTCGTGTTTAAGCTTTTTCAAGTAATGGCAACTAAAGAGTCAAGTATAAGTCAATTAAGTACTGTATCTACATTTCTTTCATGTATGCTGTCCAATAGAGGCTGAACCATTTGAAGTCCGGCATCACTTGTGTCACTGCTCTGACTGCTGGTGGTTGAGACAGACAATGTATCTGTTAGACTTGGAGAGGAGGGCTCTTCCACATGTTGCTTCAGGACAGTCAAATCTGAGGGTGACAAATAAAAATATTAGAATACAAGGTATATACAATCAAAAACACAACACAACAAAGATACCATTTATGCACACAGGGCCAGTAAATTGCACGGTTTGATTAAATTATACTTTCTCCCAGGAGAACAGATGGTTATTTTGTATTTTATTATGGTAATATACAATTTACATACCACAAGGTGTGAGTGTCACATAGTGTGTTAGGTCTGAGCAGTCACGCAGCTTCTTGGATGATTGTGTTTCCAGGATGTCTGAAATGCATGTGATAAATCCAACTTACTGTTGAGCCATGAAAACAGCATTTTGTGATTGTTACCACAGGATATTAGACAAATTAAAAATGTTTATTTAAGAGTAACTGTACAAATCAAATCCTTCAAAATCTATCAGAGCATATATTTACTTACCTTCAGCTGTATAGATGACAAAACACACCTCTTTGACTGCTGCAAGTTCAGGAAAGATATCCTCATCCACCTCTATACCCTGCTCATCCGTGACTTTCAGTGCTGCATTTTCTGGTATGAGAAACTTCTGCTGCACTGAAGTAAAATCATCACTTAGTTAATAACAACATTATCATTTCTTCTTTAATGACTTAGTACAAACCATAACTTACCTGCTCTCACAAAATCTGTGAAGCTGACTTCTTCCAATTTTGCATATTTCTTTGTCTCTCTGTGTTTTACTTTTATCAACATCTTGGCCACCTACGGAAAAAAATACCTTTACTACTATGAAACACAACACAAGAAGAAGAGGTTGTTTATGGTAACTCTATGTAAACTGTGTATAACTTAATCAACGAACACTGTCTTACATTGAGTTAGCCTGTCCACACTAAATATTGCTTAAAATCTATTTAGCTAGGCTGGTTTAGCAGACAATGTGACTGCATGTTTGCTGTGTCCTTGTCTTTACAGTTCTGGAGACAGGGTTGTGTGCATGTCTCAGTGTGCAGCAGGACTAACTAACTGATGTTAATGGTACCTCAACATCTCATCAGTGCAGGCTGCACCTCTCTTTGGTTAAATACGGCCATTACCATGAGTCTAAACAGAATATTACTGTAGTTAGCTAACGTTAAATTAAACGTTGGTGTTAAAATTAAGAAACAGAAATAAACGTTTTCATTGACAACGTGAAATGTGTATCTTAAAATACAGTAAGATAAGTAAGTTAGCTAACTTTTGACTAGCATTAGCCTAGCTGCTATCTCCAAATCAGCATAACATACAGAAAACACATGTAGTGCTAGTTAGTTAACTTTATATTTTACTTGTGCATCCATGTAACTGAATATATATATATAAATAACATCACTACACTCACAGAAAATTCCAAAGTAAATAAAGTATTTTTACCTCCTACATGTCGGAGTCCAAGAAAGAAACACAGATAGGCGCTGTAACGGTCGACAGACAAACAACACCAGCAATGTGTTGAATTAGACTCCTTAGCACCCAGTGAATGAACACCTAAATATTACACCGCTTTAGAGTACTCCCCAACACTGACTGTAGTATAAGGTGAAAAATAAACTCCCGGAATGTAACTCTTGCGCACTTTTATGCCTAACTCCAGAATATTTAACTCCAGTGATTTGCTGTGTGCCATTGTATTCTTCTGGAAACCCAGGGCAATGTGTGGAGGAAAAAAAGCCCGGGGAGCCTAACAAAAGAACTGGAATTGCAGATTGTAGACTGTGAAACTTGAGCATTAGCCAGAGAATTACATCTATGGCAACAAAGAAGGAAAACAGAGAAAAGGGTACAACAAAGAGACTTAACTTGTGTTTCAGGCCTAGACAACAAAGTCTAATTGTGGTGTCATATGAGACCTATAGATGTGGTATGAAGAGAGAAACGTTGCACCTCTTCTCAGCATGATTCACTTGTTTGTTTTTATGTTTTTATGGGAACTATTTTGTAAAACAAAACAAAAAAACCAAAAAACCTTCATTAGACAAAATAAAAATAATAATTGTGATGGCTGTGTCACACTAATCCCACACATGCAGACTGTGATAAGGGGAAAGAAAAAAAAGAAAGAAAAGAAACAAGCAACAAAATAGTTACAGTGATCTGGAAGTCTTTATCATCACACGTTTTAATAGGCCTCTTAAAGGTCATGACGGTTTGCCCCTCATTTTCCCGCATAGAGAGGAGAGTGTAGTTCTGCTGTGCATCCTCTAGAGGCATGGAGTTGCCCGTGGCGTATCGATCCTAATGGAAAAAAACAACAGCAGAAAGCCAGACATTAGTCTCTGGCACTGTTAGGTGTGTCCTTTTGAAAGATCACTTACAAAAGTTGTGTGGTGTGAAAAAGGGTTTGCCCACGTCTTGATTTCTTTTTTTTTTTTTGTATGTTTGTCACACTTAATTGTTTCAGATCATCAGACAAAGTTAAATATTAGAAAAAGATAACACAAGTAAACACAAATGCAGTTTCTAAATTAAGCTGTTTATTAGTAAGGGGAAAATCAAAACCTGCATGGTGATTCCTCTCTATAAACCTAACAACTGGTTGGGCCACCCTTAGCAGCAACAACTGCAATTTTGGCCCACTCATCTTTGCAGTATTGTTGTAATTCAGCCACACTGGAGGGGTTTCAAGTATGAAATGCCTTATTAAGGTCATGCCACAGCATCTCAATCGGATTCAGGTCAGGACTTTGACTAGACCATTCTAAAGTCTTCATTTTGTTTTTCCTAAGCCATTCAGAGGTGGACTTGCTGGTGTGTTTTGGATCACTGTCCTGCTGCAAAACTCAAGTGTGCTTCAGCTTGAGGTCACGAGCAGATGACTGTAATTCACGGTTCCATTTACCACAGCAAGTCTTCCGGGCCCTTACGTAACAACACAACCCCAGACCATCACACTACTACCACAGAATTTACTGTTGGTATGACGTTCCTTTTCTGAAACGCTGTGTTACTTTTACACCAGATGTAACAGAATACACACTTTCCAAAAAGTTTAATTTTGACTCATCAGGCCACAGAATATTTTCCCAAAGATCTTGGGGATCATCAAGATGTTTTCCGGCAAAACTGAGACGAGCCTTTCTGTTCCTTTTGCTCAGCAGTGGTTTTCATCTTGGAATTCTGCCATGAAGGCCACTTTTGCCCAGCCCCATTTTTAGTGGAGTCACTAACCTTAACACTGACCTTAACAGAGGCAAGTGAGGTCTGCAGGTCTTTAGATGTTGTTTTGGTTTCTTCTGTGACCTCCTGGAAGGGTCATCAGTGCACTTTTGGAGTAATTTTAGTAGGCTGGCCACTCTGGGGAAGCTTCACTACTGTTCCAAGTTTTCTCCTTTCGTGGATAATGGCTCTCACCATAGTTCACTGGAGCCCCAGAGCCTTAGAAATTCCTTTATATCCCTTTCCAGACTGATAGATGTCAGTGACTTTGTTTCTCAGCTTTTTCTTTGGATCATGAAATGTTTTGTTGAGATCTCCTAGCCCGCTTCAGTTTGTCAGACAGGTTCCATTTAAGTGATTTCTTGATTCAGCAGGTCTGGCAGTAATCATCCCTGGGTGTGGCAGTGACACTGAACTCAGCTTTGTATAACATGTGGTTAATCACAGTTAATTTGTGATTTAACAAGGTGTGGGCCATCACTTTTTCACACAGGGCCATGTAATAATAAGAAAACAGGAAGGTGGCAAGCACTTTTTCACACCGCTGTATCTATTTTTTCTATTTCTGTCCTTGACAAATACCGAACAGGACACAGTAACACTAAAAACTAAAACTATGCAAATCTAAAAACTAAACAAAAATTAATAATTTTCAATAGAATCCAAACTAAAACAACTGATATGAAACTGAAAAGAAAACCAAAACACAAAATTAAATTAAACAAGATGAATGAGGATGAAAGCTTCCAGCTGTTTATACTAAATAAGTAAAAATACAACAGCTGCTCATTTATAATTATTTCATAACTAACCGAGAAGTAGCTTCCACTGGATCCAACTCCTCCTATGACGATGTCTGATCCTTTCATGTCTCCGTTCGGGCTCAAACCAAAACCCACCCAGCCTGTGGTGTTGACCGCCAGCTGGAATGTAATGTCACCTGCTGGATTGTCAAAGCCCCACTTCAGGCACACCAGTTGCTCCTGGTCCAGGTACTCCATAAAGGGCATTGTGACATCCATCGCCCATGACCCTGTTGCGCAGATCAGTAGCAGGGAGAAAAAGGGAAGCGGAGAGCACATGATGCCTCTGCAAAGCTGCAAAGCTGAAACTCTTCAAACTGAGCTGAATACTAGCAGGGCTGCCAAACTCCCTCCCACCATCCAAAGACACACCTGCGTTTCGAGATCAGCTCAAGTGATAGTGGGGGGTGGTAAAGTGCTCAGGCATTTACTGTTTGCCCTTGCTGAACAATAAAAACTGGGCTCCCTGTCACATTCTCATCCTTGTAAAACCTCACAAGAGTTTCAAACTCAACTTCTTTAAAGCCTTAGTATTAAATCCGTAATTGAATCTTTTATGTACTAGCAGTCTCCAGCCACAGTGCTTTTCATACAGCACTAAAATGTCCACAGGTAGGCTGAAGATTTCACCTACACTTTGTTTTGTTTTGTTTTGTTTTTTAACTGCCAGGCTCAGGTGATTGACATATGAATGGGTGCTAAGGAGAAGTGAAATGTATAATACTTTCTTCTCACCTACTGTCACGTTCTCATATGTCAAAGGCTTGAGTCGAGTCAAAAGAATTTCATGGCGCAGGAATGTGAATTGTGTAGTTAGTCTCTGCGTGCTGCATTCAGATCCTAAGATACAAAAGTTTTAGGTTTATTTCCTTGTTCATGTGTTATTTTTTACAGTGTGCAATCTTTAACCGTCTCATATTCTTTAGCGAACATTTCAGAGAGATTCTTCTTCTATGCAGTGGCTGAACAAATATCTAATATTTTAAGGAAAAGCACTTCACTTCAAGTAGAGTTACAACTTACATAACAACTGACTTGAGTGCTCTTACACATGACACTTCTTTGGTCATTTTACTGTGCAACTCATCCTGTTCACAGGTTCAGTTGCACAGTCTAGGTTTGTTTTGGTTTTTTTTGGTTTTTTACCAACATATGCAATGTTTTCTTATCTTGAGCACATAAGGGGAGAGGAAGATTTCTTTAGTCATCGTCATCATTGTCAGTGATAAACTGGTTGACAGCAATGATCATTGCAAACAAATATTCATAGAAGTTTTTTCATGCTAGAATTTATTGTTTGTTGGACTTTCTGTACCTCCCCCCACGCATTTACATTACATACAAGGTGTTCGGGTCCACTGGACCCAGGTCTAATAAAAGTGTTGAAAGTGTAGGTCCTGTGTTCCCACACTCTGTCTTCCTCCTCTCTGGTGCTGCTGATAGTGTTTTCTTCCCCTTCTGCTCCCGCACAAAGTTGCAACATTGTTGAAAGTTCAACTATCAACACCGTCTGCTCTTACATTCCCACACATTTTACCCTCTTTCTTGAGGGATCCAAATGTTATTTTCTCATACCCTGTCCCACCTGCAAATTAGGGGCATAATACTATAAATAAGACTTTGCCAGTGTGGTTCCTTATCACAACTGATCAAGATGGCAAAAGATTATCTGCTGCGAGGGCCATCCAATTGATTTTGGAAGAGAGAGGGGCTTCGGATGATGATGTTGACAAAGAGGTTTCAGAATATTTCACATTTCTGAAAATTCAGTCTGACAGTGACTTTGAAGAAGAGGATGAGGTTGAGCACCATTTAGTAACAAAATGAAGACGAGTGCCTAGGGACTAGTAAAGCGCTATATAAATACAGGCCATTTACCATTTACCATTCTTGCCCAAGAAATGAGCCACCCTGCAGAGCTGCTACTGTGATAAGCCAGGGCCAACACGGCTGACAGTTACTCATGTGCAGGACATCAAGTCTTCATTTGAGCTTTTCATCCCAGATTCCATCCAGAAAATTATTCTGGATTGCAGTAATCTAGAAGGAAGGTGTGTTTTTGGAGAGAGGTGGAAGGAGATGGACCAAATTCATCTAAGAACCCCAAAGGCCTACTTTGGGGTTCTTATCCTTGCAGGAGTTTTCAGGTCCAAAGGGGAATCCACAGAATCCCTGTGGGATGCAGAAACCGGCAAGAACCTTTCCATGCATCAATGTCTTCCACCAAATTTCCAGGATTATCCGTTTTGATAACCGAGACGACAGACCAGCTCGACGGCAGAGAGACAAGCTAGCTGCCATCAGGACAGTGTGGGATAAGTGTGTGCACCGCCTCCCCCTGTTTTACAACCCTGGGCCTAATGTCACCATTGATGAGCTGCTGATCCCATTTAGTTGTGAAACATATTGCTTCACGTGTAAATGTGCTGTGTCTTTCCACTCACTCCACTTGATTATAACTGATTTATTTTTTTTATAACATTTTATAAAAAAAAACACAAAAAAACCGAGAGGCACATTAATTCATAAATGTGATCTAACAAAGGTAAAGGGAAAAAAATAACCATGTTTGCTGTTCATATGGCTTGTAATTGGGATGAAGTAAACATCTGTTGAGTAATTTAACATAAAATTGTTTGATAGTGTTAATTTGGAAAGCCAAAACTCTAGCGGGTCCACCAGACCCATGAACACTGGCTGAGTAACAAAAATATGAACACCACACAAGTGTTAAAGAATAAAGGTTCAAGTGTATTAGAACTGTACAAGCTCTGTTTTTGTCTTTTGTCCTGTATTTCTATGTATGCTTGCACTTGTTTCACTGCAATTTCTGAGAAAAATATATAAAAAAAAGACTTTTACACAGTGCTGTAAGTCCATCCATCCATCCATCTTCATCTGCTTTATCCGAGGCCGGGTCGCGGGAGCAGCAGCCTAAGCAAAGAGGCCCAGACCTCCCTCTCCCCAGCCACCTCCTCCAGCTTATCCAGGGGCACACCAAGGCGTTCCCAGGCCAGCCGAGAGATATAATCTCTCCAGCGTGCCCTGGGTCTGCCCCGGGGCCTCCTCCCGGTGGGACATGCCTGGAACACCTCACCCAGGAGGCGCCCAAACCACCTCAGCTGGCTCCTTTCGATGTGGAGCACCAGCGGCTCTACTCTGAGCCCCTCCCGGATGGCCGAACTTCTCACCCTATCTCTAAGGGAGAGGCCAGCCACCCTTCGGATGAAGCTCATTTCTGCCGCTTGTAACGGCGATCTCGTTCTTTCGGTCACTACCCACAATTCGTGGCCATAGGTGAGGGTAGGGACGTAGATCGACCGGTAAATTGAGAGCTTCACTTTTACACTCAGCTCCCTCTTCACCATGACGGACCGGTGCAGCGTCTGCATTACTGCAGCTGCAGCCCCAATCCGTCTGTCGATCTCCGGCTCCCTTCTCCCATCACTTGCAAACAAGAGAGATACTTGAACTCCTCCACTTGGGGCAGGAACTCATCCCCGACCCGGGGTGGGCACTCCACCCTTTTCCGGCTGAGAACCATGGTAAGTCTTTACCAATAATGATAACCCAGGAAATCAGGAGACAAAATAAAAGATAATTGTAACTGACAGGTATCAAAAATTGAATTGAATTGAACTGAAAGCCTTTATTGTCATTATGCACAGTATAATGAGATTTAAAACAGCTCCATAAAAGTGTACAAGTGCTTAGCATATTATAAAAAACTATACAATAATATAACTATACACATAATATAAATACACAGCACCGAGACAGAGTATGGTGAAGAAGCTATCTCTGAGTCTGTTTGTTCTGGCCCATATGGATCTGAAGCGCCTGCCAGAGGGCAGCAGGTTAAAAAGATGGTAGCCGACGTGGGTGATATCCTTAAAGATGTTTCTGCCCCTGCTGAAACAACTGCAGTTATAGATGGTAGACAAGGAGAGCAGAGGCCAGCTGACGATTTTTTGTGCTGTGTTTACCAACCTCTGCAGTCTCTTCCTGTCTGCCTCCGTGGAGCTAGCGTGCCACACGGCATCCATCTCGACGATGGATATGTAGAAGGTCACCAGCAGTGGGGTGTTTAGTTGCTCCTTCCTGAGCACCCTTAGGAAGTGTAGCCACTGCTGGGCCTTCTTGACTAGCACCGTGGTGTTGACTGACCAGGAGAGAACTGCAGAGATGTAGATGCCAAGGAATTTGAAGGATTGCACTCGCTCACCGTTGATGGGCAGGGGGGCAGGGGCAGCTTTGTTCCGCCTGAAGTCCAGGATGAGTTGCTTGGTCTTGGTGATGTTAAGTGCCAGGTTGTTTAATGCACACCATTCTCCCAGTTTCAGGATCTCATCTCTGTAGGCCACCTCATTTTCCCCTGTGATCAGCCCCAACACCGTTGTGTCATCAGCAAATTTAATAATGATGTCCTCTGGGTGGGCAGGACTGCACTCAGATGTGTAGAGGGAGTAGAGTAGTGGGTTAGTACACAGCCCTGGGGAGAGCCGGTGCTGAGAGTGTGGGAGGAGGAGAGGCAAGGATCCAGTTTCCCCCGCTGGGATCTGTTGACTAAAAAGTCCTTTATCCAAGAGCAGGTGGGTGGGGGGAGCCCCAGGTTGAGTAACTTGGTGATCAAAATGTCCGGTATTATTGTGTTGAGGGCTGAGCTGAAGTCAGTGAAGAGCATTCTGACATAGCTCTCCTGTTGCTCCAGGTGACTCAGTACTTGTTTGGAGAGTAGTGGCTATGGTGTCTTCGGTGGATCTGTTAGTCTGATATGCAAATTGGTGTGAGTCCAGAGCGGGGGGGAGACAGGTTCTGATGTGCCCCAGAACCAGTTTCGTGAAGCACTTGGTGATGGCAGGGGTTAGTGCAATTGGACGGCAGTCATTGAGACTGGTTGTGGGTGACTTTTTAGGGATGGGGATGATTATGGCAGATTTCAAGCAGGTGGGATGTTCCAGAGACAGGTTGAAGAAGATGCCAGTGAAGACCTGCGCTAGCTGCTTGGCACATGCCTTGAGCACCTTCCCAGGTACTCCATTGGGACCTGCAGCCTTCCTGGGGTTTACTGCACATGCCTCACATCCTGTGTCTCAAGAGTCAGTGGGGGGTTGCTAGAGTCTGGTGTGGGTTGTAGTGGTTGTTGGAATGGTGTGGCTGAGTGCAGTGTTTGAGACTCAAAACGGGCAAAAAAGCTGTTCAGCTCCTCTGCTAGCCCTGCATCTGAGTGTCACAGGACAGATGTCACAGGACATCCTTTGTTGGTAATAGTCTGTATGCCCCTCCACACCTGTCTGGGGTCGTTAACATGTTCCTCTATTCTCCTCTTGTATTCTGATTTGGCAGTACTGATGCCCCTCCTCAGGTTAGCTCAAGCTCAAATTACAAAACATCAGCTGGACAAAAAGAACAAACCATGGGTTTAGGATTTGTTTGAAAATCTATTAAAGCTGAAACTCAGATATTAAAAATAAAGACATGAAGACTTACTGTAGCTGAAATTTTGAATAACAAAAACTCTTTGTGGCCTTCAGAGATTAGGATTTTAATACAATACTCAGAGAACAACCACACTATTCACAGTCCTGAACCACGGAATTATTTTGGCTCGAATAAATATTTGATATATGAGAAGGTGATAATGGGTGAGAAGGACTACAGATGTCATGCTGTTGGCATGTGCTAGGCGTTTGAGCTGTTATTGAAAACATTAAGAAAAACCCCACCAACAATAAAAACGCACTTGCACAATGAGGCCAGCAGAGGGAGACTTAAACAAAAGAGTAAACATAAGTTTAGGTTCAGGGTCACTCCCTCTGAGCTGTCAGGCCCATAGTGAGTAAACACACAATTAAAAAACGCACTGGAAAATGTAAAAAAATCCCGCAAATAGTAGAAATTCTTTTATTACTACTACTATTTTGATTATTATTGTTATTACTTATTTTTTCCGACAAGTTAAAAATTTTAGTTACCACGTTTTATTTGTATTGTATTTTTTTTAATCATCGTTTAATTATGAAGTGTTTTATTTCTTCATATTGAAAAAAAATTATTTGCGATTTTAAACAGTCGTGTAGTCTCTCTGGAGGAGCCACCATATCGGACCTGGACTACCTTTCCGGTTTCTGTGCGCGTTGCAGGTCACTCCCTCCTCCTTACTGTCAGCAGCTCTTTACGCGCTTCAAACTTGGTAGTCGCACTCAGCTGGTCTCCTTCCCACCTTTCGTTTTCTCGGATTTTTGAGTTTTTAAACGACCTACTGTTTTTAAGTCATGTGTTAATGCATTTGTCGCGGCGGCTTTCCACCGGGAGGAGTTATCGTGTTTGCTTCGCCTCCAGTTGAAGAGAAGCGCGGAGGAAATGTCCAGCTGAGGACTGGAAATCCTGAAAACTACAGGGCCTGTTTTTGTAATGATTGATCAATGCTTCGATAATGGCGCAAAAGGTGGGTTTGACAACTTTCCTGGGCTTCTCTTAAAGCCCCAGCACGACTACGCTGGCTTCTTGGGTTCCCCCTGGAGCTTGTTTTTCACCAATACTGAGGGCTGTAGACTTGGACAGTCAGAAGTGTAGTTTCTCGCATTAGTTTTACAGTGAAGACTTCACTCGGTGAGCTCCGCATTAAGGCTGAAAGCATTTAGGGAGTCTGCTTTAAAAGCGTTATGGCCGCTTGTCGCACATCTGTATGCGCTCAGCGAGAAACGAATGCTTTTGCTATACATGGAAAATGTGTCTCATTAACGAAGTGTCTTGTGACATTTTACTACCTTTCCACTGTGGGTCATAGCTGCCTCCGCGGAATTCTGGGAAATGTAGTCTTTTCTCAAAACACTGTTCGTACCATATGTGACTACTGTTTACCTTAGGTGAGGACTACAGGGCCATAAATGTAGCTGCAGCACTGCAAACACGATAATTTTGCTCATAGTATTGTTCGCATTTGGACCTAATGAGTGTTCTTTTAGGGGAACCGGAAATGGTACGTGAAGCAGAGTGTGTATAAAGATAAACCGTACGTAAAACTAAGAAGTTAAATATCCCCTCTACTCTAGATATGGTTTATGATATGCAAAAAATCCTACTGAGAATAATAACACAGGTCTGCTTTTTATTTTAAGTAATCCTTAATAAAATAAAATAAAATAAATGGTGTTAATAAAAAATGCAGCAGTCAGCACAGTAAAAAACATGTATGTGAGGGACCAACGACAGAACGACCTGATAATTCAGTTTGATTTTTTTTAAGATCATCAGTAGACATGAAAACATTTATTGTCATTTTCTGGTAATATGCTTCTGTTCAAAAACCTCATTCAGCTTCCTGGACTGCAGGGTGGTGGTTGGTGGACACTGAAACAAATGTTATTTTGATGGCTTCCTAATAGCCTTGCATTCCATCTCAATGGTTAATGAACAATTTCCCCACACACTTTGTGTGTGGGTTTGTGCTTATTTAACTTTCAACATACTGGAAAGGTTTCCGTCTACTGTCTCAAATTCATTTGAGTATAGATGAATGTGTGTGTGTGTGTGTGTGTGTGTGTGTGTCTGTGTCTGAGCTTCTCTGGGGCCATGGAGGAATGACAGATTAGTACATGTGGGTCACTGTGAGAGACCTTGTTGGCTCCTGTATTAAGCTGAACTGGGTAACGTTGTGGGTCTGCCCGTGTTTTGGTTGATGCAAGAATTTAGTTGAGAGTAAGCATACCATACCAAGAACAAGTTTGGCCTGTTTCACTATGGCCTCATATAAGTCTGAAGTTTGTTAATCAGTTATATAGTAAACCTTAGAACTTTTTTGTTGTTGTTGTTGTTGTCTGCAGGCACAGGTTTTATACGACTTCACTGCTGAGCCTGGAAACAATGAGTTGTCAGTGAAAGAAGGCGAGACAATTACCATCACCAATCAGGTAAATAATACAAACACTGCTCTACTTTTCATCTGTTTAGCATCAGGGGTAAAGTCTCACACTCTCAGCTGTAAAGAAGCTGTCTAGATGTGACGTGTACGATATGAGTTTTTTTTTTTGTTTTTTTTTGTTTTTTTGCATCTGCCTGTAATCGTTAAATCATAAAACTTGCTTGTGTTGTGGATACCATCATTTTTTAATTACTTTGCCTACAACAACATTGCAGACATTAGTCCAGGATCAAATGTTTAGTGCGGATCTTCCAATTTAAAAACAAAAAACTTAAAGCACATGACCTCACGTTGTCATGTATGTCACAAATGTGGACAAAAGAAGGAAGGACAAGAGGTGAAAAAAAAAAAAAAAAAACTAAACCAGAAAGCAAACATGATGTCATTGCTGCCAGCCACAAACAGTTCAAAGGTCACTGGTTAAGTGCTGTCCTACATAGTTTTCCAATCGATGTCTCTGTCATGGCTATCAAGGACTCAGCGTATCAGAACTTTTATTTTTCATCAACTTCACTGATGAGGAATTTGTCTCAGGTGTGTACATACATACCTGGCTTACCTGTTTATTTCTTTTTTGCTTGGTACTAAACATTAAAATGATGTTTAAATGGTAAGCTCGAGATCTGACTCACAATGAGTCAAATCCAAGTGTGACTGATAAACAATCTGTTGGGTTCCCACAGGTGACATGTAGTTTTTGTGTATAGGCTATCACATATGTACAAGTTATTACTGAGCCTGTTTTAGTTACCATACAGCTTCCCTTAAAAATGTAAGGTACAGGATAAAGTTTTTGCAGGACAGCTTTGTAAGCAATGAAGATATTAATCAAAGCAATTTAAAAAAAGAAAAAGTTAAGGATACATATGTTGCCACAATAGACACAAACACAAAAAATAAGAGGCTACCAGGCTTAAAATATAAATGGGGAATTGAAGATGATGCAAATGACAGTATTGACATTACGAAAACATAACTCAAATATATAAATAAATATAAATCAATATAAAGTTTCACACACTATTGAGCAGAGAGAAAATATAGAGATAATATGGTGTCTTTAAAGGAAAGCCCCCGTCACCTGTTAAATCTATCTGGAGTATTTGGTTTATGGGTAAGTGATTCTTCCATTTGTATATAAAATAACTTCTCCTTAATCCAGTGCGCAAAGGTAAGTGGAGAGTTAGACTTCCAAGTTAAAAGTACACGTTTTGTCTGTGGGTCGAGCAGGACTGAAAAAAATGTGCGAGCTTCATATCAACCAAGCAACATTTGTTGCATTGAAAGGATATTTTTAAGGAAAGATGTGGTTCTCTTTGTTTTTTTAGTAATACGACCTCTGCAAGAAAAGTAAATCAGAAGCCGTTCAGAAGCTATGTGCTACATTATTACCTTCGTTTTCAGTTTTTGGCATTGAGGTTACTTAAAAATGTGAAGCAGAATTTCCTTAAATGTTGATACCACAACATAATGTTCTTCAGAACTTTATGTTGTGGTATTGTGGCCTCAGTGTAACAACTGACCATAGGACTGGACATATTACACAAATATGTGGCATTTAAAGAAGTAGTAGTCGGAGAGAAAAATTGTAGACAAAACATTTTGTACTTTGAAACATTTCTTTGTAAATGTGATTCAAATAATTTCCAGTAACTTAATACAAATTTTAAAAAGTAAGTAACTAAAACATTAACTGACTTAGTAAAATGAAAAATCTATCTGATTATTGGCTATTAAACTAATATCCTGAAGGGAGAAATACCTAAGTACATGCCTTGTATTTTTTTTCCTGTAACTAATATGCAGCTGGGTCTCTCTTTCAGAGTATTGGAGGTGGCTGGGTGGAAGCACAGAACTCAAGAGGGGAGGTGGGACTGGTTCCTGAAGACTACATTGAAGTGAGTTATATTGTGTCTGTTGATGTGAAGAGTATGGAGGAGATGCCAGCAGAGCTTTCAAACCCCATAGAATATTCAAAAAGACTTTAATTCACATAAAATTAAGCAAGAAAAAAATGAAACGAAAACAAAACATTCTGTACCGAGGTCATGATGTACCGTGGGTGCAGTGGAACATTAATCAGCTAGACATTTCATAGACACCTCGTCACAGACAAAGATGTATCTGCATACTGTGGTGCCATCTCTTATGTGAAACTAAAGTCACAACAGGATGTGCCTCATTCAGGGTTTTGCTGATTTGGGTGTTTGTGTGTGCGAGCGTGCGTGCGTGCGTGTATGGCTCGATCCAGTAACTCTGACTTCATGTGGAGGATATGATTCACTCTGAAGAAATTTACAGACACAGAAAGAGTTGTTTAAAACTAAAGTCTGTGATGTTAACAACTTAACATCACTGTAAACACTTGCCACACAAGAGCTAACGATTGTGTGTGAGGGTGAGAGGCATTGATATTAAACATCTGCTTAACTTTGCAAATTTTGGTGGGTGCGTGCTTGTTTGTCTGACCTTGAGTTACCTCCCCAGCTGCTCCCGGACTGTTTTGATTCTGTGTCCAAATCATATAAAACCCACAGATGACAATTGCACTTGTAGCTTATGTAATGCCTCATGAAAAACACCAGAACTCAGTCTGTTTTTCAATCACACTGCTGTTTTTTGGAAAGATTGATAAAATTAAAACCCTGTTTCACAAAGCCACGAGTGAAAAATGAGACGATCACATTACCGCATGAGGATGCACCTTTAAAAATCATTAGATCATGCTGGAATGTCTGGATCTGTTCACTAATGGGAATTTTTTTCTCTTTCTTCCATTGTCTTTTTTCTTTTTTTCTTGATTTGCAGCTCAATAAGCAGTTTTCTGTGTTCCCATCAGCTGCAGCACCTACTCCAAGTTTAGGAAATGTTGCAGCTTCAGACCTGTCCTTCTTTGATGCATATGCACCTGCATCAACACCTGCACAAAACCAGGTAATGCATTCAGCCAGTGAAGATTTCTCAATTTCACAAGTCTAGTGCAATGCTGAGTAAGTAGGTGTACAAAATATAGAGCGGTGCACCTGTCGTGCTTTCATTCTCCTATTCAAAAATGATATATGGTAGGGTTACGCTACAGAAAACAATCAAAAAGCAGAAGTGAGCGATGGCAAAAATGTACTGACGTTAATGCATCCCGTAAACCCCAGAGATGCAGAAGTGAGACCAGCTGGTGTGGGAGATATTAATCTTTGTCATGTCATTTTTAAACGATATGCAGTCCACCAAAATCTTCAGTTAGCAGGCAGGAAGTTCCACAATAGTGAACATACTGCTGGATCAGTAAAAATATGTTGCGGCTCAGCAAGTGAGGTAAAGCAGGAAATGTGTCGGCTATTGTTCCTCTGACACATCTATATCACTTTAACAAAAAGCACTGCACAGTGTATACTGTCACATCTGGCGCTTTGTGATGATGTCACCTTTGTTTCCCCCTCCCCCTCCCCTCAAGGTGGATGCTGGGGGCTTGAGCCCCCAGCCGGAAACCCCCGACACCCCAGTTTCCCCCTACCTTTCGTCCCCTGATGAGGTAACCGTGAGTTTGGGGTGGTGGGAGTGGCCTAAAAGCATGAACCCAAGCCCTCCCGCCCTCACTCATTCTTTGCCCAAGCGATCCTCTCTGATTGGTCTGCTTTGGCAAATTCCCCTGCAACCCTTACTGCCTGCAAAAAGCATGAGCTCAACTTCTCCATTCACCTTGCAATTCAGCACAAGACAAGACATTCCACCAATCAGCACCCACACACTGTTAAAAAAGAAAAGAAAAACTGTATGAATCGGTGGTAAAAGAGTTCATGATCCCCACATGTATTTTACTAATCACACTGACAAATCATCAGGCCAGAACACACGCTTGTACCAGAAATCATGATGAAAATTATGCAAATATCAGTAATAATCACTTTTTTTAAGTGCTGCTCTGTAATGAGAAGTATAAGAGCTGCAAAATTTAAAAGCACATGCTCTTAGAGTGTTGTTCCTCAATGCACTTGCTTGTTAATGTCATTTGAGTAGGTTGCCTGTTTATTTTTTTCGGTGATTTGTTTTTTTTTAACCTACAGAAGAGAAACGCACAACAGCAGTGTTTTTGCATGCCTTCGAGTTGTTAGAATTGTGTATATGCCTGCCTTACAAGCATGGCATGCTGCATTTTGAGCATTTTTAAATACTGTAAAAACAAAAACAGGTTGTGTAAAAACACAAATGGAAGTTTTTGTATGCAAGCATGTGCCTCTTTCTCCAGATTATCGGGTATTATTTTGATCTTTTCAGTTAACCCTTCTGTACAGCGGCATATGCAAACTACACACTCACTGCCGGGCTGCTTTATCTCTCAGCAGATTCCCTCAGAGAAGCCCGGTCCTCATCAAATGTTTGGAAAAGGATGTTGTTTTGAAACTACTGTCAACTTCTCATTAAACAGACTCCATACAGGACTGGACTTGACTCTGCTCCTTCTCTTCTTCTCGCGTTTGATCTGTTATTACTGCCCGTCTTCCATTCCTCACAAGTTCTGTTTCACTCTTGCAGGCTACTAATGGTAATGATCCGTGGTCGGCGTGGAACGCGGACCCATCAGGGGGCTCCACCAACAACTGGGCATCTAATCCAGAGGGCACACAGACTGGGAAGAGCGCTCCTGACCCCTGGCCCCCTGTATCACATGGTCACCCTCAGGCTTACCAAGGCCCAGGTAAAAAAACAAAAAAAAAACCCCCGAGATAGCTTCAGGAACCATGGTTGTCCTATTATTAGAAGTATAATGTAAACCTTTTATTATCATAAAAATCACTGTAATATCTTTCGACAGTTTGAAATTTCAACTTTCTCTTTTGTAGCAATACTCTCATACGACTGTGTTTATGTCATTCTGAAGTATGTAAGCTACATTTTCAAAGCAATTTTTAACGTCTTAATGTGGTTACAGGAAAGGTAAAGTCATGCAATGGTTTTGGCTCATCACACTACCTCGTGAAACAGTTTAGCTCACTCTTTACTTGTTAAACTGTTCTTCTGCATAAGCTGTACTGTATATATGGCTGCAGGGGAGGGAGCAGTTCTACAAACACGAGTGACTTCAGAGTCCCTCGCACTTAATGCATCAAACAGTCAGGCTCACGTTGACTAGTTAGGTTGTTTTGTTGCAATCACAATTGGTTGATGTGATAAAGGTTGTTGCTTCAAACAGCCTTTGGTGCTTTTTAGTGATTCTGCGTGAGTTTGTGAGCTCGGCTGACGTTTGGTTAAAGGTGTTTGAATTACAAACAGACAACAACTTGCGAGTTTGAGAATGCCTCTGTGGTAATACAAAAGATAAATTAAGCTTTGTGTTAAATTTTTGATTCATGCTTGATATCAAGTGTTTTGTTTTTGAATCATGCTTTCTGAAAAGCTCATTTTTAGATATGCAAGTGAGGCTTTATGTGTTTAATTTAGCATATTTTTTCAGGCCATTGGATAACATGGTGTTTAAAGTTCTTTAACTATTGTTGCGACAAATTGATATACCAAGTGTTTTTATTACTCCACAAATCACAAACTGCTGTCAGTAGTTGGAAAAAGTCCATTGACTCTTTGTTTTCAGTGATAAGATGTTCAAGAGGTCAGGCTTTTTATATATGGAAAAAGTCCTACTGTGAAAAAAGTGCTACTGAATAAGGATTTCTGGCTGAGTGTATGAGGAAAAATCAATAATATGTGATGTAGGAAGAACACCCAGATGTATATTTTGGATGTTTCTTTTCCCGTGTCGTGAGAAATAGATGTTATGGAAACAAATCTTAAAATTGCAATTATGATTTTTCATTGAGCAGCCAGTGAAAGGTGTTTGCGTCATATATATCCTGTCCTTCATGTTATCTGATATGAACAGAAATGCATGCTATGTACAGTAGGACCTGTAATCTTGAACTCCACATACTGTATTTGAAAATACTACGCGACTCAGATTTTCACAGATTTGCAGTGACTGTAACTCCTCGATGTGGTTTTTCTTACTTGTGCAGTCCCGCCACAGAGAGAAGCTCCAGCACGGGGACAGAACGGTCAAATCATGATTCTGTTTTCTCTAGACTGTGGAAAATTGTGCCTCACTCATGACTCAGAAGGATATATTACTTGAACTGCTTTTTAAATTCTTCACTTTCTTTTGTAAAAAAACCCCCCAAATACATAAAAAAAATTGTACATTGGAAAAATGGTCAGAGGGGAAATTAACAGACTTTTCCTCTGTTTCTCTCTTGCTAAAGACATCTACCCATATCCTTACCTTATTGATTACACAGGTATTCCGTTTATTGCTTTTTGGAAGCCTGTTGCTCATTTTTGTGTGTGAACTGCCAATAATATGAAGAAAGAAACATTTCTTTTAAAGCATGTGTGTACAGTTTGACACTAACAATATTATCTTTGTATAAGAGGAGGTTGGAGGAGCTTTGTTAGACGCCCTGCACAGATAGAGATCAGTAACTAAACAGAGATATAGTTTTCAGTTATAGACTTTGGTGAGTGGTGCAGGAATAAACTTTTAAACATTTGTAGATTTATACAAGAACACTTTTGGCAGGACTACCTTTGCTGCCTTTCTTAATTGTTTACCTTTATGGCATTTTAAATTTACAGATAGATAGCGGAGGAGAATGGCTGAGGCTGTGGCTTACTAGCAGGTTAAATATACCCCAAGTGTTTACCCCTAGTTGGTCAACTCGCTTTGGAGCAGGTGGCAGACCACGGCAGCACATTTGCTTTGCCTTTTGTAGTGTTTCGTTTTCAGTTTGATTGTGATCCGATTGCAGTAAAAAGGAGTTGAACTGGGTCTGAGCTTGTCCTCCTGTGCTTGTCTGTGTGGGTTGGAGCAGTAGCAGTGAACAGGCACACATACACAACACACGTCTCAACTAACTGATCAGACACAAGGACACATATATTTAAAAAAACAAAAATGAAAATTAATGAGTAAATGTGATTCGGCAGGCCAACATGGAGATAGAATGAAAGTTGCTGTAATTTATGGGGGATTTTTGTGTATTTTCTTTGCTGTTTTATCCAGTGTGATTTGTTAGTATAATATGATATTTTACATGCCAGTTTCAGTTTTAACTAAGTTATTATATAGTCTCCAAGTCTGGCTTTGAAAGGCAGTGTTGGAACAGTGCAGCTATATGTATATGTGGAAATATTTTCTCTTACCGCCTGCTGCCTGATTCAGACTTTAATGGTCTGGCTGGCACCAATCCTAACAAATCATGCTCAGCCCTTTTTGCTTTGAACTGTGTCAATGCGTTTTGAAACCTGCTTTGAAATGAAGTGTGCAGCTTCTGACAAAAGCAATGATCTAGATATCATGTCTGGTTCAGTATGCATGCACTATTTTCACAAATGAGACGTACTGAAGGACAAATTTAAGCTTTGCAGTGTGTAATATTTTTAGCCATTTAATTGAAAAAGAGAGGGATGATGCTTAAAATCTTAAAGCATGAGAACCATTAATAGATTTGCATTGCTTCTGATATAGATGTGTGTTGCATGCCCTCATGCTCAAACAACTGACTCCTCTATCTCAAGAAAAATCTGTTATGTTATATTTAGACCCACACTAAGTAAAGCTCAGTGAAGCATTAAGGTGTGAATTTTCACACAACTCTTGTAGTAGGAACATCTATAAATGCAGTATAATAGTTGTACACAGTGCTTTTTTTTGTGCATGTGATCTGAAAAAAAAACAACTTGGTGTACACGAATCTTACCTCAGGGGCAGAGGATGATGAGTGGGACGATGAATGGGATGACATGAAATCCACTGGCGGTTATGCTGAGTCAGAAGCCGGAGAAAGTGGAGCACTGCAGAGGGGTGGATCACATGCAACTTCAATGAAAATCTCCCTCAACAAGTAAGAGTTAATAAGTCAGTAATGTGCCTGGCTTCAAATCAGCTTTTAACATAAAATAAGCTGCACTGTACAGTTTGAGCTGCTGATCAGAGTTTGGACAGCAGAATTTACTTCAGCCAAAGTGTGTTCAGGCTCTTACTGTAGATAATAATAAACGGAGTTGCAGCAGCACAGAGTAATCTTGTTCTAATAATGGTAACATCGTATCAAATAACTGCTCTACACAAGACTAATCAGGAAATTTTGTCTTGTGTCTTTGAGCAGGTTCCCTGGGTTCTCCAAGTCGGGTCCGGAGCTTTACCTCCTTTGCAAGCAGCTTGTAAAGGGCAAAGACAGACTTCCAATTTATGTAGGTCATCTCCAAAAATGTTTTTTTTGTGTGTGTTTTTCTTTAGTTCTGTTAGAACATCAACGTGCTTCTTATTAAGTTATTACACAGAAGTCACCAGTCATAATTAAAAACCTATGGCTAAATTATTTCTGTCAGAATATTCGCCTTTATATAAAGTAGTATTGTAGCATCTTTTGCCAGCTTGCCATAGGTTTGTCTGGCGCAGTAGACTTCTGAACCTTCATGTTTTGTGCTCAGATGGGAGAAGTTGGTCCAGTGTGGTCTTACCCAGAAACCCAGCTAGACTGTGTTGTAGCTGATCCCAAAAAAGGCTCAAAGATGTATGGCCTCAAGAGCTACATTGAGTACCAAGTCACACCCAGTGTAAGTATCCAAGAGCTATTTTTTAGGTTATCAAATCAACTAAATGCACTAAGCTAATCTTTAGACGCATAAATAAATATAAGAAGGACTGAAATGTATATCTTTACTTCCTTTAATGGAAGCTGTACTTTCCCCCCCCTGGCATGCAGACCACAAACCGACCTGTCAATCACAGATATAAACACTTTGACTGGTTGTATGAAAGGCTTCTGGAAAAATTTGGGTCAGCCATTCCCATCCCTTCTTTACCAGATAAGCAGGTTACAGGTAGGTAACTAGCCAATAAATGCGTATGGCTGAATATATTTGTTTTTTCCGTTCTTTACGCATTGATCTCTTTTAAAAGGCCGTTTCGAGGAAGAGTTTATTAAGATGCGTATGGAGCGGTTACAGGGTTGGATGACCAGGATGTGCAGGCACCCCGTTATTTCCAGCAGTGAAGTATTTCAACTTTTCGTCACCTACAAGGATGAGAAGGTAAACTGATACATCCACTTCCCATCTTTTAAGGTCTTTGAGTATGTGTTCTAAGACTGTGTTGCTGAAATCAGTCTTACATGAATGATTTGAGGTGTCAGTTAGTTATTTAAAGCTAATGTAACAAAAGAATATGTAATATATAACTACAGAATAACTAGCTATTGTCAGTTGACTGAGTTGACGTGTGTCCATGTTGGTGTACAACTAAAAAGGTACTCTTGGCTGAGCCCTTATTTCCCAAGTGATGGATCTGCATGTTTGATTTGGCACAGATTTTGCACTGGATGCCCTTCCTGACACAATCCTCCCATTCATCCAGGATTGGGACCTCCACACAGGAAGGCATCACCTTGTGGTGCTGTTCAGCAGTTGCATTTAATCAGTTAATTGCTCACAGATGTAAATTCTAGACTAGACAGACTGCCTAACTAGCAAAAACTAATGAAAATCATGCAGAAACAGCTGGATATGGACTCCCATAGTTGTCCGGTTGCCCAGCCTTCTGTATGGAAGTCTTGTCTCTGGAAAGGCATGAAGGAATTTCTTTAAAATTGTCACAAATATTAATTGTGCCCCAAATGAACTGAATTTGCCGGTTATGATTTTGACCATAACTTGATAATTATTACGCTAATTATTACAACACCAGACTGAAATGTCTGTTCAAAAAGTGCAAACTCAGCTTCAGTTTGACTTTATAAAGTATCGCAGAAACCCTTTTCTGGCCACGACTATAAACTGCAAAGCAGTAGCAAACAACCGCAGGAAGTTAATTCTACTTTCTTTCAGCCAAATGTTGCCGATCAAAACTAAGATTGTTATTACTAATAGTTTAGGGTTGGGGCTTATTTTGTGGCATTAACTATTTCTTTTTTAATTAAAACAATTGATTGTTACAGGACTGGAAGATGGGCAAGAGAAAAGCAGAGAAGGATGAGACGGTAGGAGTGATGGTCTTCTCCACAATGGAGCCTGAAGCTCCAGACCTGGACCTGATAGAAGTGTGAGTTTTACCAAGAGAAACTATAGCACCAAAAAGTGTTTATGTAACTTGTGTGTAGTACTGTATTGCGTAATTCATGCCACTGGTGTTCCTCATTCACAGAGAACAGAAATGTGAGCAGTTTAGCAGGTTTACCAAATCCATGGATGACGGGGTGAAGGAAATCCTCACAGTGGGGCATGAACATTGGAAGAGATGCACAGGCCGTATGTTCACACTGCACTCAAGCTAAATAAGTGTTTAGCACACCTAGGCCACACCTTAAGTCTGTGCTGTAATTACTATTTACATTAAATGTTCATTATTCTGAATATTTTGTCAACTTAGAAAGATTGGGGGAAAAATGTCTTTGCTACTTTGTTCATTTGTTTTACCATAGCTCTGCCCAAAGAGTATCAGAGAATCGGCAAAGCCTTCCAAAACCTTTCCTCTGTCTTCACCAGCAGCGGATACCAAGGTACGGAGTACAAATATCGATTCAGCGTCATGTGTAATTTGGAGCACTTGAGGCATTTTCCTGGGTGTAAGGATTTGGGTTTGTCACACCGATGTCTCAGGTTACAGCTGGAGACATCTGGAGCAATCAGAGCTATGCTGTAATGTGGACTTTGGTTTTGAAATCGAGTGTTCGTTATTTACTGTTGGGAAACAGTAGGATGTATTTTAACAGTGTTTCTCGCTGCAGGTGAGTCAGCCCTAACTGATGCCATGACAGCAGCTGGGAAGACATACGAAGAGATAGCTCAGCTGGTTGCAGAGCAGGTACGTACTTTGACCGCTGCTGTAAAATAATCTAATGTGACTGCTATTAAAAGTAAGAGAAATGTGTCTACCCTTACTTTTCCTCTTGTGATTATGTCTGGAAACTCACACACAGACCATAAAGAGAGAGGGGTGGGGCAACATCTTTCTGTGGCCATTATCTGTGTTCACTGCATGTCTCAATATCTGTGAGCATTTCCCAGTTCCCCTGTTGCTGACCTCTTTAACCCAGCGTCCTGCTCGTCAGTTTCTATCTGTGCAGGAAGAGGCTTATGGCAAACTTATTCCTAGTGCTTCCTTAGTTTTGCTTTGACTCATGTATCAATGTGGCTTTTTTGTTTTTTTTGACTGAATGACCCGATGAGTGTGCAAAGTAATAAAGTCCATTCTTGGCCTTTTTGATGTCCCAGCAGCTTCCAGAGGAAGGATTTGTCTGGTAAGCTCGTCCTGCTCCAGGCAGACTTTGTTAGTGATTTGGTAGAATTCTGATTTTAGTTGAGTGAAACCTGTGATGTGGTTTAGTGTTGGAGAAATACGATCACTAGACACGGATTCATCTCAGGGCACAAAAGGAACCAGTCCAATTTATCTGATGTTATCCAAAATGGATGCAAACAGCACTCCCCTGCAGAATAAGGTCAATAGTGAGCAAAGGAATTGGCACTACAATTTAAAATGATAGTTTGGCTAAATATTGTTTTATTTCTGTGCCATCTCATCCCAGTGTGTCTCCCTGTTGGATGTTCCTCTGAATACATGATGTTTTATATATAGTACTGCTATTTAAAAAAAACACAAAAAAACACAAAAAAAACCCTACACTGAATTATGGCTTCATTGTATTTTCTCTTATCAGCCTCTTGCATTCCTTCCTGCTCTGTTTTACTTTCTTCTATTTTTAAGTACTGGTGACTTTTACCTTTTTACATTTATAGTTCATGTTTGTGTCTATTTTTGTTTTCTCTCAGCCCAGGAAAGACCTCCACCATGTCATGGAGACCAACAATGAATACAAAGGACTACTTGGATGTTTTCCAGATACCATTGGAGTCCATAAGGTACACTAACATCCATGCCACAGGAAATGGGCTGGAATGTGATAATTTGCCGTTATGGGGTATCTGATAGGAACAGAGGTGCTGTGCGTGCCACAATATAGATAGTACAGACACCATACCAACATCTTCCTTTATTTACACATTTACATATACACACACCCCCACATGCTAACACATACACTTTCAACCTTCAACTACAGTATAAGAATACCTGTTTAAAATATGTCACCGCCTCTATATCACTACTACACCTTTACAATATATGTCAAGTGTTCAAGTTAATTATTATCCCTTTTCTTTGCCTAAGATTACAAAAAACTTGGGAATGTGTATGCACACACATTTTGCATGTACAGTCTTTTTGAGGGACCCAGTGCTTTTTTAAAAAGTATTTTCTAAGTAATATAGAAGGAAATTGCCTATGCACTCCATACTAAAGTGTGAGCAATTTCTGTTTTTCATAGTTATTATCATTGCAAAGTGAAAACTCTGAAGCCCCTGACTGTTGATGTCTGGGACCTGTACTATTTGCAGAAATCACTATAGCGGAAGTTCCCAAAACTGCTCAACACACACTCAAACAATCTCTGATAGGGTAAAAATAGCACAGCAGGGGAAAAACATGCATATCTGATTTTATGGTTGAACTGTCCCTTTATCAGATAGAAGCAAAAATTAACAAGTAGCAGTGTGTGCATATTATTATACAAGGTTTAAATAGTCTAACTAAAGTGCCTTCTGTTTACTTTTGGTCCCTGCAGGCAGCCATAGACAAAGTGAAGGAGGGTGACAAGCTGGTAGCCGCCAGTAAAATTACTCAGCAGGACAAAGTCACCATGGCTAAACGTGCCAGCACCATGTCTTACGCATTACAAGGTACAGCACGGTCACAGATACTGAAGTAATTTGCTTTATCACTGCATGCAGGCTGATCACTGTGGTTTCTCTTGTCTTGTGCTGCAGCTGAAATGAACCATTTTCATAGCAACCGTATCTATGACTACAACAGGGTCATGCAGTTGTACCTGGAGGAGCAAGTCAAGTTTTACGAGACGGTAAAGGCATTTTAATAGAGCATTTCTCACAGTAAATTTGACTGTGAAACAGTTTGTCCTTTTCACTTCCTTATTACCTGGAAAGAAAGTAGTTTCATACCAAAGTGACGATATGAAGGCGTCACATGACCTTTTTGTATTAATGCTCGTTTGTCTTCCTCTGCACCCCCCCACCCCCAGATCGCAGCGAAGCTGAGACAAGCGCACAGTCAGTTCACTACAATGTGAAAGCGGCCGCTGGCTGTCTTGCACTAAGAGACGAGAAGATTTAAACCAGCTCAAGATCCAAAATAATTTTGCTTATTTTGCATTTTTCAACCCCTGTCCTCTTTAATTTAAATTTCACTTCTGTTTTTCTCTTACCTCATCTCCTCTTCTTACAACTCATCCCAGCAGTCCCTGCTTTGCGGTATCCGCTACTTCGATGTTAAAGAGTACGAACGACATCTGAAAAGGCTTCAAGAGTGACAGCAGCTGTAATTCTTAACACAGACAGGGAAAAAAATCCATGTTGTAGTTACAGTGGCGATGAAATCAAACCCTGGCAATTCTTTAACGTGATACAGTTTTGTTTTTTTGGTTTTTTTGTACAGCTTCACGTGCAAACATAACCATCTATCTCAAGGTAACGCTCTGAAGCTTTTCACTTTTATTCCATGTTAATAGTCATATAGGAAAGGGCGCCAAATACCAAAGCTATTCTCCGCTCTGCCAATAAGGACAGCCAGGATATATTCAAGCTTTACTGTAGCTTCATTTGAATAATTTTGTTACCATATATAGTATTTATATGTAAAAAGAAATTTTCACTATTGTTAGCAGAAGCATTCCTTTAAGGATTCAAATCTTGAAAGAGTTAGCAAAGGCAGTGTGTGCGTCCTCCCTGTGTATGACCGCCACTCGCAGCTCCCAGCTCCCCTTCATCCCACACTTCCTCAAAAGCGAACAGGAAGCTCCACCTTCTTCCTGTTTTCCCTTTTGACAAAAATCGAAGTGGTCAACCTGGTTGGCACCCCAAAGCTCCTGCATACTCACACACTGCAGTTTGCATTTTAAGAAACAGAATCTGGAATGAGTCTTTTTTCTGTTCTTCTTTTTTCCTTTTCTGTTCTTTTCTTTTTTAAGACATTTAAACTAAAAGTCATTGGATCAGTGTTTCCCTGTCACACTAGTTAACTTTCTCTCAGTACTTCGAAAGAATATTTGCCCTTGTTTGACGCAGTCATTGTGTTTGACATGATGGTACAAGAATAAAGTCATCTGTAAGAATTCGTACTATTAGAGGAGTTTGGAAGAGCCATGAATTATGTGTTCTTGTTTTTGCTTATCACCGCCCAGTTTTCAAATCAGTCTGTAATCTTGTTCACTCTTTGTTAGAAAATATAAATTCTACTGCACCTATCAGGGGTTTCTTGTAATTGATATGTTATGTATAGAACTATTTGCAATACACGTGTCATTTAAAAAGAAGCAAAAGTTCAGTTTGATTTATTAAACAATGATTTGTACTCATTAGGATGTCATTTATTGCGTATGTGTGTGTGTCTTTGTGTGTTTTGTGTTCTGACTCGGAGGGGACGGCACACTACGCACCCGGATTTCCTCACACTAAAGCCTTTATTCGCTGCAGCAGATTCTTGCGTAGATATGGACAGGAATGGGAATGAGCTGGCAGCTTGTGTGAAGAGTGCATTTTGTGAATTCTTGTTGTGAAGGAAGTGAAAGAGCCCTTTTTACCCTGCTCTCATTTCACGCTGCCATCAGGTGCAGTTGTTCATGTAGGCCACAGTGGCCTTATCAATGGAATCACCCGCAGTGTGTTTGTTGCTTCACAAGACCATATAGAAAGCTTACAGAATTATTTTCCAGTTTTTGCAAGAATTGAACTGATATTTTGCAATCCCGAGGCTTTTTGGGAATATATCTGCTAAACACATACCATATTATCATACTATAGTAACATCAAATGCTATTGGTCTGTGGAAACCCCAGGTTTAAATCAATACGATGTAAGTAACTAACACAGATAATGTGTTATGTGTAGAATGATTATACAGCAATGAATGCCATGCCATTAAAAATATGTCTATAGTCATGCATAACTTACAAGACATAGAAAGTGCCGTGCATTTAGTACTCAGTGCTTTAAAGTGCCAACTGTAGGAGTTTGAGTCCTGCATTACACAGTCTAATTTCCAACTCGCATGAGCTACATCCTGCTCATGTGCTCAGCTGCACATTTGCTGCTCAGTACTACCTCTTTCTGGCACCATGACCACAGAGACTGATTTGATTGTGTCACTTTTTTATGGCATGTGGTGTGAAAACAAACACTTGGCAATTACATTATTTTATTTTATTTTTTGCTGTAATTACTGCATCCCCCCCCCCCCAAAAAAAGAAGTGTAAGCATTCATAACTGTGTTATTGACAGCTTTTAATAAGCGCATACAGTGCTGTCACTTAAAGCTGACAAAGTCATGTAATGTCTCTTCTAACTCCATATAACACTATTGCATGCTATGCAGAATGTTTGGCATGAAGGTATAAAGCATTATAAAGTTCTAAAAAAGTATGACCCACGATGGTAAATTTTTTTTCTAGACCTCGTTAAAAGCTGTCAATTTAAACACTTGTGGAATGTGTTATAAATGTATTATAATGCCCTGCACATGATGTAAGATGCTTATAATGCATTACAGATAAGACCTTGATGGAGAGTTGGGGAGAGGGGATGCTCTGCTTGTAGTTTCTGAATATGAAACATGTCTTTAAGCCACATTTTATTAAGTATATATAGTGTTTATTGCACAATTAATACATTAATGTGTATTTATATGGAGTCTTCAGATAGCACATGACCTAATACTTTGAGACAGTAGCACGTATCAGATATTAAGTGACTTTGTTTAGTAATATCAAACCCTTTTTATTTCAATGATTTTTTTCCCCATTGATTAAAACAGTAGAAGAACTCCAAAATAATAAAACTGGCAATAGAGTGATTACAAATAAGCACATACATGCAGAGTGTTCAGCAAACTGTGTCATGTGATTCTTTCCAGTTGCAGGTTGTCTCCACATGGTGGCTAGAAGACAACCTTGTCATCACACAAATACATTTTGGCTGGTATTTTACACGTCAACATTAACAAACTATAGTACAAAAAGAAGTATAAAACAAGGAAGAATTCACTTACCAGGAGTGAGTGGGGGGAAAGAAATAATCAGTGAACAGGATGATGTTTATATTCACACAATACAACATGGATATCAGCCGCAGTCACATAAGATTTAAAAGCAAAGAGGTTACCGGGTAGGTCTGCTCCACACACAAAACGTTTCCCGAGCATACAATAAAGTGTAATCATCATCGTCCTGATCATCAGATATCTTCATCCCTACAAATGCTGCCAAGGACGCCAGTTCCCGTGTCCTCACCATTGTTATGGTGACGAGCGGCTTTGGAAGCTGCGTGGCCGGATCATCATGCTGACTTTGCGTAGGGAATAATAATCAGAGTCTTTCCAGGAGTGCCAAACAATTCCATCTGGACCCAGCGGCCCTCGCCCTTTGGGAGTGTAATGGCCTCCCTGTATGATGAAGAAGAAGATAAGAATTTGTCTTTAAAAATGTAAAATGCAGGGTAATTTGTGTATCCTTACCCTGTAATAGACTCCATTAAGGTTGGCGTAGAAGCACTGGTTATACCACCAACCGCCATGTGAGATCTCAGCGCAGATGTTTCCACTGTCTGGTGTACTGAAGCCCTGCTTATTGTGGTACCAACTGAAAGAGTCCTGAACCGTACCACTGAAGCCTGACACATGGAGACGGTACTGATGCTCCTCATCTTCCACACTGCAAGAAATTATGTAAGGAACACAGTTGCTTGTGTATGTTTTGGAGTATCCAGCCCAATGTAAGTCTGCACAGTTGGTTATCTGACACTAACCTGAAGCTCTGGTAGAGGGCATGCTTGTGCTTGCTGGTCCAGTCTTCCAGGTCAATCCGCAGGCTGTAGTCTCCCTGGGCACTCAGATCATGTATGTGGTCATTGCCTAACCAGAACTCTGAGTGCAGCTCACCAAATCCATCCCTGTAGTCCCTCCAGTTGCGGTCAAAGCTCACTGAGCCATCAAATCGCCGCTGAATCACAGTCCAGCCGCCACCTGGGAGAAAGTGTAAAATTCATTCCATGTTTGATGGGTTATCATCTGCTCAGCTGATGACTATAGGTCAGGTACAGAATACTTAACAATTTGATGAAAACATTAAGTAGCTATTATAAATGGCAGTGCATATTTTAACTCTGGCCATTTTTCTGATCTCAGTAATCGGTCTGATATTAAATAAAGTGACTGTATCAGCTCAGAAAGCCTAAATCCATAGACAAACTGTGAAGGCTTCATGCAAGTGTACCAAGTAGAACTGGTTTTAAAGGAGGTTTGGTCACAAAAATGGTATTGCATTTATGTGTTGGATGAAAATAACTAATGGATGATCTATGGCACTGCTTTTGAAGTTATGCACATGAACAACAATATTTGGTGTTGTATGGTCACATTAATCATGTCCAAAGTTTTCAAATAATGAGGGTTTACACAGTTAAAGCTCAGGCTTTAGACTGCTCCAAATACTCTGTTTTAGTCAGGTATTTCTACCCTTGGCTCTGTATGATATCACTAAGAGTAGACATGATCATATGGTCATTTCAGGCACACAGCTCTGGCTGTCAGCACAGACCTGCTGTTCGAATCTTTTGTTTTGAGGGGCAGCAAATCAGAAGAAAGTTGGCTTAAAGAGAGGGGGAAGTGGGGGTTAAAGCAAACTGTTTTAGACAGGAAATGAACTCAGGGACTTTGCCAAGGATGAGCGTGAGATTGTAAATCATGCAGTGCTACTGCAGTAGAGTCCCAGAATAATAACATGGAGTTGAAAATTACCACCATAGCTTCCCTTTAATCAGGACCGCTTGCACATGACTTACCATCTGTGTCCATATCGCAATAGACTTCCACAGGCATCCCTGCCAGTGATGGCACCACAGTGTAAAGGCCAGATCTCCTGACACCATTGTGGTAGATAGAGGCACAGTCTATAGGACAGTTCCTCACATGCTGGATCTCTGAAAGAAGAGTAAAACAGGCAAGAAAGTGTCAGAGAAAATCAACAAGTGGTATTTGGCACCCTCTGCTGGAACATCATCGCTTGAGTATGTACCTGGGTGCAGCCGATCGTGAGCATTCATGAGAGGATTGGGTCGGACAATGTTGATCAAACAGCCGGGGCTTCTTTTTACTTTATCCACCAAAAGTGTCAGATTATGTAGTTGGTTCTAAACATAAATACAAACAGAGGCCAACACTCAAAAACACTTTTGCTAACATTTATGACAAAAAAAGAGAGAAGAAATTCTAACAAAATATCCCCAAATGGTAATAACCTGAAGGTCTAGGATCAGAGTCCCCTGTAAGTGCAGCAGGGTAGTGGCTTCAGCGTAGTGCAGCTCCAACTCATGAAAACGCTGCTCCAAGGAGATGTTCAAGTGGACCCTCTCTTCACTCTGAAATCATTGAAATAGAAATACACAGACTCACATGTGAATGAAAGGACGTTCAACAACTGAGACAAGTGCATTTTTAAATTAGTTAAAAATAAAGGAAAGAAATCATTCACATTCCTGTGACAGATATACCAATCTGTTACAGGAACCCTTCATTCACATGTTAAGACATGCAATATCTGCCAAACCAACATCTAGATCCATCCATCCATCCATAAAGGGTCATGGGGCCTGCAGAAGCCCAGACCTCCCTCTCCCCAGCTACCCTCTGCAGTTCATCTGAGGGAACACTGAGACGTTCCCAAGTTAGCCAAAAGATATAATCTCTCCAGCATGTCCTGGGTTTGCCCCAGGGCCTCCTCTGGGTATAACAGGCCCAGAACACCACACACAGGAAACGTGTGGAGCAAGTCCACTTGTAATACTTAAAGACAGATTAATCTATTCAGAGCTCAGACACACCACCACCAACAACTCCCATTACCACAAACTCCAGAGCCCTCTCCCCTGTCCTGTGCTTCCTGTGCAACACACAAGGCACGAGCTACTTCATCTGTGTCCACCGACCAGTGTCTCTGTTTAAGCTCACACTGAGACGAATGAGGCAACACATGCAAGAGTAGAGTAATCCTGTTAGTGACTAAGGTCAAGGGCATGCTGGGAGAGAAGCCAGTTTGATGACCAAGCACCACATCAGAGTAAAGAACTGCAGCACGTTTCCTGTCGTAGGCGGACATGTTTATTTCAAATAAAACTGCAATCAAGGCTTATTTGATCACATGTGGCTATATTTAATACTACAGACAGAACATATTAAGTTATAATAGCGCAAAAAAAGTGAGCCACTACAGGTATAGTCTTAAAAATAAAACAAGAAAATATGTTTTCACACTGTCACAATATTCTCCATGTAGCTATCAAAGCTAAAAGGGTTGCTGCTGATGGTTGACTCAAGTCTGCTAAGTATAGCATCCCCTCTTCTCCCACCTACTTAAGTATAAAAATGGAAATCACACCTGCAGCTCGAGGACTTTGATACGATGCCGATGGTTCCTGAGCTCCTCCTGCAGCTCAGAGATGGTCTCTTTCAGCGCCATGATCTGCTGCGTCCTCTCCTCATTCTCATGCAGCCAGTAAGAGACCTCGTCTGTGCAGCGAAACATATCGGGGCATCTACGCTCGTCCAGCTGAGGCAGTGTGGCCACCAGGCGACACATCCCATTCTCCATCACCTGTTGAGGACAGGTCCAGACAGCCGAAACAACCGCTGTCTTTGTTCACTTGTTTTTGTCAATGCTCTTATACATAATCTCAGATTTATATCAACTCTTAACAGTGTTATCTTTTCCTCACTTAAATTATCTGATTTCCCCCCCTAAAATCTCTTAAATATATATACTTAAAAAAAATAATAGGTGTCTTGCCACCTTAGTGTATTATTTTTTTATATTTTTTATGCATTTCAAATGTACTTGATGAGAACATTATTCTGATTTCTGCTCAGATGGAAAGCTCCTTAACCTAGCTGATGGATCTCTGGTGTACGGTAAAAGTAGCAAGCTGTTGCAGTGATAAGGCTGTGCTACTATTGTCTGGAGAACATCACTGCAAGATGGTTATTGTAATCACCTGGTTTGTGTACTCCCCACACTGGGAGCCCCCACCGTTGCGGATAATGGTAGCGTTCAAGCTGTCTGTTTTGGCCTCTGGGAGCAACACAATGAGGATATAAAGAGCAGAGCACATGCTCCAGCCGGGAGGGGCAGTTAAGGACAGGAGCGACATTGCTGCCACGGGTTGTTAGTCTCTCCCTGCCTTGTCAGCAAGAGTGGGCGTGGGACACCCAGACTGTGCGCTTCACCATGTGAGGCTCTGTCTGCAAGGAGCGAAAGAAAGACAACACGGGCATTATCATTCCACGAGAAAACAGAAACAGAATATAGAAAGGAAGGAATATATATTTCACAAAGCCATAAAGACACTTTAAGCTCACTAAGATATGATTACTTTGACAGACAAGCAACAGTCAGACAACTTAGTGTACCACTCATTAAGTGTCTCACTTACAGTGGATAAGTCAATAAGTTATCCACTATTTTTATAGACATAACCTATAACTAAAAAGAAGATATGAAAAAACAAACAAATAGTAGCACCTGTGGAAAAGTAGATGTTCTCACCCTAGCTAAACACCACCTTCTACCCCATTCCTGGCTTGCATGGGGCCAAGGGGTCCTTTCCATTGTCTTTGTCTTTTTCTTCTTCTCTTTGTTGCGTGTTCCTCTCACTCTGGACGCTTCATGCTCCTTTTCTCTCTCGCCATCTCTCGCCTTCGCTTTCCTTCTCGATGTGGACATCGTAGTCCAGTAATCCACCTCTAAGAGGATTCACATGACTGAGGGGTGGGAAGGAGGCAGGCATAGAGGGAAGTGATAATGGAATTATGGGTAAAAGCCAAACATGTGCCAAGAGCTGAAAAAATGTCTTTTAATTTACTAGAAATATCCATGTTTTCTGTTAAATTACTGTTTGTCCTGATTACATCAAACAAACTGTGGCAGAGCAGAATGTGCGCTGAACTGTTACATTTAATGGTTATAGATTTTTGTTTTTAATTATTAAATAAATAAAAATGATCATCTTATAGACCCACACGGTCAAGGATTGCTGTAAGAGGTGCACATAATGACTGTTTGCACTTTAGAAGAGAACATAATGTAACTAATATGCATCAGCACACACAGTAAACAAACATCACCCACAAGTAATCCCGCTCTGAGCTAGTAATAAATGATGATGCGCGTCGAGGTATGATGGGTGCTGATCCTATTACAGTATCAAAGTCTTTATATTTTTATACCTTTGACTGCAGCTCAGCATGCACGGTCTCATTAAGAAGAAAATGAACTACAAATCATACCCTCTATTGCATTTTCATTAAGCTGTTATTCAATTGAAAAAATCTTTTCCCAACAGTCTTCGCAACTGTGTTATACAGTGGGGCAAAAAAGTATTTAGTCAGCCACCGATTGTGCAAGTTCCCCCACTTAAAATGATGACAGAGGTCAGTAATTTGCACCAGAGGTACACTTCAACTGTGAGAGACAGGATGTGAAAAAAAAATCCATGAATCCACATGGTAGGATTTGTAAAGAATTTATTCGTAAATTAGGGTGGAAAATAAGTATTTGGTCACCTCAAACAAGGAAAATCTCTGGCTCTCACAGACCTGTAACGTCTTCTGTAAGAAGCTTTTCTGTCCCCCACTCGTTACCTGTATGAATGGCACCTGTTTGAACTCATCATCTGTATAAAAGACACCTGTCCACAGCCTCAAACAGTCAGACTCCAAACTCCGCCATGGCCAAGACCAAAGAGCTTTCGAAGGACACCAGGAAAAGTATTGTAGACCTGCACCAGACTGGGAAGAGTGAATCTACAATAGGCAAGCAGCTTGGTGTGAAAAAATCAACTGTGGGAGCAATCATCAGAAAATGGAAGACATACAAGACCACTGATAATCTCCCTCGATCTGGGGCTCCACGCAAGATCTCATCCCGTGGGGTCAAAATGATCATGAGAACGGTGAGCAAAGATCCCAGAACCACACGGGGGGACCTGGTGAATGACCTGCAGAGAGCTGGGACCAAAGTAACAAAGGTCACCATCAGTAACACACTACAACGGCAGGGAATCAAATCCCGCAGTGCCAGACGTGTTCCGCTGCTGAAGCCAGTGCATGTCCAGGCCCGTATGAAGTTTGCCAGAGAGCACATGGATGATACAGCAGAGGATTGGGAGAATGTCATGTGGTCAGATGAAACCAAAGTAGAACTTTCTGGTATAAACTCAACTCGTCGTGTTTGGAGGAAGAAGAATACTGAGTTGCATCCTAAGAACACCATACCTACTGTGAAGCATGGGGGTGGAAACATCATGCTATGGGGCTGTTTTTCTGCCAAGGGGACAGGACGACTGATCCGTGTTAAGGACAGAATGAATGGGGCCATGTATCGTGAGATTTTGAGCCAAAACCTCCTTCCATCAGTGAGAACTTTGAAGATGAAACGAGGCTGGGTCTTCCAACATGACAATGATCCAAAACACACCGCCCGGGCAACAAAGGAGTGGCTCCGTAAGAAGCATTAGAAAGTCCTGGAGTGGCCTAGCCAGTCTCCAGACCTCAACCCCATAGAAAATCTGTGGCGGGAGTTGAAAGTCCGTGTTGCTCGGCGACAGCCCCAAAACATTACTGCTCTCGAGAAGATCTGCATGGAGGAATGGGCCAAAATACCAGCTACTGTGTGTGCAAACCTGGTAAAGACCTATAGTAAACGTTTGACCTCTGTTATTGCCAACAAAGGTTATGTTACAAAGTATTGAGTTGTATTTTTGTTATTGACCAAATACTTATTTTCCACCCTGATTTACGAATAAATTCTTTACAAATCCTACCATGTGGATTCATGGATTTTTTTTTTTCACATTCTGTCTCTCACAGTTGAAGTGTACCTCTGGTGCAAATTACTGACCTCTGTCATCATTTTAGGTGGGGGAACTTGCACAATCGGTGGCTGACTAAATACTTTTTTGCCCCACTGTATCAGTTGAAGAACTCGTGCATTGCAAATTGTCTGATCAGTCATTCACCTGGTCTTTTCAAAGAATTTAGCAAATCACACAGAAGAGAAGACAGTGTCTTAACCTCCAAGTATAGATGTAATAAATGCAAATGAATTCCACATAGAAACTCTCAGGAACTAGATGTGTCCCTGCTGTATATGTCAGCAAAATGATGTCTGTAAGGCCACATGGTGGTGCCACTTAACCACTTTATTATCTGCTGGCCTCTCCAGAGCTCACTGACCTTTCACATGTCAAACTAAAAAAAATTACTCAGAGTTACAAAAAAAGGGCAAGATGGGAAACATTTTACAACATATACAAGAGATTAGGACTGTGCACTGAAGAAAGAGATAAGCTACAAGCGTAATGTAAACAACAGAACACTAAGCATTGCAAAGCTTTTAAGTGTCCATTCATCACCCTGAAAAGGAGTTTTTTTCTTCTTTGTTTGCAACATACAAACAGTGCGGGGTCAGCAGATTTACAAAGTGTGGAAAGAAATGCAGACAATTTCACATCATGCTCTCTAATCTTCAGGGATGATTAAGATTAAAGAGGAATCATTCTATCAGGGCAGGCAGGAAGGACTCAGGTGCAGACTTGAGAATAACAGTTAAACAGTACTTTATTTTCAACACAGTGCTCTATATACAAGTGGGGGGAAAGCCACTTGTGGCCACGCTGGGACAGCTGGGCAGGCACCGGGACCCCAACACATTCACAAGTACCGGTACTAGCTGATACAAGTACCACAATTGTCACATATATTCTTTTATGATTTACTATATATAAATAAAAAAAATATTAATACAATAAATAAAAAAATACCTAAAGCTACATAAATAAATCATCATCATCATATGATTGTTTGGGTTTTTTCTGTTTTCTTATATTATTGTAGGGCCTAAGAAATACAGCAAGCTGTCCATACCTGAGGCCTTGGAAACTGCCAAGCAAAGACTCACAGCCTTGGCCAGCCGCTTGAGGAGGTACACCAGAGAGATAGAAGGCAGGAGAATAAACCAGCTGTTCTCCACAGAACCAGCAAAGGTGTACTCTCAGTGGCAAGGGAACAATAATAATAAGAGAACAGCACCACCAAGGCTGGAGACGGAGCAATACTGGAAGAGCATATGGGAGAAGGACGCAACCCATAGCGGCAATGCTCAGTGGCTAGTGGATCTGAGGGCAGACCACAGCGACCTCCCTGAACAGGGTCCAGTAACCATCACAGTGGCAGATATCCAAGAAAGGGTCTCCAGTATGAAGAGTTGGACAGCACCAGGGCCCGACATGGTTCACGCCTACTGGCTGAAGAAGCTGACTGCACTCCACGAGCGTCTGGCAGCACAAATGAACCAGCTGCTAGTTAACGAGAGACACTCGGAATGGCTAACCGAAGGCCGGACGGTCCTGATCCCCAAGGACCCCAAGAAGGGACCGGTCCCCTCCAACTACCGACCAATAACCTGCCTCAGTACTACATGGAAGCTCCTGTCAGGCATCATATCGGCTAAGATGAACAGGCACATGGGTCAATACATGAGCGAGACACAGAAAGGAATTGGCAAGAATACCAGAGGCGCAAAACACCAGCTACTGGTAGACAGAACAATCAGCCGAGACTGCAAGACCAGACTGACCAACCTGTGCACTGCCTGGATTGATTACAAGAAGGCCTATGACTCAATGCCCCACAGCTGGATACTGGAATGCCTAGAATTGTACAAGATCAATGGGACCCTAAGAGCCTTCATCAGGAACTCAATGGGGATGTGGCGTACAACACTAGAGGCCAACTCCAAGCCCATAGCACAAGTCACCATCAAGTGCGGGATCTACCAAGGAGATGCTCTGTCCCCACTGCTGTTCTGCATAGGCCTGAACCCCCTCAGTGAGATCATTAACAAGACTGGCTACGGATACCGACTACGGAACGGAGCAGTTGTCAGCCACCTCCTGTACATGGATGACATCAAGCTGTATGCCAAGAGTGAACGAGACATCGATTCACTGATCCACACTACCAGGCTATACAGCAATGACATTGGAATGTCGTTCGGACTGGAGAAGTGTAGTCGGATGGTAACAAAGAGAGGGAAGGTAGTCAGAACTGAGGGGATTGAACTACCAGAAGGCAACATTGCAGACATAGAGGACAGTTACAAGTACTTGGGGATCCCGCAGGCGAATGGGAACCATGAAGAGGCCGCTAGAAAAGCTGCAACCACCAAGTACCTGCAGAGGGTCAGGCAAGTCCTGAGGAGTCAGCTGAATGGTAAGAACAAGATCCGGGCCATCAACACGTACGCCCTGCCCGTGATCAGGTACCCTGCTGGGGTAATAGGCTGGCCAAAGGAGGAGATAGAAGCCACTGACATAAAGACAAGAAAGCTCCTTACCATGCATGGAGGGTTTCACCCCAAGTCCAGCACCCTGAGGCTGTACGCTAAGCGGAAGGAAGGGGGCCGGGGACTGGTGAGTGTCAGCACCACAGTCCAGGATGAGACAACGAACATCCAAGAATACATTAGGAAGATGGCCCCAACTGACCGAGTGCTCAGTGAATACCTCAGGCAGCAGAAACCCAAGAAAGAGGAGGGAGACGAGGAACCATCATGGAAGGACAGGCCCCTGCACGGTATGTACCACCGGCAGATAGAGGAGGTGGCTGATATCCAGAAATCCTACCAGTGGCTGGACAAAGCTGGACTGAAAGACAGCACAGAGGCACTAATCGTGGCAGCACAAGAACAAGCTCTGAGTACAAGATCCATAGAGGCTGGGGTCTATCACACCAGGCAAGACCCCAGGTGCAGGCTGTGTAAAGATGCCCCAGAGACAATCCAGCACATAACAGCAGGGTGCAAGATGCTAGCAGGCAAGGCATACATGGAACGCCATAACCAAGTGGCCGGCATAGTGTACAGGAACATCTGTGCCGAGTATAACCTGGAAGTCCCGAGGTCAAAATGGGAGATGCCCCCAAGGGTGGTGGAGAATGACCGAGCTAAGATCCTGTGGGACTTCCAGATACAGACGGACAAAATGGTGGTGGCTAACCAACCGGACATAGTGGTGGTAGACAAACAGAAGAAGACGGCCGTAGTGATCGATGTAGCGGTTCCGAATGACAGCAATATCAGGAAGAAGGAACACGAGAAGCTGGAGAAATACCAAGGGCTCAGAGAAGAGCTCGAGAGGATGTGGAGGGTGAAGGTAACGGTGGTCCCCGTGGTAATCGGAGCACTAGGTGCGGTGACTCCCAAGCTAGGCGAGTGGCTCCAGCAGATCCCGGGAATAACATCGGAGATCTCTGTCCAGAAGAGCGCAGTCCTGGGAACAGCTAAGATACTGCGCAGGACCCTCAAGCTCCCAGGCCTCTGGTAGAGGACCCGAGCTTGAAGGATAAACCGCCCGCAGGGGCGTGCTGGGTGTTTTTTATATATATATATATATATACTATATATATATATATATATATATATATACTATATATATACACTGTTTTATATACTGTTGATTATAAGATGAAATATCTATTTAAAAAAATAGAGAAATTATCCCAGTAAAATGCAACACAGTCCCTTCCCTGGCAATCTTTCACCATACACTCAAAGAAATGATGTACCCTGAAATCCTGACTCATGCCTGTACTGAAGTTGTGGACAGTTCACTTCTAAAACAAAAAAACCCCTTTTTACATGACAGTCAATATATTAAACCCATGCAAATATTAAACCCAAAGGTTACCTGAATGAATTTCCTAGTTTGAGTTTGTCTCCACCTGCTGGGCATCAGAAGTGTTTAGGATGGAGGATGTATTTACAGCTCTCCTGCAGGTGGAGGTGGTGTAGGACAAGCAGAGCAGCAGGTTTGTGAGTGTGTTTAACGTCAATTAAAAAGACAAAGAAGGACTGATGAGGTTGCTGTGTGAGGTAGAGACAGGTATAAGGGTGTATATAAAGATTGGGTCTAGCTGTATTGCTCAGGCTGCTCTACAGCATTTATTCACAGGCACGATCCCACTACTGAGCGACACGGGGGCTTTGACCTGCTCCGTCTCCGACCTGGGCCGGTGCACCCCTCCGACCTGGGCCGGTGCACCCCTCCTTAGGCGACCTGGTGGTCCCGGGCTCCCCCAGGATCACCATACCGATGCCGAACTTAGTGTGGATACCCGATCGACATAGCTTGCTGCAGCTCAGAGCTCCTGAGCTCAAACGATCCTCCAACCTCAGCCTTCCGGTAGCAGCTACGTTAACAAGGATTTTAACTATGTCTGAGGTGACATCATCACATAAACTTCCTGCCCATCATTAGCCAAGTTGTAATGCAATAAGTTATTAGATAGATAGATAGATAGATAGATAGATAGATAGATAGATAGATAGATAGATAGATAGATAGATAGATAGATTGATTGATTGATTTAGTTTGTCTCCACCTGCTGGGCGGCAGGAGTGTTTAGGGTGGAGGATGTAGTTGCAGGTGGAGGTGGTGCAGGACAAGCAGAGCAGCAGGTTTGTGAGTGTTTTTGACGTCAATTAAAAATATAAATAAGGGCTGACGAGGCTGCTGTGTGAGGTAGAGACAGGTATAATGGTGTGTATAAAGATTGGGTCTCGCTGTATTGCTCAGGCTGCGCTACAGCGTCTATTCACAGGCGCGATCCCACTACTGAGCAGCACGGGGGCTTTGACCTGCTCCGTCTCCGACCTGGGCCGGTGCACCCCTCTTTAGACGACCTGGTGGTCCCGGGCTCCCCCAGGATCACCATATCGATGCCGAACTTAGCGCGGACACCCGATCGACACAGCCTGCTGCAGCTCAGAGCTCCTGAGCTCAAACGATCCTCCAACCTCAGCCTCCCAGTAACTTGGATGACAGGCACGCGCCACCGCACCCGGCGAGAAGCAGCTACGTTCACAGGAAGTTTTACTTTCATTCATGTGAGCTCATCAGGTTAGTGGCCATCATCAGCCAAGATGAAATGCTGTAAAAGTAAAAAACCTAATCATTTCAAAATGAGGAAGTCAGCACAGTAATAACAGGTTGTTGTTTTATGTTGGCCTTTTCTTTTTTTTTGACAAAGCAAAAACATGACATAGCCTTTTTACAGTTTTTCTCAGTCGCTTTGGTGCGTTTCTCAGAACACCATTAACATTTGCACAGCAGTTAGTGCATTTCCCAAAACAATTAGTGCAAACTGCAAAACCTAGTGGATAGCCTGCAAAAGCACGTCACATGCACAGAATTGATTATCCATACCTCAAAAGCAAGTATCCATGTCAATGAAACTGTCAGTGCCATCAAAATGAAAAGTCTTGACACCATCTTTATGAACAAGATAGTCAAATGGCATTGTCATGTTTCCACTATGACAGTTTATAATTTCAGTGTTTCCCATTGCAAAAACAATTGGTGACACCTGAAAATGCTGACGACAGCACTATGGCCTACCTGTACAGCCATCTGAAATGTGCAGTAAAGTCACTGTAGATGTTATGGGAGTCTTGGGAGTAACTGAGACACTGAATACGTACGTTTCACATTTCCATTGTGTAGAAGTGTTTGTAATCCTACAGAATTGTGCAAAAGAAAAATATGCTACAGTCACTTGTTCACTGTAGAATACATGTAAACATAAAATCACCAATTTGGTAGAGCCTCCTCATGAGTGACAGCTGTAATTCACCTGAGATCAATTGTTCAATTTCGGAGACATTTCCAGGAAAAATGATACAGAAAGGTATAGGATTTGCTTGACAGATGGCCAATATTTGGCATGTGATAACTAGTTCAACAATTTTGTGTGTGATGACTTAAGCAATGGATGTATGACTATTAGTTTTATTGGGAATGACTATTCAGCATCCATAGGTATGATTACTTTTGACTGACATGACATAAGCAAATGGAAATGTCAGAAAGCAGCAGGGAAATGTATGGAAGCAACTGATTCATGTCCAAAATCATTTGCAGTTTGTTCAGAGAGAGGAGAAATTGCTACTATGATGTGCACAAATGACTGAGTGTTGTGGAGGTTGAACTAATAGTTATGAGAATTTCAATTCTGATCTGAGAAACGCACCAAAGCGACTGAGAAAAACTGTAATAAGCCGAAGGACAGCGTATGTGTACGTGTGTGTTTGTATATTATTGTTTTGTGTGTACACTGTCAGAAATACAATAAAAATGTTGAAGAATTTTTACTCAGTGTTTACAATTTTTGCAAGTATCTGATTGAATTGATGACAGCCTGTCATATTTTCATGCCATGACATGGGATGGGACCAGTCCTTATTTTAGGATAATTGGAGTAAATAAGAAAGATTGTTTCAACTTGCTGAAAGTTTTGACTTCACAAAATCAGGTTTTTAGCAGATCAGTGTCAATGTGAGCACATTCAAAGATGCACACATTTAGTTGTGCACCAGTAATCAGCTTCCTGTAGTGAATTTTATTAGAATTATGTAGAATGTTTTTACAGTGTACATCATTATAAAATCCACTACAGTTCAGGGATGAACGGTGCACTGTGATAAGCAAGTTGTGAGAAACCTCGTGGTTTAACCAAATTTCAAGTGTATGTTGTGACAATATCAAGAAGACCAAATCCTTTGGCGCTATATAAATTACATATTGTATTGTAAGGTAGTACACTCATTTGTCGAAACTTTAAACTAATGTGCCAGCCTTTAAAATGACTGTATATCAGTAACAACACATGAAAAAACAGTTTTAATTACCTGACAAAGACAGCTTCACATTTGGCATAATGCTAAGAAGCTTTTTCCAGCATGTTAGCATGAAGCTGAGAGCTGAGACTGAGTGATGTGACAGTTTGACAGGATGCAGGGTAGGTGTTGATGGTTGAATATGGTGGTGGTAGACAGGAGGTAGTGTTGGGAGGTATGTGACTTTGTGATGTGAACATGATGTGTTTGTAAAGCGACATGAAAAAAGGTATGAAAGCAAATATAGTTTGTAAATATTTATGCAGCTCTCTTCTTCTAACTAACAATAAAAGACCTTTCCTTTAAAAGATCCTTTGAAAGCAGATGAATATGTTTTTTCAGCTTTATATTCTTCTTCAAAAAAATCCAGTGATCTCTCGCCCTCAAAGAGTGATTTCTGAATAAATGAGTAAAGATGCATGATGTATGCAAATGCTGCTAGACTGGAGACATGAGGTCACAAGAAGGTTTGATTAGTATGGAGAAAAAAAAAGATATGAAATTAAATGCTATGGCCTTCACAGCCATTCAGAGGATTCCTCTGCTAATTGGAGTTTAAAAATAGAGGACATTATGGCCATCATGTCATGATAGCATCCCTACCACCTGAAACAGATTACATTTCTTTTAAAAATATAGAGCCTCAGAAATTACATGTTTTTTTTGACTCTGTAATTATTTTTCTTAGCAGCTAATAGCAGGGTTGCAGTCTATCCCAACTGGCACTGAGACGTACCCCGAATAGGTACAATTACAGATTATAAGTGATTAGTGTGATTAGACTTCAACATATGTGCCTATGAGTGCCTATGATTGAACTTGCAACTCTACCATCTGGATGGATGGATGGATGGATGGATGGATAGATACAAACAACTTGCATGGGTGAGTGAATAATTTTGACAGTAAAGTGTAGTTGCCATCATACTCACCTTCTGTAACAGGTGTAACACCCTCCAAAGTAACATACTGCAATGCATTATTGTACTAAATAAATTTATTACATTACACTTACAACTGTGTCATGACAGTCCTATAATAATACAATACAATGATTGGCAGCAATGGGAAAGAAAATCTCTCTTTTAACAGGAAAGTGTAAGGTAATGTGAAAAATTATAGGCCTAAGTTTCCAAACAAAAGCTTGGTTTTGGCTATGAAACGTTAATGTGTAGCTTGTATTTTTGATTTTTGAGTGACCAATGAAATCTGACTTTATAACGTCATAAGTGGGCAATCACACCTGAAGAATGAAGACTGTGAAGTTTTTATAACATGAAAAATAAATCATCGTTCTTTGTGGAGTTCATTCCAGAAATAAATTGCTGGTTCATGCTACACTGATGTAAGTGAATAAAATGCTGCGGTTGAATGGGCTGACATTTTCTTCAGAAAAATACAGCATGACATGATCTTCATTAGCAACAGGAAGGCTTTTAGTATCAGATCAATGCTGGACTTGCCTTCCATTTAAAAAGCTTTATATCTAACCGCATAAAAATCACAGAACAGTGGATAGATGGATTGTTATTAAGTGCTGCCAGTAGTGTCCATTTCCTTTGATTTCTTTCTAATGTGACTGTCATGAAAATCTCATGAGAGGCTTTGAGTGCCCACATCAGTCCATCAGTAACAATCATTGTGTATCACTCGCTACGGGCTTATGTATTTAGTGATCTCGGGCAGCTCAATAATAAGGGATTTAATTTGTTCCATTCATCATGTCTCATGTAAAAAATATTACCAAAAAGCTCCATAGAAGAGGTGGGTCAGTCTAACAGACAGTTGCCCTCTTTGATCATAACAGCGTCAGGTTTCAGCCTTTCAAGGGGGTCGCGCAGAGCAACTGGATAAGTCACTGTGCGGTGATGCAGTTTGTTTTTCCAACATGTCTAGGAGCTGGGAGGACCTTTGACCTCCAGCCATCGGCAGTGAGTTCTTCTGTTCTTCTCTATTGTCTTTCTGAATTATTTATACGACGACACTGACGCGTCAGCAGATTCATCAAGGGGTATTTATTATTTTCTTCTTTTTTTTTGGGTTGTATGGAAGCCCCAAATGCAATTTCATTGTTCTTGACAATGACAATAAATAAATAAATACTAAAAATAAATACTAAATCAAGCGCACCATTGGCTGTGTCTCATTGTTTAGCCTGAGGAAAGACTTACTCGACCCCAAACGCCTCACTCTCTGTTAACCTAGGTCTCTTAATTTGATATAGCACAGACAAATGACACATAACGCACTAAATATTGCTGAGCTAGATCCAATCAAAAAACAACTTTGAATTTCAGTATTTAAAAAAAGTAAATAAAGAGCTTCTTTTGTTGCTAAATACAAAGACGTAGATGGTATCTTGCATATGATGTCAAGCTAAAATAAAAGCCAGTCATTCATGCCCCGTCCTCTTGACCTTCACTTCACATCACAGAAAAAGCATTTCAGACATAGTGTGCATTTCATGCATTGGTGCACCAGCGCAAAGTGGGGTTATATGTGTCTTGATGTGCACATCTGTGTGTGGGGCATGTGTCTTGCACAGTGAGAAAAGACATGGCTGACAAAATGTGCATTAGCTGGAAAATTGAGTCCCTTGTACTTTGCAAGTGCTGGTACAGTCACCTCAACATTTTCATGCCTTATTACAGAAAACCTGCTCAGAGCACCGAGCGCAGAAACACATGGCTGACATTTTCTTTGATGTAAACCGACAAAGAATAAACAACGAATGGCCCGAATCTCCTTATAAGAGAGCGAGGCATCAAAACCATCATAGCCAACCATACATTACAGAGCATCACAAGTGGTATATACAACCCTGAAATTAGACACAGTTTCTAAAGGTTACCTGCTGAAATCTCGAAAAGGTTAAACAAACAGCACAAAGTAAAAATTCGATGAAAAGAGACACTTTCCATACTGATAAAAATACCATTCTTGACTATTCAAAAGTGCCGTCTACCACAGTCGAATTTGATTCCTGATAACTGCTGTCACATTTAATATCAGACGTCTGAGACAGGTCTCGCTCTCATGGCATTTGAAAGTTAAACGTTTGTTTTACAGCTGATTTGAAATTAAAGTGTTGGGATTAAAGCAGAAACGAGCTAAGGCCAGTAAGTGGTGTGACTTTCAGAAACAGTTTAAACAGTTTGAAATTACTAGAAGGTTTCATTAAGGAATCAGCAGAATTTAGAATTATTTCTAATGCAGGATTTTCAGGTGACTCAGGAGGTTTTACTCTCGGTGACATGTGCTAGCACAAAGCACGCACTCTGTTCAGTGTTTCAGTCTGGTTTAATAATGAAGCAAAACAACAAACATATAGTAATCCCCATAGCCATGTTGTGTTCCTTAATTCCTAGAAATTGGCTCTTTTTTGTTGTTGTTGTTTTTTTTTTTTTATCTCAGATGTTCTGTTTTTAGCATTTCTTTCTCAGATTTGATGGCACCTGCTGATTGAATAAATACTTGTTTTCTCAACACTTAATGTTCCTGTGTCCACATACCCTCTGGCTACCTGCAGCATGGGAACACTCAGAGACTGAACAAGACATAGGCACCAATACACTTACGAAAAGAAAAAAAAAAGCCCACGCTGTTTCTTCTGCAGGTAAGTGACAACCTGCTGCTTACACAGCTTTTACACAACAGCGTTTACACAACCTGGATCACAGGGAAACATATTGATTTTAATAAATGTAAAAATTACCTAAGTACTCACACTCCTAACAATTTTGACAGAAATGGCTGAGCCGATGAGTCACAATTATTTAGTGACTTTGTGTTTTTTCTAAAATGCTGAACTAAAATGAGCTGCATGAACATTTCTGAGGCCACTGCTGCTAACACTAAAGTGAATCAAACTCCCTGCAGAAGCACACTGTATTTGACAGCCTATTTCACCGTGTGTGGCTGCTTTTGAGCAGAATGAAGTGCTGAATTAATGTTTTATGAGCGTGTCTTCGTGACCCTCCTCTCCCCCTGCCTGTAATGTAAAAGGGGATGCAGCTTCCCATACATTATCTATACAGAGTCTTCAGCTCTGGTCTCCTGCTTCTCCTGATTGTTGAAAGAAAACAAGGCTGCCGCCATCATGAAAACACTCATGAGCAGGTGTAAAATAGGAGGTCAGTTTTTTCCTCTTATTTATGATGTTTGTGTTGTCAGTTTTATATGAGAAGACTAAATATATAAAACTGTTACTACTGCTAAAACATTAATAGTATTATTTTTGTTTGTTTACTTTAAGCACATAAGTACATGCAATATTAATTAAATGACTCACATCCCAGCCATTGCCGACTTTTTTGTCACAATGAAAGAACCAAGCTCAGCTTTTTATTTTTACTGCCATCACTACTTAGAAATGGCTGTCTGTTAGCATGGTTATGTTTTTTATATATCAGTATGATATATGACCCTGATGGGTCATAGGGTACCAGGAGTACAGTGGCTACATTGGTAGTCCTGAAGTAAGCTTGCATAAGCCCTGATGAAGGCCATCAGAGTTGGCCTTCCTGAGGTGGAATCTCATGGAACACTCATGGGGTGGAATTCTGGTAGTTCTTATGACATCACTGCTATTGCACAGTTACAGTGCAGGTTTAAATGTTACAACTGAAACATATTTTTGACTCCAGCAACAAGCAGATACACACACAGCTGAACTAGGACATTTTCATAGAGCAGTTTCTTTGAAAAAGAGGTGAGTTTTGGGGGAACTGCTTTATAAGTGAAACTTACTTTTGACGCTGTAACTTTGATAGCTGATGGTAGATATTTACAGTGAGATTTTTGAGCATGCCCAACAGTACAGATGGGAAATGTACTGCTTAACTTGAATAACTTATGTCTTTGTGGGATCTTTAAAGCTCAGATGACGGAACAAGGAGATGGGGCCCATGCTCAGCCTAATGAGGGTAAGAACTTGATCTGTTATTGTACAAAAGAAACATAATGCAGTGTTGAAGTTTCTTTTGATTAGCTGTGACTTTGCTAACTGAACTTTCATGTAGAGCAACCACTCTTGGCTGAAGATGGTAACTGGGGAGATATGGACAACTTCTTTGAAAATGGTGTGGAATATGTTATAATGTTTGCACCACGTATCTTTGAAGTTGCGAGACTTTGGGAGCCAGAGCAGCTTAACAACAACAATGGTGATCACATCAATCAGAATAATTTCTTCAACATTCATTTTGAAATTGATGACAACAACTCTGATGATGGAAATGATGGCAATAATGCTGGCAATAATGCTGATGATGAAAATGACCACAATAACAGAGATACTGAAAATGACCACAATTATTGCAATTATAATTTTGCCGATGATGATCAAAATGCTGACAGCAGCAACGATGAAGAAGAACGCAATGAAGCTCATCAAGATGAAAATGACCTTGCTGCTGCTGAGGTTGACTATGAAGTCAACCCGGATGAAGGAGAAGCAGCGGAGGATCTGCTTCCTGGAGGATTTGGGAGACAGTTTAGAGAGGAAGACAGTGATGATGAGAAAAGTCATGCCAGCGAACAGTTCCACTGGTGGGATGAATTTGCTGACAGCGCCTCTGAAGAACAAGACTCCCTACTTGAAGGCAATAAAGAAAGCGATGAGGGTGATGAAGACGAGAGGTGAATCCAAAAGTGACATGCCAACCGTCACTCAGAGTGACTGAATGGAACCTCTTTAATAAAAATGCATCTTCTACTCAGTTGTCCTTTGATTAAATACGAGCACTGCAACACACTTGTTTTTAAAAAGATATAAAACTGCTTTTGTAAAACCAAATTACTCTTGCAGAATAGACGTACCAAGGTATGGCAGTATTCTGATTCTGATATTTAAACACAATCAATGTGCCATCCTACCAAAACAACTTAACACATAAACTTTAAAAGTGTAACAAGATGCTGAAAAATAGTGCTAAAACATCAGTCCTCAACCACAACATTTACTGTAATCCAGATGCTGATATTTTTTTAGATGTGACATTGACAGGATAGGTTAGAGTGTGATGCAGAGTCCACAGACTACTAAATGTTTAACATGTACAAGGGAAACCAGCAACATGACGAGATACTATGAACATCTCAGCAGCAAAAGGTAAACGGACTGGTACTTATGCAGCACTTTACTACTCTATTTGAGCACTCAAAGCCCTTTTTTTTACTACATTCACACTAAAAGGGCCAACTCTGTATGTAGTAACATGCCCAAGGATACTTTGATTACAGGACTCAAGGGGTCAAACCAGCAATCTTCCAAATGTTGGATGACCTCTTCTACTTCCTGATCCACAGTAACTGGGCGGTTACTGGTTATTTTAGTGGCGGTAGAGAGGATGGCATGACATGACAAGAGGTAACAAGAGGATGGCAAGACATGACAAGAGGTAACAAGGAAAGCAGAGACAGTATGGGAACTAAACACAGCTGAAAACAATCACGATAAACCGCTACCAAAACAAAACAGGAAGTTAGCCACAGCTAATCAGGAGAGCAAGAAAGAGCTTGACACAAAGGAAGACAGGTATTGGACAGAAGAACGATAGACAAGTACAGAGAGAAAACAGAAGGAACCGAAAGGGAACACAGAGGGAACTAAGTAAATAGAACAAATAGAAACAATAATGGAACGAAATTACTATAAGAAATAAGGGGCTCACAACAACTTGGGAAAGAAATCAAAACAGGAATAATAGTAATAACAAAACTGTGAGGGACCAAGCAGCCAAGGCATAGAGGACACAGGCAAAAAAAAGATATCTTCAAAAAGGGTTTTCTTTATTTCAACCCTCAAAAAGTTCAAAAAATGACAAAGTTTTATTAGTTTTAATCTTTTAACTTTATGCATCAAGCAAAAATTTAATTATATGCAACATTCTCTGACTGGAGAGAAATTTGTTTAACATTTAAACCTATTTTCTGCACATTCCAGCACATAAAATAAAATATTTTTTTGTGTTTACACTCAGTCTTTCAAATAAATGCAAGTGAAACACAGCAGAAAATAAATAAAATCAAAGACTCAGCGGTCCTGTTGCTCTATTTTCACCTGTATAGCAGGCAGATGTTTGCCCTGGTGCAGGTGTGCCGCAGCGGTCAGTGGAAGAATCCGTGAGTTTGTCTGTGAATTTCCCATTACGTGGTAGCGCACTGGGTGCTTCCTCGGAAGTTAAGGGTTTTTTTTAGCTGTAAAAAGAAGTTTTCTTCCCACGCAGTGAACAGTGGACACTAATGTTTTTGTCACTTTTTACAGAATCAAACTCAAAGTAAGGTCAGTACTTCCACGCTTTAAACGTTGCACGCTCATACTCTCTCCTGCACTCGATAGATTATCCATTGTTGATCTGCACACAGCTGTTGTCACAAACGTCGCACTCGCTTACGTCACTGTCATGAGACACGGTTTTAGTAATGCAGTAACGCGGCGTGCTTACGGGAAAGTAACAGTAATCTAATTACCTTTTTTTGCAATAGTAATCCCCTACATTACTCGTTACTTCAAAAAAGTAATCGGATTACAGTAACGTGTTACTTGTACTGCCCATCTCTGTTGTTGACAGACATTAACATTAACATCAGGTTGTTTTTGTTGTAATGATGTATGTTTCGGTGCAAAAACCTGTCATTGCCAAAATCTCAGTTTTTCTTTGCAAAGTAAAACTTTGTTAGTTTAGTAATATTGAAAAATCTTAAAAATAAACACACTGGTTGGTCTAAACAGTGTAAGAATGTTGAATGTTCACAGTTTTGCTTAATCATTTTAGGATCTGGATAATTTCATTATAAAGTTGTTAAACTTATTGCATAATTTCTCTTCTGGAGGAAGAAGAAATATATGCAGAACTAGCTGTTGACTGATTTTCATGGTGAGGGTGTGCAGGAGGTGCTATGATGAGGCAACATAATGACATTGGATGAGCCCATTAGAAACATGGGTTTTGCAAGTGATTATATTTTCAGATCAGCATTGCGTGAGGCGCATGTGGTTGTTATTCAAGGCCATGAAAAATTTGTAATTAAGATGTATTTGGTACAATTTAATAATCTAACTGTAAAACGTGTGTCTGTATGACTGTCCTCTGTTTTTCTTAGTGACTCATCATCCAATCTACTTTACTGTAGGAGGCCAAGAAAGTACAGTGTTAAGAACAAAGTCATTTGGCTGAGTAGGTGGCTTACTTTCAATGATGACATCATGATCCTTCACCATTAGGACCCACTGACAGAGCATTCACAAGAGCTGACTGACTGCAGCTTATTCTGTACTCAAACTGTAACTAAATGTATTATTACCCTCCACCTTCTTTTCCCTCAATGTCAAGTTGTTTTGGATGCTATCTCGGGAATTGGTTCTGCCACTACTTCTTTTAAAAGCACAGTGGTAAATGGAAGCGTGATGAAGGTAGGGGCCTGATTTCAGTGCACAGTTACACAGTGCTTTACAGTTTGAATAAAACCACACATTGAAGATAAGTAAACATGTTCCAGCATAGAGACAAAGTCAAATGGGTGAAAGACTGAGAAAAATGGACCTATAAAAACGAGTTTTTAGTAGTCTTTGAAAAACACCACAGATATAGATGGCTTGATAGGCAGAGACAAGTTGTTACAAAGTTTAGGCACTTCATCCTCAAAAGCTTGATTGCCTCTGGATTTAATACTAAAGAGGGAAACAGTTAAGAGTTAAGAGAGGCTAACTGCTGGAATAAGGTCTCTGCTATATATGCAGGAGCCTGACCATCGAGCTTTTTATGTTTTTATTAAAATTTTTAAATGGATAAAGAATTTAATTGGGCAGTGAAGAGAAGAACGAAGAGGAGTGATGTATGAGTGTCAGCTAGTTTTTTGATGGGCCATCTCTTCGAGATGGAAGAAAGTTAAAGCATATATACTCAAGATTCAAATTAGAGGTTGGATTTTTGCAGTGTTTCTTAGACGAAAGAAACAAGATTGGATGAACTTTGAGATGTGAAATGTGCATTTCAAATGCTGGTCAAAAAATATACCAACGTTCTTGGCAGATTTGATATTAAGCCGATGTAATGACCCCCCCCCCCCCCCCCCCCCCCCACCCCAAAGAAGCTGTTGGGGTGAAAAAGAAGAAGCTTAGTTTTGCCAGGTTTGATTCTGTATTCAGCTGTTGTATTATAGTTAATTCCTCTTATTATACTTAATTATACTCTGTTATTCTGGCAGCTTTTTTTCTGCATTGCTGATAAAAACAAGAGTGTGGATGCTGATTTAGTAATTGGCAAAAATGAATAAAATAACATGGAGATCATTTATCCGAATTTCAGGAGCAGGCTCACACTTCATGCATCCCCTTTCCATTCTCTGTTGATATATGACCCCCCTGCACTATAAGCAGTTTGTTCTCATTTTCATGCCCCAACCTCCCTTGGGCAAACATGGGGATCTGCCCTGTCCGGAAGCCATCTCCAGTCCACTTAGAGACCTTTTCTAAATCGTAGACTCAACTCATTTTCATGCCATTATCTACTAGAAATGCTGTGAGAAATAAATGAGGATGTGGTCTCAGCCAGTGAAGCGTCTTACTAAGAAAATGTGAGATAATTGCTGTTAGATCCTCCTTCTTCTTTCAGCAGTTCTTAGAGCTCACCACAGCAGATAATATGCCTTCATCTCACCCTGTAACTAGTATTCTCCTCTGTCACACCAACCCTCTGCATGACCCCTTTCATTCATTCATTCATTCATTCATTCATTCATTCATTTCTTTAAGTAGTCTTTAGGAATAGTTCTAGGACGTTTAAAGCTGTTGTTGAATGTGGGCTGACTTTTGTTTTGTTAGTCTGTCTGCCTTTTGATGCCGCTTATTGGTTCTTGCAATTGGGCTACCAGCTGATAGTGACACAGTGTAGAGTGAGGATATGGACATTTATTTTTATTGTACAGAAGGGTGACATAAATGGTAAAGGGGAAAACTGCTTCCAGGACAGAAACAACCACATTATTCTGCTAACACAACTTCAGTTCTTTGCAAGCATTTGTGCAGACAGCATGCTAACGCTAAGCTAGCCAAGATCCCCAAGTGCTCAGCGAATGCCGACCCCAGCAGCCAGACCCTTAATATCAGGTAACAAACAGATGAACAGTCAGGCTGTAGCCTCTCTTTAACATGCTGCATTCCTTTTAAGAAAAGTTTTCGGTGTAATGTCTGTGAAGGTTCTCAGTCATCCAGGTCATCATAGTGTAAGGAGCTTGGAAACAAAAGCGTCCGGACTTCTTTAAGTTTCCTTGAAGACGTTTCACATCTCATTTGAGAAGCTTCTTCAGTTCTAAGAGCAATTGGTGCAGAGTCCCAGATTTTAAGCCCTATGGGAGTGTCCCCAAGAGAGCCATGGACCCCTTTTGGTCCTACCTAATCACACGAGGCAAAGTGTGGAAACGGGTGTAGTCACAAGCAGCCAAGGTTTCGGGTGAACCCATTGTGAAACCTAGCCCCACCCTATCATGCGATTTACTGAGGTGAAATTGTCCATGTTCTGTTTAAAATGTGTAATAATTACTTTTTTGAGTAATGACTCCAACACTGATCTCAAAGAAGAGGGGAAATACCTCAACAAACATGAAACATTTGACACACAGCATGCAATTAATTTGCATTAATGTAATTTCTTTATTGCTGCTTAGAGATTGTGGTGACTCTCAAAACAGAGCCAATGAGAAACCAATGACAATCCATAAGAGAATCAATAAGGAATTGAATCGATAAGTGATATCAATAATGGAGTTTTTGGAATCTCTGTCATGCTAAAAAATGAAGCTGTTGCCAGTAGGAACTTTTATAGATGGTATTGCGTGGTGGATCCAAATCTGACAGTACTTTTCTGAGTTCATAATTCCATCAATAGTGACAAGCTCTCCAACACTGCTGGCTGCCCCAAGCCATGACAGAGCCTGCACCATGTTTTGCAGAAAACTGTTATATGTCTCGCCTGACCTCCTTCAAACATGGTTTGAATTAAAAATGTGGATAAATCACTCTCTGAGGCCCGTTGCCACTCATTTTTCAAACATTAAACCAAAGAAATGAAAACAAATTATGTATTTTTGTGACAAGCTGCTGTTAACAAAGTGGCTAAAGATACAATTTAAAATTGGTTCTTTGCTAAGTTGTCTGCTTAACACCGGTTCATCCCCTGAAATAGGTAAAATTCTTGAATTATTCATAGGTCAGTGTTAACTGTCTTAGTAAGCAAAAGAAACATTTCTCTGAAAATGGTCAGGTACAAGGACTGGACCGATAATGGGTAAAAAAAAGAAGGAAAAAAAAGCAATTGGCTTTGTTTTATGATTGTTAGAGCATTGAAATGAAATCAGTTAGCGGCACTTGGTGTGTCTTGTCCACTTTTTCTTATGTTCTTGGGGCATAGCAGGACATTGTCATGACTCACATTTGGAGAGTTTTATGTAATCAAGTGTCAAATAATTATGTATTGTGAATAAAAATGTTTAATCACACATTCACAGTATGAATGTGCTTTATCAAATGGCAGTGTTTTTCACACTGAATTGCAGCAGCTGCATTAGCAGCAATGATTTCTCTGCAGACAAAGAAATGAATATTGTGCTAATGTCATTGTAGGTGAAAAAAACTTGTATCACTTATACTAAGGACTTGGAGACCTAAAAGATATTACACTAACCAAAGTGCATTAAGGGGTTGCTGCATGGGGGTATACGGCACAAAGTACAGGAGATATTCTGACACTTTTGTAAATACAGAAAACAAAATATTGTAGTTAAAAGGGAATAAATAAGTTTGGGGTCAAAATACACTTCATCCCACACTACACATGCATTGAATACATATGAGTTCACACTATCCAGCCCTCTTCACTCAGGTGCCCTGATAGTAAACAAGGTCATGGTCTGTCATGCATGTGCGTCCCACACATGAGCACAGCTTTTGTGGCCAACGTAAAATCAATAAAACGCTGAATCTGATTTTATTGTTCTCCACAACATCCAGTCAACCCCACCTAAAAACAAAAATAAAACATAATCAAATTGGAGGTATGAGGTTTTCACATCATTTAATAATAACAGCTTCACTTACTGATGCTCTACAGTAAATCTGCACCCGATATCAGTTTCCTCATTGCATAGTAACATGTGTTTGTCATGACATTTGTTGTTTGGGGATCCATTACTATTACTGTGATTTCATTATACAATATATTATATTACACAGAATTGTGTTTCTTGCTGACAGGCATGGGTAAAACGATAACAGAGACAATATCATTTCACAATATCACCAATTTATTACCCATTACCTTCGTGCCTCTCCAAGAGTGGCTCCACAGTGTCTACGCAATACAGTGACAACATTTATTTCTTTTGTTTTTACAAATCGCCTGGCTCTATGGACATAGATGTGCATAGAGACAAGTTTGACTAGATATGCCACTATTTTTGGACAGGTAGTTGTTGGAAGAAGTGTAGTAAAAGATCAGAAATGTCCCTGAACATTTTTGTGGCTACATAAACAGGATTTTGTCCAGTAGTTGAAGGTGAAAAGCTGGTTGAGTTTGGTTGTGAATGAAACAAATGTAGTTAAGTTGTGTAATACAAAGCTGTCAGGACCTGATATGTGTATGCTGCTAATAACAAACAACAGATACATGTATCTGGCTCATTGTTTATTCATTATTGTTCCAAGGAAAAGAAAAAGAAAAGGATCTAATCAAAACACTGCAACACAATAGTTCATGGAGAAAGGAGGTCTGCCGCTCTGGATTTTATTCATGAGGCACACTGGAACCTGTGTGTGTCTGATGCTGCAGATTACCCTCTGACAGGTCTGCAGCCCTGGGAACAGAACAACAACAGGGACTGCACGATATCAACAAAACATGCTTCCAACAAACTGTTACCTACTTACACGGCAATGTCCTGATAGAAGGAAAACTATTACATATCTGATATTTTACATTCTAATATATCGTTTAAAAACAGTGTTTCAGAAGCCTCTTTTTATTTGTTGCCTGCTAATGACAATACTCTGCGGAAATTTTTAAGAAGTGGTTGTCTCCCAAATGTCATTATTCTAAAAAAATCATTTATCCGCCTGCATTATCTTCTTTGCTTTTGTTTATTCCCCTTATGCCTTTACAAAAACCGAATAATGAAACGAATTTCTGCAACAAGGAGGTGCAGTGTCGTGTTTTAAGTTGTTTCTCATATTTTCAGTTGTTACATTTTTACAACAGTCATTTGCTAAGTCACTCCACCGGCTAATAACCTACAGTAATTACTTGAAGTGCCAATAAAGCCAAGGGAGCATCCAACTGGTAGAACTTCAGTATTCAGTTGTGACCTGCTTGTAAACAAGCCCCTGAAGAAGCCCACCTCACCCCACCCCGTTAGAGTGAATGAGCTGGAGTATGGACGGGTGTTCCCCATAATGCTCATGTACCACCATAACAGCCTTTCCCATACAGTGCAGCAAATGTTGGCATGACAGAGTTGCAAATAATGCAGACCTACAGTACAGTTCTTGGTAATATTTGGTATGACCACATTTATTTTTCAACACAGTTTGAGCTCTCTCATGCAAGCTTTCTTGTCATTTCTTGGAGTAAAAGAGTCTCTAGGCTTCTTGAAGTACATTTAAAGCTCTTCTTTGGATGTTGGCTGCCTTTTGAATTGAATTGAATTGAATTGATATACCTTTATTAGTCCCACAAGGGGAAATTTCATAAGGCTGCCGACCTATTGCACGCAATGGCGGCGCCATCTTACCCTCTGACCATACATACATTACACAAAACATCACATGGGGAAGACAGGTCAGAGAGGTATAACAATGGAAAATACACCACATGAGGAAAGATAAGGAGAAAAAAATAACTCCCCCCAGACTGAGCTCCAACAGGGAGATCAGTTTGAGAACAGAAAAAAACACCTCTGCACATAGCACATAAAAAAACTCTTAATACACCAAAGAAACACATGACAAGCAACAGGGGTGGGTAAAGGGTGAGAGACAGCTGAATTAGACAGTACATCCGAGCCTGCGTGCGCTGGTCTCCTTGATCCACCGTCAGCATCAGAAGGGAATAAGCGTCAAAGGCGTTTGGAAAGGGAGGGGGGATGAGTGTGTGCATATCAGTGTATATGTATGTGTGTGCGTGTCCAGAGTTCAGCTGAGACAGTGTCCTTCGCCCTGCTAGCCTAAGTAAACAGTCTTCCAGCCAACCCAGGTGGCCTTGCATGGAATGGGAAGGAACAGACTAAACACAGTCGTTACCAGGGTGTTGTTGTTCAGCTCCAGCCTTGAGACTGCAGCTGGCGCCAAAGGGGTATCCGCATGAAGTGATGGTGGTTTTTACTTTAGTGCGAACAGCTATGAATTTCAAAGCAGTTCTACAGTCCAACACTGGTCTCTCAATCTCCCGTTGGAGAGCCACGAGCTTCGCCATACTTGCATTCTGTGATGCTGTCATTTCTTGTGCTCAAGGAGCCAATTCTGAGAACTCACGGCAGTGTGCCTCCCCGAAATGTCATCCAATTTGCGCCCAGAGATGTTATTCCGAGCTAGCCCTTCCGAGATGTATCCAGTCTGCAGTCAGAGATCTTATTCTGAGTATTCACAGCAGCCGTAGCCTCTCCAAGATCTTATTCGTGCTGCACTCAATGAGCCCATTTTGAGAAACTCACGCCTCTCCCATCGTTCCAATCCCAGCAGGCAGCCTTGTGGGGGTTTGAACAGCCGGTTCCGCTTTCTTAATTCTTCAATAAGTCAGGGCCAAGCCAGCTCCGATCCGCCAGAACCCTGTTACCATGTTTCCGAATAGGTAGATATCTTCAGCACTCAGGCTCACCCAAGCCCAAACTTCTTGTTGAGAAAGGGGTGTCAATTGCATTTAGGGACCAGTTGATCCAATCCATAATTCCTCTTTTAGGTTTTAGAGAACAGACTGTGAGAGAATGTTCCAGGGAAAAGTAATACAAAAAAACACGAGACTAGACAAGGACATAAGAGGCTAAGCAGGGAAGCTAAGGGAGAGGAGGAGGAGGAGAGGAGAAAAGTGCGACCGCCTTCGTCTAGCTCTCTGTTAAGATGATCCCACACTGCTTCAATAATGTTGAGTTCCAGGCTCTGGGGAGGCCAATTCCCAATAACTGATAATAATCTGTTGAGGTTTTTTTTATCCAGGTATGCCTTTGCTGTATTGCCAATGTGTTTGGGATCATTGTAATGCTAAATAATGAAGCCATTGCCAATGTCCAGATGGCATTGCATGGTGGATCAATATCTGACGGCGCTTTCCCTTTCTGTGCTTTGAAAGATCCCCAACACTACTGTCTGAAATCCAGCCCCAAACCATTAGAAGTGATGGATCAAAAATATTTTTTCATGTCTGTCAAACTGTTTTATGTTTGGCATTTTTCACACATTCACATTCAGCCAAAGAAATGGGAACGTGCCTATATATACAATTGCCGATTTTTTTTTTGCTAAATTGACGTTATGTGTAGATATATCACTTTATTCTTGAATGATTCATAGGTCAGAGTTAAGTGGTTCATCAAGTTAACAAAAATAAATTTATAAAATTCCTCTAAAAACAAGCAGATTCAAGACTCGTGCTTTGCATACCCCCCCCCCCCCCCCCCCCCCCCACACACACACACACACACACAAATCTCAAACTTTAGCTCCACAACTAAGTAGAAAATATGTGAAAGGCATAGTGAGACACAAACATAAGCAATATTGCGCAACTACCTTGTATTCAATGCACCATTTTGAGAAGTCTGCCACTCAAACGAGAAATTCTGAACTTAAAGAGCTGCACATACTTTTTCTCTCTTGCACCCTGTAATTTCAAAGTCTCCAAAGGCAACATGACAGGCCACTCATTCACACTGGTTCTGTTCGGTCTTTCGAATTTTTAATCTAACATGAGGAAATTGATTTGCTATGAATAAGGAGCCAACAACGGCAAACAGCTAAGTAAATACACGCCAGGCAAACCTGATCAAGTCAGAGGCTGCCAAACATTACACCGAAGAACATGTGCCATGTGTTCATGAATGCAGCATGCAGCCACAGATTACATTTTGCCCTCTGCGACCTGGTAACCATGGCAACAACACATGCATGGTCATCGTAGCAGAGTAAAAGTCACCCTCCTGCTCAGATGAAGGGAACAAGAAAAGTAGATGGATGAAATACAGTGAGGGGCCAATAATGGATGCGTGCAACAAACTACAGATGCATAAAAACAAGGTTCTGCTGCTGCTGTGCTCTGCTCTTGTGACTGACAGTGTGTAATGAATTGCCATAATCCCTCAGACTGCATGTCACTACATAACTCTATCCTCCCACTCTGGGTTTTTAACTTATAGCTCACTCAGCCTACTTTGTGTGCTAATCGCACTGCCATGCTTTCTTTCACATTTGCATTTGCATAATGACAATGACAGGAGGAATGTGTGCTTGTGTGTGCGAATGTGTTTGGGGAATCTAAAGTGTCCCTCTGCTGCATCTGTTAGGACTGTTATACAGTTTTTCTTGGGTATTCTCATTCAGCGTCATGAGACTAATTCTGCCATTAAGCTGGAGATCCTACAAATGACTCGCTATTCATTACCGCATCATCTACTAATTTGAAAGGCAATATTTAATAGTCATACACCAAAAACAATGAGATCATCCAGGCACTCAACTACAGGAGCCCTGTGCTCACATTAAAGTGATAAGATCCATCTGCCAGACAATATATCAGAACAAGATTTAAATTAAATAACCAAAAAGGTGTCATGGTCCTGGCAAGCCCCACTCTTCTTTCTCTTTCACTCTTCCTCTAGATTCCCCTTTTCTCTCATTTAGTGTTCGGAGCAGGTTTTCTGGTTCTCAGCTCCATCTCTGGGCAGGGCGGTGCCGGCCCCTCTGACCCAGCTGGCACACAAATCCTTACTCTTCTCATTACTCCTTAGTTCAATGGATTTAAGGCCATGCTAATTTATCATCTTTTGCCAGATTATTGTTGCCTCTATGGTGGTAAATTGGCCTCACAAGCTGTATGCCTCTTTCTGAAATCTTACCTGTTCCTGACAAAACTCTCTTGGGCCTCTCTTAGTTTATGTCCCTGCTTGTGCTTAGATGGATCCCTCAGAGGAATCGATTTACTTTCAGCTAAATCGCCTGTGATCTTCTCAAGCTGGTCTCAGTAAGCCATTCATCATTTTTACCTGTAGTTACCTGCCTACCCACTTCCCACCTTTTCGTCCTCTGAATTTATCCTGGCAGTTCTCCTCCACCTTCAGCCTAAGGAAAAGATTTAAGTGGCCTCCCTGGAGAATAGCTGCCCAGTCCCAGAAAAAGCCTTGCCTGACTTCAATCTGTCAGCCTCTGAGTCCAGATTCCTGAGGTCCTTTCAAATGAAGTCTTTTTAAACTAGTCACTGGTCTCTTGGGTCGTGCTTTAGAGTCCTTCTGCTTTGATATTAGACAAACGGGTAAAAAGAAAGACGTTTCCACCTGTTCAGTGTCTTCTTTTAAACCCTCTATTTTTTATAGCTATAGACTTTGCCTGATCTCACACAATCTGCTGACTGCTAGTACTTTAATGAAAACAATGACTTGCTTTACTGAAATACTTGAAGAAGCTATTAGAAATACAGAAAAAAAGCATTGGTTAAAGCAATGTAAAGAGGGCTTATTAAAAATGTATGCAGTTTGATTCAGATCCACTTTCATAAAGTCATTAGATAAAGTCAGTACAAAGTTATTAGTATAGTTGTTTTCAAAATGGACATGATTTGTTATTACCACATTGTCCCCATTTAATAGCAGCCCTTCAAAAAATACTAGTAGCACCACTTTGTGTTTTAAAAGTTTCTGATGAAACTAAGGTGTCTTCTAGTTTACTCTTTCACACATGGGCAAACACACACAATGCTGCCAGCTTGGGCATTTCAGCAGGGAAGTGCACAATATAGAATAAAAAGTGTATTGGCTCTTGTCTTCAAAGATGGAAACTGTCGATCACTGATCATGACACCATATATAGTGGCATGTGCATTAAGCATCAAACACGAGGAAGCTGTCAAGGTTTAACTGTGTGGGAGGCAGAGTAGGGCCAAATTACAGGACTTAGAGACAAGGGATTACCTAAAAGAGGTAGTTTTATTGTTGTTACTACTCAATTTTACACAAATTCAGACAAAGAATGAAACTAGGTGCAAAGAACAAAGGAACAAATAACTAGGAAGAAACTAGGAGGAACTAGGAGATGAGGAGATTGGAGACATCTGGTGAACACAGCTGAACAGAATCTAACAGGGGAAACCAAAACAAAGGACAAGAGGCTATCATAATAATGAGGAAATCACTAACAGTGAAACCAGGACTAAAATATACAAACTTGAGACAAACACAGAAGATAAGAAACAAAGAAAAAAGAGTGGAAAGACAGACTAGGAAGACCAAAAGGGGAATAATCATCACCTATCAAGTAACAAACAGCACAGAAAACTGAATCATCATAAGCCCAGGAATGTAAATATAACATTATGACCAGATGACTAAATAATACAGAATATAGGATCCAAAAAATACAAAACCAGAAAAACCCAAATTTCCCAGGAATTCAAAACCCTCATCTAAAACCACGACAGAAGCAGTGCATTCCCGTCTTTCCAAAAACATGGACACGGACAGATATACCTCATTGTTATTACAAAGACATCAGGGCAATGTGTCCTGAAGAATTAGCTGACTCAAGAGCCTGGTGAGATATTTGTAAAGCAGGCTTCATTCATTCATCCAACAATGTCACTTATCCAATTCAGGATATCTGGAGCCTATCAGAGCTGTGGACAAATTGCTAGTCTATCACAAAGCAAACACGGAGAGCTAAACAACCAATCACGCTCACATTCACACACATGCAAAATATAGTTTCACAAAACTGACCTAACTGTGAGAGGAAGCCAGAGTACCTGGAGAAAACCTCCACAGGAACATGCAAACTCCTTGCCCTGTGTGGAAGCATCTGCATTCACTGTGTTTCTCCACTTATTCTGCATTCTTCTTATTTGTAAGTACAGCAGATCAAAGGTCACAAAGAGGACAGCAGGGATTCACATAATTCTTGCTTTTAGTGAGTTAAGTTCATGCTCATTTTCCATTTTCAGAATTTTATGAGATGTCGTTTTCTGAAAGCCTCAAACCTGCACCATTGCTTACAGGCTTGAGACAGTGATAAAGAAAATTGTATTCTTGAATTAAATCAAGGATTATATTCCATCCAGACAAGACGGATAATTAAATCTCTCCAAATTCAAGGGTCATTCGTGGTAACAAAGAAAAAAATCTTCTCAGGCTGAGTCGCCGTTCCCATGCATTTTATGTGTTTTGGTTTTGATAGATCCAAATAAAATATTGATGTGTGTTTACAGACATTTCTTAATATCACAGTTTTGTTCTTTTTTTTTAAAATTTTCTGCTAGTGCCAAAGGGTTTCTTCCACACTGCAGAGGCGGTTGTGAGAACAGGGCATGCATGGGGAGAGGTTATGTAACAAAGAAAGCAAAGTGCTGCATGTTTTAGTGCTGCCTCAGCATTTTGTTTTTAAGATGTTTTTGCCCAGTATGTGTTGCAGTCCCAGACAGTGACAGCCCTGAGTGATATAATCCAAAATATAAACATTTAATTTTCTCTTAAAAATCCACTTTTTCCATTAGGGTTCTGGAAAACTGTTTCTTATCTCATCTGTTTCACACAGTTTAGGTAATTACAGGCTGCTGCATACCACCAAATTACCCAAATCACTTCTCTTCTTAGCGCCTGACAAATTGCAGCATTGAGAAAGGTAGGAGGTTCTCCTTCCTCTGCCTTAATTTGGGGTATTTTTGTGGCACACAGATATTTGTAAGGTGAATGTTCAATACATGGCTGAATTATTGATAAATTTGATGAATTTTACAGTGGAAAGTTCAGAGTATTCCAGGTCAAAAAATTCAAAATGCATGCCCATCATAGGAGAATATATGATGTCCAGCACCTAGACTATGAAATCACATGTAATATTGGAATGGAGTCTGAACTCTACATGAGATGAGTTGTGTGGAGTTGAGGCAAATCTTGAATGTAATTAGTTAGTTAGTTTATCTGGTCTGGATGGGCCTGGGCCCCCTTTCCCTGGCGGGTCGCGGAGTATGGGGGTGCCTACTGGGGTCAGCGGGGGAGCTGGCCCCAGGGAGGGGTCACTTGCCCCTCCCTTCCTTCCCTCCCCATCTCCAGCTGCCTCCCTCTTCCCGCTCCACCACAACCACCCTCACATGCAGGGCCTTGGAGTAGGGGTATGTCACCAGGGTGCAGAGGAGGCTACCCCCCCTCTGTCCCCTTCTGGCTGCCTCTGCCTCAATTTTATCCCACAACTTAGACATTCACATTACTCACACTCTCATTACACATACATATAGGATCTTGGGGGTGGGCACGATACACGGAGTCCAAAGTACCATCAGGGTGTACACCCCACCCCTGGCATCGTTGCCCACCTCTCAATTTTAAATACACGTAGACATTGAGGGCTAGCAGGAGGGACCATGCGCTTACCTGCTGCTCTCTGGCAGGTAGCTCCATGCCCTCCTGGGTTTTAAATGCACCTTAGAACACACATGCATCAACATTACAATGAGCGGGTGGAGGGAGGTTTGGAGTCTTCTCTCACCCCCGTTCTCTGCGACCTGCTGGAGCAGGGGGGCTAGGACTAGGAGGAGGAGTTGGCCGTCCGACTGCGGTCTGGAGTGTGGAGCCTTCCTGCTGCTGCGGAGTCGGGGCGGTCTGCCTCCCCCCACCGCAGGGAAAAGGGAAACACCACCTGGGTCTGGGTGCAGTTCCCCCCTCCAGGGGCGGGGGCACCTAGACCCGGTTTGTAGAGTACGCTTGGGGAGTGTGATCGTGTGTACAACGTCTCTTTATGTCTGTCTCCACGTTGGTTGAGTGTGGAGTAAGTGCATATGAGAGCATGAGGGTGGGAATGGATGTTTGTATCTGTGTGTGCCTGTATGTCTGTGTCTATATGTCAGGTTGGGTGTCAGGCGCCACCTCTCTGGGGACATCTCAGGCCCTCCAAGGTTTGGAGGCCTATCTCCCCCTACCACCACTTCCCCTGCCAGTGGCGGACCCCCTCAGACATCGGTGCGTTGGTGGTTCTTTGTGTCCGGGGATGGGCGTCCAGGTACACACCGGCTCACTCCTTGGCGGCCGCTTATCGGGGCCTGGAGCCTGGGGCTCGCTCGGGCCACTTCGGAGGTGGGGTGCCCCCGGCCTCTCGGCCTGGGGCTCGGTCACTCAGGCGCAGCTGGCTGCCGGCGGAGCTCACGGGCGCGTCACTGCAACTCCCCCTGGCTTCTGCTCCGCGGCTGCTGAGTGAGCCCTCATCTGGGACTCTCCTCAGCTCTTTCCGGGACAGTGGCGCAGCTGCCCCTCTGTTGGTCTTCCTTGGTCTCTTGTGTTCTGGGGGCCTCTGGATGTCTGGAGTTTTGATCTCCTCCACACCTGCTTCACGCCCTGGAGGACGGGGCTGTGGCCCCCCCACACCCTCTACCAGATTATTACATGAAGGAACCTTTTAAAAAAACAAAAAACAAGCGCGTCCATGCTCACAGGTGTACACACGGGTGATCACACCCACAAACTACACCCTTTTTGGCTCCTACCTCAAAGCACACTGTGTTCTGTTGATCTTATGTGCTGCACAATAATGTTTAACATTTAGTATTTACTGTCATATTCCCATATATCATTGTGATGTTGTTTATTCTATTACTCTTGTTCTCTTCTGCTTGCTTTCTTTTTTCTTTCTCAGCAGGTGATCCAGGTGATTGATATATGCATTTTTTTTTCTCTGCCCGTTCTGTTGGTTTTTGTCTTTTGCCCTTCTCCCCCGTCCCTCTTCTCAGCTGTTTCTCTTTCCCTCTTTCTTTCTCCCCTTCTTTCCCCCAGTCAAGTCTGTCCTGTATTCAGTAAGTGAAAATAAAATAAACAATAAAAGGTGAATCAAATGGACCATTACGGCAAGGCTGGGATGGTCAGTTTGGTAAAGTAAATCCGTTGGGCATCTTTCTTTGCCTTTAGACAACAATTTAAAAAAAAAAAAAAAAAAAAAAAAAAAAGTTAGTTTATTTGCTTGTTTTAATCAATTTTAAATCATGCTTTTTATTTGTTGTTTCTAATGTCTCTGTAAAGCACTTTGAATCACCTTGTTGTTGAATTGTGCTATACAAATAAACTTGCCTTGCCTTGCCTTGCCTAATTTAAAAACCTACCTAATTTTAACAGCATAATATCCAATCTTATTGCATATCCAATACAGCATTAATGGGATATTATGCGCAAAAACATTGCAAATGATTGCCATTTAAGTGGCTTTTATGATCAATTTTGCTGTCGCCTATTGTGGACTCTGGATAGCCGACAGCAAGTGATTGAAAATTAAAATAATAACCTAATAAACCAGAGAGCCAGGAGCCTTGTTGCTCCTTTGCAGTATTGCACTTCATTGTTGTTCAGCCTCAACATTGTGCCCTGGTTCAGCTAATGCAACTTGTGAAGCTATCAGTGTCTCTGAAAAGAAGTGCTTGAAATTATAGTTCAAAACTCTTCACTGGAAAATATCTTCTTGGCAACTGGAGAGCCGGCGTCATTAGTTCCAGCATTCGGGTCTCACGGGTGGAAAAGTTCTTCTCCAGCACCTCAGCAAACGGCATTTGAGGTACCAGGTTCATCTGGCTGTGAAAAACCTGCTGCTGGATCTGGTTAGCGGCTCCTTGACAGCTCTATGCACACTTGAAAAGAATGAATAACCCTCAGTAGCGTGAAGGGATTGTGTAAGCAAGCTGTCTACTGTGGCAAACGGTGCTTGTGCAGTTATTTTTATATCGTTCTCTGAACTGCAGAAGTTAGAGAAAGTTGCTGGAATAGGAAGATACTTTAGTACAAACATGAAAGACATATTATTTCTGGAGCACGTTGATGTTCTGAACAGATGGTCATTACTAACAAGTTAATTTCCATTTACTGAATAAAAATGTTGCCCTTCCTAAGCACCCTTTTCAATATGAAACCTTTCGTGTTACGGCAGTTCAACTGAAAGCTTGATTTTTTTTAAAAAAATGTCAGCGCCATGCCATTCTTCTTCGACTTCCATGTGTTAAAGTGAGGAAATACCTTCTGAAAAGCGTACAACAGATGCTTTGTGGAGAGTTCTTCCACCACAATTTGCTATTCCTGGTATGTATGTCTGCAATTTGGACGATGGTTAGTTGCCCAGCAACACAAGCTGCAGTTATTGTGATCCTTTTAACGTGATGCTGGCACACAGGCACTGAAGATGCAAATACAGGTCAGTGAGTCAAGGTCCCCTTCCCGTCTCCTCTAAATTGCGCATCAATTAGGAACGCATATGAGGGAATCATATACTAGAAGTCAAACATGTTCTCTGTTCACTGTTACATAACTTAAAACGAGGGAGAAAGAACCTGTTGTAAAACTTCAGCATCACTTTTTTAAGCAAGAGTTCAGATTTCTTGCCAAATTCAGAATCATTGTTTGTTTTTGTTTTTTTAACAGTTTCGCTGCCAAAGCAGAGCCTCATATATGCACAAAATTTTACACCAAACATGCCCACAGGACTAAATGGGTGAAAAGCTGAATTATTTATGAAGGTTTAGCAGCAGATTTATTTTTTGATTGATCATTTTTACTGTAGAAGTCAACAGACTCTCTGCAATATACCATCTGGCATTCAGTTACACAAGAAAAATTAATGTGAGGTGATGTGTGCAGGGAGCCCCACAGGACCCACAGGACTGCATTTGATTTCAAGAACATAAAAGAACAATAAGCTTTGTGGAGAAAAACACAGACAGGGATATTTTTGTGTCAACATCAGCATTTGTCTTGAAAGGCTTTGGCCTTTAGCATCTTGCCTCATTGTTTCAGTGATGTTTAAGTAGATGTGGGAGCTAGAAACAGAAAATATTGCAAGCAATACTTTAAAACATCAACCTGCTAATAACTGTCTATTTGTGAACTGTTTTTGGTCAGCGTTCATGTCAATAACATGGTTTCCACTTTGCTTTCATAGCAAGCTGTGATGGAAAAATACATCTAATTTCCTGAAACTGCTGCTAATGATCATCTTTTCATCAGGCGAAAAATAATAAAGAAAAGAAAGTATGCATCAGACTTTATTTCTATTATGAGCAGCAAGCTGATGTAATTTGGCAAGATAGGAGGTGCCTCTGTGGCGAAGGCAGACAAGTTAATTCTTGATTAGCGTCACATACAGAGTGTTGCAGGTAAACAGGACACCTTGTATTAACATCTAGCTGGCCGATATCTATTTTCTGACAGTTTCATTTCCACACAGGTGGCACCTGCTTTCTGGCGAGCATGACAAGATAGCAGAAGCACCTGGACGCGAACTACAAATATATCAGAGTCATTTCCCCTTTTTAGAATTTTCCGTGTGTGCATGCGTGAGTGACAAAGTAAGCAATATCTGTGTTGTCCTACATGGCAGGGAGCATGTGATCTAACACCCCCACTACTCATCGACTGGCGTGCAGCGCAGCGAGTGTTTGAAGAGAGCAGCAATAAAAATGTCTTTGCAGCAGCACAAGTTGAGAATGTAAAGCACGTTTTTAAACGAGAGGTGCTGAAAGCACCAGATAAAAAGCCAAAGTGAATATTTCAGCATAAAGGATTATCTTTTTTCTCTCTCACAAAAACCGTTAAGAATAAAGGCCTAATCGCAGGTTCGAAAGGCTTCAGATGGCGCAAATGAATTCACATGCACACAAAAAGCTGCCTTCCAAGTATAGTATTTGCCACTGAGATGAATGTTATCCAACTGATAATGAGCTGTTGGGCTGCAGCGAGTTGAAGTCTCCAAAAGGGAAAATGGGTAACCACAAAGTCAATGTGATAGGAAGCGAGGGAGGGCTCTTGTGGGGTTTTTTTTTCTTATCAAAGCAACGCCACATAATCATATCCTTGGGCAACAGCTTATTATACAAGGTGCAAACCCCAGTGCTTCAGCAGACGCACACACTCACACACATTCAAACATAACCGTGAAGAGCTTTTTGTTTTCAGCTGAATTTCTGTATTAGTATCTACAAAAGCATCCCGTTTGTTAGAAGTAGGAATCAGGGGATCTTTTGTGGTTTGGTGATGTTGTTGCTCAGTAGTCGTGTTTGCAGGGAAGGACACAGTGGGAGTTAAATGCGAGAGCTCAGTTCACTTGTATGGATTACCTTCTTCAGCTCTCAGACGTTTATTGATCGGTCCATCTTTGTCTGACTGCTGCGTGTCACTCTCCTGTGAAGAGAGAGGGAAGTGCACAAGGAACAAGGAAGGGGCAGATTCCCCCATGTGCACACGTGTTTGTGCACATGTACTTAACCACATATAGATATAGAAAGAAAGTGGGCACAGAGAGGGAGGGGGAGCAATAGAATCTAGAGACAATTATTAAAACCGTCACTTCTCCAAAGACACCCGCTTAATTAATCAATCAATCAAATGCCAACAGTAAAATCCAAAGCAACGGAGAAAGATATCAGATATCACACACACACACACACACACACACACACACACACACACACACACACATATATATATATATATATATATATATATATATATATATATATATATATATATATATATATATATATATATATATATGTAATAGAGCTCCTAATTTCACCACACAGATTGTTATCTAAAAAGCTCTTCACCCCTGTGTTATTTGTCCTGCTGCTGCTCCGTATGTGAGACACAGGTAAGACTCAATGTTGTGGGGACCTAAAGTTTTATTGAGACTAAAAGGTAGCACCACAATGTGAGTCATTACATTGTAAAGCGAACGAATGTTTTAATATTTTGGGTAAGGGTTAGTATTGGGCGAGTAGTGAATCTGATAAAGGTTAGAATACACCTTAGAAAACAAACATAGGAAGCTGTAATAGAGACTAAAGTCGTGCATCTAAGTGCTTGAAAACCTCCCCGCCAAATAGGTCTTCTCTCCCCGAGGAGAAGTTCCCCTTTTTCGTGACGGAATGCTCCACCAATCCCATAATAATCTTGAATCCTGCAGAAGGAAGAAAAGGCTGACAAGAGAGTCACAGTTAAGTCGAGGACACACCTACGCGGTCTATTATCTATGAGTAATATTGTGAAGGTACCCTTTGTGATATTTCTCTGGAAAAAAGAACATCTAATTCTGCCATGTGCAGTTGTTATGTATGTTTGGCACATCCCATTCTGAACAAGCAGCGTTCAATAGCTTACACAACTTCAGCCCCACCACCTGCAGCTCCCTGTGAGCACCTGTCATTGTCCTCGTTGGTTTTCTTGTGCTCCTTTGTGTTTCTTGTTTGTTTCAATCATTTATTTATGAGTTATTTATGATATTTATGAGTTTATTTTTGTTTTTTTCCTATTTTTCAATGGATGTTGGCGTCCCTGTGTATCTAATTGTGGTTTTCACTTCCTGCCTTTGCCCCCCAACATCACCAATGCTTCATTTTCTTTAATTTGCATATCTCGCCTTTCTGTCTTTGTTGTATTATATATGCATTTCCCCAGTGTTCTTTGTAGCCCTTTAGTTTTTTTTGTATCAGTGCTTCTTGATCCTATCCTGACAGTTTCACATGGGATTTCTGTTACCAGTAACTTCATTTAAATATCTGTTGTGTTAGTGTATCAAGCCTGATGCCAGTGTCTGCGACTAGGTCCACTTTTTGTCCAAAAAGGAGAAGTGGCTGACAGAGATACAGCCTAATAACTGCCATCTGCATCTCATTAAATATAATATGGCTTTTCCAGCTTGTTATTATTATTACACACCATCTCAGTAAAGACACCAAACAGAGCATCAGAATGGAGAAGAACAGGGATTTAAGTGACTTTGAACATGACATGGTAGTTGCATGACAGGCTGATTTGAGTATTTCAGTAACTGCTGATCTACTGGGATTTTCCCCACACATTCATCTACAGAGAATGGGCCAAAAAAGAGAAAATCTCCAGTGAGGGTAGTACTCTGAGTGAAAGTGCCTTGTTGGTGCCAGAGGTTGGGGGAGAATGGCAAGATTGCTTCAAGCTGATGTGAGGGTAACTGTAACTTGATGGGACAATGGGACAAGCTTGGAGTGATGACTCAATTTCTGAAATATCTGCTATAATCGTAGGGTCGGAATTTGGTGCAAATAACATGAAAACATACATTCTATACTTCTTTGTATCACCAGTTCAGACTGGTGGTGGTGTAATGGTGTGGATAATATTTTCTTGGCACACTTCAGTTCCCTTTGTCCCACGTGAGCATTGTTTAAACACCATAGACTACCTGAATATTGTTGCTGACCACCATGTACCCATCTTCTGATGGCTGATTTTAGCAGGATAACTAAGTAAAACTAAGCTAAGCAAAGTCTCAATTTATTATGAACCATTTTCATATTTTTATTAAATAGAGTTATTGCAGGTTGGGGCATAAATGCGTTCAAGACTGTAGTAAATTAATCGTGCCCTGTGTGAATAATGTGATGGGCGTTAGAAGGCATGATGAATAAAGTGTCAAATCCAAGATTTTCAGAGTTGGCTTTGTATATGGAAGAAGATGTAACAAGGCAGGTATTGTCACACCTGCTGATTTTATATGCAGCGTTCATGATCACAGATGCAAGCTTAGTCAGCGATGCCCTTGTCTGCCACCACATTAATCTGAATTAACTCCCTCTTGCTGAGGTGTACAGGTGTGAAAGAGCAGTGTGGAAAAGATCACACTGAGGGAGGGGGGGGGGGACTATAAGATAACAGGAAGGATATGTGAGGGTGAAAAATCTAACGTATGAAGGGATTATCTGACATCCATAACTTTTCCATTACAATGTTTTTTTCATTAAATATTTTAAGGTTTAAACATTTGTGAATAAAATATGAGTTCATGAGTGTTGTGGAAATTTTGACACAAGCAGGTTGTCGTTATTTAGCCCTTTCAAAGGGGGTCAAACAATACAGAGTACAGCAGCAGTCTGCATGTTTCCTGATCCTCCAGTCCTCCTCTCCTCCCCTGTGTCTTTCTGTGTTCGTGCTAATCACACCTTCTGTTACAGCTGTTCCTCCTTCTTTGCTTCCCGCTACAGCACACCTGTGATAATTAACTCACCGGTTGACAATTCTGTGATCAGCTGTTGCTAACTACTTAAGGAGAAGGAAGCCCGTCAGCTAATGCTGAATTGTTAAGCTGGAAACAGTCTGTGTTGCTGGCGCTTCTTACTAGATGCTTTGTGGTATTTTGCTCCTGTTTCTTACCTGTTTTTTTCTCTCGTCTGCACAGGACTCCTGCTTCTCCATCTGACGCGACTTACTGAGAGACAGAGAGAATATTTTCCTGTAGGAATCAACTCTGTGGGTTTACCTGTGGGAGCCAAGAAATCCTCTGACTACTATTGCTTGCCTTTGCATTACTGTTGAACAGCCACTGTAAATAACCGCACTGAACTTATCATCCTGAGTCCGCATCGTGTCCTGCAGAACTCTCGAGTTATGATAGCATGACATTTGACATAGAAGAAAATCAAGCATAGAACCATTGGACAGAGCTGGGGTAATGAGACACCGTTTAACACAATCATTACAATAAAGAGACAACAGACACAAAAAACTGGTACAGGACATAAAAAACAAAGACGACTGGTATAGGCCTGATTACTAATACTTCTCAAGATGTATGAGAAAAGGAAACCCAAAGGAACCAAGAAGTAAACAAAACAATAAAGAAGAAAACAGAAACACAGAGAGACTTTTACTGCTACAATTACTACTATTAATAATAGTAATAGTAAGAATAAGAATAATAGACAATTAACAAAACCGGAGACTAAACAACATTACAAAAGTCAGCCTGAGTATTAGAATCATAAGGGAAACAGGAATTAAAAACTTTAAGTAGTAGAACAATAGAAAAAAATCTAATATACAAATATATTAACTAAAGATTTCTAATTCAAAAACCAGTCCCAGAGACCATACTGAATATAAGTGAGGTCTGTGGCATTGATGATCGGGTAGTTTGTCCTATGTGGGATAGTGCGGATCGATACTGAAATATCGATTCCTCCGATACCAGTCATTTATGTTCTAGAATCGATTCTCACATTAAAATATCGATATTTTAGTAATTTAGGGTAAATTTGTAGTTTATCATTAACAAGAACACAGTGGAAAGAAACTATATCATTCGGATTGTCTACATTGGAAGGAACTACTTCCTCTTCCGCCTTTCATAGTCATGTGCGAAATATGGCTGTATAAATGTGTCGCAGCCCCTTGGTGTGCGCACTCACAACAATGACTGAGCGTAATTGGAGTCATGTGCGGACGTATTTTACATCCACAAACAGTCGAGACGTGGTTTGCAATACATGTGGCAAGAAAGTGAGGTGTTGTGGCAACACCACAAATTTGTCAAACACCTCAGAGTAAATCATATCAGAGAATCGACGAGCGTATATTGAGGCGAACTGAAGAGGAGGAGTGGACATGAACAGGTGCTGCTAGGGCGAGACAGACGTCTCTCACGGAGTCCTTTAGTGCTGCAGGCAGGCAAGGTGTTCAAATAGCGCACAACTTCAGGTTTTTTATTTCTATATGATGAACTCTGCATTATGAAGTGATAAGAACAAGTAATCTGATGTCCTGTAATCATTATGATGCTATAATTTGAGATACAATAAAAGATACAATAAATAAAATACAGTTTTGTACAAAGTATCGGTATCGGATCAGTATCGTCGATACCACCCTGAATTTTACTTGGTATCAGATCGGAAAGGAAATCAATGGTATCGCACATCACTAGTGTGGGAGAGCTGACTTAGTGTTTTTTAACAGCAGTAATGATCAGACTGTGTTACTCTTGCACCAAACTATCTTCAAAATATTCTCTTCAAACGTACAAAAAGATGATAGATTTGCTTTTTGCTTTCCAGCAGCCTGAGACATTATTTTAGACTTAGTCATTCTAACAGTGACCTTTGAGAAATACTGTGATTGAAATAACATCAGCATTGATCCAAATCCAACAGTTTCTTAAAACAACTAAGCCATTACAGCAGGTCAGGCATGGACATTATTTTTTCTGCAGAAATGATTGTCAGAAGGTTATCAGGAAGTAGAGCAACCCTCATTTATTTGAAATGCAAGGGAAATATTGTTATTTAACTTACCTTATTCATTTAATTGACATTTTATTACACTGAAATGCTGCTCTAAACTGCATTGTGTGTTATAAATGATGTTCTTTGTGACTTTGGTCCCCTGTGTAACAAGCTTCTCCCATGTATTTTTTGGAATATCCACCACCTTTCTCATGATGATCATTATCCCATGATTTTCATGGAGCTCCTGGCCATGGGTGATTGATGGTCACCTTATTACAAAGGTTCATGCTGATGATCTTGTAGCCCATGCCAGCACTGTGCAGGTCTACAGTCTTGTCCTGAATGTCCTTTGACAACTCTTTTATCTTGCTCTCAGTGGTGGAGATGTTGGAATAGGACAAAGTGATACTGTGGACATGATAAATTTAAGTTACTTCAATTAAGTTTAATTCAATTTGATTTATATAATGCCAAATCACAACAACAGTTTCCTCTAGGTACTTTATATACTATGTATAAGATAAAGACCCTACAATAATACAGAGAAAACCAAACAATTAAACAACCCCCTTGAGGAAGGACTTTGGTGACAGTGGGAAGGAAAACTCCCTTTTAACAAGAGGGTCTGCTTTTCAGGAGTATCTGTAATTGATTAATCCATTGTTGATTCTTGGTTTTTGTTTGATATCCTGTCTCTCTACATTAAAATTAAACCACAATGAAAATTAGAGACTTTATTTCTTTGTAAGTGAATAAATATACAAATTCAGCAGGGGGTCAAATAAGTATTTCTCCTAATATGGGCGTATTATGTGCATGCATCTGTGTGCACCTGCAGGTGTTTTGCGTGAGCAGGCGCTTTTGGACAAGTTCATTTCGCTCAGTTGTTCATGGTGATTGATTTTTGCAGGGCTCAGTTGACTGAGCAGGAAATGAAAGACTCCAGTCGACGGATAATGCAGCCTTTTTCCTTTTGAGCTTAATTATCCATCAAGAACCAGTGACTAGAACAACTCGACCCTACAATGAACATGAAGCACAGGGTTAATTAGACAGATGCTTGAGAGCAACATCAGTTATAAAGATTGACACACGATTAGCATTTGTGTGGAAACAAACTATGCATTATTGGCTATCCCCTGAACACAGTGAGAGTAACTGATACAAAAACAATGTGCAAAAAGGCTGCAATTAACTGGACTTCACTGAATCCCAGAGAGCAAGGCTGTTAAAGCATTGTCCCATGCAAGATGTATAATTCTCCTTTTTATAAGTTGTTTCAAACAGACTTTCTAAAATGTGTGCTGTCTTCATAGTAGGGGAGACCGGGGATAGTTGTAACGTGGGTCAGTTGTAACACTTCCAATTTCTCCAATCAGGGCTAAGTTTCAAATGATGTGACTCATCCTGTGCATGCCCAATTCAGTTCTGCTATCACATGTGAAAAATCAGCACATTTTGTCAAACACAGACAATTTAACACGAAAAAAAGTAATTTGTATGCCAAAAAGTAAGTTTTTCTACTTTATTTCAATTTCTAATAGCATTATCTGCTTTGCAGTTAAACTCATCAAACTTGAATTATGTTATTTGTATGTCTATGGGGATATATTCTGTGTAGGTCTTTAGTGCTAATGTTTTAGCCGTTGGCTGTAATGTAAGCTAGTTCATGGCTATAGGAGTCTGGGTCAGTTGTAACAGCAACAGTCTGGGTTAGTTGTAACAATAATGCAGATGTTACAACTTACCACACTATTACTTTAACTTATATTAAACAAGTTGGGGCAACGACATCAGCAGAGAGAGGTTCACTGGTCACATTTGTATATGCGGTTAATGCCATTGGCAACACAATTCCTCCACTGTTTGTGTTCCCACACATACATTATGCAGACCTCTGTGTCAGAGATGGACCAGTAGGAAGCACTGGTAGTGGAAATAAGTCAGGATGGGTGCAAGAAACAGATTTCCTCATCTTTCTGAAGCACTTTGCAAACCACATCAAGGTAAACCCTGAAAGAAATAATGGAATTGCGATGCTGGTGAACAACTACATTTTTTCAGCTTCATTGTTATGTTTAAAATTGGTGCAAGAGCTGTAGGTTATAATGCCCACTGAGCCAATGAGGCCAAACTCAAGGAAGACCAACCAAAATTAATGAAATATTCATTTGCAGAAAATTCCATAATTTGTCTTTTTTGGGGGGTTGGAATATGCTCTTTGTGTTTGAGACCATACCATGCAATGGGTAACTGTGCTGCAGAGAAAATAGCTGCACTATTTAATAGCAGAGACATGTAAATACTTTGCATTACATTTTGAATCCACTACCTTTAAAAGAGCTCCAATTTACAGACAGAAATGTCAAAAATGTTACAACTATCCCTGGTCTCCCCTAATTCGTTTTTAATGATTTTTTTTTTCAATAGATTCAGTTTACTTTCAGAACTTGTTTGTGTTGGGCTTTCATTAAACCTACCTAAAAGAAACATCAGTATTTCATTAATACAAAATGACAATTTCTGTGGATACTGACATTGTTGTATATATTTTGTAAAATAATGAAGATCAGAAAATTGAAGATCGATCTAAATCTGATCTTTCTTGTTTTTTAATTCAAAAGGCTTGTGCTCCTAAAAACTGCTGATAGCTCTCTGCAGGATTTAGAAACTGCAACCTCATTAGAAAAGATTCAGGTGTGTATTCAGCAGGATTGGGGGCAGAGATGCAATTCATTTGTTCAGCACTAAACCCTCTGAGCTTTTACAATGCAAGTTTGCAATGAAGACTATATTATACAGATTTAATCACATGAAAGTATAAGCATTTCTGTTTGCTGATGTTGCTAATTATCTGTTTCCAGAGCTTTTTTTTTTTAACATTACTGCAGTCACATTTTTGACCAAGGCAATATTTCTGCATGTCCTTGCATCTCTAAGCATGTGGGAATAACAGCGAGAGTTGAAGCATTTAGAAACAGATCCTCAACCATCTGTTCCTAAGATACACTTTTTGCATCTCTACCAAATATGAAAAATATGCCCTCAATAATACACCCCATAATGTTGATGCACAGTACACTCAAATTACCAGATGCAAAACATGCTATCGGGTTCATTATAATATAGGTAATAGAAATACAATGTGCAAAAAATACATTTGAAATGTAAATCTTTAAACCTTTGTGATTAAATTTTAATCAACAGAAATTTTATGTAAGCAACTATTACGTAAGAACCTTTTGTAACGGATCATGGGTGAACTCTCAAGTGGCTTACTACAACAGCATCATTTCGCTGCACTATTAGGAGAAATTACTGTGGTAATATGGCCCATTAGTGCAACAATGTCACCCATAATAGGATTACTATCCTGATTGCTGTCTGTAACAAAAGCCATATGTTCCAGTTACAGGTGCTGTCCAGCTTGAGCGAAACAGTCTGCAAATTACGATGAATTAGGAACCATGTGCTCATATTTCATGGGGGGACTCATAATGAGATGAAAAAAAAACCTCTTCGTGTCCAGAAATATCTAAACAGCTCTACTTCAAATTCCCAAATGATCCTCCTGACTAAATACCATTACTGCAAAGTTTAAAACTTAGGCAACACTGGTAGTGAACACTCACAGACATTTTATTAGGTATACCTTGCTTGTACCGGGCTGGTCCCCCTTTTGCATTCTTTAATTCAACAAAGTGCTGAAAACCTCAGAGATTTTGCTACTATAGATACTGATACGAAACTATCCCCCGCACTTCCATCGATCGTGAGCTATTGCTGCAAGGCAGAATGGATCTCTGCTTTTATGTTGTTCGTGGCAAATTCTGAGCATTATCAGAATGTCGCGACAGAAATCAACATTTATTGGACCAGGCGATATTTTTTCAATCTTCTGTTACTCATTTTGGATTAGCCTGTGTGAATTGCAGAAACAGTTTCCTGTTCTTACCTAACAGGAGTGGCATTCATGGTCTTCTGCTTCTGTAGCCAATCTGCTTCGAGGTGGGACATATTTTGCTTTCAGAAATGTTCGTCTACCTTTTCTATAATGAGAGATTTTTCTAGTAACTGTTGCCTTTCTATCAGTTTGAAGCAGTCTGCCCATTCTCCTCTGACCTCTGGCATCAACAAGGCACAGAAAACTGATGCTCACTGGATATTTTCTCATTTTTGGGCTGTCCTCTGTAAACCCTAGAGATTGTTGTGTGGGAAAATCCCAGCACATTCTGAAATACTCAGACAAACTCATTTGGCATCAACAACCATCCCACGTTCAAGTCACTTAAATCACCTTTCTTCTCTATTCTGATGCCGAGTTTGAACTTGACCAAGTCTACATGCGATTGGCTCATTTGTATTAATGATAAGTTGAATGGTGTACCTAATAAAGTGTGTTAATGTCACATAAAGCTGAAGCACATCACTACATATGGTCTCTTACCCTCCCAGATTCTCTGAGCATGTGAGTGCAGATTGGATGCTTGAGTGAATTAAAGTAATTTAGAGAAGGAGAAATGAACAGATGGCCAGAAAAAGATTATAATGGAAAAGGAAAGGATGGAACAAATGGTTGAAAATCTATGAAAGAACACGCGGTTATTAAGAGCAATCTAAAGCATTTTTAAAGTGCGGTTACAGACTACATGTTTACAATTCTTTTCATTTAGCGTTTTCCCTTCTTTAAATGAAAATTTTGTCCTCTTTAACCTCAACTACTGTCCCAACAAAACATCAAAAAAATGCACAAAATAGAAAAAAAGTAGAAATCAATCATGTATGATATCATTATGACTTGTATAATTTATGCATTGGTTAGAAAATGAAATAAACATTTTAAAAAAAAGGAGAAAATCAAATATCTGTTAAAGGGATCACGTTTTTCTTTCAAAGACGCCTTCCTGATTAATGAATCAATCTAATGCCAGCAGTACATCAGTATCAAAGCATGAAAGAAAAACAGAACTACTCCAATTCAATTAGCTGCAGCTGATCATGCATGTAATCAATACTGTGGTCTCATCTGCACACACACAAACACACACACAAGGGCAGGTAAAGGAGCTGATCAGCAACTGACCATCAAATTACTGAGAATCCTTGTCAGTGTTGGTTTTCATGTGGAGGTCACGTCTGCATGCCAAGGTAAAGATAACAAGCAACACAGGGGACATAAACCTTACAGACAGTCTCACAAATTCAAATTAATTTAATTAAAGCCAGGCTTCAAAGCGTGGAGCTGCAACCTGGCTTTTTCCTGGAGGTGAGATATGGCCCGTTGACTGGGATGTTGCCAGTTTAGTCCAGTAAGAAGACAGCTCTATTTATTTATTTATTATTATTATTATTATTATTATTATTATTATTATTATTATTATTATTATTTTAACACCAAAATGGTATTTAAAATGGCCTATTTTGGTAAAATTCATGCTTTTTAAGGTGAGTATTCTGTAGTATTCTATATGCTCTTCAGCTCACCAAGACGTGGATGTCAGACAGGTCTGCTTTCTGGTTCTGAAGCTGAATTGTACATTTGGATGATGCTGGAAGGAAGAAAGTGGTGATCCTTTATAATATATGAACATATAGAGGGTTTTTTTAATGGAGTGGAGGTTTTAAGGAATCCACATCTCCCTTAGGAGGAAGTTTCTCTCTCTCTCTCTCCATCTCTCTCTCTCTCTCAAAAAGAGAGCACACGGTCACTGTGAGCGCAGCCGGAATGCGCCACAGCGCATCCAGCAGTGTCACACTGATGAAGCGCGTCTACTGACCCTGACAGCCCAAACCTTCCCTCCGTAAAAGCACGAAATGCCTGCAAACACCTGGCTGGATTTCGCGGAGGCGGTCTGTTCTCCGTGTTCCTTTTACGCTCTGTCTCAGCGTTGCTTTTGCTAGGAACGCGACGTCCTGGATGCGTTATCTCCAGTGACGCTGATGTGAAGCGCAGTTCGCTGAAGCCATGTGAAGAGCGGACATGTCTCTTGTCGGGAGCACCGGAGGCAAAACGCGAGTCCAGTAGAGGAACAGTGCTCGCACTTTATTGGAGAGCAAAAAAGATCCATCCATGAGGAGACGAAGAGAGAAGAGATGGTAGAGAAGTAAGTACGCAGACAAGTTGGAAATATAAGCCTAGCAAATGACGATTAGCTGCTTTTATTCTTCGTGACTTATAACCTGTTATCAAGTTTGCACTTTAGAGAAGATGTTAAGGGGGGAAGCAACCGTTCAGTAGGTAATCGGTTCACTGATAATTGATTGAATGGTAAAAATGGTAAATGGCCTGTATTTGTATAGCGCTTTACTAGTCCCTAAGGACCCCAAAGCGCTTTACATATCCAGTCATCCACACACATGTGATGGCAAACTACATTGTAGCCACAGCCACCCTGGGGCGCACTGACAGAGGCGAGGCTGCCGGACACTGGCGCCACCGGGCCCTCTGACCACCACCAGTAGGCAACGGGTGAAGTGTCTTGCCCAAGGACACAACGGCCGAGACTGCCCAAGCCGGGGCTCGAACCGGCAACCTTCCGATTACAAGGCGAACTCCCAACTCTTGAGCCACGATCGCCCCTATTGAAGGTTAATACCAGGGATATTTGAACTATTCGTATTATTGTTTTGAACTTGATGACACTTTTACTTAATTATAGACAAGAAAGCGACATTTTTAATTAGGTAGACCCATTAAAAATGGACTAATATAATAAAAGTGCTTACCGCAGTTGCGTGTATGTGCAAATAACCATAAAACCTAAAACAGTCCTTTTGGTTTTCACTGGATTGTTTTTGAGCGAGTGATCCTCTCCATGAGTTGTTTACTATAAAATTATGTCCAGGACCTCTCGGGGTGGTTATGTAATTGCATCTACTGTAGCAAGCTGTTTAGGAAACGGGTTTGTGACAAAGAGTTATAAATTTGTAATGAGCGTCCATTCAGTTGCTTTGCACATTTATACTATGGGACAGCAGCCAAAATAAATAAATACATGCATACATACACGTATTTAAAAAATATATAAAGATATAGTATTTTAACTCATGGAGTGCAAAGGGTTGCATTCTTCTTTCTTCATTCTTCTTCACATGTTTTGCATGCACAGATTGATTGATTAACAGATCGATTGAAGTGATATTTGGGAGTTTTATATCAGTCTCACATGTATATTTATTGGACATAATTCGGAAGAGGATCGAGAGATAATGATGCCGGTTGTAAAATTAGGGCTGATGCATTGTGTTTTTTTTTTTTTCCTTCAGTGTGAACACAATGTGAATGAAAAGTGTCCAACCTCATGCTGATCGCTGGGGTTGAGGTGGCGCTGTTTCTTAAGAAAAACATTATAAATGTAATTAGACAAACCAAGTAAAAAAAAACATTATTACTTATAACAGCATTAAAAAAAACTGCCATTCCTACTGGACTTCCATTTTTAAGATTTAATGATCAGCTTTTCTGCCAGGTTACTGACATTTTAAGAAGGTGATGGCATTAAAATACTGCAACAGAAAGTTTCACTATAATATCTAATATTAACGTTTCTGAAATATCTTTTTTCTTTTTTAGCAGCCAAAAAACAAAAAATTGTTAGCTATATGCCACAAAATTCAGAAATTGTCTGCACAGAGGTCATCTTAGGTGATTCCAGTGATTCAATATAAAATACAAAAAAAAAAAAAATGCTGTATATACAGTTTTTGTTCTGTTGTACATATATATAGTCAGTCCTCATGTATTTACACTGTGCATATAGTAACTTATTATCCATCCCTTATCTATTCCACTATGTATTACATCTTTGCACCATTGCATCTTAAACATGCTTTAATTGTTTTTGTCTGTCTCATTGTGTCTGTGTCATGCTGATGTCATGTAGTCAGTATTGTCTGTTACATGCAATGAAAGCAAAGAAAAAAACGGAGCCTAATTCCTTGTATGTGTACAAAGCAGATTCTGATTCTTATTATTCACCAGATATAGATATTTGACGTTAATCAATCAGTCAATTTAAGATTGTTTTTCAGAACTGTGCAGCTTCCCTGGTAAAGTCTAATCTTTCTCTTTCTTCAGTGTAACCAGTAATTTGAACCTTGTTGTAAAGTTGTTCTATTTCCAATCATGATGTCTCTTCATTGTAAACTTTAAAAGTGATCAGCTATCTCCTCGAGTGTGCTTGACTTGGTTACTTCTGCAGTTCACACCTTTTTGGCTCAGTCAGCCAGTGCATTCATTCTTTTTAAGAATTAACCAAATTGTTGATTCAACTGCTCCTTTGTTTTTTCAGTCTAATGATGTCCTCACTTGCACTGACATCTATTTGGGCATCATATTCAGAATTGAAACGAAGGCTACCAGAGCTTTTATTGGCCTAATTTGTCATGAAACAACTAATTAACAGCCCTCACCTGCTCATGAAACCGTCTGTCAGTCAATTGTCCAATTAATTTTGAGTATCTAGAAATGGAGATCGTGTATAATAACGTCTGATTCCAAAACAAAAAATGTGTAAAAGCCTTGAAACAAGGCTGAGCCCAGACTCTGTTTTATTTTAAATCCTTTGTTTATGTGAAGAGGAAAAAATTTAACTGTCAAAAACTTAAGGACCCAACTGTATACATTGAGAGATAAAACATTACAATTCAACCCTGCTCTTTTCTTTAACACATTAGTCCAGATTTTCTTAAATATACATGTGAAAGAACCTTTTTCCACATCTGCTCCATGCTTGCCGGTCTTCTGGACCCGACAGGATCCTGGTAGTTGGTCAGAAACTTTCCATTTCCTTAAGGAAATGAACTCCTCCCTGTGCTTGAGGAATTTAGAGTAATGTAGGGGGAAGGATAATAAAATCCTGGGATGGTTATAAACCACTTCGTGACTGGAAGAGAAGGTGTTGAAATGCCTCTTCGACCCATTACACAATTATAAAGTGTTCTTGAGACTATCTCGCTTGCCCTGACACAAGTTTCTCAGAGAGGTCACAAAGAAATGGTAACTGCCGCTCAGTGTTGTGTAGTATATATCAATTTTGAGTTCAAGACAAGTTAGGATATATATTTGATCCACAATAGGCAGTTTAAACAGAGTATGGGTTGTGGTTGAGTTTGAAGTTGAAAGCAGCTCTTTGAAGTAAATTTATGAGTCAGAAATGCCTGTAAACCATTTAAACAACAATGTTTTGAAGTGTCAGGTATTTAAAAATATGAAACTGAAAATCATTTGTACTCGTTTACATTTTAAAGACAGATAATTAACAAAAGCAGTTATAAATAACAGTCTGCAATAGTGTTCCGGGACAGCCAGTCCTGGAACATTTTATGAGTTTAAAGGGTGGTAAGATTTCTAATTATCTCACAAACTTTTTCCTTTATGTGATGAAGAAGCAAACAGTAATTTAAACAGTTAGTTAAATGACAGAATCAATAACTGGCAATTATTTTGTTGACTAAACCATCTTTTTAGGCAGAAATATCACAGCTCCTTTGGTCCAAGCGTCTTCAGTGAGAGCTCCTTTTTTGTTTGACACATTTGTTAAAGGTTTATTATTACATTTAGCCCTGTTTAGTTGGAATGAATAAAACATATTATGATACTGCACTGTCTGGATGGTGACCATGGGAAATAGTTACTCGCAACCCTATTATATTATATTATGCAAATCTCATATGGCGCATATTGTTTCCTGTTTATGTCTGTGATAAAAAATAGCACAACCAAGTCTAATCATAGGAAAGGTGAATGATGTGATAAATGAGGAAACATGTAAAGACACTGATCCACGTAAATCATTTGTGTCCTTGCAGTGGCTGCACCTGACCTTCTTGACCCAAAGGCTGCCGCCCACAACTCCAAGCCTCGCCTGTCGTTTTCAACCAAACCAGTGGTGCTGAACACCCCAGAGGACGAGTGCGACACTCGGACTACGGTCATGAGGTGGAAGACCGTATCAGCTATCTTTTTCCTGGTGGTGTTGTACCTTATCATTGGGGCAACAGTGTTCAGAGCGCTTGAACAGCCTCACGAGAGCTCCCAGAAACTGGCCATTCTTACTCAAAAGCTGGACTTCTTGGTTGCGCATGCATGTGTAAACTCCTCGGAGTTGGAAGAGCTGGTCCGGGTAGGTGGAAGCTTTAGTGCCATAATAATAATCCTAATTTATTCTGTTGTGCAGGTCTTAATGTGTAGCAAAACACAAAATTTGTCTGCAGATTTTTAAAACTCAGGGAGAACACTGAGCACTGTGCAGTTTGTACCTGGCAGCTTAATGTTGTTTAAGCACCCCTGAAACCCTACCCTGCCTCTAACATTATGCCTTGCAGAAAAGTATAATAACTGTAAATAGTTTTTACCCCACAGCTGTAAAAGTCTGATGGAGTATTGTCGTCACCCTGCCGGGGAACGACCAGGGGGTGTCAACACCCAAGTTTGCAAATGTGATAACTCAAGAACAAGGCGACGTAGGATTTTGACATTCATACCATAGTTACAGCTAAGAATCTCAGAAGAGTTTGAATCTCTTGTTATATCCATCACCATCTTTGTTCCAATGCAGGACTCTCTGACTGCCATGTGTCTCTGTCATAATGTCTTTGTTTTAAAGCTAAATAATACCATTCTTTAAAGATAAGCAAATTTGGGGTTCTTTTGTACCTTTTCTTATCCATGAAATGCATTTTTCAACAGTGATTTGTGAGGGTTTTAGAAGCCTTAGACAATTGATACAGGGTTACAAATCATGAAATGCATCTGTTTTGCTAAATGGAACTTTAAAACAAAGTTTCATTCTAGGGAATTCCATATCACAGCATATCTTTACTTACTTTTTATCTGCAGTTTCATTTGAAGCAACAGAATCGAACCATGCAGGGAACTTTTTATTTTCTTGAGCTCACCATATGCCAAGCACCGGAAAATTACTACTTGAGGCTGAGACTAGCGCGGGAGTACCTTAAGAGAGGCACGTTTAAATGTTTTTTGAGCTGTAAACTAAATGACATGGAACCCATCATTGCTGGAGGCTGATGCTAATTTTGACATTTCTATTAAAGCTATTACAAATTAGCATGGGATGAACAAAAGGGCTCAACAGCCCATCTACTGTTTAATCACCCCAAATCTTGAATGCTAGTGCTGATGTAAATCTAACCATTTTGAACTGCTCTGCAAAATAAAATATACAGAAAACGAATATAAACTATGAATTGCAGCAAAATAAAGCACAATACTGCCAAATTACCCATCTGGGTCCTCAGGTTTGTGTTATGTTTGCCCTTTGGGTATTCAATGTTTGCTGAAAAGAAAGTCAAAGATGTAACTACAAATCAAGCCATGAAGTCTCAAGTTGAACTAGTAAATCTCACTAAATGAATCCAATCCGTCAACTTGTAACTGCACATCAGTCACTAAAAATAAAAATGCACTAAAAAAAGATATATTGACGGTGCAGCCGTTTAACTCGTGAAGTCACGACTGTTTCTCTATGGATTAGTTTATCTAGCAGGCAAACTTGTCAGGGTTGATTAAAAGCATTTCCTCTTGGGGAATCTTGTTGGAGCATTGCACTTGTGGATGATGATTACTTTTCTAATGTGCCAAAGCTGAAAGGTCTTAAATCTCAAGGGAAAAATGATTTTCTACCTTTTCTAAATTTGGCCGCTAGCTGCAATTTCTCATTAAGAGTCTGCCACTTGGAGCCAAGAAAAACACCTTCAACTATCAAAATGTGCAAGACCAACGTTATGTAGTAACATGAAAAATTAAAAAGGTAATATATTAAAAACCAATATATGTATTTTTTTTTCACATAGTATGGTAGGATGCCCTAAAACATTGCAACAATGACCAAATGCAAACAACTAATGAGCCAGCAAAGTAATGAAGGTCTACAGAGAACATAAAGCAAGTTTATTATACAATTTCCAATCTATGATTTCTTTTCATAGTATTCATTTTATTTATTTTTTGTCTGTTTGCTTTAACCAAATCATCGTGTCACAAGTCAAATTAAGCTACTGGCATAAACATACAGTTTAATGGCAAGGATGATTTCATTGTGAGTGGAGCAAACATTTTTAAAATAATAAAAAATTCTAAGCAAACACTTCAAGTGAAAAGCCCATCGTATACTATAGCCTGCAAACCAAAAGCTGTTTTAACGATTGTTTTTAGTTACTAAATTATAGAACAGCAGCGCTTGAATCATTGGTGCACGCTCTGATATGGATTTCACCTCATACTGAAAAAACCCCTCTTGATTTAACAAGCAGGTCTTCTCATTCATAACATGAGAACAGGAGAAAACTTTCACAATATAACAAGATTACTTTTCATATCACTCTGGGTTTTATTGTTTAATACTTTAAAGGGCTTCAAAGTGTACTTAATGCGTATTTACCTTTTGTGGCATTAAAGTAATAAAAGTATTGGCATACGCTGTTTATAGTACATGTGTGCTCTAACATAATTAAAACCAATTTCACGCTGAAAGGATTTATTACTGCCTGTATTGAAAAATGTGTCGTGGCCACAGTTGTAACAGATGGCGGTTATTTATCTTTAAATTGCCGAGTTAATGTTTAATGGTGATGGTGGTGCTTTCAGAGCCGAGATCATCCGTCTTTCACATTGTTAGAGTGAAACCTGAGGCTCTGGACAATGGAAATCATCCTTCCAGCTCTCTCTTTCGGTCCCACTACCTGTTACATGACGTCCAACAATAGGGCTACGACTATACAGTGAAGCTTATTTACGGTTAAGACATACTTAAAAGCACATCATCAGGAAAACATATGGAAAGCCAGCAGTAGCAACAGTTGATTCTGCATCATCGTCATCTAAAAGTAGGAACCCACGTAACAACTTACATGACAAAAAGCAACTTTTTTTGACAATATGCACTGAGATTGGATCAGTCTGTAACAAAGTAGGAGTTTTTTTGACAGACCATCAGCTGTAAAACTGATAAACAGGATGAGGATGTTTTTTGCTATACAAGTATGTCTCTTGTCCTGCGTGTCCCTTTTTCTGCAGACTGTCCTCTGTCTTTAGATGCATCTGAGCTCTATGGGTTTCCTGGACTTCTGGAGCAAATTGGAACTAATTACTTGCTCAAGAACTTAACCTAAAAATCCAGGGCGAGTTGTCTCTGGAAGCATTTAGAATCACTTTAATGTTTGGTATTTTGAGGCTAATTGTAAGGCAGATAGCAGTGTTGATATAAATCTTTTATTGTGTTTTCACGAGACTAGAGTCCAGCCAAACTCTAGTCTCGGGCAGAGGTGGGCAGAGTAGCTGCAGTGAGTACACCAGCCTTTCAAGTAACTATTACTCTTCTGATCATTTATTGATAGGCAGCTTCAACTGAGGTCCCCCCCTCCCCCTCCCTCACACACACACACTTTTACTTAATGATGTATACAAACACACACACATGCACACACCTTTGCAGGTTCCTGCTGATAAAACACTACTCAGCAGAGGATTGAGGAGAGATGTGCTCTCAAAGGGAGTAATTAAAAAAAGTGAGTGATGTTAAAAGCTCCAACTCTTTCTCTCCGGTCTATTTGCCTCAGCTTTGAGACGTCCACTGCGGTCTTCACGTCATCCTTTCTTATCTTTTATTAGTTTGCATATAGCTGAGTGCCAAAGCGGTGAATTAGTAAGCTCACTTGGCTGGGACACAAAAGGGGGCTGACTGAGCCAGGGCTTTCTGATCTAATGATTTGCTAAATTGTGTTTTTAAAGCCACTGTGAATGTAGTGGAATTAACTTTGACCTCCTCCTCCTCCTTCGGTTTATTTGGGAATTATGAGGTTTAGACAAAAACATAATAAAAGCTAATCTTGGTACATGTATTAAGTCTCATAATACAGCTGTCCTCCAGTGGGCTCTACCAACTCTATTATAGCAGCTAATGAGTGGAGAAAACTGTAAATCAATTAATTCTATGCTTTTGTGCTTTTCCTAATTGTCGTCATTTGAGCTCGTTCTAGTGACTGATGAGCAACATACGGTGTCTTGTACACTTACCATATTATAGCAACGTAACTCCAAACCTGAGGTCTATTCATATTAAATCCAGCTGATGGAAATAATTAAAAAATTCTAACTCTTTTTGGTTCAATTCTTACATTTATTAAAAGAAAAGCCACTCAAGAATTAGATCCTTTTTAGATCTTTTTTCTTGGCCTCAAACTGAACAGAATGCATAATCACAGGGGAGTAAAAGCTTTAGTCCAGCGAAGTATTCCTCTGCAAGTTAATGGCATCAGATCTGTAGTAGAGTATCTGCTCCCCTGTCGTTTCAAAGTGTTTCTCTTTCATTTTGTCTCAGTAATAATTCTAGCGAGTCTCTTTAGTTGCCACTTGGGCCAAAAATGCTTTTTTCTTACTGCAGTAAATTAAACTGTTCCCCTGTTGACCTGAGTCTCTCTCTCTTTTTTTTTTTTAAACCTGGTGGGATCAAGTTAATCCAGCATTCAGAGGAAATGACAGTTCACTAGCCTTGATCTTTTATCTTTCTTGTTTTATCTTGATGCTGTAATCCTTGATACCAAACAGCCAATACGATCCTTCCTCTCCATCTCCTAGTAGCAGAGAGAGGCCGGGGTTTGTTTGATTAATTATATTAGCTGAGTCTGCTGTACTCATCGATGTCTTATTTGGCTCAGGTTTACTCAAGCTGGAATCTCTGTCCATGGATCTGAAACATCAGTAATCCAAATGAATGCGTCATGATGAATCTGTGACAGTTTCCATGGTGCTGTATGCGGTAGACTGATTTTTTAATTGTGCCCTTTTTCTCTCTTATTACACCTTAGATCTAAAATCAGAGTTCTCAGAGTGTGTCCTTGGGTAACTTTTTGTGCAGTCCATGAGGAGGAAAAAATTAGTAGACTAAACAAGGAAATTTTCATAATATTCATAACAAGGAATTCAAACATTTTATTCACATACACATTTTTCTCTAGCGACCAGTGGTTACCTGGGCAACTCTCAGCTTTACAGCTTTACCTACATACTGTAATATCTGTGCAGGTTATACACTAGTGATTAGAGATCGATATAGGTTAAGTAGGTCAGTTGAACTAGTCAACTCCCCCAAAAAAGAAAAGAAAAACAGTTAGAAACAGGTAGCAGGAAGAGCAGGAAGATCACAGACACAGACTGTTGTGTGCTATTGTACAGTACTGTTGTAGTATTGTTATTATATTCCATTAACACACTTTAACCTCCTAAGATCCAGAAGACAAAATGTTCTTTTTCAAAATTGTAATTTTTTTACGTTTTATGTTCTGCTTCTGTCCCTTGAAGTGGACATCAGGTCTTGTTTGATCACAGAGTGATATGATGGCTGAGTTGAGCAGAAACATTTATGGATATATAAAGACAGATAGAACTATAGAGGTGGAGTCAGGAGCTGTCAGCTGTCATTTTGGAAGGGGCAAAATGATGACCCCCAAAGTTGATCACGGATAAGACGTATTGCATAAGCAGGGGCTCTGAAGTTTTGGGATGTGGTTTGGAATTATTAGGCTTGTTGCATTCTATTTGGAAGTAAATTTTTAAGTTCAAGTTTTAATGCTTCCTTTGGAAATGACCATTTCCACCTTGTTTGTGTGCTGATTTTTTTCTAAAACCTTATTGTCTGTTTTCTGTTTGATGGAACCAGAGGACCACCCATTTGGTGGTTTTGGGCCGTGTCGTCCTGTTTTCATGTTTCATGCTAAAAACTATTTCAGCATGGTATTTATGCTATTTTCACTTTTGTAAGTGCTGACATTTTTTTCTTCTCAAACCCGGTTGCCTGTTTTCTGTTTGATGGAACCAGAGGACCACCCATTTGGTGGTTTTGGGCCGTGTCGTCCTGTTTTCATGTTTCATGCTAAAAACTATTTCAGCATGGTATTTATGCTATTTTCACTTTTATAAGTGCTGACATTTTTTTCTTCTCAAACCCGGTTGCCTGTTTTCTGTTTGATGTTATCAGAGGACCACCTGTTTGGTGGTTGTGTGCAGCGGCGTCCTATTTTCATGCTTCATCGTGAAAAAATATTTCAGTCCAATTTTAGGATGGTTGAAATTAACCTGATAAAGACAGGAGACGTACAGTTTAATGCACTTAGCATGTATTTTATTAATTACATAAATCAGCAGGATAAAAGGAGAAATCAAACTCTTAGCTGGTGTGTGTCTGTGAATTACACACGTTTATACAAATAGATTTATTTGTTAGGTTTAGGAAAAGATCATTTTATGGCTAAAAATAGATATTTAACATGCTGACAAAGAAGATGAACAAATTTTAACAAGCTGTTTTCATAAACTGTTATAAAACTGGATGTGACATCACACACTGGTCTTAAACTCATTGTCACTGTGGAAATTTGGAGTCCGATATTCCCTTCAGTTTGCAAGCTGCATACGTAGCTAACTGCTGAATCCTAATTAGTGCTTAGTAACAGACTTATAAAATACTGGAATTTCACTCACTAAAACTAAAGAAGAAACTCGTGCTGCGCAGCAAACTATATCATTTGTCAGGTCATTGCAATTAAATGCTCCCAAAGGCAGAGACACTACAAATGGTTGGATCTAGCAGCATGGAGGTAAGGGCCTAGCAGACGTGACTACAGCTTCCTGTTGGGCACATGTCAAAGTAGCAGCACCTATAATTCAGCTGTTAAGAAAATGTATCTCGTCTAGAGTTGTTGTGAAGTGGCGAAACTATCAATAGAGGGCAAAACCATTTTTGTACCAGTCTGTAAACATTTTACTGCAGTAAAGTCATTTTGTTATAAAAGTAACATATGCAGATTGATTCGCTTATGAAGTTGCCACTGAAAGAAATAACATTTTTGGCACTTTTGGCACTTCATTTTTTTTTTTTTAAATACCACTTAAAAGTATTCTTGATGCCAAGCTATGAATAGCCATCAGGAGACCAGTCACTTATTAGGCCGTATTATGGTGTCTTAGGCGGACATCTATCACGGTAGCTGAATTCTGCAATCTCCCTGAATTCAATTTTTCCCTCCTTCTGGAACACATCAGACATTTTAATGCATTAGCTTTCCAAGGCATAATCTATCATAAAGAAAGGCGATAATGCCACAGCTGTCTGCGTCTGGCTATATTTATCCAGTATGCAGTTTGCCAGCAGGGTGAACTCACTGTAATCAAATGCCCAGTGTTAAGTATAGACTGAGCAGACTCTATGCAAATAGGTGAGAAAAGAAGCAAGTCTACATGTTGCATGAGAATTTCAATAAGGAGAGATCATTTAGAAGAACTGAACATGATTTGTTGAGAGAGTAAAATTAAATAATGTATTTGCCGATTAAACTCTGATGACCCTTCATGGCAGAGCAGAATCCCAGCATTGATTTAGGACAGGATCCCTAGATGGTGGTGAAGATGTAGATTGAGGCTTGGTGGATAGAGCTCTGTTGGGTGTGGTGGGGATGGGGAGGAGATGAGCTGCACGAATGAGACTCTGAAAGAGAGAATGACAGAGTACTCAGATTTAACAACACAGAATGGAGGCAGATTGGCTCAAAGGAGGCAGGCAAGAAGATGATAGGACTGTAATGTCAGTCAGTACTGACTCAGACAGCGTGGGAAACTGGTAGTGATGTAAAGAACAGACTAGTAGCCGAACGTCCAGGAAAGAAGGCAGACGATTACATTATTATTCAACTTACACATAAACTTCATTTTGATGTATAGAAAAAAATGTAAAAGCGATTTTTCAAAACATCATGAACTTGTGCGCAGGTCATTCCACATCTTTTGCTTGTGACATGTAAACTTTGGCATGGAAAATAGCGGCACATATTTACTGTATTATTTATTTCATGCTAAGGCTGTTTTTTTTTTTTCTTTCTTCTGCAGCAAGTGGTTATAGCAATTCGAGAAGGTGTGAACCCTTCGGGAAATTCATCCAATCAGACGAGCCTCTGGGACATGAGTTCCTCCTTTTTCTTCGCTGGGACTGTTATCACCACCATCGGTAAGCAGAGAAATTTCTCGTTCGGTTGTGAAATAAAATGGAAATGCAAATAAATTGTAAGAACAATGTGGAAGCATTTTGGATACAAGTGGATACACTTCAGTCCCACTACCAAAAAGTGTGAGCCAGTGCCTGAACAGGCCTTAAATAGTTGTTTTAGTTGAATACTTGACCTGATCCAGTTTGGTCTATAGCAGCCTCTCACTTGAGATTATCCCAGTAAATAATTTTGTACCTCATTTGCAAATTGTGCCCTCAATGTTAGCTACTGTGCTCTTTATACATAACAGAACTTAAATGTCCAGCTTAAATATGTAGTAATGTAATTTGGCTTCGTACAAGCAAAAAAACAGCCTGAAACTCAAACACACTTCCCTTTTTTCCATCATTTACACCATTTGCTCTCTCTCTGTCACCTCCAGCTGTAAGAGCTTGCTAATCAGAAAAAAGGAATGGCACGCACACAAACACCCACACAACCGGTTTGACAGCTCATCTGGCTCTTCCAATTGGACCATGACAGTTCGCCGTGTCTGTTCAGTGGGCTGTTGGGCTCCATTTCACATCTGTTGCACCTTTTCGGAGCACACCCTCCTTTAAAAACACCCTAAGTGTGATCTTGATAAATATTTTAGCGTCAGACTTTGTTTGCTAACACTAAGACTTCTCCTGCAACCTCTTTCCAGATTTCTAGATTTTGGTGCACTGCGCCAGGCTTGTGCTTGCAGTTCCGCTCATGAAAAATTCCCCTCCACACACACACACGATGGGTATAACATATCTGTGTGGTGGGCTGTTGAGCTTCATTTCATATTTCCTGGATTCTGTCACAGCTCATCCTTGTGATAAAATGTTGCTAATGCATTGCATTACCATAAATGGATTTTGCCTTCTGGCTTTAAAATATGCTTCCCCTCGAATTTATTGCGAAAAAGCAAAGACTGCACTGTGGGTTTTTCGTCTGCTCACCTGAGACTGAGTATGTTGACTCTCTCTTTTATACTCCTGTGCTCCAGTGATTTACAGATGTCGAGTTTTCTCAGTACAAGCAGGTTTACTAGATTTTCTATGCAATGTGAGTGCAGTAAGTGATGCAGAGAAGTGAAAGAGCTCTGCTTTAGTTTAAAAACTAATTAAAAAAGCATGAAGCATCCAAAACTGTCTGAAATTAAGAATTGAAATCTTTTTTGGTAGTAAACTGTGCTTGAAATTAGATTTTGCCACAGAAGTCTCGATCCCGGGTGGTGATTTTGTTTGTAGTATCTCTGATGGTTGTTCGTGCAAACAACATATAATTGCTGCTCTCTCTGTTGGCAATCATTTTAATTTTGCCTTACTGGAACAAAATGTTCTGTGGCCTTTGTGCTGCTATGCAAAGACATCTTGCTTTAGAGAAGCCATTATGTCATTTCTTGTCAGCGCACAGCCTGTTCTCTCTGTTGAGGTCAGGAAAGCGATTCCGCTCCCTGAAGACCAACACAGAGAGACTGAGGAGGAGCTTCTTCCCGCAGGCGATACGGTCTCTCAATCACACCACCACACAGTACTGACCCACACATATGGTTCTTACACACACACTGGACTTTCTGGACATTGTTTTTGCACAACACTGGTCACTATATTCTTCATTTCCAGTTAATACTTGTACAGCTGCTGTTATTGTGTATATATTTATTTATATTTAGATTTCTTCATACATTCTTATATAGTTCTATATTGTGTATTGTGTATTTTGTTGTACAGTTATTTTATTTTCAACTTTAATTTATATATTTTATCTTATTCTTCCCAGTTAAATTTACCCTTCATTCTAATTTGTGTTGTACAGTTATTTCATTTTTAACCTTAATTTATATTTTATTCCTTCCTAGTTAAATTTACCCTTTTTAATTTTTCATATTTATTTCCTATCTTATTCATAGCCTTTTCCTTTTTTGTTTTCTTTAGGTCACGAGCAGTTGTCCAAGCATTTCACTACATATCGTACTGTGTATGACTGTGTACGTGACAAATAAAATTTGAATTTGAATTTGAATTTGAATTTAAAGAATCTATTAAGAGTCCAGACAGGAAAACATTTCTGAAGCCATATCAAACATTACATTTCATACACACATACTCCTTTGTTTATGTGATCTTTAATTGGATGCCCATTATTGAAACATAGCATACCCCCCTTCATCGTTGCCCTTTATCGAGGTAATGAACTGGAATAACTTTGTGGGTTCGGTTGCCTCTCCTGGCTCCTTCCTACCCTCTCCTGGGAGCAAAAGAACAGTAATCAATGATCTCACAGCATTTCTCCCCCATGGGATTTCTTTGTTAAGACTGGTATACTTGGAAATTCACATTTCTACTGTATTTACACCAACAGATCTCAAATGATTCATTATTTATAGACTGTAGAAATTTTTTTATTATTCTCTCATACAACTTTGCTCCTTTTGGACTCTGTTGGAAGTTTGTTTTTACAAGAACATGTTGCGACACGTTGTGCAATGGTTTTCCATAAAAAGGTATATTTTTTATATATTTTTGATACCACCTCAAACCCACTGTACCAACATCTGATTCAAGGAAAGAGAAAGAGCAACCAAACCCGGAGCCTGTGTCTTTTTGTAGCTAATGAAGTCACTCTGTTAAATGTTGTGCAGCTGGTTTTCTCTCCCGGTGTCACTTAATGAGTTTAGAAGGAAGTCATTAAGCTTTTACTGTCCACTGCAATTGTCATCGCTCCTACGAGAGATTGAACAAGACCTGACGTGTTACTATATGCAATCATCACATAATCCACTCAACTGTGTCGGGAAAGAGGTGATCCAGGGCTCCTCCTTCTAAAATCTTAAGGTTAATGTACTGTTCATGAGGCAATGCTCTGAAACTAACTCAAGAATACCTTTCATGGTTTTTGAAGTCTGATATATTGCAAGTCCTGTAGGACAACAGCATCTCGGTAGAGCAGAAGGCAGATAATGTATTTTAAATGCATGACTTCTTATGTTTTTAGATATTTTTAAGAAAATATGTGATGGTTTAAAATTGGCTGTGTTTGCCCAGGGCTGTCACACTATCAGACTACCACATCACAGTTACAGTCACACAGTAAATCAGTATATTAACAATGCTGATATCTGCATAAAAGTGTGAAGCCAGTCATTATTTCATTATATTTTGCTTCCAAGGACCCAGACTTAAAAAACATTTCAAAGTGGTCTTGAGTGGTCAATTTCAATCCAGTACTTGTATGCGACAACCACAGAATAGTGATTAGCAAAAAGCAATGAGCTGAACACTTGGTATGTCTCAGCATGGTGTAGCCTTAAATTTTTGAGGTAACCGGATAAGTGGAGGACAGAAGAAGAAGTGCTAGGACTAAAAAAATATCTACAGATGGACAGTATCTGAAAATCATGTCCTTTAAAAATCAGGAAAAATAAAAATCCAACAAGGACCTAGCATAGGACCTGTTCGGGGAAACCTCGCGAGAAATGGTCTCAGTGGAAACAGGTTTGCCAAATTACTAGAGCTAGATTGAAAATAAGTGGCAACGAGTAAAACTTTTGTTTCAAATCATTGTCACTATCCACAGAGGTGGTCAGGAGAGAGGCACACCAATGAGTGTGTGTACAGCCATCTTAAACACATGGTGGAGGTGCTGTCATGGTTTGGAGCTCAGTCAGTGGTTTTGGAGCTCTTGGAGATCAAAACTGATGGAATTAAAAACACTGTCAGATTTTGATCCATATGGAAGTCGCCTGATTAGATTCATCTGAGTTTTTCAGCTTTCCTGCCAGTGCAGTAAAAGCATATCTGGTTAGAAAAACATACAATGGACATGATCAGTCATGGATTGGCCTCCCCAAAGCCCCAAACTCAGCATTACTGAAGTAGTGTGGGATCATCTTGCTAGAGAATGAATCAAAAGGCATCCAAAACTAGCTTTGAATGCTTTTTTTTTTTAATAAGAACTATTCCTGAAGATTACTTAAAGAAAAAATGCAAAAGCTTACCTGAGAGAGTTCTAGTTGTGTTGAAGGATAAAGGTGGTCATACCAAATATTGACTCTTAAGGTGTTAGAATTGTATAAGCTCTGTTTTTGCCTCATACTCTATACTTATACTGTATTTCCATGTATGTTTGCACGTTTCAATGACAAAACTAAAAAGAAACATTCTTTTATTTATATCTGTCATGATTTTAATCAATATGTAGTCATCATGACACTCCTATTAACTATTTATTATTTGATTATTTATGCATAACGAGGTAACAACATCGCTTAATGAATAGACAGATGAATGAATACCACAGATGTCTTCTGCCACATGTGACTAATACCCTTACCGTATTAAGCTTTTATGTCTGCTATTGAAATAAAACAAAAGATGAGCTTAGAATATAAACTAGAATTAATTCAGGAAGAAATGAATTAAGTACAGGTTCAAATTAGAGCGCTCCTGCTTCTCATTTGTTTTGCAATGTCACCCACAGGTTAAAAAACCTAATCCGACATCCTGTCTCCCATTGTACTGATCTTAAAATTACTGAGCCATGATTGACAATTGTTCTCACATTAGGTGTCACCCTGCTCCAATGTGATCATGGAAAGTTGTTAGAAGACACCCTGCAGCTCATTTCCTGAGACAGATGACTACATTAATGAAGAAAAGTGGATGTAGTTCATTATGCAGATGCCTTATTAAACGTTAAATAATGAAATCGATATTGCATTTTGATGGGTGTGTGGGGTCAGGAGTACGAGAGGCGCAGATTTTGTTTTTAAACACGATCTTGACTGATTTTCTAGCTGCAGCTAAATATGGGTTTGGGGATTAAAACAAAGGCGTTAAACCTGTAATAGACTCATATTTTTGTTTCTCAGGTTTCAGAGGTACAGCTCAATGTTCATCGCTTCATTTTCCCCCCATTTTTCATTCATGTTAGAGTTGGCTGAGAATAGAGGGTGCGAATAATAAGCTTTTTTCCGAGTCAGAGACGTTACGCAGCTTCTACTGAAATTTCTCACAGCTATTCTTTTGTGCCTCTCAGCAATCATATCATAGCACAGTCAGACTTCGTGAAAATTTTCTTGTCTGGCAGGTTTTGTTTTGTTGCAGCCTGTAATGAATGAAGTTCTGAAATTCTGTTTTTTTTTCACGTGAATATTTTCTCTGCTTATTTATCCATTTCTATTTGTGTTATTTCAGTAATTGCAATATATGTGGTACAGTATAACAATGTCTAAGGCAGGACAGACAGGAAAAAAAGCACAATGTATCGCCAACTACAGCTCTTGTATAAAAAAAGAACAGACATACAGCACGTGCAACACAACAATTATAAAATACACAGATACATAAATCAGCAATCTTCTTGTAGTATGAGTGTGAGACAGAGAGAGCATGCCCAAAGGCAGGCAGAGATGGAACCAGAGTCCCAGAGGACCAAAGACAAAAGGGAATCAACCCTGATAGAGGCCTGTCACTCTGGTACAATTCAAGAATAGGGTCCCAGGTTTCCAGGCACTCAAGAACCTGGTGAGCAAATGCTGCCCCGAACCAGTGGCAAACTGGTACTGCAAAGACCCTCAATGTCTAACTTACAGATAAAATGAGGGTCAGTGAAGGGGTGAATAGGGCCACTGCAGCAGCCCCACGAAACAGCCTCTGGGTACTGCACTGCCCCCCATGGCCTATGTGTGTGGTTATATGTCGTGAACCATAATTATTAGAGTTACTACTCAAAAGGGGGGTTGGGGTGAACTACATCAGCCATCCGCAACCCCCGGGCCACGGACTGGTACGTCGTTTGGTACCAGGCCGCAAGAGTTGAGGCTTGGGTGTGACATTTATGGTTTTCAGGGTTTTATCGGTTTTTATTGTTATTTTTTTGATCGTTTTATTGTTAACTAGGTTTCCATGGGTCTTTTCCCGTTTGTTCTGAATAAATCTTCTTTTTGTGGTACCGTTACTGGTTTTATTTTGTTGTAATTATCAGCGACACCTTAAAGGTCAGTCCGTGGCGCAAAAAGGGTTGGGGACCACTGAACTATATGATTCACCCCTCTCCCCAAGACCCTAAGGGAATGAGTGATGTGATGTATGGAGCTGGGACATGGAAGACCAAGTAAGAAAAGAGAGAACCAGCAAAGACTGGTTCAGTAGGCAGCCCCATTCCCAACACCCTGCCAGAGGGCGGTAAGAAGTCAGACGTCAGGCACACAATGACAATGACAACGGTCCTGAACACCGCCATGTCTAGGGCAGCACCCAGCACCACCACCACAAAGAGTAGACTGGAGTGTGCAGATGAGTCCTGAGGCTTGGAGCTCATCTGCACATTGCGTCACAATAGGGATGAGACAAAATGGTCTGGACAAGCTCCCTGAGACAAGATGCCCTAACCCACCCAATTGGCCTACAGGCACCCACGAGCCCTGGAGGCACAGACCGGACATTCTAACATGGGTCAGCCCACCTTACACATCAAGGTGGCCGGTGGGGGGGGGGAGACCATCCCCACATAAGGAGGGATCCAGCCAGTGACCAGGCAACGATTTGGTTGCGTTGCTTGTCGTGTAGTACTGCTTCTCTGCTCATTTGCTTGCATATTTCTCTGACCCTCAGGGTTTTGGGTTTGGATTTTGGACTTTGCTCATCTTCTGTTTAGGACTTAAATCTGAGTTTTTAATCTAAATAAACAGTGCCTTCTGTTTAATCTAACCAATGTCTGTTTTCTGCATTTGGATCCTTCACTCTTCATGTTCCTTTTCATTACAGAAGAAAAACCAAACACTCGTTCACACGATTTTTCATGATTTAAACTGACAAGCGTGATATAGCAAAAGTAGAGAGCAATACGATTTTTAAAAATGTGCAATTTCATGAATGAAAGCTCAGAGAAAAATAAAACAGATTCAACTATGAATCAACAATCGCCTTTAATTTTTATGTTAGAAAGTATGCAAATTGTACATTAAAACTATGTTCTGCTCCAGAGGATAGAATAATTTGGAAACATAACATCACTGAAACTGTCAAGATCCACTCAACATTCACTGTGTGTGTGTCATTTCTCTCAGGATTTGGGAATATCTCTCCTCACACAGAAGGTGGGCGGATCTTCTGTATAATCTATGCCCTGCTGGGGATTCCCCTATTTGGATTCTTACTGGCTGGTGTCGGGGACCAGTTGGGAACTATTTTTGGGAAGGGCATTGCCAAAGTAGAGAAGATGATCGTGGTAAGATATGTTCTCTATCCATCAGTGACATTATACATGAATAAAGTTGTAAAAAGTGAAATTTATTGCGAATTTAGATTAAAAATGAATACAAATCTGTTGATAAGGTAGATAGGCACTGACTTTTATTACCTTGAAGAGTGTAGCATCTGGTAGATTCCTAGAAGAAAGACAAAAAAAGATGAGGGCCTAATTATCAGATGTTTTTCATTTCCTGATGTATTTTGTTTATCTGTAAAAGTCAGCTGAACTCATACGTCCCCTCAAAAAGTAGTTTAAGAGTCTCCTGTTTCAGTATAAAAGCACTGACAAAAGCATTTTGTCAGGGTACTGATTTTGATGTATAGCTGGCTCTGTCCCTCCCCGGGGAGGAAAAGACAGGTTGGAAGGTCATGGAGACAATGGAAAAAGATGGACTGCCACCTGCTGAACTCACTGCCGTGCAGTGAAGGTGCTGAAAACCATCAGCTTCACTGGTCCCCATGGAAATACAGTGATGCAGTTTTAATTTGTTTCTATAACATTCACTGTAGATTACCTTTCAACTGTGCATTGTTGTACTATGCTTTTTTGAGAGCGATGCGGACATAAGACATCACAGACAGAGTGATCTGAGGGCTGTCTGCTCTTTATACTTTACCTCTGAGGTGCTGTGCTTTGGTCTTACATAACTGCAGAGGAAAAGGGCATGATACCAAGAGACCCAGCTGAAAGCAGTCACCATGAGTGCAAGGGCAGCGTGCAGAATATAATGCACAGTAACTCAAGCAAAAGACGAACTCTGGGGATAATGAAGAAATGAAATGTGCATGCTGTTGTTGAAGCAGTGCAAGTGCTGACTCTAATGTATCAATTAGCATACAGTAGCTGCTACTAAAAATGTAGTAAATCTGTTATTAGAGCATTTCCAAGGGATGTCAAGTCATGGGTGGGCGTTCCATCTGAGAGTGGAAATGATGTCGCATGAACTTCACAGCTTGAGATGTTAGAAAACATACAATTTATTCCTAGGAAGAGGTCAAAGAAAGTGACTCATTACAATATTCAGATCCATCCATCCATCCATCCATTCGCTTCCGCTTATCCTTTTCAGGGTCGCGGGGGGCGCTGGAGCCTATCCCAGCTGTCATAGGGCGAGAGGCGGGGTACACCCTGGACAGGTCGCCAGTCTGTCGCAGGGCCAACACACAGGGACAGACAACCATTCACACTCACATTCACACCTAATGGCAATTTGGATTTTCCAATTAACCTATCCCCACAGATCCAAATAAATAAATAAATAAAAGCATGGGTTGTTGTTGTTGGTGTTTTTTTCAGTTATTACATTATATGTAGTATACATATTGACAATATCTAACGCAGGACAGGCAGGAAAGAAATTGGATCGGAATCGGAATAAAAGGATAGCATACAAATAAAAATTCACGATGTATCGCCAGCGGCCGCATCTGTAAGGAAAAGCAAACATCTTGTTTTATTAGCACATCAGAAACCAAAGCACATGGTAACTATTCATAAAATTCAGCCGCAGTGTTTCCATGTAAAGCTTCTGCGCTGTTTGAATTCTTTCAAGCACTTCCCTTTCGCTCCCACAGATTGAATTTAAAGTTTTAGTCTCCGAAAGTGCACATCATGTATTCTTCATGTGAGCTAATCTCCCTACAGAAGTGGAAAGTCAGCCAGACAAAGATTCGCGTCATCTCCACGCTACTCTTTATCCTGTTCGGGTGCCTCATCTTCGTGGCCCTGCCAGCCGTCATCTTCAAGCACATCGAAGATTGGAGCACTCTCGAGTCCATCTACTTTGTCGTCATCACGCTCACCACCATCGGCTTTGGAGACTTTGTCGCTGGAGAAAAAGGTCACTTGAATTTTTCTTTTGTCTTTCATTTTTATGTAGAATCAGTGTATTTATAGTTGAATGATTTATCGGCCAGCCTGACTCAAAGGATCTGCGCAGCAGTGATAAGCCTCCCAGTGCACTACAATTATATTCTGTGCCTCACTTTAATTTACAAGCACCTTAACAGTAGTTCTTATGAACACCGATAACATATTTAACTGTAAAGACCACCAAGCTCATAGCCACTGATTGTGTGAGTCTCTGGAGCTCTACCAGAACATCACATTAGTCTCCCAAATGTTGTCTTCATTTGGTGCTTTGAAGATGTTGATGGGAATTACTTTATATCCAAGCAAGCATAACAGAGCCACTGGTCAGATTATGTTTCTAAGGAGCCAGACCTTCTAGTAATTTTTTACATTAGTTTTGGACAATAGTTTTCCTTCGGACATTGGCTCATTTCACAATAATTATTCCCATTTTGTTCTACCATATTGTTTCATCTTTGTGAAACAGCAAGCTTGTTTTACAGTTGTTGGGGGTTTTTTTGTGCAGAATAAACAATGTGTCACACTGTGTCTGATGGACCAGTTGGCATTTTGTTATCTTCAGATATACCCTGCTTCCTGCTTATTTTCAAATTTTATACAGCTGCTGGAAGTAGATTCATTCTCCTTCCATAAATAAACCCGAGAAGAGCACTGATCATGACTCACCACAAGAAATGTAATAAGCGTACCGCATTTCTTGAAATGTCACACTATTTCATGACGCAAGTCTGTAAACACCCTAAAAGAATAATTATAAACAATTAACTAAACACACTGTACATAATACAGTATGTCTGTGATAGAAAAAGTAAGAGGGTGTACTGTGCATTTTTCGTAGCTTGTGTGTATTTGTGTAGCAGCTGGTATTAGCTTGATTTGACCTTCTTGGCAGATAACAAGAGAGAGGCAGATGGGACAAATCACAAACACTTAGACTGCTGGATTAAACTTCCCTGAACAGGCCTAATGATTATAGATTAGATTGTGGCACCTGTGCCAACCCCCAGTAGCTACACTAAGCTAATCAATGTGGACTCCCGTTAGTTAAAATGTTGTTGTAATGGGAGATTATCTAACTGCACACTGAGCTGGCTGGCTCTGACTCTTCATCCCTGCTGATATTTTACGGAGTCATTGAAAGGTAAGGACCATAATGGGGGCTGAGGCGGCATTTAAATGGGCTTAAGGTAATATGTTCACAATGACAGAAAACCAGAACCAGCCCATGAACTGATGCAACATGGATCTATTATAGAAAAATCATTATATAAAAGCCCCTATTCCTGGGTCATTCATAGAAATAGATTTGGGTGAAGTCAAGCAGAGCGTTGTGCAAAAGTCTTTAGCTACCACTCATTTCTTCCAAGGAGCCAGACACCTTTTTTTGAAAGTGTTCAAGAGACTTTCTTAAAAGTTTTTCTTTGGTTTTTCACTCATTTTCTGTCCATTCCCTGTACCTGACTGTTTTCAAGGCTGACCTACAAATCATTCAATCGTTCAAAAAAAGGCCCCTAACTCAAGGGAACAACCAGTTTGGGAAAGAACCTATTTTAAATTTTATCTTTAGGCATTTTGTTATTAGCAGTCTGCTGCAAAAACACTTTTAAATGCATAAAATAGCATATTTGCACCAACAAGATGATTCCCAAGAATCTATGAGCTAAAAAAAAAAAAGCTTTAAAAGGTTGGGGACCAAAGAAATGTCAGGCCTTAAAAAAATATCTACAGCAGATGAAAAGTATCTAAAAGTCATGTACTTAAGAAATTGAATTCAGGTTTAAAGCTTTTTTCTACCGCCAGCTGTGAAACATGGTGGCAACTCTGATTTGGGGCTGATTTCAGCCAGTGCTGTTGGGGATCTTGTAGTAAATATTGGCACACATATATTTAAATTAATATTTGCAGCTATTTCTCATTTTCCAAGCAAAATGTAAATGAGAAATGACAGGCGGCTCGAGACTTTTGCACAGCACTGTAAGTATCCCAGAACGATGTGACCGACTTTTATAACACAGTTTTGTTTGTTGTTCTTCAGGTGGGTTCGAGAAACCAGAATACCTTGATTACTATAAACCCGTGGTGCTCTTCTGGATTTTGGTGGGCTTGGCATACTTTGCTGCAGTGCTAAGTATGATCGGAGACTGGTTTCGGGTTATCTCCAAGAAAACTAAAGAAGAGGCAAGTAGTGCTGTTAAGTTGGCTCTTTTGTTGGTTTTACTGACAACATAAAGCATGCAGATATGCAGAATCTGAACTGAAGTTGAAGAAAGAACTCTGTCAGCCCCTCGAATCCCAAAATTTATCTTAGAGTCTTATGCTAATAGCATCCCATGCTTGAGGAACCAAGCTCGTGGTTGGCACTTACTGAGAGGTCTATTAGCATTTTTCATTTTCACGTTTTTTTTTTTGTTTTTTTTTTATTGCTGTTTGGCCTTTATTTCACACAAAGTATCCAACAAGTTTGGAACATTTTCCAAAGCCATCCAGCAGGCTGGATTAGAGTCTTTGCTGGGTAAATTCTGGCCCCCAGGCCTTATGTTTGACACCCCTGCTCTACAAAGTATATTGAGAAGTTAGTATTCAGTGAATTTTCACTCTTTAAGTAGCAAAGCCAACAAATTTGTAGTTAATGCATTTTTTTTCCAATGACAGAAAGGTTCAGGTTACTTTTTTTGTACCTGTGAGTACAAACATTTGGTCTGCAGTAAGTTAATAGTCCTGCACACTTTTAAAACACTAATCCAACCTAATGAATTGAATAAATAATCATAAAAGAATTTCCACATCATGAAGCATAAATAATCAATATAAGCAAAACTATGATCTGTTCATCTGAAAGATGGCAGCTGGAAAAAAAGCTGTTTTTAAGCCTTGTTGTTTTACACTTCACCCAGACGGAAGAAACTAAAAATCGCTGTGCAAAGGGTGGAAGGCGTCAAGTAAAACTGAAGCAATGAGTTGTTGTAACTGTCTAATATAGAAGGACACTGAGTTCAGCTGTGGCTCACCAATCAGCCTTTTAGATCAAGCGCTTTGTCTCAGAAAATTCTCAATCATTTCTTTCAAATTACAACCAAACAACTGTACATGTGTTAAAGTGTTTCACAATGATGCTACAGATTAACTATCCACAAATATAACTTTGTCAATGGAGGGGTTTCTTTACAGTTACTGAATATGATCCTATTTGTCTCGACTTTTTTAGTTTTTTCCTCACACACAGTTGAAAGTGAAATGCTCAATCTCCATCCTGGCCCCACCCTGTTATGTAAAAATGCCATTTTGTGCAGGACTTGGTCAAAATCTTTGGTGTGTTTGCAGTGGCTGGTGCTGATAAATATGATACTGTGCTGCTGTGGCAGGTTCATTATTTATATGTAGAAAGAATGGGAAAAGCCACACATTCATGCACACATTGAAGGGCATATAGCACTCTATAGTGGGAAATCCTTTCACAGCCATAATTAGGAGTACAGCTGTGTAGGCTGTGAGCTCCGCAGGGAATTGCATTACTGACAGACAAAGTGGGAGACTGAGGGAATGGATTAGGGGAAGGGAAGAGAAAGTGAAAAGACAGCAGGGAAAGCGTGCAGTGTTTGTGCTCCAATGTGCACCATCATTTTCAATTCAAGTGTACCTTAGAGCCTAATAAATAAACAAAACAGCCGGGAGAAACGGGTCTAATTCATAATGAAGGTGGGATCAATGATGTGTTGGCCTAACTCCCTCTTCCCTGTCACTATTCAGGAACCATAAATAAGCATACTGTGCAAAGCACATACAGTATATATCCGCCAGAGGCCTGTTCAGTAGGTCACACACAGCTCAATGACAAAAACTCATTTTTAATTCATTGCTTTAGGCTCCTGCATTAATATTCTTTGGGAAAAAAATCTCAACAGGCCAGTGATGAATGGTTGGGAAAATGTCTGCAACCTCTAATGTGTGTACAACATCTTGTGCCAAATGCAGCAAAAAAAAAAAAAAAAAACTCGCAACACAGACCCATTTCTAAAAATCACATTGAATTCAGAAACATTTTCCTGCTTTTAAGTCCTTTTAAGTCCGCTAACCTCAGGTTAATGATAGCACAAGAGAATGAGACTAAATGTACTAATGCTTTAAAGGTTTTTATTCTCATTCATTTCCCACTTCTCATAAAGTTCCACATCTGCTGTTGGCCTTTATGGTAGCTAACTTTTATTGCAAATAATGAATGAATGTTAAAAAGGTCTGTCGTGCTCATTTGTTAATTGGAGTGCTGGTATATTTTGTGGAAGAATGCTCTGGATAAGAGCTATTAAACAGGGGTTTGCACTGATTAACAGAAATGACATTTTATAAACCATGTTCATGTAACACATCCAAGTTTTTTTGTTTTTCCTGGATTTAGTGCTTCAACTCCATGTTCTACATTAGAGTTATAAAAAATTACTTTGTCTCTTCACATGAATTAAATTTTAATCTGACTGTGTGACAGAGGATGGCAGTAAAAGTGTCTCTAGTGTAGATGCTTAGAACTGTGCCAGAAATAGAGAAGCCTTGGGGTTGCCATGTCGGTGTCTCAAAACCACCCTTACAACCAGCAATAAGAAGACCAAAACCAGCCTAATATGCTGCAATGGGATCCCCATATTAGTACGGCAGTGTATGTACATGATGAGTAATGTTGGTAGGTTACTGAAGTTAACAAATTTAATATGAATTTTTATTTGTAGATATTTGATTTATTTATTTATGACCAAATTTGGCACATGGGCACATTTGGGACCCTAAAAAGTCTTATCCATATCGGATATTATGATCTCATCCGGTTGTCTAGCAACCTCCTGTCAGTTAAATTTACACATTTTAGCTTTTATGAATCTTTAACAGCCATTTTAACTTCAAGACAACAATAAATTTATGTCAACAGAATTTGAATACTTGGATATTGAACAATATGCTATTCTCATGGTCCTGTGTTTTGGAACCCTAAGTTTTGGAAAGTTTTTGTATTTTGGAACTTTGTATTCTTGGTTATTAAGTGTCCTATTTCAGTTGTGACTGGTTGTTTAGGGTTCTTAGTTTTTTATTGTTTTATTATACTGCTGCTGTGTTTGGTCTTGACAACCTTGGTAGTCTGTTTTTTTTTAGTGTTTAGAGTATATTTTTGAATGCTTTACATAGTCTAGCCTCCCAAGTGTCCTTAACTACTTGTTTCTGCTCCCCTTTAGTTATTTTCTGTTTTATTTTGGTAGCTGATTGTTTCTTGTTTTTAGTTTTTCTTCCTTGCCCTGTTTTTAAATTAGGTTCAGCTGTGTCTCGTCACCCTCCTGTATCCACTTCCCTTGATAAACTCAGTGTACATATTTAAGCCCAGTCTTTCCCTTCAGTTGTTGGCAGAGCATCTTATGCCATTCCTGTGTTTGCTGCCTGTTTCTGAGTTGAGCGGATTTAACCTTCTTTCACCCCAACCAGTCGTGGCACATGGCCACCCTTCCCTGAGCCTGGTTCTGTCAGAGGTTTCTTCCTGTTAAAAGGGACTTTTTCCTTCCCCATGTTGCCAAAGTGCTTGCTCGTGGGGGTAACTGTTGCTGGGATTTGGCGCTTTATAAATAAAATTGAATTGAACTAAACTACCTTTCATTTTTTCATTGGCCTTCAGATTCTGGATTCTACAATCACCCCGAATAAACGTTCACCTTGTGTTTAATTTTGTCAACTTTTAATGCTATGTTAAAAGTAGCCCAAATCTGTGGGAAACCCACAAATCTGGCAACCCTGAAGACAGCTTCAGCTCTTTGTCCAAAACGTGCACACAAATTACCAACAAGTGCAACTGCACAATCTATCATAATAATTTTATCACTGTAAAATACCAGCAATGATATAATTCACACATGTTACCCAAACACAAGTAAACAGAGACATTTAGTGCAACTAGACTTTTCTAACACCAGGTGTAGATAGAGAAACTTAGAATCACGTGTTTGATCGCCTTCAAACATCAATCTTCATTCTTTTTCTGCAGGTTGGGGAGTTTCGTGCACATGCAGCAGAATGGACTGCAAATGTGTCAGCAGAGTTCAAAGAGACCCGCAGGCGACTCAGTGTTGACATTTATGACAAGTTTCAGCGTGCTGCATCCATCAAGCGCAAGCTGTCATCTGAGCTGGGTATTAATGCGTCCATCAACCAGGAAATGACCCCTGGCAAGAGGACGCTGTCAGCTAACTTTTGTGAGGACAGAGAGGGTTATCCCACAGTGAATCTTTCCCTCAGTCCTGTCCCGGGGGCCCTGGCGAGGAACGGCAGCCTTTATCTAAACGGCCTCAGTCCAGAATACGCCGACCGACAGGAGATCGCCATCATCGAAAACCTCAAATGAGGAGCAGCGTGAATAATAAGATTTGGGGAGCTGTGTAAAATACATCTAGCCACTGACAGAGATTACAGATACAAACATGCTTTTGTGTTCATTCACAGAGCATCGCTGATGACATACCCAAACACATTTGTTAAGTAGACTGTGTTCCAACCATCGCATAAATCAGTCATGAAGCCATGTACCTTCATGTGTGTGAGCCTCACACATAAAAACACACAGTTTGGATTTAGTCTGTGAAAGAAGTCTGAAGTCTTTATGTCATCAACGTGACTGACTGACTGCTGTGCTAGTGACTGAGCCAAATAAAAATAAAAAAAATAAAAAATTGTTCCAGACTGGAGCAAATGATTGTATTGGAGGCATGAGCTTGAAGAAAAAAAGAAAACTCCTCCTGAGCAGAGGAAGGAAATGAAAACCCTGTACCGAGGTAGCAACACACTGGGCATCCTGTCCTCCTACCCCCTGCAAACAAAGACCAATAAATTCATCAAACTTCGGAAGCAATAGACGTGTCTGTGCAAAGCTCCTGCTGAATTTTTCAGAGGCCCTGAAATCTGCATCAGATCGAGAGGATCCTCACTGATAAAAACACTGCATCATCAACAATGAACACGTTCTCTACAAGGCAGCAGCTCTGTGCTAACACAAAGGAATGTCCCTCTTTCTTTTGCATTACGCTTGTTACAGCATGAATTTATATGCCTTGCATCTGCCGGTCAGTCTGCCCTCGCTATAGAGATGAATGTTGACATATTAGTTCCTTTGTGACTGACATTCAGTTTCTCATTATGAGGAATATTCCACTTGTGCCTTACTAAAAAGTATACTGAACCTTTGAGGATGACGGTGTGTGAGAGACTGAGCAGCGCTGGTGCGAGCTCTCATACTACTTATTTTTGAGAACAGCAGTGATAATCATGTGTTTGGGATGTGTCTTGGAAAATAAGTGGACTTTTTTTTTCTTTGACTTGAGGGAGTTTGCATGACAAGGGAGGAGAAAGCATTTTGAGATATATTTGATTACTTGAGGTAACATTTGAGAAAAGGTCACCGCTTTATCAACTGTCTTAGTTTTTTTTCTTTAACCATCTTAATGTGCCGACAGTTACATTAACCACAGTGCCAGGCTTTCTGATCAAACCCTCTAACTCGAGTATACCAAAGCTATGATCCTGCTTTCCTGACAGAAGAATAAAATATTTCTAAAATCTAGCATTTCAGGGTTTTGAAAACTGAATTTAAATGAACTTCTGGCATTTGAGGTACTGTAGTAGTAAAATATCCGAAGCTGTGAGGCACATCTCCACCTTACCGCTCTCTGTGATTGAGCTGGTTGGGGAATAGTTCCTCTATTCGTAACGATAAGGTCTGTTATGTATTGTTGTTAGTGAATGTATACAATCAGAAATCCTTATTTACTGTGTGTCACATTAGTGACCCGATTAAGGCTTTACAGATATACTAGGGGCATCATATAGAAGAAGAAATTATTTAAATAAATGCTGCTCACTTACAGGTTTGGGGATGATGAAAATTTATACTAATGGCAGGAATGTTATTCAGGCACTGCCTATATCTCACTTCCACTTATAATTACTCTATGAATCTATGAATATGAATCTACTTCTTCTTTTAAATTATTAAAATATAAAAGTTAATCAATTTTTAAGGGATATTTTCCATTTTTGTCTCTCCTAGTGTATAGTGCATCTTGCTTGTCTGATTTTGTTCAGTGCATTTAAACAGCAACAGCTGGCACTGTCCCATTCATTTAATAGTGCCATTTACAGTTTTGCAGTTTGTCTTATAAGATGATTTGTTATGCCATATCAACCTTCCTCCATTCTGCTGCCATTAAATACTGCTAATTTGTCAAAGCTGTTGGCATCTTAGAGGTACCCAAAGTGTCCTTTGTCTTGACACTCCAGTTGTAGCAGTAGTGAGGCCAGTCAACCCTTTAGTTCAAGCACACCAGTTACCCTTGAATGCCATTTAACATGCAGGGGTAATGTAAATGAGGATGTTTTAGCAAAAACCACAATCTGGAAATTGAATGCTAAGCTAAACTGAGAGCACAAAGGCCCCAAATGGGACACAAATGAAGTTTCATGGTTGATAGGTTTGTGATTTATAGCACCTCCCCCTGCATCCTTATATGGTCTTTGTTGTTCTTTCACACTTTACAGTTTGGCTTCATCTAATATTCCCATAGCTGCTTTGCCAAGACACAGACAGTGATGAAATTCAGGGAAAAGTAAATTAAAACAGCTTGAACCAACCAAACAAGGTCTTATATAAGGATTAGTTGTCAAATATGTATGTCCATGAACTACCAATTGTAACGTTTAACTAACTTAACTCCAGCTTATATTAGCTTGATATTTCATTACTCATTTAGACGACTTTGGGGGAAAAAAGTAGTTTGTGATATGGTCAGCAAAAGTGACCTTTTAATCTGACCTCAGGATTATGCCAGTACAGTTTTTCTATGTATCTAATATGTTCCAGTTCATTTAAATAAATAAAAATGCAGAAATATGTTTCATTTTTGTATGTATAGAAATCAAATCTGAAGTAATTCTGCTCTTACAAAAAGAAATCATAACTATTGCTGCATATCATCCCATCTCCTAAAGGTGTAAGAAATAGTTTTAATATGTTTTTATTTTTGTTTGTTTGATTTTTGCCTTTCTAAGATCTTTACAGGCTAAGACATTACTTCAATTTTACTTCCCAAGTGACATTAATCCCCAAGTGTGACTCAGTTTAGCGGGCACAACATAATCCCTGACATGTTTTCTTGGTTTGAGCAGAGTCTGGTCGTGTGTGTTCGTGTATAAAAGCCATTCGCTATTATGTGTAATAAAATCAAAGGGGCATCACTGAGGAAAATAGAAAGGAACTTTAACAAATAATACTGTTACTTCTCTTTATGTTTCTAAAAAGCAATCAATATCATGTAAACACTTACCTGTACCATGTGCTGAACTGCAATACACTGGGAGAAAGACTATTAGTACATAATTGCTGAGTAGTCTGAGGAAAGCCATCCCAGCTTTAGTGTAGCTTCTCAAAGCAAAGACTGTGCTGCTGCTTCCCTTGTCAGATACGTGATTAACAGCCTGTGAGTGCTGCAGAAAGTCAAGGAGGACCGTCAATGAAGTATTATATAACATGTCAGGACACGTAAGGCCACATGCACATGGTGGTTTGTATGACCATTAACGACTGCACGACTGAGCGTGTGCGTTCGGGTTTGAAGAAGCTCATTAAGTTTCCGCCCACACACATTACGTTTCCTTCTCTTTTCCCGAGGTGACAGTTTTTAATTAGGTCTGTAGCTCACATCAGAATCCTGATTCGAGCATGGTGAATGTATCCACCCATCGTTGACAGCTGAGAGGAGCCTCATTATAGACGTTAGCACATGCATCATTTAACGCAGCGATAAATGCTTGCAAAGGTGTTCCAATAGCTCATGTGGGTATGCTGTGAAAGGCCTTTTAAAGCTCCAGCCCTCATTAATTCAGAATCAGAATGTCGTAAACAAGAATCATGTATCAATCATAGTCATAATAACAACTTGGGTTTGGAAGATGCATGAGAATTTTACAATTTGTGATGGAAGGACAACACAAATAATTTTCACTGTATTTTTTTTATATATTTCTATTTGTTGAATATATGTGAAGGCTTCATGGACACGTGATCTTTTTTTTTTTTTTTGGAAACATGACATCATCAAGTGTTGCATGCTATTTTAAATGTTGTTTATTGATCATGAATTTCCTATCCGGGGCTTTGTTTGGTTTTTAAAAACAATATAGCATTGTATGTTTCCAGTGTGTTAATGTATGGTATGTCACATTAAACCATGACCACTTTTTTGAATATTTAGAATAAAAGGTTTTATATGAAAAAGGTCATTTTGTTTTTGTTCTAAAACATGATTTTTTTTAAAGCACAATTTTTTTTATTGTAACATTTTACAAATCCAATGATAAGACAAAAAAAGACTGTCTCACTGTATATCAGCGATTTCTACTAAAGATGTAGAACTTTTTAAAAAATGAATTATATGGTTTTAGCTTAATATGATTAACCAAATAGCTGAGCACTGTAAATTTCACCAGATTAACACGGTAACAGTAAATACTGTATTTGTTAGTGATGCATGGGGCACATTTAGTGTCATTATTCCATTATTCCTGCAGCAAAACAAATATTGCTGTTAAATTACAGTAAAGTGCCTGAAGCTAGATTTCTTTCTGGTAACAGTATTTTAAATAAATCCTGCAGCAGACTGATAAAACGGGACTAATGAGCTCTGAACTTTGCTGAAACCTTCTGTTAATGTTTTTGGGAAGTCCAGCAAAAAGAGCACTGCAGTAATCCAGTCTACTGAAAATGAATACATGAGTGATGGAGGCTCATGTCTTGGTTATATTCCTAAAATGGAAGAAGGCTGTCTTTATGATAAAAATCAATGTGAAGTTTAAGCTCAAATCAGAATCTAAAATAAGACTTTTACTGTGAGCTAATGTAACTAACGTATTAATTAACATATCATGTCTGATTTTAGGCCCAATTAAAAGAACTCACATTTTGTCTTTTGTCCTTGTTAAGTTTTAAGAGGTTTGTGGTGATCTATTTGTTGCTGTCAGTCAAATACAGTGTTAGAGAGTTCGTCATCTATCTCAGATAGGTATAGCTATGTATCATCTGCACAACTATGGTAACACATTATGCTGTGTGAACAGGTTGCCAAGTTGTAGCCCATATAAGGGCAAAAGTAATAAACCAATACAACTGCCATGTGGAACACCACAGGAAAAGTCATGAGTGGCTGATACCCAATCTTTCCTGTCAGTGATATATGATCTAAACCAGGGATGTCAAACTCATTTTACATGGTGGACCACATACAGTCCGCTATGATCTTAAGCGGGCCAGAAGAGTGAAGAAAGTCCCTTTCTCTAAGTGTAAAGAAGTTTAACTACACATTTACTTCCTGAGATATTGGGCAATTTCAACAGTAGGTTTCAGTTTTTCTACATGATAAAGAAATTTAAGAAATTTAAGAAATTTAAGAATTTAAGAAATTTAAGAAATTTAAGAAATGCTGCTGTGGTACAGCAGCATTTCTTAAATTGGGCTTAAATTGTAAGAGGCAAATGTGTAGACTTATAAAAGAGGTTCTAGCAGCTCATTGCCCAGACTCTCCTGTAAGTATAAAGCAGGAGGTTTCTCTTAATTTACAGGAAATGCCCCTTTTTTTCTTAGAATGGTAATTCTATAGTAGATTATCTAATTGGCTATTCAATTATCTATTGCTTAGCTATTTTGGTGTAGTATGAATGGCAGTGAGGGAGGTCTTAATTCGTAAGATGAGCTCTAAAATAAAAAATACAGTTAAAAGACCAACATTTACGGCCTCATTCACATTTTCTGAAGATGTCCAGTAGTACATCTTTAGCACGAAAAGGGAAGGTTTAATCTGTAATGAGTTTGAAGGTTTTGGTCTGTAATTAGTTAGTATACTAGTATCAAAGTTTGATTGCTTTAGTGGTTTAACTGTGGTTGTTTTAAAAGTGGAAGTAAAAACTCCAACCTCAAGTGATGTGTTAAGATCATTGCAACAGACTCAGAGATTCAGCAAAAAATGTGTTCCAGAGAAGGAGTGAGGACTGGATCTAGTTGTGAGGTGGAGGACTTGCAAGGCCATACAAAAGGTATATTGCTTTACATCAGCAGAAACACCATCTTGAATAACTGCCAACTTGTCCAGAATGAACTCTGCTGCATTTCTTCTTGATAAACAACGTGTGTTTTCTGTGCACCTCAACAATAAAGGACACAGTAGTGCGATAATCACGTAAGTAATGACGCACACCGTCTGATAATGGACAAGTGCTGACAAACTGATCTGAGTCACAAGCTGCAAAATGCTCGTCATGGTTCACAAGCACAGCATGGACCGAGAAGCCTACTCATGAGTGACTGCACTGACACCTTCACTTACCTCGAACGTTTTGTATTGAGAACTGTTTGTGCAATAATGTACAATTCTTCTCTAGGTCGTCCTCGACTTTCTTCTGTGCTAAATACAGAAATACATAAAGCAATTTGCAACAAAAGCACTGACGTCTCTCCGTAGCCTACTACAGTTTCCCTTAATGAAAACTGACAGGTTACTTAATGACTTTCAAGATGGAGAGTGACATTGCACATCACCTTCCAGCCTCTGAGCTGTCAACAGACAGACAGGACTATAAGCACATTCTCGAATGCTGCATTTCACCAAGAGGACACAGCTTCTGACTCTGCTCTTTTAAGAAAGGCTATGATTCACTGCTCCTTGCCTTGCTTTTTATTTTGTAGACTGATAACAAAGTAAGTATTTAAACAATCATAATCCACAGGTTTTATAACTTATTTAACAAACAGGTTGTGTATACAGGAAAACTGCTTTAGCTAGAATTCTGTGAAACCCTTTTTTCAAAGCCCTCTGATCTTGCAGCTGGCGGAAGACTTTAACTGTATATAGCTGTTGTGGACCTTTGTAGTCACTCCACTCTGAAAAGGCTGCTTGTGATGTACTTAATAGCAAATAGGTAGACTACGGCATCCTGAAAAATGCAGCCACAGAGCCAACTTGGTTGGAAATTCGTTCATTAGTGATTCTGTCTGCAGTGACATCAGAGACAAGCTGTGACTCAGCCACCAACCACAATCGTCTGTAGTTGAAGAGGTACATGTTGAGGTTACCTCACACACTGAAAGCGAGCTGGAACTGTGTGTGGGTGCGTGGGTTGTGTGTGGAAAGACTTTGACAGGTCCTTTGTAGACTTTCAGTTCTACAGTTTTTTAGATTATAATTGGCCTCATGATGACTTTTTCTTAGATATTTCTGTTTCTTCGCACTCATTAAGCGCCGCTGAGTTGTGCAGCTGTGACAGCAAAATAAAATAGAAGGTGGAAAATTGTTTTTAAGATACACAATGTAACACACATTTACTTTTGTTGTTCCACTGTTGCGTTGAACACTGGAATACTCACCTTTTCATTTGGCCTTTAGTCTGTCAATGCTCAATATTCCCAATGCACAATATCTGTAATAGCAACGCTGTAAAGCCTTTTAAGAGCATGCAACATGTTGCATTCAAGACTTTGTTTTTTCCTCCTTTGTCATTCTTTCCATTGTGCATTACACATTGTGAAATGATCAGGACCCACACAGTGTTCAATTGTCACACTGAGCGCCTTTATTTTTTAAATACAGCGTTCCCACTGCTTCAGCGCTCGGAAGCCAGCTTTTCAGCTCCTTCCCACACCCCACGCCACTCCTTCCTGAGTCCAGGCACTAAAAAGGGGCAGATTTCATTAGTTCTAATTCCTCTCACCTGTCACCTTGGTCCTCCCGGCACAGCCCCGTGAGCTTACTGTACCACCCCTCCATTGCAGCAGAGCCAGAGACCACACCCCTGCCACAGACATCCTTTCCCCACTAAATTAAAATGCACTTTGCAGCTTTAAGAAGCTAAAGTGCAGACAACAGTAGTATTCTACTAGTAAAAGTAAAGTTTGTGAACTGTATGCAGTGTGATTCCTGTGGAAATTTAGCCCAGAATTGAGAGACAATTTTCAGAAATATTTTCAAAATTAATTCTCAAAAATACTTTAATGGGTGAGCAACAATGCAGTACTCTGATATTGAATCAGTTTGAATGTTTGTTTGTATTTTATCATATTAATGTATTGCTGCTACTTAACACAACAAATGTAGCACGGTTGTATTGTACTAGCTGACTTTTCAAAAGAGTGACCTAACAAGCAGTTAACTAGTTAGCAGTAGGTGCTGCTAGCATCTGACAGAGCCATGCTAGCTATTTCCTCATCCACCTTCTCAATACACTATTGCAAGCAGCAGGAGGAAGACGGCACCCCCGTGCATTTTTCAACAGGTTGCTCTGTGCTGATTATGAAATGTAATTACATTTTACCAGATACTGGGGAAACTGACAAGGTGAGCTATTAAAAAACAAACAAAAATGTCCAGTCATAAGGTATTTAAATGAGATTACGAAGCCAATTATAAAAGTCAAGCAGGAAACAAAGAGCAGCTCTTTAAAGCCAGATTAACAATATTTAAACTCTGACCTTTCTATTTGAATCTCATTTTCCTATCATGTGCTGGCTGTTGCAGAAAGGATATCCTCCCATGCTGGGAAGATGAATAACATCCTGACCTTTACTTCAATACTTGCTGAAGAACACAAATAGATATCATTTAAAGAAGGTGTCCCTGATAAATAGAAATGACAATTATAAAGCTTTTAAAATATCTTTAAAAATTATTCTACAGTGAGCTGATACATTCTAGGATACGACAATTATTCAGTCCAAAAATAGTAAACTTCATAATTTGGATCATGAATAGCCATCAACCCACATAGCAAAATTGGTATGGCCCCGATCTGGCCCACACAATGTGCTTACACGTAGCCCACATACCGCAAAGAATGACGGCCCTTTGGTGGCCCAGATCTGGTTTGCCAGAGGTGGCCCACACATGGGCCAGCACAAGGCCAGTTGCAGACATACTGGTGGTCCTGTGCTGGCCCATGTGTGGATTACCTCTGGCAAACCTTATCTGAGCCACCAAACGGCCATCATTCTTTGCGGTATGTGGGCCATGTGTAAATTGTGTGCAGCCACGGGCCATTTGCAGACACACTGCTGGCCCTGTGCTGGCCCAGAACAGTTTCAGCTCTGGCCCCAGATGTCAGCCTAATGTGTACCTTAATTAATCCATGTAATAACAACGTGCCGGAACATAATAGTGCAAAAGCAACATGACGGAACTCTGTTCAGACATTGAATGGACTGAGTGCTCTACAGCACTTTTCTACTGTCTCAGATTGCTCAAAGTGCTCTATACAACACGCCATAATTACCCAATCACACACACTTTCGTTAAACTGAGTGCTTCCTAACGACATTTATACACATTCAAGCTCTTGAGATGCAAACTGGAGGAGCCAGGGATCGAACCAACCACCTTGCAATCAGTAGGTGACCTGCTCTACCTCCTGAGCTACAGCCACCTGCTGGCACAGATGAGTAAACCGTCACTAGGTTTTGGATAAAGTGTACACTCACAAACCTGTCAAATCTGCATTTGAAACGTTGGCTACTATAGCAGTATAGTATTGCAACGTGGCATTTGGATCTTCTAACTAAAATAGGAAAATAGGAACATAAATAGTGCCATCATTGCCAGACCTGGCCCACATCTGGTTGACATACACCCTGCCATGACACCGGTCAGTCAGAAGTGCCAGCTTGATGCCAGATCCGGGCCAGACCTGTTTGTTATGGGCCTGGGCCACATAAACCAAACCACAATCGAGCCAGATATGGCATGTCATCACATAGACAGTACCATCTATGCCAGGCCTGGCCCATATCTGGATGACATACGTCTTATCATGCCAGAAGTCAACCAGCAGAGCCGGCTTGATACCAGATCTGGGCCAGATCTGCTTGCTATGTGGGAAGGAAGCCAGGGCTTACTTTGCATTCTGTTGCAGCCTTAAAGTTACGCCTGTTTATGAGAATTTCATCATTTCTCTTCAAACTCCTACAGATGTTACTGAGAGGTTAACATACTTCTGAAAGCTCTGCAGCAGGAAGTCTTTGCCCTAGGCATTAAAACAAGATTTCACAAGGTCTGCAAAGATTTTCACTCCATTAGACAGGTTTATGATTTGATACCACAGCATAGATGTCAAGGAGCCTCAGTGACATTGAAGGTTTTTGTAAACCTGTGTGAAAAAGGCTGAAATGATAGACACTGACAGAATGTCCAATCCCAATTTATAAAAGTGCTTTGGAAACTTTGGAGTTCATCCACCCAGTGCACATAAATACACTGATTATGCTACCAGCCAAAAAAAAGAGGAAACATTGTAGCAAACATTGTTGAACACAGAAAATGTTCTTGCACAAAACATCTGAACTATTGAATGGATAAAAAAAAGTAGTTATTCTGTACCATATTTTTATGATGAAGTGTGTGTGTGTGTGTGTGTGTGTGTCTGTCTCAGAGAGCTGTCAAGGCTGATGTGGAAGTCAGGTGTGGAGTCATAACAGTTGTCACGGTTCATATTTTTCAATGCTTTGTACCACCTTCCACACCAGCTAAGCTCTGCACGTTGAATGGATGGCCTTCAAAAGGTGAAAAGTGCAGTATCAATGGCTGCCTCCATCTGAGCTCCAACAGCTCTTCATGTCTATTTCTGCTCAGCAGAAAATTTCCAGCTAGTGAGAAATGTATTCAATTTACATGGAAATGTCACATGATAGTTCATATTATTATTCACAGTTCCAGCTATCTTTCAGAAAAAGAAAAAGAAACTACTCAAAAGAGAGCAAAAGACTGATAATATTCTCATTATATTCTATACATTGTTATAGCAACTGTTATAGTATAAGAATGAATTTCCTCTGAAATGAACCTATTTCTCTACACATAGAGCAGTCCAGTTTCAGTTCTCTGTTAAAGCCAAAAATATGGATACTAAAAATTCTCCACAGGTGTATGTTGGCTACAGTAGGCTCCAGCTCCCATTAACGTTTCTTAATTCCAAACTGGACAACCAAAGAAAGAGTAAACTGAAGCGGATTTTTGAATTTGTGCCATGATGAGTTCTTAACAACCTCACAACAATGACAAATCTAGAGATCACTGTTCCTATCTGTTTGCCAACAAATTGTTACAATATGTAATTAAACAAATGGGATTCAACTTGTTAATTATACTGTATCTGTGGAGATAATTACAGATGTAACTGTGGGTATATGTTTCAAAAATTATCACAGTCAGGTTAAAAGACTTTCCTGGGTTTCCATTGGCTATATTCAGCAAACCTAAGCACTCCATGCACACACACATTCTTATATTTGCTGAACAGTGAGGACTTGGTAAAAATACCTACAAAGTGGGGTCACATTTAGGGTATAAGACATTCCTGCTCTTATACCCAAGTTTTTCTAGGATTGTGGGAGTGGCATGTACAAGATCATTCGTTTCTGTAATGCTGGAAGTGAGGATGATGAGTAGAGTAGGATCCCTTCTGATAAAACTCTTTTAGCCACAGTTTTCATCCTTAGCTCAGTAGATGCACGTGTCATAGCAAGTGGCTGGGCATCATCTAGTTCCTAAGGCCATTCTCTTCTACCAAGGTCAGCTCATTATGTCCATAATCTTCTCATAAGATTGTCACCTTTTTGAAATACATTAGGGCTTTTCACAGAAGATGTCTTTCCTTGCCAGAGCAGGTTACCTGTTTTTAATAATGTCCAGTACCATGTGATGACTAAAAAAAGTCCTTTATATTCGGCTTTTTGAACCGCTCTCTATCCCACCAAACACTTATGCACATACGCATGTACCACATTTACACCTACTCAGCTCCTGTATTTATAACTATAATTGGAGTGTGCTGAAGAACTGAAATGAGACATTGTAGGTACCTATAAGTGCAGCTGTTTCCAAGGGCCTGAAGGGCATTCATGCATAAGAGCAACTCATCGCTGAGGCCAAATTAGGAAGGAGCGTTAAATCCATCTGCATACAGAATTCATGCACGACCACACTCAAACTGTAACTTTGATTGCTGTTTTAAAGCACTTGTCACCTGGGAAATTTAAAATAGCTCTTAAGGACAGGAACACATGAAATGTTGGCTTTACTCTGTACATATACAATAAAAAAGGCAACGCTGAAGTTTTAAATGTGCAGATACTGAGTCAGTGCACACTGTTTAGCTACTGGCAGTATACTGTATTTTCAGGTAAATTTCCCAGTCATTTAGAAAACAGGAGATAAGGGGTAAACGGATATGAAGAAAGTTGTGATATAACCTATTACACAAATTATGGTCATTACTACTCTCATTGTGAATAATCAGCATTTTCATCAGAGATAAGGACCTACCTCATAATAGCAGAGCAGGTCAAGAAATACTCAAAGAAAGGTGACTCAGTTATCGTGCTCAGTGTCTGAGGAGCAATAATTTCTTCAAAAGTCAAATAAAATCATGGACAAGACAATAACTCATACATTGACTTCCTCAATTTAAATGTTATATAACTACAGTTATATAATGGTTGCTGGCAGGAAATAAGTGCATGCTGTGGGTTTAAAATACACACAGTATGCTTCTGCATATACCATTATTTTCTGCATACACAAGCAGCTACATTTGGTAAATTAGAGCCAGTCATCACAGACAGACATTATCAGGATATAATTAAAACCATATACTCAGTCAGGAAGCAGCTGAACTATTAAAGGTGAATAACAGCAGTTAATTTAGCAGGATTTTAAAAGTTATACAACAGCAGAGCTTCGCTATTTCTGGCCTGCTGCAACAGGTGTGGAAGAGTCTGATAAACAATAGTTTTTAGCACATGTCATGTAAAAATAAAAAAGAAGGGGGCAAAAGGGAAATCTCAAAGGTAATCTCACACATGAGTTAACATGAGATGAGTCCTGCCTCTAAACAGGAAACACAGGAGAGAGGTGGACACTGAGGAAGAGCTTTCATAGTCCATCACATCAAATGTTAGCTTTCAAGTTCTATTTTTGTTTGATTTTTTTTCCTGCACACACCTACTGGCTGTACCCAGACACATGCAATCTTGTCAGAGAAGTGGAATTTCTGAGTTATTTTTTCTCTGCTTAGTGCAGCTGTACATTTATTTTTATACTGGCAGCAGATCAAGAGTAGTTGTAAACTAGAGTTACAATAGGGAAAATGAAAGAATAACCAACGGACTTAAGTTCCTAATTTTAATTTTAGCTAACTATTTAAAGGTCGTGTTTACGGTTGGTGTTTGTCCCAGCTGTCACAGGGTACATCCTGAACATGTCACCTATCTGTCACAGGGCTAACAATGAGACAGACAACCATTCATCCATCCATCCGTTTTCCTCCCTTTATTCCATTCAGGTTTGGGGGGGGAGGCTATCCCAATTGTCATAGAGCGAGAGGCAAGATTCACCCTGGTCACGTCGCCAGTTTATCACAGAGAGACAACCCTTCGCATTCCCAAGTTCACCAATTAGCCAAAAATGTGTGTGTTTTGGACTGTGAGAGGGAGCCAGATTATCCAGAACTCTGTACAGAAATATCCCAAGCTGGCAGGTGAATTAGCCCTAGGACCTTCTTGCTATGAGGCAACACTGCTCTCCACCACATCATCGTGTGGAGAAATGGATGGATGGATATAGCTTGAAGCTTAGTATGCGGGTTTCCATTAGGAAAGCTACTACAAACCCATTTTACCTGCATTACATTGCATGCTCAACACTAAAATAAAATGAAAAATGCCCTTAGTTTTAGTCATTTCCTGAAGAAGCTGTGGGTGCATATGTATTCATTGAGACTTGTCTATATATGAGAGTTGACCATGTTCACAAATTGTTGCATGTGTACTGTTTTACCTGTTCAGAACTTCTTAAACCAGCCATACAAATATCAAAAACTAAACTAAACTAAAAATGAGGTTGAAAAAAAAATACATAATGGAAATAATAATAAAAAAGAATTAAAATTAACAAAATTTGCGGGACCTTTCATTCAAGCATGAATGCAATGATGCAATCATTGTCCAGAATATGACTAGCCAAAGCTGTGCAACAATCATTTCAAATATTTTCCAGTTCTCAACTGGGTACAATCAATCAGAGTACATAATGTTTTACATGTTCTGGGTTTTGATGGTTCATTGGGGTATAGGAAAAAACACACACACACTAAAATCTCCAGACTGGAGTGCTTTTAATAGAGCATCAAGTAGTGGCTCCTTTATGATCCCGTTATGGGAAATATAATACCTGCATGGAGAAGTCAGATCGAGAGTGCTGATTGAAGTGGTTACATGTTTCCTGCACTTTTGTATTCTTTCTCAGGGCAGCCAATCACTCATCAGCGCTGCCTTACGCAGAAACAGATGCCCACTCAGACCTCTCAAACATAAGTGACCAAACAAAGCAGCAAGCAAAGAGAGGGGCTTAAGTAGACTCAGCACAGGTGCAAACAATAATTAATCAGCACAGGTGTTAGCACTGAGCCTAATTAACTCAAGACTGCTCAGTGGAGAAAACACAACCGGGAAGGACATTTAGTGAAAGAACACAGCGAGGCGCAAATGTTTGCTTTTCCCTGGTGTTTCTTTTTTCTTCTTTAGTGTTTCAGGTTAAACTTCAGGCTGCATGAGACAATCCTCTCACATGGAGCTCAGTCAATATTCCTCGCAAGAAAATGAGCTTGAAGACAGAGACACTCACAGACAGGAGTCAGGATAAGACCACATCAATCAACTGTGTAAATGTTCGTTTGAGTCTATCAGCCTCAATCCCCTTTCTGCTCAATCTATCGTTTATAATGAGTCTGGAGATGCATTCAGTGCAGCTGAAATCTATGGCATCATTGGAAGAAATGGGGCTTCAATACACATGAATGTTACTCGAGAGAGTGACAAGAAATCAGAAAACTGTTATGAGTTACTGGGATTGGATAAACAGAGTATATTGTGTTTGCTCTGTTAATCATACCACATGCATCACAGGTAAAACAAAGTGATCTGCAAACAGGAAGTCACGGTTTACTGCTGTGAATAGGAAATACTTGTAACTATACTGTGCATCCTCTGGGCTGCTTCTGTCATTGCTGCTGGGGTATTAGAGTCTATGCTTCAATGTGTTTTGGGTCTTCTGTAGGAAGGAAACATCTGGCAGCGGGTATTTTCCCTCTGGAAGATGTGGTTTTTATTCCTGTGAAGTTTGTGTCGTGATGTGGAAAACTGGTCTCAGCAGGCACATCGTGCGCATTAACAGGAGGGGACAGGAAGACTCCTTCCTCCAGCCCTAAAACCTGCTGCCACATCAGACAGCTGTGCCTTTCCAGACCCAAACAGTCAGCTGCAGCCATTGTCAAGAACATGAGATTAAACCCTTATTATGTCACAGGCCACTTTCCACCCTGATAACATTCTTAAAAACGCATTTCCACCATGCATTGTTATCTATCATAAATCTAATCTCTGAATACTTTGGTGTCAGCAGGAGGAAAAAAAGTAAATCAAATCGGCTCGGTATTTTATTGCAGCACAGTAACAAATTGAGCTGAATCAAGTGTATAAGGGCAATTTTTCTTTATTTTCAATCAAAAAGGTATTCTTCATCATGATGTTCAGTTATCTTTTTATCTAGAAATCAAGGCCTAACACCACAAGAAAGTAACAGTGTAACGTAAACAACTTTATCAAGAGGATAAGCACTTTTTTTTTCTTTAAAACTTTAAAGATTCAAAGGAACAATAGACACAGACATACATTACAGCTATGGCATTAGAAATGATTCTGTTTCCGGGTTTGATAAGGACAGGGTTTTTTTGTTGTTGTTGTTGTTGTTTGGTACAAGTTGTACCATATGACAGAAACTCTCCACTAAACACAGGGATGGGTGTTTTTATTGGAATCAGTAAAAAGTGTTATATAGATGTTGTTATTGGCACTTCTCCACCAGACACCAAATTGACTTGGACTGTATTTGGAAACAAAATGTTGTACCATGTTCTTGTAACACATTTACATATTTTGGCCCCTTATCCACCTTTATGGTTGTTTTAGAATAGCAAAAGAGGAATTTCGGCACACGTCTAAAGTGCATGATTCGATACAGTTTCACTCCAATAATCAAATTTAAATCAACTTGGTTGTTTGTTTTGTTTTTTCCAAACAGGAAATTCTTCCCACCCTCATATGACTTTAGCCCTGTTTTGGCCCCAACTCAGGCGACCTACAATTATCCTATATGGGGATCTCTTCTTGATCCTTTAACATGGCAGAATCAGAAGTCACGGTCCCAGCCAGAGAACTCCTCTTCTGCCTTCGTCTGATCAAGAGGGAAGCGATCAAAGTTGATGTAGCAGGGACCCTGAAAGAGGATGAAATGTTAATGAAGCTCATCAAACAGCCTATCCCGTAATCTATTTCTAATCAGTAATATTAAGCACTCTTAAATCCCCTCATTTTAACAAAATTCGGCTAGTGACGAAATAACACCCACATAGTCCCAATGAAGCAAATTCAACATTTTTGGGGAGTTGATCATTTATTTTAAAGAAGCATTTACTTTTGAATGAAGCATTTAGTAAAAATATTTTTAAATGTTCATTTGAAAGCATAATCCTACAGTTTTGGTTTTTTTTTTTAATCTTAACACATGACTAGGAAGAGGATGAGGACAAGAAGAGCAAGAAACTGGAGCAACTACGATAGGCTAATTTCCTTTCTGGGGCCAGTAATGATATGAGGGTGAAAAACTTAGGGTTGTTTTCCATTTGGACTTTCTATTTTTTCATGTTCATGCAGTGTGTAATAACCTTTCAGACCCAGGTTTTGTTAATATAGTCTGAATACACAGTGGGTTTCATGTATCAAAACGTTCTTTAGCCACTGCGAAAACCAGTAATATTTGTTCCACACAATCCTGCCTGCGGTCCTTCTTTTGTTTCACTTTCTCTAAACATAAAAAAAGGTTCTGCTTTCCATGTAAGAGTAACACTGGTTTGACTTGCCTTGCGGATAAGCCGTGCTGTGGGAGCCTCAAGCTGACCCACACGCAGCTTGTGCCAGTTCATACTGCTGAACCACCTGAAGGTAAAAAGGGAGATTTTGTCATTACTATTACTATTATTATTATTAAACATGGTTTTATAATCATAAAATAATAACAAGGTAAAAAGGCTCAATCAGCAGTGTAGAAACATAATCTATAAAGACAAAATCACCATGCTGTTTTTCTGTACAAAGAACTTTAGACTGCTAATCACTTCCCTATTTTTCACATAGTATATATTTATTGTAGTAAATGTACTCACTCTATAGTAATACCGCTATAATAATTACGCAACATCGTATGTGCTATGCACTTGAGGTGGAAAGGTGCATAATGTTTATCATTACAGATTAGTAAATGTATAAAATTACTGTTGCCTGTTCAATATAGGCAAAAATGCCTTGTTGATGCCAAAGGTCAGAGGAGAATAGCTGACCTGCTTCAAGTTAGATAGGAACTCTACAGTAAATCAGATAACAACTGGTTACAACCGAGGTAAGCAGAAGAGCTCAGGAAACTGACATTACAATTCACACCAAAATTGGATGATGGAAGTTTGGAAAAAAGCTTTCTGTTCTCGATTTCAGATGCAACATTTGTATAGTAGATTCAGAATCTGGCATAAACAACGTGAAAGCATGGATACATCTTGGTTGTACCAGTGGTTCAGACTGGTGGTGTAGTGTAATGTACTACAGTACAGGCAGCAGTAGGTGACCAAAGAAGAGAGTTTTGCCATGGTTACCTGTGATGCCGGATATCTTTGATCCCATTTTTGGTGTTTCCTAATCTCTGACCAGGCCGAGGTCTGAAAAAATGCATCATTCAGAGAGAAGGCAGTTCAGAAACTGCTTTTGGTTTCATGAGCTTTCATTTTTCAAGAGGTGTGTTTTATTACAAATATATTTCTATATAAATACAAATGCATCTAATGATGGAATGCTTTCTTTTTCAGACATTTTTGTCATTTTTCATTATTCACACTGTACTTTGAGGCACTGTGGCATTTCCAAACAAGAAAACTCACCGACCAGATTTTGGGGGATTTTTAGTTTTTTTTGGTACACCTGCTTAAGTGCTTGTGAATTCTATTTCAAATCAGCCAACGATATGGAAGCAAACCAATGCATTTAGACGTGCAGTTCAAGCTGAGCATCAGAATGAGGAAGAAAGGTAATTTAAGTGACTTTGAACGTGGTTGTCGGTGCCAGACGGGCTGGTCTAAGTATTTCAGTAACTGACAATCTACTGGGATTTTTTCTTACACATCCATCTTTAGAGTTTACAGAGAATGGTCCAAAAAAGAGAAAATATCCAGCGAACGATAGTTTTGTAATAATTTTGTGTTTAAACCAGGTTGTCAAACATAAGGCCCGGGGACCAGAATCGGCAGACTCCAATCCAGTCCACTAAAAGGCATAAATTTAGAGACTTTTAAACTTTTAATCTCATCAGTTTTACAGCTTATGATAAAGACCTTCCCTACAGCCATCCATACTATACTTAAGTAATTAAATCCACTCTTCTATAGAAATATCAGTTTTTACATTGAATTCACAGTCAGCAAAAACAGACAAAAACACACATTGACAAACTATATTGTATACTTACGGGACAGTGTGTGCAGTGAACTACTAGATATAGTTTTCTGTAATTTTACACATTTCATTGGTCCAGCCCACTTAAGATCAAACTGTGGCCCACGATGTGGAAACTACTTTGAAATCTCTGTTTTAAATGCTAAAGCCTACCTGACTATTAATACTACCCATGTCCATCCCTTTAACACCTCAGTGTACCAATTTTCTCATGGCTGCTTCTTGCAAGCTAATATGCAATAATGTCACAAACCTCAAATCATCTCAAACTGATTACAGTGAGTTCACTGTGCTCAAACGGCCTCCACAGGTACCAGATCTTAGTGTAAAAAGCTCTTCTGGGATGTGGTGGAACAGCAGATTCACATCATGGATGTGCAGCTGACAAATCTGCAGTAACTGTGTGATGCTGTCATGCCAATATGGACCAAAATCTCTGAGGATGTTTTAAGCACCTATGCCACAAATAAGACAAAAAGGGGTCTAATCTAGTATTAGGATGGTGTAGATAATGAAGTTGCCACTGAGTGAAATTTTCATAAGGTCTAATTCCATTTTTCTTTTTTGTACAATTATCAGTGACCTATATGAAAATGTAATCTATGTGCTCTCAATAAACTCAGCTGTTCTTACCTGCACAGTTTACTGATAATGGACTTGGCTGCTTCGCTCATATAAGGTGCATAATGGAGCTCCCCATCCAAAATTTTGGCATAAATCTTCTGGGGCTCTGAGCTTGAAAAGGGAGGGCTGACCATTTGAAAACAGAAAAAAAACGTGTTGTTAATAAATGTTTAATTTTTATTGAATGGTATTAAAAAGACTGAAACCTGAAATTGTGAGACACTGAGCTCTGAAAAAGCCATACAGTGCTGCTGCCATCTGCTGGTAAACATTAAGGTTATTTTATGTCTCTGTTGGTTAAAAAAAAAAGTATTATTATTATCATTGTTATTACCTTCCCGCCAATAGTTCAAAAATCAGGATGCCAAGAGACCAAAAGTCAACTGCAAAGTCATGTCCCTGGTTCTTGATGATCTCTGGAGCCATGTACTCAGGAGTACCAACAAATGAGTAGGTTTTCTCGCCCCGAACCAGCTCCTTTGCAAAACCAAAGTCAACCTGGATGGTGACAAGCACCCACACAAGAATCAAATGTGATGATAAAGTCTTCATTAACTGAAATTCACATTAAAAAAAAGTTTGTTTGCTTTAGAAACTTGTTTACAGCTAAAGACGCACCAGTTTGACGTAGCCCTTCGCATCCAGCATCAGGTTCTCAGGCTTTAGGTCTCTATACATGATGTTCTTCTTGTGGAGGTAAGCATAGGCCTCCACCACGCAGGCAGTGCAGAACACAGCGACAGGCTCGTCAAAACGACCTCTAACATTCACAAAGATGCAATAAGTTGGACAACGGTTTTCTTAAAAATTTCTGTAAACTTCCATCTGCTACAGCTTCTACAAAAAAGTATGTATTTTAACTTGGGAACTCCAAATATAGAGCATGATTTCACTTTTCGTCTTACACTTCTTTGAGTTTGGTCCAGATTTCCCCACCACTACAGAACTCCATCACCATGTAGATGTATCGTGTGTCTTTGAAAGCTCCATGAAGTCTAGAAACAGCGAGAGCAGAAAACATTTTCAGGTGCTCTGCGCTCAACCGATGGATTTAAAACACTGCAGTCCACATATCTTTGATACCTGACAATGAATTCACACTGCACAGCTTTAAGGATCTTCTTCTCAAACAGCATGTGCTCTTCCTGTCTCTTGGCAACAATGTGCTTCTTGCTGACTCGCTTCACGGCGTAATATTTTCCATGGGGCAGGGTGGTCATCTTAGAAGAGCAAAAACAGTCATCAGTGCTAAATATTTTACAACCCCAGTTCCAAAAAGAGTCAGGACAATGTGTGAAATGTTTAAGTTCTCATGTCAGGTAACAATGTAACAAAGTAATATGGTTGGGTATAAATCGAGCATCTTCGACAGGGAGAGATTCTCAGCAGGGTAGAGGGGCAGAGGGGCAGTTCACAAGGAGGATGGGGTTCAAGCGCTATCATGGAAAGAGTAAGCCATACATGAACAACATCCAAAAACACCAGTTTTCTGCAGGACAGAGCTCATTTAAAATGGATAAAGGAAAAGTGAAAAACTGTTCTGTGGTCAGACGAATCAAAATTTAAACTTCTTTTTTGGAAAACATCCTATACTCTGGACTAAAAAGGAAGCAAATTATCCCAACTTTTTCAAGACACATTGCAGCCATGAAATTCAAAACAAGCTAATATTTTTTTCTGAAAGTCGTACATTTCCCTATTTTTAACTTTTGATATGTTTTGCTTCTTTTATATCGTGATTAAAATACAGGTTGTGAGATTTTCAAATTATTGCATTCTGCACTGCATTTCACACAGTGTCCCCACATTTTTGGAACTGGGGGGTTTGGATTTACTGCAAATGAGAGAAATATCCATATATGTTAAAGTACATAAACGTTTAGTGGCTAATGCGACCGTAACTAAAATGAGGGGTTAGAGCTGAGCACAAGTTAGCTGAACAACAAATTATAAATTTTTTCTGACTGTGGGAGTAATTACCTTTAGCAGTTCACAGACTACCTTATACATCACATCAGTGTTTACAGTAGGCTGACAGAGCCTCTCTTTACAACAGCAACTTCCACATGCCAGTGCAGGGTAAACATAGCTATAATTATTATGTCCTTTTTCCATTTCGATAGCTCAAACGGTTGTGACACATGGGACCATAATACATCATCCATTATGACTGTGTTAACCCTGTTCTGGTGTGGTGGTGAAAACTACCTCTGTAGTTTCTACCTTTCTAATAAATGTTTAAAATATATATATATATATATATATATATATATATATATATAGTGTGTGTGTGTTTTTAAACCCAGACAAGATGCACAACTGACCAGCGCCACACGGCCAAATCCTCCAACTCCAAGTGTGACAGGATCTCCTTGATAGCGACCCTCCTGATAGAAGACTGGAACCAGATCCTTCAATCTCAGAGTGGAGCTGGGGCTGAGAAAGAGTGGTGATTTTATTTTAATTTTTTAGATTTGTTTTCACTAATAACTGCTTATTGAGCTTATTCTGGTGACTGATTGTTGGTTTTGTAACATATTTTAACCTTCACCTTCAACAGCCCCTCACCTCAACTTTTCTGGAGGTTGCGCCTCCTGCATCACTTTGGAGCTGGAAGTGAAAATAAATTTGACAGGATATGAGCAGGAAACTAACTGGGGCAGTCTATTTCACCTCCACGTCACACTCTCGGTAAGGTGGAGGAAAAAACAAATTGTGGTTATGCAATCAACAGTGCTTTTTTTTCAATACATACTCATCAAAGAGTTCCAGGTGCTCTACGGGAATTGTTTCTTCAAATACCCTAAACAAAAGGCATCATTAGTCAAGCTGTGCATCTGTAAGCAAGTGGGAAAACACAACAGACAGCAAACAGACTGTAAAGCAACCGAAGAATTGTCCTCTCCAGGAGCAACAGCTGTCACTGCAGAGCCTGACCGAACACACTATCACATTCGGTTACTGTCGGAATTGAGTGCTGGGTCAGACTCACTCCTTGTCAATGGAGAAGCAGGTAACAGGGCCGTCGGCAGTGCAGGTTGCTGTCCTCAAGACCTCGCTGCAAGACAAAAAGCATTGCCAAAATTCAAGTCTGTGGAAATGCAGTGAATACAGCTGCAGAAAGAGAACCTCATAGAGATATTTTAATTGAATAACATATATTAGCAAATACTAATATGTAGATTAAAAAATATGCAATGTGAAAAAGTACTGCATTATTTTGAGAAAAATAATTCCCAGTGAAATTGCAATGGTGCTGCATGTCCTGCAAATTAGAGGCAGACAATCCAATATCCTCCTTGTATAATCAAAACAACCTCTGTTATTCCACCAGAGGATCACACACACACACACACACACACACCCCCACACACACACACAGTGTTTCTGTATGCATGCACCTCTACTGACAGCCACAGCAATAAATTTGCTTCAATGGCTCATTTGCATCTTAGCAGAACTGCGCAATTTAGGGAAAAACGTGATGTTTCCGTCACCAGAGAGCATTCGGAGGATAATCTGAAGAATCTGCAAAGTAAAAATGTCACAGCTGACAGCAGCTGAGGAAGGCGCGAGGAGCACATCGTGCTGCACGAGGCTCTCGCAAATGTCCTCAGGCATGTGTTGTGTCTCCATGGTTACCGTATGAGGGCCTGTTCCCCGAAATGCTCCCCTTTTCCCATCCTGCGAATCTGCTTCTGATGACCGTTCACGTTCTTAGTCACCAACACCTGAAGGGGAAACACGCACACAGGCAAACAAACGGAAAGAATAAATGTTATGCACACAAGAGAAATATGGGTTTGTGAAATAGGCTGGATAAAAACTCTGGGTGTGACTGGCCAAAGACGCACGTTAAGATATCGTTACCTCTCCTTTGAGGATGATGTAGAATGCGTTTCCTTCTGTTCCCTCTCGAACTATAACATCTTTGTCCTGGTACTTCACCTAGAAGAGACAGAATTAAAAATAATATTAAGAAAAATGTGTACTTTCAGATTCACTCCAAGAGCTGAAAGAAAACATCCTTGTGTTCAGTGTATTTGATTCTGTTGTGTCGTAGCAAAAAAAGACATCGAGGTGCACACCTCCTCCATGGAGTCAATGATTTTGGACAACTGGACATCATTCAGGTCCTTCAGAGTGTGGGCCCTGAAATGGCAAGTGGGAATTTAAGAGAAAATTAGAAATAGGGGAAGCATTTGCTGCATTAGTGCAGCGAAAAATACCAAAACTGTTATGATAGAGTTACAAAGAGAATCCGAGGAGTCGGGATGAAAGTTTTATCATGGCTGCTGAGTCTAGAAACTCACGTCTTCAGGAAGCCCATGAGCTGTTCTCGTTTCTTCTTGGACTTGTTGGTCATAATGCTTCTGTAGGTCTGTCGCTCCATGCACCACAGATGCACAGGTGTCTTTGCTGCAATATGAGCACACAATAATAGAGATAAAAATAAACAAAAATAAAAAAGAGTAGTGGACTCAGTTAACTTTGAAGCATATTTTACGATTAAGACATTTGAACTCTTGAATTAATTTAACTACAACTGTAACAAAAACTGATTGAACCTTTAAAATTATTGGGGTTTGGTTTGATTGAAAATTCACAAATACTGTTCAGATGTAATAGATGAAATCTGAAATAAATGACATAAAACCATAGCCAGATGCACTCTATTACCATCGCAGAACTCATATGACAAAGTGAGATAAATGAGAGACAAGCTTGCTGCAGATGGGAGAAAACTGCCTTCCCACGGGTGGATTGCATTGTAAAGGGATGTACTTGAACACACTGTTTTTTCTACATTGAATCAGGCACCTTTGTTACAAAACTACTGTGACTAAAAAGCTATTATTTTTTTCTGTCACTGTTATGTTAGTTAAGTTATGTTATTGTTTTGGTTTTGTCACATTTTACATTTCATTGTCCGAAAAAGCTGCTACCTTTCATAGCACAAGGCATGTTCATTATATCAAAATGCGACTCCAAGCGTTTGTGATAAGCAGCAACATCCTCCTTCACATGTTTTCTGCATCCATTTTGGGGATTTTGGACAACCAGTCCCAAAACCACACTAAACCAGTTTCAATCAGGATACTGTTTGGGTCCTTTCAAAATAAGAGTTTCTTCTTTTTCAGAAGTGTTATTGTTAGTCAGTTTGTTCTCCCCTCAGTGACTATAATGTGTCCAAATACCAAAGCAAACTATGATATTCTCCCCACCATGCTCTAGAGTTAGGTTGATGTTTTGTTGTTAACATGCTGGGCAGTTTTCCTCCAATGCACTGCTATGTATTTCTGTCAAAAAGTTCATCCATTATCTCATATGTAGAACATATGTGGTCATATATTATACATACATACATGTCTCCACATAAATTACATTATACTATATAATACAATCACTACAACCCTCTGCAAAACCCTCCAGGAGGCATCATTATACAGGCTGACCTTTGACTGTTGCTGTCCTTTTGCAGTTGTACAGAATCGCCAGCTCTCCAAAAACATCACCACTAGTAAGAGTTCGGAGGTCACGGCCAGACTGGCTCACAGAAAGCTCACCAGCTATAAAGAAAGGGCAAAAAAAAATAGATATTAAAATTTGCTTATTTGTGAAATGATGCTGTAAGAAGTTAATAACCCAGTTTTAAAAATCTTCCGTATATACATGGAGCAATCGCAGATAAAAAGACAGACATTCATACTAAGGTGTGTGCCTACCTGCCACAATGTACATGCTGTCTCCTTCAGAGCCTTCCTGAATGACTTCATCTCCAGGATTGAAGTGAGATACCTTTAACAGGTCCACCATCATGGCTATTTGCTCATCATCTAACCGGCTCAGGAAGTCATTCTTCTGGATAGCTTTGACAATTAGGCTCGTCTCACTGCCGATAGAAAGTTCAAAGAAGTCATCTACAACATACAAACTGGGTATTATATAAGTTGTTGGAAAGGTGCTGATGCTGACCTGACATTTTTCTTCACCCTCGCCCGTTTAATCTCCAGGTTCTCCGGGATTGGTTCTGAAGCTATGACAGCTGCACGGCTCTTCCTGACCTCAGGTTCAATCTCATTACCGGTCTGAGAGGGAAAGTCTGTAATAGAAACAGAAACAAATGGATGGTTACAGATCGCCATTAGAAATCGCATCAATCATGTGTGTAAGTAGATAAGTAGATGTGTCCCTGTTCTGTGTTCCCGTGAAGAGCTGCTTACCGAGATCATGATACTGAGTCTGCAGTTGTTGCAGGAGTTTCTCTTTCTCGGTGAGTCGTTTTTCTGTGAATGTGAAGAAAAAAAACACATATTAAATGTGCAAAACACATTAAAAGTGACGATTTCTGTGCTTTGTATATAAAAGATGGATATGGGTCTGAAACATAAGCCAAAGTAAATTCTCTCTAATGGCCTGCAGGGATCCACTCCTCTGAATGCAAACGTAATGAATCACCCTAGAATGACCCTAGTTGTCTCTTGATTTATGACTTCACTAAATACCTTAATAGTGAGTTTATTTTATGAATCACCCGTTTCGAGTCTTTGAGTCACATACTGATGTCACTTTTGTCAATTAAGATCACAATCAAAGACAAATAACATAAAGCATACATTGGGCATGGATACATTTATGACTGACAAGTCATAAATGTATGTAATGTCATCCATTCATGAGTATATAATGTCATCCACTTATCAGCCTGATCCATCTCTCATTGTGGTTTAAGCCCATAAACCAATGAGTAACTGCATGGTTTTCTACATGTGTACTCCGTGTTTTATGTACAGTGGGGCCATGCTAATAACTGATCCATGCTATTAACTGATCTCTGGCCATGATCAGAAAAAAAAAGTCTAAAATTTTAGTTGCATCCCTCCAACATTTTACACTCATCAGTCACATAATTAGGTACATGTTGCTAGTACTGGGTTGGATCAGAGCTGTCTTAATTCTTCATTACATAGATTCATCATGGTGCTGGAAACAATCCTCAGAGACTTTATTCCATATTGACCTGACAGCATCACATGATTTTGTCACATGTCATCCATGGCATGATTTTCCCATTCCATCACACCCCAAAGGTGACCATGCGAGACATTTCAGTACAGTGAAACTCTCATGTTCAAGTAACCAGTTTGAGATGACATGAGCTTTATGACATGCCACATTAGCCACCAGAGGATGGACATGTGGTCATAATAGGATGATAAGATCTAATACTAAGGCACCCAAAGTGTGCCAAGAAAATATCTCCCATACCATTACACCATCATCACCAGATCATGGATCCATGGTTTGATGTTGATGTGAAATGTTGACCATCTACCATCCAAAACAAGCAGCACAAGTGGAGACTTATCAGACCAGGGAATCTTCTCTAATCCAGTTTCTGTGAGCACATGAAGCTTCCTGTTCAAACTGCTTCAGCCGTTTGTCTTGACCATGTCTACCTGTCTAAGTTCCACTGATTCCACATCTTAAGTAAAAGTCCTGTGAAGGCCTCATTCTGGTTCTCTAAATTTGAACTCAACCTTCAGAACTTTAAGAGCTCCACCTTTAATTCATGTGTTCGTATATATCCCAATATTCACCTCAATGAACCTGCTATTGCACAATGAAGTCTCTACAATATTTAAAGCTTATATAGTTATTGTTGTACTCACCTAGGTCCTTATTTTGCCTCTGCAGCTCCTTGTTGATCAGACATTGCTTTTCTAGCTGCTGCTTCAGCTCCTCTATTTGCTTCTCCATAGCTACAGCGGGAATAAGATTTTTTTTAAAAGGAAGATTTATGGGAGAATTTCATATAACAGGAAAACAAGAAGTTGTATAAATTATGCACCTGAACACAGACATAAAATGTAGCCCCAGTTGTTGTGATATTTGTGGAAACTCCTACACACAAAGCCATAAAGGGTGATATTTAAACTGTAACTGTGTTGATACCTTTTTCTCAAAGCACTGAACCCTACTTCACTGGCAGCACACAGCAAGAGCCCTGCTGAATAATGCAGACTAATGATGGACAGTCAACGGGGTGCTTTCTGAGTGCTGTCACACCCTGCCAGCATTTGCTGAAGATCTGTTACAGTTTCTGTGACTGATAATGACACAAAACCTGTCAAAGCTGTATAAAAACCCCTTTAAATGATAGATCGCTTTTTCCAGGCTTTGCGTTTATATGCAGATTATTTATATTTGCTGGTTGTGGGTTGTTACACTAATGTGAGACATAAAAAACCCTGTGACTATGCATAAGCAGGTCATATTAACTGACAGATTCATTAGCACTGCTGCATGAGATTAACAATGAAGTTAACCACAAGCCAGATCCAATACCTCTCTTAATCAAGGTGACCTGTTTAAAGAACCTCTGCAAACAAGATTCCTTTTCTGTTTTCTTTTTTTAAACACTCCAATCAATACAAACACACTTGGATATGTGCCCATTTTACTAAACACACAGTAAAAACCCTGGAGAGGCTGTTTGCCTGTGTTCACGGCACACATCGTATGACCCCAGGTTACTGCTGCCTCACCCTGAACATTGGACAGGCCTAAGATTAAACTAAACTCATAAAGTCATTTAGTAAAACACCAGCAGAATGTGACAGGGAAATATAAACAGCTCCTGTTCTGCGAGGGAGCATGGGCACTTAAAAAAGACATGTACAGCGGCCTAAACTAGATATTTTTCCAGGGATTTCAGTACAGAAAGCGACGTGACTGCAGTGCACATAGCTCATAAATGTGTTACAGAAAAGAAAAAGACCTTAATGGTCAGTTTACACAGATCATAAAAATATGTCCCTACATGCTTACTTGAATATCAGATTTGCCTCAGGATGGTTCGTTAAATTGTCACCAAAGCACACACTAAGACAGAGCCGTGCACAAACACAATTTGTAAACTTTCTAGGAACTTGTAGCTGTTGAGAAAGACAATCTGAGCTGATTGAGATGATAACCTTTAGTGCCTGCAGGCTGACACTCAATGGGGGAAATTGCTCAGTTATTCTTCAGCCCTGGGGCAACTGATAGGTAGGTGGCTGTATTTCTGTTTGAATATTTGCTGTTTCATTGGTCCATGTTTGTTATTTTTGTTACAATGGTAAAAAAAAAAAAAATCAAAAACAAAACAGGTTATTATTTAAATACTGAATGAACTTTAAAAGTGAGCAACATTCATTTAACATGCGTATATTCATATATTCTGTAAATGATCCTGGAGGATCCCAGGAAACATGATATTAAAGCAGACAACGCCAAAAAAAGGAGAGAGAAAAAGAAAGAAAAACAGATATTTGTGTCTGCTTTTCAGCTGCACGCCAGGAACATGATGCCAGCTACCATTATACTGACACAGCCAGCATACAGTCCACTTCATACTGCTTCATTATTAATTCATGGCCATGTGTAACTACAGCTGAATTCTCATAAGATACTCTGTAATAGAAACCTGGAAGGAAGTCATGTGCTTTGTCTTTATTAGGCAGCCTTTTCTCAGATATGACGTTTTGTTAATCGTTGTAGTAAATCAAAAACCAATAAAACTTAAGCTGAACCAATGCTGATCTGTACTTTAAACACAGCGGTAATATATTTAAAGAACCGATAAACGCCTGAAGGCGGCCTGTCTGACCTAATCTACAACTCTGAGACACTATTTGCATAGACTGAAGCCACACTCACCTGCAGGCATGGTGTGATCAGCAGACAAGGTGATCTAATGTCCTGCCTATGAAGGCCGCATGGATCACAGGAGCCAAATAATCACCTTGAGCTGCTCAACGATATCCACTTTTCCACTGCAGAGAAGTTTTTTGCTTTCTGTGCAGTTTTTCTGACCTGCTTGAACCCCAGATGAGCTACAGACTGGACACACCTGAGCAGACACACCGCATGCAGCCTGCAAACTCTCTATCAATACTCCTTCTTCTACTTTTCCTGCCACTGCATACTTTCTCAGCTTACATTTCCCCGTCTACAGCTTTACTATTTTTACTTCTCTCCAGCTCTCTCTCTCTCTCTCTCTCACTAAATCTTTCCTTCTTTTTCTGTATCTATCAATCTCCACGGCTCTGGTGTTGAATCATTAACCATAACCTGAGGCTCCTCCTATCACACCAGGTAGAGGAATACAGGCAGCAGGAGTACGAGAAGGAGAAGAAGAGGAGGAGGAGGGAGGAGGAGGATGAGCTGGAGAGAAAGCTGGGCTGTAAAAATTATGCTCAGTTGAGAAAACACACAGCTAAAGTGTGATGTTGCAGCACGTTATTCATCCCGAAAGAACACATCGGGCAAGTAGAAGAAAAGCGTACCAGGGTGCTTCTTTTATACCTCATTCACATTATTTTGTTACCTTAAAAAAAAACAGGAACTGATTTGTGATTACTGTGACGTTTATTAGCAGTAATTGTTTCTCACTGACGCAGATGACAGAGAAGTGAGGAAATTAAAGTGGGAGCACAAGCAAACAAGTCACTGCAAAAGCTGCCACAAAGCTGAAGTAGAAGCATAAAAGCTGCACAAGTCCTCACTCTTCTACCTTCATATTTTTGTCTTTAGAAAGAAAAAATGTGTTCGCAACAAGCACCTTTCTTCCAAATGGCTGCATTCACATAAGAGCTGGGGTAGTGTGGAACTATTTTAGGGTAGATTTTATCTGCCAGATTCGGAAAGTGGCTACTCCTTCAGGTTCCTGTTTTTCCACAGAGTAAATGCCACTGAATGTTTTCTAGGCCACAAATGACTCTAAATGAGGTTAGAGGGTTAGCATTGTGACAAAGGGCGTGGGCCTTTATTGTTCACAGTTAATTATTGATATCTTCCTGGTTAATCTGCGACATTAATGACTCGAGCGCTCAGAGATTAAAGGCCTCGGATTTCAGCGGTGCAAGTGAAGGGTAACTCAGTGACAGGCAGCATATGGGTTATAACATTTTTCCACTACAGGTCAAACCTGGTGATACGTGCTATAACAAAATAAACCTGCTGCGACTTGCTATCGATCACAGTGAACGGCCACTTGAAGCTTCCAGACAAACTCAAGATGTAAAAATCACCAGTCGATCTTTATCACCCTTTAATTGTAGTGTAATTACAAGATACACCATCGAACATACAATGCCCAAATATTGCACCATTACATGATATTGCAATAACACCGTGATTGTCTTTACAGCCCATACATAAAGTTTATAAATAAGGCGTGAGTTTAAAAAAAAAAGATATTAAAAGGCAGGTGAATGTGGTAAACATGCAAATAGCTGATGGATTCGTGACATTCATGAAAAGCCTCTTTTACTTCTGAAAAAGCAAAATTAAATTCTCATCCACCCTCACGCTGACAATTAAAAGCCACCAATTAGCACCATTATCACCTATTTTCTTCATGCCGATGATTGAAAACACTTCCTTTTATAGCCAGCAGTGGCGTCATTTAAAAATGGCATGAATACTACACTAATACCACCTAGCACAGTAAAGCTACATATTAATCAGTGCACTGTTGGTAATACAAAAACAAAGCTGATGTACTGTCTACTGATAATAAAAATACATTCAGTACATGTACATGCTGATCTGGTCCTTGTGTGATGCTTACGATACTTAATTACACTTTATAGCAGCAGATACTGAAGCACCACACAGGGCGTTAATGGTCTTTACCCAGTGTCGGCTCATTTACCACTGGTGTCGTTTACTGTACAACATGCAGCGTATAAACACAGGAAAGTTTCATCCTTTAAGGCATGCCACAAACCCCGAGGAAAACACTTCTTGAAGGCTCAAAACTAAATAAGCATTTGATGCAAAAGGGAAAAAAACATAATTAGCAAGAAGAAAACAACAATAATGCTGTTTTTAATTTTAATAACCAACTCTTCACTTTTTTTAAATAGCAACAAGCAGAGCACTTGAACTCTACAGTGCAGTCTACATACTACAGGTGTGCGGTGCACAGACGGCCTTTGTGACTGAAAGTAGGTAGCAATCAATTGATCAGCAATATTTTCAAATTGACTAAAATGTATTAAATACTTCAAAATAGCTTTACTGATTTTACTTCACTGTCATTTTTTTATTTCTACATGACTTGAACATGAACCTGAGGTCATGAGGTAGATGAGCAGAGTTGCAGCTGCAAATGTTGTATTACTTCAGTGTAAGTGCCTTCATATTGCTCGTTAGTCCTTCATTTGCTCCTCTCTGATACCACAGGCTTGCTTCATTTCCTCCCGGTGTTCAAAGACTGCGTGCAGAAACTGGCCAAACAAGCGCTCCATATAGCTCTCGCCTAGAGGAAAAAAACCCTGCAAGAAGGCAATGTGTCCCCCGTGGGCCGTCAATACCAGGGCGACGTTAGGAAGATCCTGAACTACGGACACCGGGAAGGCTGTGAGAGCAGGAAAGAAAAAGCCCAAATGAATATAAACAGACAGCAAAGTAGACACAAAGCAGACACGTGAATCGGAAACCTTTTGTAACCCGGAGACTTCAACGTCCATGATTACATATAAAAAAGGAATTGTGCTAAAAAGAATGAGACATTTCCTAATATAATAGAGATAAATTCAATCATCTGTTTTGACGTCGCTTCAGTCCATCTTAAATGAGCTCACACACAAAGATGAAAGTGTTTGAGAGAGTGTTATCTTGCATGTGTGGATGCAGTATTGAACTGTATTCGCTTACATATGTTTTCAGTAGTGTTCCTGAGTCTGTGGCAATGAACCCACTGGCACCTAAGGGCCTTAAGATATCAGCCTTGGTTTTTAGCTTTGTCACTTGCATACAGAGAGTTTGCTTGATTCTCTAAAATTCCAAGATCATTTGCAGCTTTATTTTGAGAAACTTTACTGTCAACTATTTTTTCGTGTAGTCTTTAACAGAGTAGTAAACGCTGCCCCCACCTTTACTTCTGAGAAACCTAGACACTCTTGGATGCTCTATTTATACCCAACCGTGTTACTAATGTTCCACCAGGTGTTTTCTTTAGCAGTACACTTTTAATATGATGTCTTGTACAACTTTCAGTAAAGCATTCAATTTTACACAATGTTCCCAACTTGTTTTTTTCGAATAGGACCATAAAATCTGAAAAACGTCACATTTATGAGTAAACCATTACAGCTGTTATTTCCCCTTTGCAGTGCTTATACTGACACACCTCTCCTGTTGTGTACTCACCAGTTTGTGGAGAGAAAGGGTCATCAGCAGCATTGAGACACAGGATGGGTACGGCTGTATTGGGGAGCTTTTTGCCTGGGCTGGCATCGCGGTAATAATCCATACATGAGCTATAACCAAACATCAGAGACGTATAGCGTTCGTCAAACTCACGGATGGACCGAGCCTACAAAAGGGTGTGAAAACAAGATGACGATGAATGTAGAGTCAATTATACATCTAAGAAACTGACAAACTGTGAGTAATATTGTATCATACCTTCAGGACATAGTCAACATCCACCACTTTCTCTAAAATCTTCCTGTGCCTGTGAGAAACAGATTTTGGGGTTTTATTTAACTGGATTTACAAACGCAAAACTGTTAGACAAAATTTATGAACCCAAATGTATCCAACCTGGTGACAGCGCGGTGCAAGCATCTCGTGATGTGCCTGTTGAAGAGCAGCCAGTTGAGCGGTTCCTCCATCGAGTCAGAGGACTTACGTGCATCCCAGGGTACGGAGATGGTGATACCGGCAACCAATCCTGACTCGGTGTGCTTACGGGCCAGGTAGTTTAACAACACCATGCTGCAGCAGGGTGAAAAGAAAGGAATCATGCAATTGTTAAAAATCAATAAATAAAAGAAATGGAGGAAAGACACAGACGACAAATCTAGGTCCAGAAATGGAGGCCAGCAGAAACACTATGCACCAACTCACCCTCCCAAAGACACACCAGCCCCAAGCACAGGAGCACTGGGGTAGAGCCCTTTGACATGCTGCACCACACACTCAAGATCTGAAGTATTGGCAGCACAGTAGGTGACTGGTGTCTGAAGCAAGCAGAGGGATACAGGAGGGGAGTTACATGCAGCACTTAAGCCTCAGATCTTCTGTTAGTGTTATTATTGGTCTGAAATGGTGTATCAGTGGAAAAACTTAAATTACTACTTAAACACACAGAAAATACTTTCAATTCACTTTTTTTGTTTGTTTGGTTTTTTTTTTTAATCTGAAACTGTTTTAAATTGGGATTAAATACATTGGCAACCCATCTACCAAAGGCTAGAATCCTTGCAGGGGGGATCAGAGTTCAAGACCACCACAGTTTCCTACTTCTCATTTCTGTCCTCCCGCTCTAAAATCCTCACTTTCCTCACTCAACTGGGGTCCTTCAGAGTGTATTGACATGTTACTTACAGATTTTTAAAAACTAATTTGATATTATTCTAATTTATTAGGTATTCATTGTACTTACCAGCAGCTCCTCCCCTCCAAGACCTCTGTTGTTGAAGACCACACATCTAGGAAGGAAAGTATTTATGAAAACTGCTTCAGGCAAATACCGGGCACAAGCTACAATAAGCTTCCTGCTTAATGTAAACTTTCCTGTTAGCGCTGCTTCAAGATCACTTCATTTTGTGTGAGGAGTGCAGCTGACCTGTAACCGTGGCGTGTGGCCTGGCTAACGGCGTGAAGCACATAGGACTGCTGGCTGTTTCCTGTAATCCCTGGGAGGATGAGCACTGTGGGACGCGTGGAGGATTCTGGGTAGGTCACACTGGCCTGATTGTCCAACCAGTCAAGAGAGATCTGACCACCATCCACTGTACGGATCAGCTCACTGGGAGATGAAGGGACGAGACAAGATATTCATTATTTAATTAAATGTTTAGATTAAGATTTTTAACCCTCTTGTAAATAGTGGTGAACTGAAAAAAGAGGGTTTCTTCCTACTTGCGATAACTGACAGGGGGTCTGGACTTGAGGGCAGCACAGACCAGCGTTTGAAGTCGGCCTCCCCAGCACCACGGAGTGGGACTGAAGCGCTCAGCTACCACAGGACAGTGCTTGAAGAGGAATGCACTGAAAGCCTCACTGCAAACCAGAGCTGGTCTCTGAAAGGACACAAGACCAGATGAAGGCGTTATAAAAGCACAGCTGCTAATACAGTCACACCTGTGAGAGACAAGAAAACATCCAAAACACACCAGGCGAGCAGAACAAGGTACAAAGAAAATAATGGCAGTATCAGTGGTATGTAGATGTGATGTGACCAGCTCTGCAAGAAATACATCACTTGGAAACTTTGATGTGATGTTACACAATAGCATTTGATTAGCAAGTAGCTAACAATGAGAAAATAACTCTTACCAACGTTTTAGATATTTGAAAATAGTATTCAAATATAATCAATTCAAAATTCATATTGTCTTGTTTACAGTCTGTGAAGATATTTTAGATATTTATTTTTTCTGCATTTTCTACATAAACAAATTCTACTATTGACCATACTTTGAAATTATCCTCACTTTAGCTGCTTAAACTTAAGTAAAACACTTATTATGAATAAAGCTGATATACTGCTTATTACCAAATGATCACTCATAACCATGATCTTCTTCCAGTTTTATTTATGGAATCAATAAAAGAGAGGCTTTAATTTTGTAGAATAAAAGATCATATCTCATACACAGATGATACACATATTACAATATTATAACCTACAGATTTAATTTTATACAAAATAAAGTTAATTTTTAAAAAAAAGGTTCAGAGCTTTGAGTACAAACCTCTGAACCCAAACACTAAAAACTGTAAAATTATGGACCAAGAAATGTTAAATAAGCTTAAAAATGTAAATAAATAAAACGGAAAAACAGTTTTTTAATTAATTAGAAAAACAAAATACCACAGATAAAGTCGAATAGGAGTTAATAGGATATAGTGATCTTCATTTTAAAGGAAATAAAACGCTTAAAAATCCAACTAAACTGTAAGTCAAAGCGGGTATGGCGGAGTCTTTGCCGCTAACTTCGACCGCAGAGACTGACCTGACACTCGCGGCCCCACAGATAGTACATTGTGGCTGTGAGGGAGCAGATGATCACCGTGTATGGCCTGGAAACACACTCCCAGTATGTTCTCCATACCTCCGCATGAGTCAGAAACATGACAACGGTCTAAGTGCGGTTGACAGCTGAGCTGCTAGCCGACGACGTCGTTAACCGACACAACGGAATAACAGGACAGAAAGAATATGATATTTAATGCCCGACAACCTGCCTTCATCAGAAACATCTAACGTTCAATATGTTGTACTTCGACTCTTCCCAGCAGCCTTGGCGATATTACGTTAGACGCCGGTAGCCATCAGGTAATAAGTCTGGTGTTTTCTCCGGGAGCAGCTGCTTCCTAGTTCTCACAGGCGAAGCTCCTGATTGGACAAAAGCTCCAACTTCAACGTCATGGCTACGATCCATGTAAACTACAAATATGGAGATATAGTTTTTCTTTTACTTTCTATGGGGTTATTGAAAATGAGTATATATACGTGTGTATATATATATATATATATATATATATATATATATATATATATATATATATATATATATATATATATATATATATATGGATAGATAGAAAGATAGATATACATTTTTTTTAAATACACGTAAAATATAATGTAGTTGTAAGGAGGATTTCTGTAGTCTGTTGATTTCCAAGATAGTGGAAAAGGGGGTGGGATTAAATAAGCTTATGTTTCTTCCTGCTCCTTTTTGAGCATGAAAGTTATTTGTAGTTGTGGTTGCTCGTTTTCCTTTTGTTTTTCTTTGTTTGTTTGTCTCGTTTTAATTCTATGTTGTTATACTGTTTCAACAAGTTCAAAATAAAGATTCAATCAAAAACAATCAATAAATGATTGCATTACCGCCACGAGCTGGTGTGGAGCTTGGATCGAAACTTTTGTTTATTTACGGCTTTAAAAACAAAAATAATTATTTTTATCAGCTAAGTTGGCATTTTTAAAATATTTATTAGATCTATTTTTCGTCTGAGGACTTGAATGAAATTGAATTGCCTTATTTCTGCCTCATATTTCTAACAGTGTATCCTGTGCTGATCAGTTCAGTATGTACAAATGTATCTCCTTTTCCCTCCTCACCTCATTTCTCCTTTTGTACACTTCAACTTACTCTTGTTTATCCCACCTTTCCCTCAGGTTGATTTATTATCACCATAAACGTTTGTTGTGGCCTTTGCTCCATTCTCCTCCTTCATGTCTTTTGACACCAAATATACAAGTACCCATAAAAATATTGCCACTAGCCCTATTACGTGAATTAACATTCACTAAAAATACTGGTGGTTGGCAGTGCTAATCCTCAGCCTCATATTAGACATCTACGATATCAATTTCAAAACCCTATGTTAGCTTGTTCTCAACTAGTGAAATATTTAGCAAATTATTAGATTAATTAGCAACAGGTCAGGAATATTTCTGCATCTTAGGGAGGCAGAGTTTCTCCGAAGTAAAGATGGGCTGAAGTTCACCAATGTGCAAAAAATTGTGAAACAATTTCAGAATAACATAAAATCGCTGAATATCTCATCATAGTATATCATCAAAATATTCAGAGAATCTAGAGGAATCTCTGTGCACAGAGAACAAGTGCAAAAAGTCAGTATTAAATGGCCGTGACCTCCAGGCCATCGCGCGGCACTGCATTGAAAACAGGTATGGTTCTGTCATGGAAATCACTGCAAACAAACAAAAAACTGATGTTCAGTTTACTGCTAATAAAAATACATTCAGCACACATACATAGTGATCTGGTCCTCATGATACGCTTACGATTCATTATTACACTTTATGGCAGCAGATACAATTATCTGAAACCCCACACAGGGTGTTACTGGTCTTTACACAGTGTCAGCTCATTAACCACTGGTGTCCCATCCACACTCTACAGCATGCAAAAGTGTAATCATAGGAAAATTTGACTGTCTACAGAACATGAACCTGAGGTCATGAGGTAGATGAGCAGAGTTGCAGCTGCAAATGTTGTATTACTTCAGTGTAAGTGCCTTCATATTGCTCGTTAGTCCTTCATCTGCTCCTCTCTGATACCACAGGCTTGCTTCATTTCCTCCTGGTGTTCAAAGACTGCGTGCACAAACTGGCCAAACAAGCGCTCCATGTAGTTCTCACCTCGAGGAAAAAAACCCTGCAAGAAGGCAATGTGTCCCCCGTGTGCCGTCAATACCAGGGCGACGTTAGGAAGATCCTGGACTATAGACACTGGGAAGGCTGTGAGAGCAGGACAGAAAAAGTCCAAATGAATATAAACAGACAGCAGAGTAGACACAAAGCAGACACATGAATCGGAAACCTTTCATGTGACTTCAACATCCTTGATTACATTTTTAAAAAAGGAATTGTGTTAAGAAGAATATAAATTCTCAACAATTACAAAACTTGATTTATCTTTTGTGCGCCAAATCTGACAAGGCCTACTGAATCAGCATTTATGAGTAAACCATTACAGCTGTTATTTCCCCTTTGCAGTGCTTATACTGACACACCTCTCCTGTTGTGTACTCACCAGTCTGTGGAGAGAAAGGGTCATCAGCGGCATTGAGACACAGGATGGGTACGGCTGTATTGGGGAGCTTTTTGCCTGGGCTGGCATCGCGGTAATAATCCATACATGAGCTATAACCAAACATCAGAGACGTGAAGCGTTCGTCAAACTCCCAGATGGACCGAGCCTACAAGGGGGTGTGAAAACAAGATGACGATGAATGTAGAGTCAATTATACATCTAAGAAACTGACAAACTGTGAGTAATATTGTATCATACCTTCAGGACATAGTCAACATCCACCACTTTCTCTAAAATCTTCCTGTGCCTGTGAGAAACAGATTTTTGTTTTTTTATTTAACTGGATTTACAAACGCAAATGTAGATTTAGCAACCGTAACTTATCCGACCTGTTGAGAATTTGGTGCAAGGATTTCGTGATGTGCCTGTTGAAGAGCAGCCAGTTGAGCGGTTCCTCCATCGAGCTGGAGAACTTCAATGCATCCCAGGGTACGGAAATGGTGATACCAGCAACCAATCCTGACTCTGTGTGCTTACGGGCCAGGTAGTTTAACAACACCATGCTGCAGCAGGGTGAAAAGAAACGAATCATAAAATTGTTGAAAAAAAATAATAAAAGAAATGGAGGAAAGACACAGACGACAAATCTAGGTCCAGAAATGGAGGCCAGCAGAAACACTATGCACCAACTCACCCTCCCAAAGACACACCAGCCCCAAGCACAGGAGCACTGGGGTAGAGCCCTTTGATATGCTGCACCACACACTCAAGATCTGAAGTATTGGCAGCACAGTAGGTGACTGGTGTCTGAAGCAAGCAGAGGGATACAGGAGGGCAGTTACATGCAGCACTTAAGCCTCAGATCTTCTGTTAGTGCTATTACTGCTGTGAAATGGTGCACTGAGGATGACGTTCTCCATATTTATATTAAGAAAAACACTGAAACTAACTATGCCTGAAGAAATTAATCTTAGAAAACTGGTCACAAATGCATTGTTTTGTTGGGTCAAAAGCTTGAACTTTTTGGCCTCAATGTCAAGCTTTATGTCTGGAGGAAACCAGGCAGCCAATACCATGACATCAAATTTAGCGCGGTGGTGGCAGCATCATATTGTGCGGATGTTTTTGTGAGATTAGTCAGGGTCAAGGGCAAGATAAACGCAGTAATATATCAAAACATCCTGCCCCAGAGTGCTCTGGAACTCATACTGGGGTAAAGGTTCATCTTCCAACAAGGCACACAAAGCACACAACCAAACAAACAAAAGAGTGGTTTCCACTCTGCAAATGTCATTGACTGGACCAGCCAGAACCCAGACTTGAACCAATTGAATGTCTCTGGAAAAAATCAGAAAATCGGTGTATGCCAACCTTCCCCCTCCAACTGGATAGAAGAAAGAAGAATGGGAGAAACTGCCTAAAGGTTAGCGTGCCAAGTTTGTAACATCATACTCTAAAAGACCTGAGCTGTAATTGCTGCCAAAGCTGCTTCTGCAAAGTATTGAGCAAAGGCTGCAAATTCCTATGTACATATTATGTTTTTATTATTAAAACTCGCAAGTACTTGGGTGTTCTACTTTGCAAAATTTTGTGGTGAAAAATAAAAATTTTGGAATAAGGCTGTAACATGAAAAAAGTGGAACAAATGAAGCACTCTGAGTACTCTCTGGATACACTAGAATCATTCCATCCACATTGTTTAATGTGCCCGCACCACTGGCAGGAAAACAACCCCAGACAGTGTTTTCATATTTGAAATCCTCACTTTTACTCCTCCAAACACACCTCTTGTCATTATGGCCAAAAAGCTAATATTTGTCTCATCTGACTATAAAGTTTTCTCCAGAAGGCATTTAGCTTCTCCACGAGGGCAAATTTCAGTCAAGCTTGAATGTGTTCATTCTGGAACATGAGCTTCTTTCTTAAACAGTGTTTTGAGAATTAGATTTTACTTAACTATAAATTATTAGGTATTCATTGTACTTACCAGCAGCTCCTCCCCTCCAAGACCTCTGTTGTTGAAGACCACACATCTAGGAAGGAAAGTATTTATGAAAACTGCTTCAGGCAAATACCGGGCACAAGCTACAATAAGCTTCCTGCTTAATGTAAACTTTCCTGTTAGCGCTGCTTCAAGATCACTTCATTTTGTGTGAGGAGTGCAGCTGACCTGTAACCGTGGCGTGTGGCCTGGCTAACGGCGTGAAGCACATAGGACTGCTGGCTGTTTCCTGTAATCCCTGGGAGGATGAGCACTGTGGGACGCGTGGAGGATTCTGGGTAGGTCACACTGGCCTGATTGTCCAACCAGTCAAGAGAGATCTGACCACCATCCACTGTACGGATCAGCTCACTGGGAGATGAAGGGACGAGACAAGATATTCATTATTTAATTAAATGTTTAGATTAAGATTTTTAACCCTCTTGTAAATAGTGGTGAACTGAAAAAAGAGGGTTTCTTCCTACTTGCGATAACTGACAGGGGGTCTGGATTTGAGGACAGCAAAGACCAGCGTTTGAAGTCGGCCTCCCCAGCACCACGGAGTGGGACTGAAGCGCTCAGCTACCACAGGACAGTGCTTGAAGAGGAATGCACTGAAAGCCTCACTGCAAACCAGAGCTGGTCTCTGAAAGGACACAAGACCAGATGAAGGCGTTATAAAAGCACAGCTGCTAATACAGTCACACCTGTGAGAGACAAGAAAACATCCAAAACACACCAGGCGAGCAGAACAAGGTACAAAGAAAATAATGGCAGTATCAGTGGTATGTAGATGCAGTGTCAGTGTGCTGAATAATACCAGCTCTGCACTTTAATGTGATGTCACACAATAGCATGTAATCAGTGAGTGGCTGACATACAGAAAATAAGTCTAAGATCAAAACTCCCCTTTTCCCTTTGATACAGTCTGTGCAGAGATTTGTTATATTTGCTTATTTTTTGGCATTTTTAACATAAAATTCTTAATTCTTAAATTCTTCAGCTGCCAATACTTAAACTTAAAGTGCTTAAACTTTAGCACAATGCTTAATATGAATATGAACAGGTCACACAACAAAGTCAATGATAAATAAGCTCACAGAAAAACCACCCAGTTATAGAAGTGCAAACATGTCCGTCTAATTGCAAAGAAACAGGAGAGACATTAGGTGCAAAGGGTGATCGAAAAACTCTTCACAAACACATTTCCTTTTGTTTGGCAATTTTCGAGTGGAGTCATTGCTTTTAAACATTACAGATTACAGGAAGTATGAAAGCCATGAAGCTCCTGGTACGCATTTTTTGTGATGGCACAGTCAGTCTGCAGCTTTCGACTTTTACGCGACCCCGATCTCTAATACCTGGTCGGTAACTTCTTGGCTGCGTTGTTGTGGTTCCCAAACACTCCCACTTTGTGTGAAACCCACCAATTGTTGATTGTGGAATATATAGGAGGAAGGAAACGGCGAGATCCCATTTCATCACTACGCTTGAGTTCACGAAATCTTCAGAACGACCCATACAGGTGCTTTATTTTATACACCTGTGCCTGAAGGCACCAGCATACAAAGATTAACATAACTGGCTACCTTTGTCCTTACAGTGTTGCTGCACAAGCTGAAGAATGACCTCTTTTTAGTGCCAGAGAAACAGGAGTACTTCCAAAAGTTTGATCTGCATGAGCTCATCCACTGCAAAGTCAGGGTCCTCCCCAGTGCTGCTGGTTACATGATTGCTGGAGGCTACTGTTGACTGATGACTAATTTGAGCTTTAGTTGTGGTCGGTGGTGTGATCGGTTTAATTTTTTTTCCCTTTACCAAACAGACTTAATTCTACATCTCGCAAAAGCGTACAAGACTCAGCTGAGGGGTAAAGTAGAACTTTTTTGAAGTAAACATATAAATTTTTGTAACTAATTGGAAAGTAGCATAGTGAAAAGGAAACAGAATAAAGTAACCACGGAATCTGACCTGACACTTGCGGCCCCACAGATAGTACAGTGCGGCTGTGAGGGAGCAGATGATCACCGTGAACGGCGTGAAAACGCACTCCCAGTATGTCCCCCATACCTCCGCATGAGTCAGAAACATGACAGGACAGAATGAAGTGCACTAATGTTTAATGCCTTCATCGCCAGCATTCAGCGTTGAGCTCTAGAGCGCGCAGGCGTTCTTCTTTTATTTTTGGTGAACAATAAATTATTGCATTACCGCCACCAGCTGGTGTGGAGCTTGGACCGAGACATTTTACTGTTTCATGAAAAAATGTGGCTCATTTTTTATTTAATAGACGTTTCAAAAAAGAAAATGAGAAGGCGAAACTAAAAAGAAACAGCTGGAGAAACACTTTACAGCTAATTAGGTTAATTAGCAACAGGTCAATAACATGATTTGGTATAAAATGAACATCTTAGAGAGGCAGAGCTTCTCAGAATTAACCGTGGTCCGAGGTTCACCAATCTGCAAAAAACTGTTTCAGAATTATCATCAATATAAAACTGTAAATATTTAGAACATCTCACGGTCTACAGTACATGATATCATTAAGAGAATCTGGAGAAATCTTTGTATGCAAAGGATAATTCTGATGTCTATTGGATGTCTATGATCTTCAGGCCCTCAGACAGCACCACATTAAAAGGCAGGCATGATTCCGTCATGGAGATCACTGCATGCACTCAGGAAACTTCCAGAAATGATTATCTGTGTTCACCATGTCATCCACAAATGGAGATTAAAGCTTGTACCATGTAACCATGTAAAGAAGAAGCCAGACGTGAACATTATGGGACGCTGCCATCTACTATGAACACAGTTCTTTTAAATTGGACTGAAGCAAAGTAAAAAACTGCTGTGTGGTTAAATGTCTGGTGGCATGAAGACTCCAGCGACACTTGAAGCACTATGGAAAAACTTTATTAGCTGACCAAAGCGTTTCAGCTTGTGGCCTTCATCGGGGTCATTGCAAAATAAACGTTTGAGTTTAGATAAAGGAAGAAATCTTGGTAAAATTACTTCAAATATTTGAAAAGATATAGACGCTGGACTAAAGAGGGGAGGGACCATCCAACTTGCTGGCTTTACTCAATGCTTAAATCCTGCTTCTCTGTTGGTAAGAAAGTGAATTAGGGCCGATGGAACTGGCAGCTTGCACATATAGACAGGGTCAATCAGTGTTGACATGTATGTACAGATTTTAAAGCAACACACGTTCCATCCAGATAACATCTTTTTTCAGAGAAGGCCTTGTATGTTTCAGCAATACAATGTTAAACTACATTCTGCAGCTATTATAACAGCCTGGGTTTGTAGCAGACAAGTTTTGGTGGTGAGGTTAACCGCCTGCAGTCCAGATCTTTCACCAGCTGAAAACATTTGGTGCATCAAAGAAGACCGAGGATTTTTTGTTCCGCTAGAATCCTTCATCAACATTCCAGAGGTGGTCTCCTCAATTCCCAGATATTCTATCTTTTATATCTTTTATATCTTTTATTAAAAGAAAAGGGTATGCTATAGTGGTAAACATGACGGTGCCCCAACTCGTTTACTGTCATCAAATTCAAATGACCTTGTTTTGTCTTAAAAGGATATTTTAAGTGTTTTTTTCTTGTGCATAGTCATAAACACTGCTCCTTACTTTGAGATGAAACTTCAGAATACTAAATGCTACTGCAATTCTATTCTTTTATACCTCTGCACACATCAGTATGTGAATTATAAAGATAAGTGAAATCTACGGTGTTGTCATAAAGTATCCAAGGTTGTATTGCTGGCAGTAGTACAGCTGGACTAAAGTTTAACTGAATAATTTAAGTAGTTGTTGCGTTCTGTGTCACTAGCCGCCCACAGCTTTTTATTTCTCTCCGCTCCCTCTGCCAACAAGTGCCTTATGTTGTGTAATCCTAACTTTACCCCTGTAGACATACCCAGGGTTAGCTGCATCTTATTGTATCCCATTTTTTTTTTCTTTTAATGCTACTCTTTTAAATGCACTTGTTCCTTATTCCTGTTTCTTAGCACCTTTCTGCATCTTTTTACATATAGGTCCATACTTTGTTGGGCAGACACAGTGTACACCCCCACAGTGGATTTTAAATCAGTCATGTGATTGAAGTGCACAAAGGAATGATTGTAGACTTTGATATTTATGCCTCGTCAACAGTTTTCTTGACTATGCGAGTTCTTGTGAAGGTGTTTTCATTTCCATGGAAATAATTCTGTGATCATCCACTTTGGTGGTATTTTGTGCTCTTTCATGCTTTTTTGATGTTGTTAAGCTTTCCAGTAAACTCCTTCTTTTAAACAATGAACCATATTGTTGATTCGACCACTCCGAAGTTCTTGCTTTTTCTCTGATTGGTTTAGTTGAATTTTGATTGGGTTTCTTCAGCCTTATAACGGTGCCCCTCACTTCCACTCGCATCTGTCTGATTGTTTGATTTAAAATCTTCCGTAGTAGTGTGCAGAGGCAAAATTACACACACACGGTCCGAACTGTATGTGCATTACCACCACCCTCTGCTGGGCCCTGCTAGAAACATGTCTTGACATCAGTGGCGGAGCGGGGGGTGGCTTACTGGGCTTAACCCCGGGTTGTTTTTTCAGAAGCCCGGGGTCTTTTGGAGTGTAATTTTTTCATAGCTAGATGCCTGTCTGACAACTGTATAAAACAAAAACTACACACAATATTCAAAGCACATAGTGCACACTGTGGGAATTTACGACTGTGCGTAAATCCCCCCTAATATTGGTATGATCCGAGCTCAGACACTGAGGGAGGGGGCGGGGGGAGCTGCTGCTTGCAAGTGCGCTGTTGGAGAAGTGCAGCCAGGCAGACAGAGGGGAGAACTGAAGTTCGACCAGGTACCAAAGAAAATCATTCGTACTGTACAAATAATGTAAATATGACGGTGTATCACGAAAGATTGATATCAAACTGATCACTTGACCCATATTACGTTACTTGCTCTTCAAGTGAATCAACAAATGGCGAAATGAAAAGCCGAACAACAACAATGCTGTTTCTTTAGAGAGTCTTAGCTTACATGTATGTTTATTTCATATTTTCAGTTGTTTCCCTCCACGTCTAAATAAATCGGTTTCAGTAATGTACTGATATACAAGAATGGACATAAGGGGCTTCTTTTAAAGAAAAAACTCTGGTAGATGTTATTTTATATATTATGCTTTGTATGTTGTTCAGTATATTCCTATTCAAAACAAGAGGAATTTCAATACACAGCAGTATATTCACAGTTGAAACCAGATATTTACATACACTTTATGGAAAACCCAAGAACATTTTTTTACTGTACAACATCAATTTAGAGTAAACTTGTTTTGTTTTGGATAAATAAATATTGAAATATCTTTTGAATTAGTTAAATGTCAGAATAAAGACAGACAGAGCTGTCTCTTTTTATCTCTTTCATCAAATTTAGGAGTACATGTACACTAAGTTTATTGTTAATTAATAAGAAAACTCCAGACGATTCCATTCTGAGCTGAAGAAGCTTCTGATAGGTTAGTAGAGTCCATGTCCATACAATTTGGTGCCATTTAAAATTATGAAATACAGATAGTTTCTCTCTTTACTCTTAAAATTAACAAATATGTTTTTTATATTTATCAATCTAAAAAAATAAACATTTAGTCTGATTTGATGTTACAATTAAAAAAGTGTTTGTGTTTTTATCTGAAGAGTGTGTAAATATCTGGTTTCAACTGTATATTTGATGATGTTGGTGTTTGGTTTGATTGTCAGCAAGTTATGCAGGCTTGTTTGCATAACAAGGCTAAATAATTATATAAACTTTTCTCAATCTAAATAGTGGACTTTGGTAGAATTAAAAAATAAGTGTAGTGCAGGTCTATGATGATTTTTAGTGCTACTATCATCTAGTTCTGATTCTGGTTCTGTCTTGGTTAAATCCTAAGTAGTCCTGATTTGAACTGTTGTAGTCCTGTTTTAATTCCGGATCAGTTCTGGGTCTGGTTGAATTGGGGTTTAGTCCTCGAGTCTTGATACAGCCCAGACTTTGTTCTGCCTTGCTGCTTAATTAAAAAACTAGTTTAAGGTGTCCTGCACATGTGATATATATTTTTCCCTATATGAAGTCATTCTTTTTTGAACAAAACTCAAAACAGAGCCTATTAATCTTTCAGTCATTTCTAACCCCCCCCACCCCAATCCCACATGCATACTACCCTTTAGGGCTAAGCCCCGGGTGTATCAAATGTCTGCCTCCGCCTCTGCTTGACATTGTCCTGTAAGTCACAGTTCATTTAAAAGTTTGTGTTGTAACTAGAGCTGGGCGATATGAGATTTTTTCATATCACGATATGTTTTTTCCATTTCAGGCGATAACGATATCTATCACGATATAAGCCAAATAACTATATTTGTAAGATTTAAATGTGCCGTTGCTCACAAGTAAAATGTGAAATAATCACCAGCTTGTTTTTATTTAAATATTTATTTCCCATAATAAGTTCAACAGGGTAGATGTACTTAAGGAACATGAGACTTTTTCAGATAAATAAAGGCAAATATTACAAACTACACAAAAGGCAGCCGCTAAAGCGTTTAAGTTTCAAAATAGAACAAACGAAACAGACTAAATTGTCAATTCCACTTAGAAACAAAATATTAATTCTAAAAATAAATCTTAGTTTGTTTTACAGAAGAACAGACAAAACTGACTAACTTTTGTCAATATCAAATAAACTGAGAACTAAAAGGAAATTCTCAATCTCTCCTTGTTGTATAGCTGAGCTTTTCAAACAGTTTTAACAGTTACTTTAGTCTGACAAAAGCCGAATGACGAATTAGCGCTTCCAGTCAGAGACTGAGGCTACGTCCACACGTACACGGGTATTTTTGAAAACGGAGATTTTCCGTTTCCGTTTTAAAAAATAATCTCGTCCACACATAAAGGCAGAAATGAAGGAAAACGCTGCTATGAACATGCCAAAGCAGCAGGTGGCGCTAGATTCCTAACCGTGCAGAAATGTTGGCCAATCAGAAGTCTAGAAGCCTCGGTGGGAAAAAGTAAACAAAGCTGGGGCATAGAAGCAGAACCGAGTCGTATGTGTGGAGGGACAGTAAACACTGCAGAGAGTAGAATTAACAGTAACAGTCTTGTAGAAATTCATTTCACTGAAACAATAACGTGGCGCAGTGTGACGCATGCACCAGTTTATTGTATTTCCAGACTTGCTTTCGGCACAATTTACAGTGCACGCTACTCTGTTTTTTGTCAGACTTGAAATAGCCGAAATACCTTCACCCTACGGAACTTCTTTGGCTCTTCCGTTCGACAATCTCTCCGGCATTGGAACCATCATCTGTTTTCTCTTCGGTCACGCTCGGTTGATTTTTCTAGTCGGCACACTCATTTCCTCCATTACGCGCTGGCTCCACTACCCGCTGGCTGCTTCCCAAACAAACACACGTGCGGCTTGGCACTTGTGCTGTATGTAACAAGTCACGCGACGTGACGCTGCGGCTGTGATTGGTTCGGCTCTGCGCTACTGAATTTGGATTGGCTGACCTTTTTTTTTTTTTTTTTTTTTTTTTTTTTAAGAGGACAAGAGCGGCGAGGTCTATCGCGATAGCTTAATTTCTCTATCGAGTAAAAGTTATATCGCGATACATATCGTTATCGTTCTATCGCCCAGCTCTAGTTGTAACCTTTTCAGCTTTTTTCCTTTAGTGTACAAAAGGAATTGCCATTGGATGGATCTACCACAAATTGTGAAAGAAGGGCATCCAGTAAAATTTAAAACATCTTAAATCTTGTCAGGCACATGCTTTTTAAAACACTGTTAAGACTGTAGCAAATCACATTTCTCACCACAGTCAAAAATAAGCTGCAACACCAAAGGAGGACTAATTTACAGTGGCCCCTAAAGAGGACTATTTGGATATGTGATTTTTGATTTTCGTTTGCTGTAGTATCCTGTAATTTAAGGAGTCATGGTATTATATTGGTATTATCATTATTATAAATTACTGATTCAGTACATAGTATATGAAATCAGCAATGTCATCATCCCAACTAAAGCTAGAATGCTAGATAATATGTATATATCTCTAAATATAATTATCTAAATTTTGAATGCTAAAACATATAATCTCATCTACCTTCCCAATGAAGTTTATGCGCAACTTCAATTAGGCAGATCCGCAGTCACTCATCTGCCTGCTTTCCTGGGTTGTTTGGCTGCTACTAGTCTCTTCTTGACTCCACTACTTTTTCCCACGTTGTCAAACTCAGTACTGACATCATTACTCTAATCCAATCACCTTCTTGCCCACATTCTTTGAGCCAATTAGCCTCCACTCTACGTGGTTTAAATCTCTACTCTTCGTCTTGATGCATGCTCGATCATCCAGGTAAGTAAATCCCCAAAGTTGGATTATGTTCATGTGCTAGTTTCAGTCATTGTGCGATGTACTGTTTATAAGATTGGGGAAACCTGCAGTCAGCTGAGAGTGAAGAAGTCACTTGGATGAGTGACGAAACGTTTCTCCCACTGAAAATGCTACGTCCAGATGAATAGATTCAAACTTTCGGGATCTACTCTCTGTCATTCTCGCTTTCAGACTCGCATTCATGCAACCCACCTCCTCCCCATCCTCACCTCATAGACATATCAACTGGAGCTTCATCCAAACCTCACTCATCTTCACCACCACCACCATCTAGATTCTGCTCTGCCATGATAGGTCATCAGAGATTAATCGCCAAATACATTCATTTCTCTATGTCAATGAATAATGCTCAATTCTCTCCGTAATGAAATGAAGCTGTAAAAAAAATTTGTAGCTCACTTGTGGGAAAACAAACCTGCAAATCATGGTAAAGAAATGCAAATGAAGACCAAGACACAACAATTTATTCCCTCTTTATTGCATGAAATCTGTCAAAATCTGCCCCAGAATGAGGTCTGTCTTTTCTTCGATTTATTTCTTGATTGTCTGCTGTGATGATTATTTCATCTAGTTAAGCGGGATTCCTGTAACCACCTCTGACTCAATACCACATTCGTCATTTCCACGCTTGATTTTGAAGAAACCTGAAATAAGAAGACAACAGAGGACGACACAGTTTTAGGCCAGCATTCCCACTCATCTTCAGCACTTTGTGTGACGTAGGCCTGTATGTGACACCGGCTATGTGCCTTACACTTTCATCCATACCTTCATCTCCCCAATCAGTATTCCAGGAGTTTGCAGCCAGCCAATAGGGCGTCCCGTTCTCATCACCCCAGCCCAAGATCTTAATGGCGTGACCGCCCAGCATATCCCCTGTCACATGCTGATACACACCTACAGCAAAAAAAAAAGCTCATTAAAGCAGAAGAAGGTTGTTCCTCTTTTGAATAATACCCATTTTCTGACAGGCATTCTAAAGTGTCTGTGGAGTTTTTTCAGATTAGTGGTCGACTTGCTTGCTCTCAAACAGTTGCCCAATATTAAACTGAGACAAAGAAGTACGTTACTCATATAGAGTGACATTACTGGAATTAAATACATAAACCTCACCACTCTTATACAGCAGAAAATCTTCATAAACAGTGAAAGATGCCTCCACAGGCCCGTTCTTGTACAACTCCGTCATGATCTGATCCAGGTCCGACGGGACGCCGTATGTGCGTCTACCTGAAGAGGGACATACAGGAAACTTCAAGGACTGCAACGACAAAGTAAACCAATGCTAGGAGGGTGCAGAGTTTATTTTAATTCTCTGTACCAAAGTGTTTGTCCTTCTCATATGATAGTGAGTATCCATCAGTGCACTGCTGCACACACTTAGGAGTCTCTGAACTCCCACACGGAGGACGACTTCCATTCACATGATGCTCACAGGGGGCGATGGTGTAGGGTAGACAGCCTGTAATAAACAGTCACGGTCAGTCCATTTAAGTCAAGTCTTTTGCTCCTCCCCAAAACTACTTAAACTGAATTCAGCAAGTGGATAATGGACTTACCAACTTTAGAGTCATACAAGCCTCCTGTGACAAGCCCTTTCTTTGCCCAGAATTCCCAAGCAGCAGAAGGATAGCCACCATAACAGCTACATCAAACACAAAAAGACATAATGTGCACCATGAGTTATGTTATAGCTGTTTTACTTCATTTGATTTTTGAAGACTGTAATTATAAACCATCACGGTTTCTCCAAAAAAACTTTTCCATGAAAACTTCATGAGTAGAATTAATGAACAGCCCATTTACTTATATACACGAGCCATTACTAATGCTCACCCCATGCCGCATTCATCACAGCAGGCCAGCAGATCTTCAGCGGAGATCTCCACAGAGATCTTACCACCACTTTGGATACATAACCTGTCAGATATTGCCTCAGCTGCCCCAAAGGCCTGTGTAAAAATCAAACCGGGAACACTGAGAACATGGAAGTTGGTAATGATTTTTTTTAATGTCCCACCCTATCTCCTCTATTTGGTGGTGGTGTATTTTTAATTTCTTGGTGTGTCATACCCAACAGGACCCACAGGAGCCTTGATCTCTGATCTGTTGGATTGTGGCACAGTTGGGCCACTCTTTGCGTGCGTCAAAGCTGTCAGGAAGTTTAATGCCTTCAATATTATGAAGCCTAAACAAGAGAGAAAACAGAATCACTGCAGATTAGCTCAACCTGCTGACTGTCACATGTCATCTCATGTGACCAGCTGTCCAAACCACCTGATAAACTTACACCTCTGGTAGCTTGGGTCCATTCAGTATGGTGCCACACAGCTGTTTAACATAGGTGGCATCGATATTCTGGAAATTCTTTGTGGCCTGGAGCAAATAAAAAGGAAATTGGAGCAGAGAAATCATCGCTTACGGGTTGTTAACAGCTTCCTAAGATGTGGAAATATCCATAAAAACTGATTGCATGGTCTCACCGTCCAGGTGGTGTTAGCCTTGTTAATAAAATCAACCATCTCAGAGGAGAGAAGGGAGTGGTGAGGGTGTGCCCAAGTGGTGGACACCATCACCACTACAGAGAGGAGGAACAGTGGACTCATCCTGCAAAACAGACATCAGTGATCATAGGAGGTGACCAGGAAACTGTTTACATGCACACAAAAGCACATCTCAGTGGAGCGTTACAAGGAAAGGGAATAAGGAAAGAGGCCATTTCCTTTATTTATAACCAACATGTGTTTTGCAGTAATGTTGCAAATACATTTCTGTACATAGGAACTGGGTCATGTATGAATGCAATGAACTTGGTTATTAGAAACATTCTTTCTGAAATATATCTAACACTGACTTTAAGAATTAGATCCACAATTAATGATAAATGATACTTTTATTCCAATTTATAAAGAAAAAAAAGTTTAAAAGAACATTCATATTATCAGATGAATCAGAACTGCAGCTAGATTTAACATATATGTACATTGATTCAAGCTAAAAACAAAAAATGAAAACTTCAGCTTAAGACAATCATAAAGTATTAATCCACATGCATATTGAACTCATATGTGCAAAAAAAAAAAAAAAAAAAAAATCAGCATATTTGCCAAATGTCTTAATTTTTTACCTGGGTTGCTGTTTTAGTAGATCTTTTTCGTCGTTCTTCTTCTCTCTGACTCAACAAACCTTACAGTTACCCTTCTTATAAGACTACAGTTGTTGATCACATGCCTGTGTAATAAATGCACCTGCATGTCTCATGTGACTAGAAGCCTGCCATTCCAAAGGTTGACCAAGCTCTTAAAATTATTATACGTCAATAACGAGATGCAGCTTTGTTTCCTTTATTTAACCATCAACCTTCTGATTCTTAATTTTTTGTTTAATATGTATGAACTTCTCCCACACACACACACACACACACACACACACTTAAACTCTGCATCAAAACATGAAATCACTCAAAATACAGGATTAATTGTTATTTATTTCTTCAAATATGTACAAATCAAAATGTCACATTACATAGCAATGTTTTTAGCTCTCCTTTGGTTCTGTACAAAGTTACTCTGTGCTAGCCTTTCAACGCACCAAAGCAGTGTTAAGGACACTTAGCTAGCAGTCTCAGTATGCCTTTTTCTTCCCTCTTTTGCTGATGCTATAAAGGACCTGAAAATACATCCATTTTCCCCTTTTCATCTGTAATAAAAACTACCCTGATATTGCACATAATTGTTTTTCCTTAATTTTAAAAAAAAACACAACGATGAAACAGATTAACACACAGAAAAGGACCGAAAAGGTTCAACTGTGATTGGAAGCCGTCGAACATACAGCGGAAGCGCTGCAGAGTGCACCAATGTAACTTTTTAGTGTTTCTGCTAGAGAAACACAAGTGGAATATGGAGCTAGGTTTGATGTGATATGAGAAAAGAAAGAAAAACAAGTGGTGGTGGTGGTTGTTGGTAACCCCCCCCCCCCAAAAAAAAAAAAAATCCTAGTATGTGCAGGATTAAACTGTGAACGTTTGTTTTCAATTATTCAAATACGATGAATAATTACAATTCAAACAATGTTTCAAACAAACTATTTTTAAAAAAAAAACAAAAAAAAAAAAAACAACACCCTGAACTGTGGAAGTGTACCATTTATGGCAAATATACCCACACACACCAATGTGTGTATATAATTTATCTAGACACAGGATGGACTGCTACAGATCAAATCATTTAATGACACCAGCCTGCTAACAGAGTCATACTTTAGAGTGTCCATCATCCTGTAACAGCCACAGTGAATCTGTAAATTCCTCTAGAAACAGACCTTCAGAGGGGGCACAGGGGCTTCTTTTGTATAGAGGCTCAGGAAAGGAGGGGGTTAAATTAGTTCAAGGTCTCTGCATGTCACTGGTGCCTTGGGCCTGTGCCGCTGTAGTGCTAAGGTATTGCCAGCTGAGGGCAGCGAGCACCATAGCAGCAGAAAGGTACATGGGCGACAGGTGGTGGGTCCTGGAGCGGAGGCTGGACTGCGACAGGGCGGACTTTTCACGGATTACAGCCAAGATGTGGAGCGTCTTTTCCCGAGACGGGTCGGTGGGGGACACCTTGTGTAATATCTGGAGAGAGAGAGCACATTCAGTACACCAATATGGTGGAAGCAGTAGAGAGAGACTGAGTTTAAAAATAAATAAATAAAAATAACCCACCTCCTGGCTGTACTGGGCGATAATTGTCTGCACAGCACTCATATTGGTGGCTTCCATCATGAGAGTGACTGCCTGCCCCTTTCGGATCTTCACCACTCCCTGAAACACCATGGGGTTGTTGTAGCACGTTGACAGTGTAGCTATTGCCATCACCTGGTCAAGAGAGAAATGACAACATGTGAAGTGGAAGTGTTTGATCATTTCTCATGAGTCAGTATTCATTGGTCTCTCTATTTAAGCGCAACATTTTCCATCGTTTATCAGTTACAGAAAAAGTTATTATTAAAACAAAATATTAAAATGTTTCGCAAACTTTAAATGCAAATCAAAACATGTTCCAGTAAGACCGTAGGACATGGACAGAATGGTTTGTTTTCTGAGCTTGAAAAATAAATTAAAAAATGAACAGGTTTAAATGTTATGGTTTGGAGGAGATTGTGACGCAGCGCATACCTGTGGAATGGCACAGAAATTAAAGACGCTCTGGTTGCGCAGGCGGGACAGGTAGGCAATAACATCCGGGACGTGACGCAGAGCATCAGTGACCAGCAGGTTGAGACAGGACAGCGCCGACTCCAGCTTCTCAGGCTGGGCCAAATCCTCAAGACGGCCTGCAAACTGGCTCCAAGCCTGCACACAGCATGTAACAAGGATTTTATTTATCTGTACTGGCACCAGCCTTGGCTGGATTCTGTTCGTTATGTACTTCTTAGAAGCCTTGAGCAAATTTCTTCAAATTTAGTACAAACACTTATCCCACAGACCCGAGAATAAGTTGATTAGAGATTGGAGGCCAGGGTGAAAGCATGGCCACATGACTGTCCTTTTATTGTAAAACTGCAGGCTTCCTGAGGGACATCTGAAACTCTTCTTTGGAACGTTGACCGCATTTGGTCCATTTTCTGTCAAGACAACCCAACACTACTATCATAATGTTGAGCTCCTGGCTCTGGAGAGGTCACTATCCATGGCTGATAGTGTCCTCTCTGCGTTTTTCTATGCAGGTAGGTTTTCAATCTGATGGAATTATGAATGCAGAAAAGTACCATCGATTTAGACAATTTCTCCAACACCGCTGGCTGAAGTTCAGCCCAAATCTTGGGGGCATGACTTTCATATACCGTTCACCTGCTGTAGATAATTTTTGGAGACCTGCTTCCTCTTCTGCCCTCCACTTGTCCAGTTTCCAGTTTTAAGGACACGCTGCTAAAGATATGCCAAGTTTTCAGCTAATACCTCTTAAAGAATCACTTTGTTGGTACAAAAATACCATTTAAAAAGCTGTTAAACTCTGGCATAGACTCAACTAAATAAATGGGAACAAATGATGTGCTTTTGCAACAGGCTAGTTACCAAATGCCCAAAGATACCATTTAAAATGGGTTATTTGCCAAGTTAACCGTTATTTGCAGACATCCCACGAATTAGGTGGGTTTGTTTTGGGGGTTGTTGTTTTTTTTTTTCTTTTCTCTCCATAGGTCAGTGTTAAGTGGCTTAACAACAATAACAACAACAGTCAAGGGCTGAGGCAAAATGAGTGAAAAAGCAGCCAATGTCCAAAGACAAACTCTGAAATACCTACAGAAACCCTGGAGAACTCTTGCTTCTGACCACTTTAAAAGGAAAGAAAGTCTGGGTCCTTGGAAGCAAAATATAAAAGAATGATAGGTGCATCAAGATTTTTTTCATAGTACCACATTTTCTAGTGTCACAGTGATCTTAACCTTTGACCGGCAACATAGATTTTCCTAGAGCCCGAGTAAAGGTTTGCACCACATTCTCAGAAATGTCAGAAAGGCCTTCTGTAGCCAAAACAAACAGACGTTTGTACAACATGAAAACACTACAAATAGGACCACAGCCGTCACTAGTGTTAAGCATAAATAAATTAAAAAAAAAAAAAAAAGACATTACACAGTATAAAGCCCCTCCTGCATAGAAACAAATGTTACAAAGCACATTTTGTATTATGAATATGGCAGGTGTCTGTGAAGGTTCTCAGTCATCCAGGTCATTGTAGTCTAAGGAGCTTGGAAAGAAAAGCGTCTGGACTTTTTTAAGTTGCTTGAAATATGGCAGATATTGCTAAGTATTTATGACTGCACCAATGAGTTCAGTAGGAAATAGCATAATTCCTGGAAAATTGCCCCATTCATGTGAACATGGTCACAGCTAGATTAGAAACCCCTGGGCTGACGTATCGAGTTGATAACCTCCTTCGTGCGACTGCTTGGCCCGATTAGGGTAAGCAAACCCAGATAAGTGAAAGATATCTTGGGTATTCTAAACTTGCTTCATAGTACCGGACCCTGGTCAGGCACACTGGTATTAGACAAGAGATTTTGTTTCTACCTCTTGTGGCCAGAAGGCACGTCCCTCTTGTGTGTCCTCTAGATAGTCTCGGATGATGTTAGTCTTTTGGAGAAACAGGCCCATGGAGTTCGCAAGTTCAGTGTCCTGCCCAACTTCAGGGTCCTCCAGCTGAGACGCAGAGAACAGCCGGGACAGGCCAATGCCGACTAAACCGGCAACATAGTGACAATACTGCACAAAAACAGAAAAACAAATCACAGTGCAGGACTTAAGAGAAACAAAATCCTGGCTTATGATTAAACATTCATATTATGTAATATTCAGAGCTGAATCATATAGCTACATGACAAGATTCTTTAGATTAAAAATCTCTTCTACAGGAGTGTCCTGGCCAAGAAAGACAGCAGTACAATCAGAGGAGTTTTATAAAACAGTAGCACGCACACGCACGCACGCACCCATAAAGCAATTAAGTACAGGCAATAAAAAAGAAATATATAAAACCTCTGTCTCAATAAATAATGAATAAATTAGTCAAAGCAAAATTGTCTACTGCCATAATTAAAGGAAACATTTAAAATCACCTTCCTTAAGTTCTGGTTGATTCTGCAGCTGATTTAAGAAGTAAGGAGCTGCAAATCTGAACGCTACTGTAGCTAATTCAATAAAATTGTAAGCTTACTATCTGCTCCTGAGCTGTACCAGTGAGTCAACAGCTAGTTTGTAGCTTACAAACCTCTGATAACATCCATTCAGTTTTTAATCAGAGTGATGACATTTTATTCAAAATAAAAGGCTTTTATTTTGCAATGTAATAATTATTTTGGGTCGTTACTCCAGTAATTTTAGAACTTACTCTTTATGTCCCCCCCCCCCCCCCCCCCAACTCAAAGCAGTCATTTATGTAGTCATTATGGTGCTAGAACAACTAACAGAAGCATAACATTTACCTGGTCCCACTCCTTCATAGATCCCACTTTCTTCTCCAGGAATTCAGCCATTCCCACTCCCATACGGTGGCAGATATCCGAGATGACGTCTCTGTATTCCTGAGCGAGGTTTCTGAATTCCAGCGATATCTGGTTTTAGAGGACAAAGGTTATAGTTACCAATTAGTCACTGCCTTAATTTGCCCAAACTTGGTAAATAACCCTTGACAACCCACTGACCGTTGGGAAGTCTTCCAGGACCTGACGATCTTTCTCCTGGCTCTCCATGAAGCACCACTCATCCTGGTACAGGAAGGTGTGGAAGTCATTGAGCATGGGAACCTTCTTGTCCAGAGGAATGGTCATGTCATCCTCCACTGTGTCCAGTGCACGCAGAACCAGGTAGAAAATGCAAACTGCATGTCTGGATCATAGACACAAGGAGGATTTACACAATGATAAAGGTAGCAGGTATGTCAAGTGTCTATATGTGAAAAACTCCTGCATGGCTGCATCAAAGATATTTTTTATATTCCTATTAATACTACTCAACAATAAACTTTAAATGCAGAAAAAGAAAAGGTACATGGTAGCCTTCACCTCTGCAACCCTGAAAAGCCTGCAATGGAAACGTTAATTAACACCCATTTTATTTATGGAGAGTCTTTCAAGTACATAGAAATGTAGTTTGATATCAAAATTTTATTTAAGATTCGTGTTTAATATCTGGCTCAAAATGAAAGAATTAAACTAGGGTTCATAAAAGGAATGAATGCCTGTCAGTCTGTCTTAGATTACAGGGATATTTCATCCCAAATAATGAATTGGGAAGGTCCTGGTCCAGGTCCCTCTCACAGACCAAAGATATGCATGTTAGATTAATTTGTGATTCCTTTACCCGCCATGGTATTTTGCTTCACATGATGCTGGTAACAACATCACACAGCCAGGACAAAAAAAGTCTGTCATACAAAAACCTAACATGTACTTTTTGAATGTATATCTTTAGTTTGAGTACTTGTTTATAAAGTTTGTCATCATAACTTGCCTGATGACGCTTTGGTGCTGTACTGTGGGTCAACTGCTCTCAGCGTTTCTATTATTTTTGTAATACTCATCCTAAATGTTGCCTCGAGCATATGCCCTCCATACAACTATAGTTAAAGACTAAAACTGGCACTGAAACGAATCCTAACTAAAGTAAGACATTCTGGAAATAAACACTAAACGGAATTAATAATACTAAAAAAAATGTCAAAAGTCGACAAAAAATAGAAACTTATGAGATAAGTTGAGGGATTTTTTTTTTTTTTAAAGGGGGAGTGTTTCGGCCAAGACCCTTTGTTTTGCTCTAAAGAAAACAAACCGTGTGCACGCACACACGTGTCCTCACCTGGAGCCAGCTCCAGTAAAGTTTTACTCACCTCAACTCACCGTCCAGCGCCTGAATCACAGCTGCAAAGCTGCGACTGGTTTGGTTCAGGTACAGGTAGCAGGTCCGCAGACTCTCAGTCATGGACTCCTGACAGGAGAGACAGAGAAAAGCTGTTTGTCGGTAGAAGCCTGCAGGTCTGAGGGCGCTGGAGGGTCGGGCGGCCTCTTGCAGGCCCCTCTCCCCGAGCCTCCACCCGTGCAGGAGAGAGCGTGGAGCGGAGCCGCAGCCACGCGGAGCCACCGAGAGAGAGCGCTTGAACACGGACAGAGACAGCGGACACTTGCAGCAAGCTCCGGCCATACGAAAAACCGACAGCGAGAACGACTCTGCAGCTATGAAACCACACTATCCATGTTGACGCCACGCCTGTCGAGGAAGCGTGAAACATGAAGTCCATGTAGAGGACAAGAGAGGTGAACAACGCTGTGTGGACGACGCTGCGTGGAGTTAAATAAGCGCCCCGCGGATCTTTGAGCACTTTAACCTTGAACCGTGGCTGAGCGTGGCCAGTGCGCAGCGTTTGTAGATCTGCTGTTATGAGCAGGCACACTCCTCCCACCCCTGCCCCCAAAACAACGCCAGCTGAAGTTCACTTTCATAACCTACTTCCCGCATGCTAAAAATGGGGGGGGGGGTCCGATTTGGGGTTTTTGCTGCACTAAAGCCTTTTTTCGCTAAAGGTGAGCAGTGTTTTCTTTTTAAAGAAAGCACGCATTAGCTGCTATTTAGTTGTATCTCCATGCACGCATGCAGCTAGATAATGTTGGCTGTGCGCGATAAGCAAACAGTCAGCTGTGGGGTGTCGACTGCGACTTTGTGCAATATAAAGCCTTCATTGCAATAGAAAAACAAACCTTAGCAAGTTTGAACACCCCTCCCCCTGAAAAAAGCAGAACTCATGAAAACTGTATTTTGCTGACATCTGGTGGGAGACAGCGTGAAGGACGGGAAAATTCGTGACCTGCAAGTCTGTGATACTCCAGGAAAAAGATTTTTAAAACAAATATATGAGACGTATACTAAAACAAACGGACAACTCATTATAACCTTTATTTCTCTTTTTAATGTTTACATCGATTGTGCTCAGACATTACTGCACTTGTGTTGCTTTTGCACAACAATTTGGCTTTTAATACAATCAGATGACAGACTTGAGCTCTAACGTTTGACATCCTGTGCAGGTTTGTTCCTCGGGTGCTTTAATCCAAATCTTAAATGAAGAATATTTTTACTGTGTGTGTGTTTTGTTTAAGTAATGCTGCCAATCCGAGCACGAAGCCTCGTTGGCATGGTGCAGTCTGCAGGCTCTCCGGGTCCTGCCTCTGGGTCACATTGGCGTTAAAACAGTGGGATTATCCGTCAAACACGCGCACAGCATCTCTCCCCACCGGTGCGCCCTCCAAGCTCATTATGTAAGGTAAATCCCAAGTCAATGGTCATCTCTGCCTGTGTGAGTAGACTGTGTGAGCGCAGATCTAATTTGACAAAGTCCAATTAGCTGTCTCTGTTTTCACCCGGATCGTTTGGAGCAAAACTAAGGACCGTGTTGCTCAGTTAGGTTTGAGGTGTAAAGTGCCAGATATGGCTATGTGCTTTTTGTTTTGGTTTGTTTTTTTCCTCTGCGCAGACTCACTGTGATGATGCTCTGAAAAGAGGAACGGCTATCTGCTTTTTAATCCGCGCAACATCCTTTCTCTGCGTGTGGCTGATGTGTTAGTATTCAAACGAATCTATAAATATGAGCTCAGACTGCGTTTTCGAGTAGATTTTACTCACATAATTCAACTTTGGCATGACGGCTCTGCATCCACCCATCTTAAATTTAAACAGGTTGAATATCTCCTCCGGGTGACACAGCGACTTCAGGATGTCCATGTTGCTTCAGGTGTTCAGCGGTTACTCTGGCAGACTGACAAGATGTAGCCCCATCAGATATTCGTGTCTCTGAGATGCGGCAGCACCACAAACATGAGCGAGGACACGGTTTGCGGCCGGGAGCCTCGTCAGATCAACGGAGCGTCTGATTGGCTGGCGAGTCATGGGCTTAGAGGTTAACGTCCAATGAGCGGCCAGAGTGACTGGTGTGATGCCCCGCCCCGCCCTGGGCTGTCAGTGGAGCCCAGCTGCTGATTGGTCCGTTAGTTAATCAAGAAAGAAACTGTCTGCTCAATGAAATCGTGGTAATCCCGGCCAGGTCTGATACCTGTTGACTGTTTATACACAGCAGCACCTTGTATGTTATAAAAACAAAGGCACTGGTGAGTCTTTTTAACCAGGAAGGAAGTGTTGTAGCTCCAGTTAAGGTTCTCGGGTACTTCTAAAGCTGGAGATCATTCTCACAGCTGCTCATCCAATGTGCAGGTTGGTTGGGAGTTTCCATCCCTCCTGAAATCCACAATCATCTCCTTCTGTTTTCTTGACACTGATGCAGAGATTGTTATCCCATGCATCAAAGCATCAATCGCTTTACCCCCATCCTGCAGTCAGACTCATCATTGCTCGTGATGCATCCCACCACTGTGAAGTTGGAGCATACTGAAACTACTGCGAATACAAAAATTGGACAAGGAAGCTGTCCTATGATAAAAAAAAAAATCAAAATCCGACATTGCATTCGTGTTGAAAATATATTTCCCTGTCAATTAAACGACGTGCTTGTAAGGTCATTTGCTCATTTGCAGCTAAGGAAGGCCGCAAAATCCGTGATAATCTGAACCGATTCATTGCCAAGTAGATCATCAACAGTTCAATAGAGGACACCTAATGGCCAAAGTCAAAACACGGTGAGCACACAGCCAAGTGTTTCTCTGCTCCTTTTTAAATTTAATATTTTTACATTTTCCCCTCATTTATAGCCTTTGTCTACAAACTAGACATATACAATGTATGTATATAATATATATTGTTGTGCATATTTACAGCCAGCTGCCGACTGGCCTTCGGGCTAACCAAAATTTATTTTAAGCCAAAATGAAACCAAAGAGAATCATGCCCCCTCCTCCCAAAAAAATCATGTGGCTAGACGGTATTAACAGGTATTAGTCAGTGTCCACAACAACACCATCTAACCTCACTTAGCTTGTTTGTGTATGTGTGAGAAGTTGTTTCCTGATGCTTTAAAATACCCGGTTCACTCTGTAACACATGCTTATATGTTAGTGCGTCCCTCTGCATCAGTGTGAGCTGTAACTGGTGTATTCCAAGTTTTCAATGTTGCACTTGCACATTTTACATGCTTTGAAAACTAAGGCTCAGACAAGCTTGTCTGTCAGTCCCACACTTAACCTTTAACTGATTTCCTCTGTATCATTAAATGTTTATAATTATTAGGACAAAAACCTATTGCTGTTATTATTTTCAGTAATTATATTGTGCAAAGTTTCAAATAAATCCTTTACATTTGATATCTGTGTATGAACACTTTTAAAGTTTACTCTATATTAGATCTAAACCCTCCACGCTGGAAGGCCAGTTTCACTGCTAGCACCTGGCACCCTCGGAGGGGTTTTATAAATATCGGAAAATAGTTTGAAGTGATTTGACTGAAAACACTAATGCGATGCTGGACCGTGCGGAGGAAGGTGAGAAATCGACACATCAGTCTGCAGTTTGGGGAACTCAATGAGCAGAAGAAAAATTAGAGGGCTGTGCGCTGTGTAGACCACAAGAGGAACACACAAACTTCTCAATGTTGCACTGCTCACACAAGGGCCAGAGTCTCTTTGTCTATGACAGGATAATTCAGGCGGTATGAATTAAATCCCCTACATGACCAGAATTATGTAGAAAGGTGTCAGCTGAGCTAATTGTAGACTCGACTAAATACCGACTTATCCAAAATGTACCATGTACGGAGGAGCGAAATCTCCAGGCAAGCCAAAAATGTCTGAATGTTATTACCAATATTAATCCCACCTGCCCTAGCTCTGCTGTGTTCCAGAGTGTAAAGAGATGCAGCAACCGCTGATGTTCATGGTTACTTCCTCTTTGCAAAACTGGAAAACTGCTGGAGTGTGACACAAAATAAGTAGGTTTAACACTTTCTAAGGGAGATGTCACCTGTATGGGTGAACACTGGGGCCTATATATGGACTGGAGCCATAGTTTCTCTTGCTTTCTTAAAATTTCTTAAGATGACAATCAATTCATTACATCTATTACAAGACAAGATATGCAGTCAGTGTGAGAGGAATTCAATTTAATGTGAAAAATATACAACAAGACAAACAGCTTTTGTAGCCATATTACCAAGTTACCTGTAATTTGAGTTTTTGTATGTCATACTTGCACTGTTCTTGTCTTGTTCTACTTGCATAATGTGTATGTTTAAGCTGTGGACCCTAAGCTTCACAATTTCATCTCTCTGTATACTTATATACATCTGGGATGACAATAAAGTTTCCTTTGACAGTTTGAAATGTGTCAGATCTTAAACGTTACGTCTCAAATGAAGATACACAGATTTCTTGAATGAGAACGCTGCAGTCTGGCACCTCTGGCTGTGGCAACATGCACCATATGAGTTTACTGACCTTGATGATCTAAGACAGAACCAGGAAAGGACTTTTTACTTTACTTACTCTCTTCCTCGATTTTTTTTAAGCTTTGGATTTTGCAAAAAATACTTTCTTCCATTAAACTCGGAAGCTTTAAAACTAACAAGTTGTATGAGCGGCCTGATAGCTGAGTACTAAGAGTGAAGGCCAAAATCTATCAGCAAAAAAAGAAAGAAAAAATCCCCCCAAAATTAAATGAATAATCTTGACAGGCGCTCAACATGAGCATATTTCCCCAGTCTTGGCTCATTTACACTGACTTCCAATACGTTGTAGAATTGATTTTAAGATTTTATTGCTTGTTTTTTGAATCTCTAAATGGATTAGCTCCGTCATACCTCTATGATCTGTTAACTAAAAATACTCCTAATAGAACTCATGTCAGCTGATAAGTTGCTTCTAGTTGTCCCTAGAAGCAGGCTAAAAAACAGAGGAGACCAGGCCTTTGCGATTGCTGCATCCAAACTTTGGAACAGTCTGCCTCTTGAAATTAGGGTCTCTCCAACACTTGACATTTTTAAAACCCGTTTGAAAACACATTTTTACTCTGTAGCTTTTAATTTTGACAGAGTTTTGTTTTGTTCTTTTTGTGTGTTTGATCTACTTTTTCCTTTTTTACTATGTCCAGCACTTTGGTCAACCTGTGTTGTTTTTGAAAGTGCTTATAAATAAATTAATTGATTGACTGATTGATTGAATATTTTAAAAAATGTCTTCTGAAACACAGTTAGAAAAGCACCACACATAAAAGAGCACATATGCAAATTAGTTCTAAAAAAAATCAAGTTGCCAAGACAAGTTGCCTCTACTCGCTTACCTCCGTCAACTGAAACCACAGGAAGGAAAACACCTAGAAGACAGATTAAAAATACAAATACAAAATATGTCAGCGTTGTTTAAAATTACACAGTGAAAAGCACCACACAGCTGTTTTAACTGAAATATATCATAGATGGGAGCAGACTTCATAAATAACTCTGTCCTTTTATGAGGAAAGACTCCTGAGGGCTGATGTTTAATAAAAGAAGCAGCTCTTCAGCAATGTTTAGGTCATAGCCACAAAGGCCTGAGTATTACTGGAAGGAGGAGCTACGTACTGACAAATGACAGCCTGGCTGAAAAAATGTAGTGCAACAGATCAGGTTATGAGGCTTTTTCTGTCTGGAGATCCTAAATTAAGACAGAGCCTGGCAAAGAAGGGTTATAAGTTTGGCTGAGGTGAGAAGACTGGATGGATTTTCCAATGTGAAATAGTTTCCAGGTGTTGTAACAAGACGATCACAAATTGTTGTGTGTATTTGTTTTGTTTTAGGCAATAGTGAACCAAATGTAGTCACACAAGTAGTTCAATAATATGTTACCTGCGGGAAATGAAGAGTTATTGAGTCAAGTAGTGTCTGTTTAGTTAACTACTAAATCTATATATAAAAAAGAAGAAATGTGACCACATAATACAGGTCGGTTCATCCAACAATATCAGCTATAGCTGGTACAGTTTGATAAAAACGTATCCAGTGTGTTATCCTGCTGCAAGCAGCCATCACAAGATCAGTACACTGTGGGCTTAAAGGGATGGTAATGGTCAACAACAAAATTCAGGCAGTCTGTGGCTTTTAAATGTTGCTAAATTGGTACAAAGGGGCCCAAACTGTGTCAGTAAAATATTTGCCCGCACCATCAGCACCACCCTGAACCATTGATACAAGGTGCGAGTGATCCATGCGTCCGTGTAGTCCGGAATTCTTATCCTACTATCTGAATGTTGCAGCAGAAACGGAGAGTCCGCAAACCAGGCAACATGTTTCAAATCTTCTGTTGTGCAGTTTCGGTGAGCAGGTGTGAAATGTGGACTCGGTTTCTTGTTCTTAGCTGACAGGAGTGGAACCTGGTGTGGTCTTCTGCTGCTGATGAAGCCCATCTGTTTCAAGGTGCTGTGCATTCAAGGATGCACTTCTGCATATGCTGGTTGTAGCAATCACTTATATGATTTACTGTTGCCTTCCTATCAACTCAGCGCAGTCTGGCCGTTCTCCTCTGACCTCTGACATCAACAAGACTTTTTCACACAACTATTTTCTCTTTTTCTGACTGTTCACTGTAAACATTGGAGATTTTTGTGTGGGAAAATCCCAGCAGCAGTTTCTGAAATATTCGGCTGAGCTCTTTTGGCATCAACAACCATCTCATGTCCCTGAACCAGGTCACTTAAATCACTTTTCTTTGCCATTCACACAGCAAGTGTCCAACAAGTTTTAGCTCTTCATCAGTACCAGACACAGTTCCCATAAAACTACAGATGTCCTTAAAAGAACCGAGGTTTAACATCGTCATTGTCCGGCTCCATCCATCCATCCATTCGCTTCCGCTTATCCTTTTCAGGGTCGCGGGGGTCGCTGGAGCCTATCCCAGCTGTCATAGGGCGAGAGGCGGGGTACACCCTGGACAGGTCGCCAGTCTGTCGCAGGGCTAACACACAGGGACAGACAACCATTCGCACTCACATTCATTCGCACATTCACACCTAGTGACAATTTGGATTATCCAATTAACCTATTCCCACAAGCTGCATGTCTTTGGACGGTGGGAGGAAGCCGGAGTACCCGGAGGGAACCCACGCAAACACGGGGAGAACATGCAAACTCCACACAGAAAGACCCCGGCCTGATGGTGGAATTGAACTCAGGACCTTCTTGCTGTGCGGCAACAGTACTAACCACCGTGCCACCGTGCTCATTGTCCGGCTTTTGTGTGAAATTCATTAATAATGGATATATTTGCATCACAGGACAAGCTGTGGTCACCCCTGGACACGTGAAGCCTGTGCAACTAGAAGGACCAATCTCCTCTTGGAGCTGACATCATCCTGGGCTAACGCACAGCAATCTGGGATGAAAGTTTTGGAGTATCTAAAATTTAATCAAGCCACAAATCATTTTTTCCTCAATGACTCAGTGAACAGTAATTTTTTAGTTTCACCACGACATCACTGATGAATGCTGTGAAGACGACAAACAGCATTCTTGGGCAGTGATTGAAAGACAGGAGGAGATTATCATGTACGGGCCTTATTATCCTAACTATAGAGAACATAGTGAGGACCTCGTTATCAGCCAAACCCAGGAACTTCTGGAGTCAGAGAGTTTCTCTGAAGACATAAAGGGCTACATCTTCACTGTGAACAGCCCAAGTTTGGCAAGATATGCCAACCCGTGCATGCTGAACTTGGTTCATAAGGCTCTGGAGAGGTGGAATGCACTTGGAGTGAAGACTCATATTGGCCATATGAAGTGCTTGGGCTTTAGAGGAACCAGAGAAAATCTGTTTCAGGGTGTTAACTACAAACAGGTGGAGTGCCTAAATCAAACTGTGGACTATGAGAGTTATGTTAAAGCAGCTGAAATGAGCATCGATCTTAATCTTTTGTGTGAAACTGTGTTTTCTCTTCTTAAGCGCTTGCTGGGGCCTCAACAAGAAAACATCCACTTTGCAGCCACCATGCAGAAGCAGGACAGGAAGACTTATTTTAAAAGCATGCGTTCTATATTTGAAAGCAAACCAGCGCATGAGAAGAAAAAAAATCCTGACGCAGAGGGTGAAGGCACTGATCGACTCTGCAGAAGTTCTGCTTTCGATGAGTACCGAAAGTCTCCAGGAATATTTAGAAAGAGGGCGTGTTTTTGCACTTGGTTACACATTTAGCTCACAAGCGTGTGATGCTGGCCTCGAGGATATAATGAGACTTGCGTTTCAGCAGTGTTGGAGGGACTTGGTACAGGACAAGTGTGCAGAGGTCATCAGAGAAAAGTTGACTGAGGACTTTAACCACTGTGCCCTTCAGCTTTTTACCAAAAACACCGTGAACATCACAGAGCAATTTTTACAAATTGGGAAATTAAGAGGACTCAAAGGCTCCACGTGCTTTTGAGAAGAAGATGAAGTTATTGTAAGACACTGTCATTAGAAACAGAATGAATTCCACCACCTTTGCATACTGTTTGCATTATGTCAAAATGCTGTGTCTTTATTAGTGTCTTTGTCTACAATATGTCACAGATCATACTGGAGTGGAGTTTTTACATAGCAGTAGCAATATCCTACATTTACAATGGTTGCCTCCATGCTTTTAGAAAGCAAATTGAAGTAATGCTAACATACTGTACAGTTAATCCTTTATACAGCTTATTGGTCAGTCCTTATATAGTAGATGGTAATCCGATGATGACGGTGATGATAATGATGTGGTTTGGCGCTAAACCTTTTAATTAAAGTCCAGTGGTTGCATGCCTGTGCATCTGTCAGCAGGGGGAGCTATGTGGCCTCCACATCACAATCATCACGTGCACTCTTCCTGCGCAGGTAGTTTATCATGTGTTGTAAGAGATGCCAATACTGACGTGTATTTTTCATACTTTGAATGGAAGAAAGTGATAAGGAGCTGTTATTATTGCACTGAGTAGTAGATCGTGTAGCGATCGGATAACTGGCACTGGGGAGTGGTGGATCCCATAAAGTAAGTTTAGGGGGGAATAGTCATTCAAAGGTTAGATGGGCTAATTACACAGTTGCCTTTTAACTGCAGATTCTTGTCAGCAGAAATACCGATCTGCCAATGACAAAACATACTGTTGTGCAGGATGGCCCACTGCCGTGGATCCCTGGGACACTCTATATAACCTGTTTTATATTTGCTTTACCTTCTATTGCAGTTTGAAAAGAGTATAACAGATCGCTCATTGTTTCAGTTTGCTGAATTTAACCTGCATAGAAACACTTAATAGTTTGCGTCTGCTGCAATCTTATTACATTACAACTGAACTACAAAAAAGTACTCGTTTAATTAAACCTGCAAACCCTAAAAGGCACTGTACTTTCCCCTAAACAGCGTGCCAGTTTCTTTGGATGAATCCAAGGGAAGATTTTATCCCACACAGTTAAAAAAAAAAAAAAAAAATCAAAGCTTTAAGCACCATGAAGAAAAATGTGTGGAAAGTCTATTGTTGAATTGCCTTGATACAACCAGTGGAAAGTGATCAACTCTACTATATTTCTGGTTCTTTTATATACATGTATCTGAGCTGGCCTTTAAATACACTTTCTGTAAACCTGGTGGTGCAACTTTTTACATTAAGTTTAAAAATTGTGATTTTCTTTTTAAACATTTTTTGTGTATTTTAATGTTTTTCCTTTTTGGCAAAATATCCACAATCATATGCAAATCAAAAAAAAAGTTATTTTAAAAAAAATGACTATAACTATTATTGTCATGTATTATGTTACAGTATTTATCTGTCGAGGAGGGTGACGAAAAGTTTTCTGTCGTGTTACTGAGTGAATCTAGTCACTGCTCTTCTTTCAGATTTCTATAACAAAGTCCATTCAAGTCCTTGTTTGCTCTGAGTTCACACACAGTGTGTGCAGCACTGTAAGGCCTCGTTTCTTCTGTAGTAGCTCCCAGATTTCTGTTCCTGCACTGACAACGCTGCACAGCGGGCAGGAAACAGATGGTCTGAACCCAGAGTCTGTCAGGAGACTTTAATAGGTATTCTGTGGTTAGGTAGGTTTTTGAGATGTTGGGTTGTAGGTTTTTTCTAAGCCAGGATTAGGCTGTTCCAGGGTTCAGCTTTGGAGCCAGAGGACCCATTGTGCCCCCCAGGGGACATCTTCAGGGGAATGGGGCCTCCTTGAGTTGCCATGTAGGCTGGCAAAGCAGAAATCTGGAGAGATAATGGAGAAGGTGATGAGAAGTGGAATTTTTGCCATCTTTCTGTTCACTTCCCACTACCTCTGAGTGACACGTGGTTAGGGAGGCATTGATTTTTACACTAATGTCTACCAAAAATCTGAGTTTATCGTAAATTTCTTAATGTCCTTCGAGATTTCGCCATTGAGGTGTCTCACCTGTGCATGTGAGCTGTGATGTGTGTACAAGCTGTGATTTTCTGGCTCCGTCTTTATCTGGCGAGTCTCCTCTGCAGTGGTGGTAGTGGTGGAGGTGGTGGAGGCGCGGGGAGTGCTGCTGGGTGTAATCGGAGCCCCCTCATTGCCTGGTGTCCCTGCAGGGTACAGCACAGGTGAGGTTACAGGTGTTGTACACATGTGATCCATCCTTGATACGTAAACCTGTATCACATTTGCACTGATAAATCTAAAAACGTTTATTTCTTCGGTTTGAAAGTACAAAGGACAACAGGTGACAGCAGAAAATTATCACTCTAATGTAGAACACAGGGGAGAAACGACATTTACGGCTCTGCTCCTGCTTGCTCTTAAATAGAAACACAAATATAATCAAGTGTGTTTTTGAAGCCCACCAGTTTGGGATTTATTGAGGTTCTTAGGTTTGCGTTTGCGGGTCTGGATCCCCTCTTTCTTCATAGCCAAAGGTCGAGGGACCTGTCGAGACACAAAGACAAAGAAAGAACCTTAAAGAAAACGCAGGTTGTATTAATATACATTAAACAATCAAAAAGGCTGGAAAACAGTTTTTAAGGAAAAGTTGATCACTGACTTGATGCAGTTTCTTAATGTCTTTTCATTTAGATGTTCTGCATTAATTTTTATTTTGCAAACCATCATATGTGCAAGTTTAAGACAAAGTTAGAGAGGCAAGGCTGAGATGGTTTGGACATGTGTAGAGGAGGGATAGTGGAGCTGCCAGGAAGACCACGGAAGAAGTGTGACAGAAGAAGATACAGGGATAGGTTGAGATGGATGCGACCCCTAAAGGGAGCACCCGAAAGAAGAAGAAGAGTGCAAGAGTTCTCCCATTGTTCTCTCTCTTACCCCGTGGAGTTTCATGTAGAGCCCACAGGCGTTGCAGACCGGCTCTCCCTCTGCGTTTCGTCGCCACAGGGTGGTGGTGGTGGTGTGACAGTTGGTGCAGGACAGGCCCACCCTCCTCGAGGCAGACTGCCACAGATAAAACATGTCGGTCGTCAGTGGAGTGACATTTAGCAAAGAGATGAAAGCATCTGTTTTACAGGACTTGCTAAAGGAGAAGATGAAATCGTGGGTGACCAACCAGCCGTCTCTGGGGTTTGATAAGAGGTCTGTTGATGCCGTTCATCTTATGGTACAGCCCGCAGGCGTTACACAGGTAGTGACCGGTACCGTCTCGCCTCCAGAGGGGGGTTGACATCGCTCCGCAGTTCACGCACTCTCGGCCCTCAGCGAAGTCATCAAACAAATCTGATAAGAGATGACAAATATAAGCCAAAAAGTTCTTTTTCTTGAGATGGGGCCACTGGTCATTTCTAACCTTTTGTAAGTAAAATACAAAATATGATCTGAAGTAACACTCAAATATTACTGGAACAGTTATGCTACAATACTTCTTAGAGAAATTAACCTCCAGCCGCTCTGATACCGCAAATATAAATCCATTGCTTTCCTTTTTTTTTTTTTTTTTTTTTTTTTTTTTTTTGGCTGATAAAAAAAATAAATAAATAAAATAATCCATTGCTTTCCTGTACATTCAGACCCTGACAGTGATCAAGCAGTACAGTGGCATTCATGCACCAGCAGGAGGTGCAGGCTGGATCCACTCAGGGGCCCACACAACCGCAACCTGGAGTCCTTCCTTAGCTCGCAACCCCCCGACCCCCACCCCCATGAGATAAAGGGTGGCTGGAAATAAAGATGGAATAGAGCTCAGTCCTACTGAAATGTCTATCATACCTCTTTCTCTTTTTCTTTTTCACTTAGCGGGACATCTGATAAATGTGATAAATGTAATCTTCACTCTCTCATCTGGCACATAACAAAGTGTCTCCCAAGAACCTCTTAACTATTTGGGATAGGAGACATCAATCTTTGGAATAGAGGTGAGAACACTACTAGTCCTTCTTCATATTTCAGCAATGCCACCACCAGCACGAGCTGTAATCTAAAATACGTGTCAGGTCTGAGAGCACCTTGATAAACAGCAGAAAACAGCAACGTATTAACTGTGGACGTCCCGTTCAAATCCTAATGTGTTTTAATCACACACACTTCGCTGTGCATAATTGCTCTTCTTCAGATAGCGTAAATCTGGCCCACATGTGTTCCTCCCTCGCCGCGCTGTGCAACCGGACAGGCAGTTGCACACATGCAGGCCTCCTCAAGGCTGAGAGCCAAACAGACACGACAGGGCGAGCTAACCTTGAGCGAGGCAGCAATTGTAGCCAACACAACGCAGCAACATGAGACAATACACAAAAGAAATATCTAAATGGAAGTTTTCATGCCCACTGTTTATATGTCAGCGTTTATCATAGTGCGGTTAAAAAACCCAGACACAAATGCTTTAGGAGGCCAGGAGTGAAAATAGAAATACAGAGTGTACATGGTGTCAGCTGTTACAAGGAAAAGGCTAAAGTCAGCAAGATAATGATTGTATCTGTAAACTTATTTTTAACATTAAAAGATTTAACTTTAATAGAATGAGTATTTTCTGAGTATTTTCTTGGGATTTTACACTTTTGCATTTTGGGAAACATAACCAGATTAATTAATCAGATTATCATTTAAGTCATAAATCTTTCTGAAATTTCAATGAAACTTCAATTAAGAAAAGTGATTTAACTCAACATGCTGGCCAACACAGCGTGATTAGCTACTATAAGAAACAATAATAATTATAATAATGTACTGCTGTAAATTAACAGTTCAATTTTCAGCAATGGCAAAATTTTAGGGTACATACTGTACTAAGTATTCCACTCAAGTTTTCTGATTTAAATTCTGATTTTAAAGTTTTTTTAAAAAGATTTTTTTTAAATGTAAAAAAGGGGGGCCAGCATGCGAAATAGGACACATTGTTACACATTATCCAACAACACTGTTTAATTGGCCCCATGAGTGAAAGAATGAAAAGACTAAACATGCCTGAATGCATAATAATAAAATATTTGTATTAAAATATCACCTCTTTCAGGGTTTATTTTTGATACCTTATTTAAGCCTTCAATTTGTTCTTTTTTTTACCTTGCTGTTCTTGCTTTACCTAGTAAAATACATTTTATTATATTAATATTTTATTAACGCATATTAATTATTACAATTTAACCTGATTTTAGGGGTACTTTGTTAGATTTTACTTTAATAGAATTTTTGTATTTTTTTCCATGTTGTTCATACAAATTCCACCTAAACTGCTTTCATGACTTCCAGGAATTTATCAGAGTCATAACATAGATATTAGAATCTGAAATATCGATGAATTATGCTGTCCTTTAGTTGAAAAGTTATCCCCCCCCCCCCCCCCCCCAATCTAATTAAACTTGAGCAAAGGATTGTTCAATTTAAGCATAAATAAATCCATGCATTGTATCCCACACTTAATAAATGCCAATATTGTTGTTTTCTACAATCAATATATTTATGGTTTGCAATTTTAACACGACCATGATAGCTTTGCTCAAAAGACAAAACTAAAGTGAATTTAGTTGTTCCATTTGAAGATCAAAACTGATTTTAGTTTAGTGCCCTCACATCCATTCAAGCTAAATGTCACTGAGCATTTCTGTGCGTTGATTAATGAATGAATTCTGATTAGATTTTATTTCCTCTTTTCCATCTTTACGGAACAAATGAGGGAGTTTCCCTTTCCCCAGAACAATGTGCTTTCGGCACCCGGCTGAAAGCCTCTTAATTAAACACAGAGACGTGATTGAATTTATTGAGATTGCACAACAGTGAGGTGTTACTGTTACGCTTGTAAACCAAATCAGAGTGAACACAGGGGTCTTTGTGACGAGTGTGATTGTAATAAGATGAAGAGCTCCGTTTGGATCAATGCTGTTATCTCTCTTTTTTAGAGATAATTTGAGAGATGCTTTTTTTTTTCTCCATGAAACTGTTGAGGGTCGGGGGGTGGGGAGGGGGGATGTGGCAGATGGAAACTGTACATGATATTTAGAAATGAGGAAGTAATGAGCTGTTAATCAGCTGTGAATAATAACTGATGTGGTGAAGAATGAGCGATAACGACTGGTTACTTCTGAGGATACTGAACTGGAAAAGTGGCCAGTTGTGCACGTTTGAATTAAAAGATGTTGCCCACCATCGTTCTGCATAAGTTCAGAAACTTTAGATGTAGGGGGGGAAGACAGTTTAAACAAACACAGTGCTTATTGGTGATGCAGACTATGCAAAACGTGAGCCACACAAAATCTGACAGCCTAAGCAAAATGAATGTGTTGTGAAATCTCCGTCATCCATGGTTCAGAGTACACTGCAGGCTGCAGCTACAGGCCAAAATCACATCCAGTACATAAAGGTCAGATATTAGATTAATCTGTTCACCTTAAAGTGACTTCTAACATGTCTTTTTAAATAATAATTAAATTATATATATATATATATATAAGAATCGTGAAAGACTTCTTTAATAAATGATTGATGATATGTGACGCATGGATGAGATTCCCAGCAAGTAAAATCTGTCCTGATCCAAAAGGCCACAGTCAAACACAGCTCATAAACCGCAAATGGTGTTATCAACTCCACTTGTGTTAAATACTAATTTCAATCTTACCAATAATATTGCTCAGATTCATTCATAACTAATAGATAGCATGTTTCCTGTATGTTGTTTATGTTTAACTATTGTAAGTCTAACTTTGGGTGTTTGGATTGAGCCTGATGAGTGTTCATATATATATATATATATGTGTGTGTGTGTGTGTATAGATAGATAGATAGATAGATAGATAGATAGATAGATAGATAGATAGATAGATAGATAGATAGATAGATAGATGCATACATACATACATACATACATACATACATAGATATATAGTTAGGTATAGATATATATAGGGATTTAGAGATGTGTGCCACACATTTAAAACGGCTTATAAAACGTATTATTAATTTTGTTGAATTATTATAGATATAAAACTGTGTGGATTTGCACTCAAATGCATCTCAATTTAGGTTGTGTGAAAATGTTCATTTGTGATCAGCATAAATGTAAAAACGTGAACTTTTAGAAGATTTTCCCGAAGTCTATATAATTTTATATCTTTATAAACTATCAGAAATTGTACGTTAAATGTGTAAATATGAGTAAAAACATATATTCTTGTTCATGGTGTTAATGTTTTAAAATTCAGTTACCCTTTCTTTAAAATCACAATCTGCCTCTTTACAACCGCGTAAAAGTAACAAAATGGAGCCAAAATTGATATTGACCATTAATAATTAATGCACGTTTTTATATTTTTTAGTTTCGCCGATTAACTCTTATTAATTCCAACTTTTAATCTCTAAATTAAACAAATAATTGTGTTCTCCCTTTTGTAATCCATTTCATTTGTGCGTTTTTCCTTCTTAAAATACTGAAACACTGTATTTGTGTAAAAGTGTATTTTATTTCCTCACCTATGTTGGGGTGTCTTGTTGTCCCAGGAGGAGCGCCAGTTTGGAGACCGTGGAGAACCGGACTGTCGAAGGGGGACGCCGGCCACGTTCCGCCCACGTTAGGGCTCATGTAGGCCGAATAAGGGCTGTGATACGACCCGCTCAGACCGCGAGCGCTGTAGTGATCCCTACCGTTAGCGGAGATGTTCAGCGGACTTGTGTAAGAAACTGCCGTCTCCCGGGCCGTGGCCACCCCGGAGGACAGAGGCGGGCTGGTGGAGAAAGTGAAGCGCGGAGACACCGGGGAGTGGTTGTATGAGGGCACCGAGTCTGCCCCCGGCTGTGCCCACGCAGAGTGGCTCGACGCCGGGCTGCTCTGCTGCGACGCACCGGGCGCCTGAAGGTAAGGAAGCGCAGGAATCATGGGTGTGACGACCCGGGTGGTGGGGACATAAACCGGAGAGGTGCCCGCCGAGGCGTTATGAAGAAATCCGGCCTCGTATGAAGAGGGTCCGTGGTTGCTTGTCATTATGCCCTGGTACATATCCTCACCTTGAAGCTGGACATCCGCGTCGGTAGAAGGTATGAAGGCTGTGTGGATGCGGTTACGCACGGAACTACTGCGTGTTACCGCAAAACATCTGGTTTAAAGCAGCTCGCGAAGCTGGCTTAAGTCAGGCTACTTGTTCAGATCTGATCAAGTCAAGCAAAACAGCGCAACACTCAGAGAAGTGAAAATAAACGCAATAGTGAACACACAAGAGAGGAGGAGGAGTGACAGACCCTGTGATCAAGATCCAGCTGTCATTATCTATCTCTCTCTATCTCTCTCTCTCTCTCTCTCTCTTTTTGCCAAAAACAAATCCAAACATTTTTTCTAATGACGTTTCCAAAACTGCACAGTATTTATTTCATGGATTCCAGATAGGCCTATCACATGGATTTGGCGAAGGCCGAGCACTTTTTGGGGGGGTCTATTTTCTTTCTGACCTATTATCTTTTGTTTAGAGGTGATTTTTTTTTAAATGTTGCTGTTTTTAAATGTTGCATTTTAATGTAATAAAAACATAAATATAAATAAAGACTTTCAAGTCTCCAAGGGAATTGGAGACTCGCTGCTTCACGTGGATCTTATTGGAGTCTAGCGGTTTCTTTTTCTGTCCTTATCGATTTTAAAACATCGCTATAAAATCATTTTTAGCGCTAGCACAAAATATCCAAATACTTTTTTTTATTAAATTAAAACCTGGCTGAACTCATTGAACGCCGATTTTTTAATTGCTGTTTTATTATTTATTTTTCGCTTATCTGAAATGAAGAATCGGGAATCTAAAGATCTAAACTTTGTGTTTCTTTTTTTTTTAATGTTTTTTAAATCTATCAGATTTCAATTCTCGATTTTAGTCTTCTTTTTTGTTCTGTAATTATTCTGTGTGCTTTGACTTATATATTTTATAGGCTATTATTAAATATTTTTTACATCTGATAATTTCTCTCTCTCGCTCTCTATACAATAAAATAAAATAAAATAAAATAAAATAAAATAAAATAAAACTGGAGGCAGAGATATTGGTGTTATTGTTCTAATAATGTGTTATAATTACGATTAGCAACTTTCTTTCTGGTAATTCGAAGCGTCTTTTTTTTAAGGTTAATATCCGTTATTTACGACAGTTAAAAGTGCACATGCATCAGGCTATAACCTGTTGGAGGACGCATAGATGTACTTAGATGCGGAGGGATATTGCCTGTAAATAAATGAGCTGTGACCTGCAGGGGTCCCACGGGCCATTTATTCATTCGTGTTTTCGTCACAGCACTTCTCCACAGCCAGAAATGATTTTTCTTTTGTTGTGTGTTTTCATATTATTATTATTTTTGTTTTGACAAAATGAAGAATTGCGCTACTTTAGTCGGAAGTGTCCGGCGGCTGTTGTCCTCTCCAGGACAGATTTATACCTGTCATCAACACCAGTAAACCTAAACACACGAGGCCATTTCATTGTGCAGCCACTTCCCACTGACATCCCCTCACTGAATTATGTACTTCTACAGTGTGTGTGTGTGTGTGTGTGTGTGTGTGTGTGTGTGTGTGTGTGTGTGTGTGTGTGTGTGTGTGTGTGTGTTTGAAGAGACCAGGGATTCTGCTGTATGATGTGTAGTTTAAGCAATTATTAACTGTGGTTATTCATAATAATTCATGATGAATGAACCAATAAAACTATCTGTTTGGTATGCAAATCAGTGCTTATTCTTAGAATTAATTGGCCCCGCTGTAATGAATTGAAAATACCCTATTAATATTCATGAGAACACAATCGATCTATCAGTCTGTGCATAAAGCATGAATAATAACCTCTAACCTTCGTACTTTAGTATCGATTCCCCCCCCCTTTTTCTTGAACAAAGTCAAGGCAAACAGTGCAATATTGCCTGAGTGGAAACGGGCAACTGTCATCAATGTGTAACCATAGGCTGATAACAGAGCCACCAATTGCTGGCTAATAATATCTGGGCGTGGGTCTGTTAACCTGAGAAAGCATAAAGTAGCGGCAAAGTCGATTCATGAAAGAGACGCTTCGAGTTTTACAGCTCCAGTCACAGCGTGGAAGTTCGTTTTGTGACGCGAAATTTCTCCGTTCGCGTGTTTCGAGCAGGAGAAGAAGAAAGTGGAAAATTTCTGACGGTTGGTTGGCGGGAAAAAAAACCCCCAAAAAATATGTTGGTGTCGTTCTTCTTTAAAGCTGCTTCCAGCCGCAGCATAATCAGGCAAAATGTGAGGTAAAAAGTTTAGAAAAATACCGAAAAAGTGGCGTTCATTCTTTTTCTGCTGTTATTGGAGAGTACAGTGTGTGTTTTGATTGGTGTGTTTGCATATGCCAAGCTGAAGCACTGACAGTGACAGAGGCCAGAGCTCGTGTAAACTGTGCGTGTGTGTGTTTATAACAATGATTCTGTGCAACCGTGTGTTTCCCAGTGTGTGTTCGCTGTCAGTGTGTATGAATGAAGAGGTGTTGGGTGAGGGACTAGATAGAGATGCTGGTATGTGTTGGACAGCAGCAGACTGTTGCTGAGGAAGGTGTGTGTGTGTGTGTGTGTGTGTGTGTGTGTGTGTGTGTGTGTGTGTGTGTGTGTGTGTGTGTGTGTGTGTGTGTGTCTGAACCAGGCACCAGGAAAAGTGTCCCCGTCTTGGCTGGGGCCACGACTCAATCATTCGGGGGTCGGTGACTTATTTTGGCCCTTCTTCCTCACACACACAAACACGCACACACACACAGACACACACACCGAGGGTATGGTAGACTTCTGGCTCCAGGAAGAACACTTCAAATGGAAAGGCAGGAAAACACAGGAGGAGGAACGATATGAGGCCAGTGAAACGCACACAGAGACGTCACTCAGCTCAAATTCTCGGTATTCCTCATGGACATTTTGGTTAGCAAAAAACGTCTTCTTCTTTTTGTTTGTCAGAAGGGCTTTCATCTGTTCAGCATCTGCTCCTGAAGACGTCAGCTGTTTGTCTTGTTTTATCTGATGCACAGTAATGAGATAACAATAATGATGACAGCGCAGATCAATAGAGGTTTAGGTCTACCTTTGCTGTCACTTGAGAAACCCTCATGTCGCCTCCAAAGTTTAAATTTAACAAGTGTCTCCAGGAAGAAAACAATTCAGAATTTTTTTTCCCCAGCGTTGGCTTTTTGAATGCAGTGTAGCCTGTAATTAATTGTGATCGGGACTCATCCTCACCAGCGGCGTTTTTGTTTGGACAGAAAATGTGGGAGGCATTATCCTTCTTTCTTTCTTTTGCCGATTATTTATGGGTATGGCTATGAATTTTTGTAACTGCAGAATCCTCCAAACCAAACAACCAAACTGACATGAAAGCTCCGCTCTCTCCAACGTCTTCCACCTCCTCCCACAGCTCATCATCTGCAAACAGAACATTTTTTATGATATTTGCGTAATTCAAATGTTTTTCATGTTTTGCGTTTTTGTGTATTATTCAAATTCATATCTGGGTATTGTCACATCGCTTGCTTTTGTTTCTACTTTCCGTTATGGTCATTGTCATGTGCATTGTAAAGCAAATCCCTTGCACTACTTGGCAGTGTAAACTTGGCAGTAAAACATATTCAGATTGATTCAATGTCACACTGAAAGATCAAAACTGGATTTTTGGAATATTTGTGGTGTTTTTACTGATGCCTCCAGTAGAATAAACTCACACATATGTGTCTAATGCCACATGCAAATCACAGTTTTAGTGAAAATGTTTCATTTCTTTAGTATGTTAAGCTTTGATGTGATAAAAACACACACAAACGCTCAGTCAACATTTTTCTTTCATATTTACTGCTTATTTTTATGAACGAGTGCAATTTCCTTGTGCAGTCATTCTTGTAAGTGTGTAAATGTCCAAGTGTGTGCGTTCAAGTGTTAATCTAAGGTGTCTGTGTTGTTCTTGTGGATTAAGTGTGTTTGCACAGGTAAGGTCAGAGAGTCACTCTGGGGAGACACAAGTTTTCCCAGCGGGACACCTGGGCTTCAGCAACGCAGTCGTTTCTCTCTCTCTCTCTCACACACACACACACACACACACACACACACACACACACACACATGCACATTCTCGCACCATCTATGAGGAGTGTGTTTTGGAATAAATTATTAACTCCTCGCAGGTTCTCATATGTGTGACAGACTCGAGTGCTGAATTGGACTCTTGATTCACGTAGCTTGAAGAGCAGCGCAAACACGTCGCACAACACTCAATTATGCATGATAAGAATTCAATTATCAAAACGCTCTTTTGTCCCAATGACTTCCACTGTTTGTAAAACTACTTCACCAGCAGAGGTTTGATCGTTGCTCTGATGCTTATGCACGTACTTGAAATTCTGCTCCTTGGGGTTATAGCCTGCTGTTGAAGCTATAGATCAATTCTGTAAGCAATCGCATCCAAAACAGACAGTTAACTTCTGTTAGCCATCACAAAAAACATAGTGGGGTGCCCTGTGTCACTGAGAGTGTGCATGCAAGCATTAGCAAGTGTATTTTTAGCAGTGAAGACCAAGGGATCCCAGGACCTCTCCCTGTGATAAGCAGTGGCCAAAGTCCGCTGGCTAGCAAAGGCCTAAAGAGCAAATAGGGAACACACACGCACACACACAATGTTTAATACACTCATACGTGGGGCTTAGTTGCAGTGTGATGTTGCAGGGAGAGGGAAAACCTGTTTGTTTGAATGCAAGGGGCAAGTTAGGGGCAAGAAGAAGGTTAGGTAAAGGTGAAGCGACATCATCAAAACAATGGCGTTGTTTTGGTGTTGATGAAGGGTTCGTGCAGAGTTCATGGAGAGATGGCTAAAGAGGTGTAAGGTGTGGGCAAAATGGCACTGAAAGAGGCTTGAGATCAAAACAAGAGGAGAAATATTCACAACATAAGCGGGCGAAGTCTTTATCAGTGCCTAAAAACTGGCTGCGCCTGTCAGTCAAAGGCAGGCGTCCCCCAACCACCTCCCTCCACCCAATCTCTGGAAACACTGTAAGAGAAAATAAAAACACAATGAGGAAGCAAGAGGGAAAAAAGGTCCCTCAATCCAGAGGCTGTCATAGTGCATATTGCCTGATAACAGCAGGAATATTTCTGTTTGGACAAAGAGAGGAGGGGTGGCAGTGGTGGAGGAGGAGGAGAAAGGTTTAACAAATTGGGTAAGGCTGAGAAGGAAGAAAAAATGTTGAAAATAGATGGAGAAAGAGAGCGGGAATGTTGGAGAGGAGAAGGGAGATGCCACCAGACAGGAGGCGCACTGGAAAACAAAAGAGGCTCCACACTCTGCTCCGTCTTATCTGTCTGAGGGGCTTATCCACCGCTGGCTCTGTTAGTGTAACCCCATTCCCTCCCCTCCTTGCCGCTCATCCCTCCATCTCCAGCTTCAGCACCCCCCCTCCCTACAACTCTGTACTGCTAGCTGTGGACTCCGTTATCAGGTCAGGGCTGACGTCAGGGGGCCCGCTGGTGCTGGGGGGCCGGAGACGGAGGCTGATAGCGCGGCAGAGGCAGCCTCCACACAGCCTGTGGGAACCACGGACCCAGCCCACCTCGACCCATTGGCCCCGCACGTCCGCCACAAAAACACACGGAGGTGAGGATGTACGGGTATTTCGCGAAAGCACACACATGCACACTTTTTATGAATTGTGGCATGTTTAGGAACCTGAGGAGAGTTTTTACACCACTACTGTAAAAACAGTCACATAGGACTATTTATTCTTCACAATGTAGTGTGGAGCATGGTTTAGATCTTTATATGGGCTTACCCATGAGAGTAGTGTTTCTAAACTCCTGGCAATGTCACTCTGCAACCCTTTTTAGAGCTTCTTTAAAATAAACCAAAGGATCTGATTGACAGTGGACAAAATAAAGTGTGCAAGTAGAACAGATTTGCTTTATGCATGTTTTCAAGCTCACTCTTAAGAAAACAGTTCCCCAAACACCCTCTCAGGCTGATAAAGCTGTATATGCAGATACAAGCTGCCATTTAAGTTCATGATGAAGCTGAGGTTACTTTTTGTGACATCTGTCGGCTCATGCATCTCCAGAAAAGACACCAGGCCTGCAGCTGCACTGCATTTGACAGATTCTCCTGTCGGGGTTGGTCTTAGTCCAGTAGACATGAATTCACTGGAGACGGGGATGCAAAAAAAGAAAGAAAAAAAAATCAAGAAATTAATTTCCTCTGATTAGGTTAAGGAGGCACTTAGCCCAGAGTACTGAGATGGTTATTGTCTTGCCAAATCTTCAGAAGAGCTAAAGAGAAAAAGAGAAAAAGAGTGAGAATATGTGTGTGTTTGTGTTGCAAGTCCACAGGTGTGAGTTTAAAGTGTGGAGAGTTAGTGCAGCCTGGATGGCAAGTTTCACATCATTAGTTGCAGGTGCAGCACTCCCACAACATGCGCAAAAACACATATTCACACACACGCCCACACATCGCAAGTCATCTGAACCTTGCTCACCCAAAACCACGGCTGTACCTCTGCTCAGCTCTGATTTGACTCATTAATGAGCGACGGGATTCGGTTGAATCATCAATCTGCCATTACGCACATTTACGTGTATATACTTCCACATTTTCCTACGGGGTGTCACAGATGTTTTCGGAGATGGATCTGTCGGATGGGGAGTGGAGACATACTTATCAGTGTGTTGTCCTCGATAAGGCCGGGAAGATTTGTAATGGTTGCGGTCGGTCAGTCCTGGATGTGTGCATATGTTTGTGTGTGTGTGTGTGTGTGTCTCTCTCTCCTATTCTCTGACCTCTTCTTGGCCGAGTAAAGTAGGAGGAAGAAAAGAATGGCCTTGACAGTGTGAGAGGAGGGGTGAGATGTAGAATCAGAAGAACTAAGAAGAAGGAAAGCGTTGTTTCTCGCCTGCTTATTTCTTCTCCTCCACCCCTTGCTGTCATTTTCTCTCACTCTCTTTGTCGGACACCTACTCCCTAAATCTCACCAATGGCCTGCGTGCCCTTGTAAATAACTGTACAGTAAGACTAGAGAGAGAGTAGGGTTAGAAAAAAAAAGGGGGGGGGGAAGAAAAGTGGTGAACTTAGGGTGCACTCTTACTGTAAAATGAAATGATGCATTAGGAAAAGAATAAGATAATATAACCTGGACTGTGTATTCAGTGCAAGTCGTTTTTTTATGGTTATAGTAATTTTTTTCATCATATCGTAAAGCATGCTATTAATATAGTTTGATGTAATTTGGAGGGTTTAAAAGTTTAGCTATCTTCCAGCAGAAATCACTGACGAAATCGGCTCTAGTCTTTAACTTTTGAGGATATTTGTGTTATCATTTTTCCCCCAATTAACATCTCTGTCCCTCGTTAACAAGTGGTGCAGTGTGCCTTTGTCTGAGTTCTGCTTATCCAATTCAGGGTCGTAGAGGGAGCTGGAACCTATCCTAGCTGTCACTGGGCAAGATGCAAGTGGTGAACCCTGAAGTAGCATCAGCTATATATAGCCATTGTAGCACAGCCTGCAGATGTGGTTGCACACACGCTTGCGCTAAAACACCAAGTAGGTGTGCAAGAGCAGTGAATGCTGCTGTGGGCAATTATTAACAGGAAAACACCACCACTACTCCCAGACAATTTTTGGCTATTTTCATCCTTTTCCTTGCAGATCACTTCAAGTTCTGGGATATTTTTAGACAATGGCGAGGGTCACTCCAAACTCTTCAGCTTGTGTTTCTTGAACTGCTTATAAGTTAGAGGTCTGCTTTGGATCAGTGCCCGCCGTTGTACAAGTCAGGGTCTTTTCAGTTTCTCTGTCTTGACTCAATGCTTGATATTTGTAGCCCAAACTTGCTTATGGGCTCTTTTATTTCCTTCTATCTGCGTTTTCTGTGCCTCTGGCTTCCTCAAAAAAAGATATTATCATCTGCTCCTTTTTCTTCAAAAGAAGAAAAACTATTTGCAACTGAAAGAAAGAAAGAAAAAAAGAGAGTGCTCAGTTTGAACTTAAACCTAAAGCACTTGTTCAAACAACTGAAGATACTACTTTCACATTTATGATTAGCCTCCAGATAAAGCTAAGCTGGCTTCTATGACTGTGCCATGTTCCAAAGTTTTGTGCACTAATGCTGCAGAGTGGACAACCACCACTCCACTCCTGCAGCTCTCGTGCACTTGTGAGGATTTTCAGCCCAGCAAATGTTCAGTTTTATTGAAAAGTTTGCTCTTCATAGATTCAGACTGTCAAGCTTTGGAAAACTGCATCCCTGGTTATCCATTAATATGTGTTAATAGCTTTTCCCTTCGTTTTAGGAGTTAGCAAACTTTATTTCAAATCGGCAGTAAGTTCTTAATGGAGCCCATGTTTGATAAGCTTTGCCACAAGACTCAGATAATTAAGCAGTCTGTCCTAAGGAGCTGATTTAGTTTGGCGCATACATAAATAACAAGACCACGGCCCACTGCAACTGACCCATACATGAAATTTTGATGTATTTCATGATATGAAGAGACAATTACTAATATGGCTCTGTGGCACCTTATGTGGTCTTCTGCTGTTGTAGCCCCTTTTCTTCAATATTCACTTTGTTGTGCGTTCAGAGAAGCTCATCTGCATATTCTGTAAACCCTCTGAGATGTTTTTGTGGAGAAAATCACAGTCGATCCACCAACAACCATGCCAAGTTCAAAATTATTAAATTCATCTTTCTATCCCATTCTGATGCTCAGTTTGAGCTTCAAATCGAAATCTAGCAAGTTGCTAGCTAAATATATGCGTTTAAACAGTTGTACCTAATGAAGTGGCCATATTTTGTGAAGTGATTCAGCTGTTAGACATGTTTGTTTGTTTTTTTCCCCCATAATTAGTTTTATCTATCCTGAGAAAAATTTACTTAAAGACTCCAGAAAAGGTTGACCGATTAAAACCTCTGTGGGAAGCTTTTGGTAGCACAAAAGGTTTTTACAGTACACTGTATGTATGAAGTATTTGTATGGCAAGTTATCACCACCTGCACTCTCTCCACTGCAAACCTCTCTGGCCTTTGGGTGACATGATAAGCGCAGGCCTCATTAGCCTTTTTAACTGGTCCAGCACAGTTGCACTGGGCCGGTCTGTGGGCTGGCTACATGCCAGGCTAAAGTAAACTAACCCAGTGGAAACACTGTACAGGCTGACCAACAGATCACAGAGTGCAAAGACTCTATTTGATGGGAAATTAATCAGAATTTATGGTATAATTTTGGCAAAACTACTCCTTCAGTTTAAAAATCTCCTGTCTGACTATTCTTAGACTTGCTCTCTGTATAAAATTTACATCTTTAAAAAAAAGTTACCCCAGGAATCCTTCTCTAAACACATCTACTCCCTCCATTTGACAGCTTGATGGCCTTATGCCCACAAAACTTTAACTGTCTCCTCAGTGTTAAATCATTTAAAAAACACTTATTCATTAGCTATTCAAGCAAATCTTTTTATTCCCAGACTGATGTGAAAAAGAGAGCAATTACAAAGTTTTTGCAATCTTTATGATTCACTGTGTTTGTCTTGTTTTTGTTGCCTACAAAGTATTTTTTTTATTTGCTTTTCTCATTAATGCTTGGAGTTTTACACTGATGCCTTGAGAGTGACTTGTCAAATGCAGCTTTTACTTTTTGGTCAGCGCGTTCTCAGGCCTGCATGTGTGAATTAGACGGTTTGTGCATGTGCGTCGAGGCGTCTATAGTTTTTGAGAAATCCATCAAAGCTTATCATTATAAGTAAACATGACAGAGTGGACAAAATGTCTTGTGCGCCGCCAGACCTGCTATCTAACCACAGGCCATATCTGCGATGATGGACTGATGTGGCGCTGGCTCGGACTAACCAGAGTCTGAGTGTGAGAGTGGGAGTGCATGTATGACATACACACACAGGAGAACACACACATCAAAAGGCTACGCATAGCTCATGTTACCTTATATCTTTTTTTGCCTCTCAAAGGAATATTACCTTTGCCGTACATGAAAACTTGACTTATCGCACAGTCACAAATGGGCAGACTTGGTCATAACTCATATAGGAATTTATAGCTGTTATTTATTGGCCGGTGTTTACTGGGGCTCATAGTTTTATACCTATAAGCTGAGCAGAGACAGCAATTTTTCTTCCAGATACTGATCGTTACTGTGCAGGACGAGCCTCTTTTTATGGCAGATGAGATCAGAGGAGAGTTAAGGAGATTTATTAGTAATGCTAGCTAATAGTCCATGATCTCTGCTCATTATTGTGGTTTCACTATGTGTTAGAACACAGACAGCTGCTCCCACAACTAACAGTATGTCAAGGAAGGTTATTAAAAATCCTAAATAATTTGTAAAATTCACAATTTCAGTTTTCAGAGCTTTTTTTGTTTGTTTTTTCATTTGCCCAAGGTAAGGTTCCTTGCATTTGTTTGCGTGTGTGCGCAAGTGCTGAGGTCAACCTGTGTGTTCCTCTAGTTGTTACAACACCACTGATAAGCAGAGTAAACAACCATGCACTGTTTGCTCCCCTGCCACGGTCACATGATCGAGAACTCTGATGATAGAGAGAGTGTGTATGTATGTGTGACTGGAAGGGGTAATATTCTGTTTTGCTCCCATCTTTCCTTAAAGTTTCAGGCACTGTCTGCACCGTATTAAAGGTGTAGCTCCTGTGCTGTCTGGATGGCTAGCTTTAAGAACCAAGACCCCAGCTTTGATAACCTTTCCCCTGCTGTTCAGTTCCCGGGTCGAAGGTCATGGCTGCAGAGCCTCAGCTGACTTGGCAGATTGACAGTAGGTGTAGTGGCACTGGATGGTATACAGTATAGTGCGGTTTTAAGCCATATCTCCATCACCCGCATTCTCCTCTTTGTCTTTGCTTACTGGACTTTGTTGGTGGCTAGTATGTGTGCAAGCAGAGGCTGCATGTGTGTGTTTGTCTGTGTGAGGGGTCATTAACCTCATAGTAGCCTATAGGTGGTCTTTCAATCACTCTGGACTGTCCTAGACCACCAAAGGAGTGGTGAGTGCCTCAATTACATCTAAACAACTTGCAATGACTCATACAATGTTATCATTATTATTTTAATTATAATATTTCAGCTCTATCAGTCTATAGATTACCCCGCCTAACACTGGCTTGTACCATTGATTATAAATCCATTACCAATGTGTTACCACTTCCTAGAGATACTTTTGTATTTTGACTTGGTTATCTGCTAAAGTCTATTAATTGTTGCAGTAAAACTTAAATTATCTTAAAGACTAATTGTAAAATAAGCAGTTTGTCTGTGTATCCTGCTGTGCTTAAACCTGAGCTTGTATAGCTAGCTGGAAGAATGAGTAATTATGCTAAGCTAAGCTGACAAGCCACATAGGTACTAGCTTCATAATTACAATTACAAACAGAATAATTTCATTTAAAAGGTGGCTTTAGTACTTTTTTAACCACTAGGCTGTTGGTAACATGTGTTTGCTACTGTTTGCTCGCCTTTAAATCAACATCCTCACTGCTAACAGGTCTGGCAAACATTAGCTTCAGTAATAATTTGGCTAGGTAACTTTTAAACTTAGCAGATAATGGGACAAAATATTAATTAATCTACATAAAATATATTTAAAAATTGCAATATAATAACTCAAAAAATTTTAAATTACATATCTCTAAATTTAGACTTAGACGTAACAGGAAATTCCAAGATACTCAGCCAAGAAGTCAGAATTTCAAGTTATGTACCTCGAAATAACTCAAAATTTAGAGTTACACATCCTGACATTTTATGTTGAAATTTCAGGTTGCATACCTTGAAATTAGAATTTAATAATGCAAATTTTTCAGTTGCACATTCCAAAATTTAAACTTACTCAGTAGAAACTAAGTTACATTTTTTAGATATGGATCTTAAATTTGTAACTTCTTCAGCTGTAACTGGATACTAAGTCAGTAACTGAAAGTTTTGAAATAGCTAACTCAAATTTTTGAATAAAGCAAAAACTGTCACATTCATGAGCTTTGTTTCAGCAGACTCTTGAAAGAAAAGTCATGATATCTTCCTCATTCTGAGCATTTTTTGTGTCAGCCTCATGTAAATCTGTCAAAGCTGTTAGCTGCTTGTATAGGGGACCCTAAATTATACTTACACAGCATTTTTTTTAGCTTCCTAACTAACAGCTAATTGGTTTATGGTACAACAATGTCAGCATTCTTACATCTTCCCATAAACTTCAAGATAAAAATTCACATTTTTTTTACACACTTAAGATCATTATATTACACGCCACACACATCTCCATCAGTTATCATTTGTGTGACATATCCTTTTCCCAGTGTTTAGGTTTTGTGTCTTCTTGATGCTATGCCGTACTTGACATTATCAGCGGCTGTAGTCTAAGCTAGAAGTGTGACGTCCAAGCAAAATGATTCAAAATCGCTCCAAGGCCTGCGCTGGTTCCGACCTTTGTGCCTACAACTGTTTGAAAAGATAGAAGCAAGATATTATCTTTGTTTTCTCTGACTTTGTAAAACAGTGCACAACAAATCTGTTTCATTTTAACCCCACACACATGAACCTTAACATATACCATGCCCTAACAATGTGCCCATCCTCAGAGATTGTGTATTTTTGTATGTATGTGTGTGTAACTTTAAAGTAATTTTAACTTTAAGAAAGCACACACTGTAATAATACCAAGCTGTTTGCTGACTCTGATGTAAGAGTACCGTAAAAATTCTAATATCAGAGGCTGAAATGAAACTACCTGTCTACTGTACAGATCTTATATGACTGTATGGACAGAATTAGACTTGTATTATAGCTCTGTCTGTGAAGCACATCTTGAAAACATTACTCTGTAAAGAGTCAAAAGTTTACTTCTGGACATCCTTGGCTTTTTTAGTGCTTAAAATTCTGACAGTATGCTTGTGAGTCTTCTTCCATTTTGCTTCCTTTCTCTCTTTTGATTCGACATCAGGAAAGAAAAAGAGAGAAAACAAGAGACATAGATGTTAATCCATCATTTAAAAAGTAGGAAAATTAAGAGAAAGATTCCAATCAGAAAGCCTCATTCATAGACAGTGTATACGCAGATGGTGGGCAATATTTTGAGCTGTACTATATCTGAGTCACAAGAAGCTTTTGATGGCCCTGCAAGGGGACGATGATACCCAGAGCCACAGGGTCCCTGCCAACACAAATCCTGCTCCCCTCCACCCCCCACAATCCTTTGCTTCTGAGAAGAGGAGGGGGTGGAAGTAGATGAGTGGGTTGATGAGAGGCTGAACAGGCCGGAGGAGGGACACACAGGCGCCATGGCGATCCCTAAGACAACTTATCTCGTCTCTCACAATGATAGCGCCTGTCAAAATAACTGCCAAGATACACAGCCAGGCAGGAACTGGTCAACTCACAGGCCGTCCAATCATGAGGGCCTTCTCGCTGGGGTCCCACCTTAGAGGGCTCTCTGGGACTACAAGCAAACGTTATCTCTGTCTCATTGCTCACTAATAACTCAGACAGGTTGGGTTTAACTTGGCAAAAGCTTTATTGTGGGAATGGCAGGAAACAAAGCAATTAAGTTTAAAACCAAATGTACGTTGAATCAAATACCAATATGTCTGAGAAATTAATATAGGTTGAAGACACCTTGAACATTGATAGTGACTTTGATGTAAAATGAAGACAAATTAAACCTTAGGGAAGACATTGTTTTAGTCTGTAAGAATTTTTATAATATGATACTATATAGCTGCCATTTTCCTACTTTTGAAGACTTGTGCCATTTATTGTGAAGTGTCGCCACCTAGTGGCACAGTTTCTAGTGGGTGGCAAAATAAAAGGTACATCTCGTGCAATTACAGGCATTAGAGACGTCTGTGAAAGTATTTTTGCTCTAACAAGAGAAGGATCCCCTTTCCATGTATATTATAAAGAAAGATTACATTATCTGTGTAACCAATACACGAAACAAATTATACTGGAATGTTAAGTTTTCTTTAGAGAAAACGAAAAGTATCTGTTCCCTGACCGGGAATCGAACCCGGGCCGCGGCGGTGAGAGCGCCGAATCCTAACCACTAGACCACCAGGGAGAGATAGCAAGGGCTGAAGGTCTGTACTTTTTGTCGTCAACACGGTATCATGATTCGAGGTAAAGTTATGATAATATACGGACAGACAACCTAGTCTCCAGCCTACTTAAATATTGCTAACACAACTTACCAAGAGCCAATTGGAGGTGAGCTGTCTGTGCTATATGTATACATATATATTGTTTTTTATGTTTTCCACTGGTTGTATATTGTTTTCTTTTCTTTACTTTTGCACCTTTGTGGTCCAGCTACCCAATTTCGCTGTGCAAGAAACCACACAATGACAATAAAAAGCTCCAAGTCTCTCTAAGTCTAAGCTTTACCGCGCACGCGACACAAGAGGGCGTTGTAAGTGGGAGGAGGCGTTTCCATGTGGGAAATTTTAGGTACCTGTTTTTATGTCAAATATAAGCGTTTCGAGGCGTCGTTGCAAATCCGTGCTTGGCGTGAGAGGTTTATCTGGATGCATGAACAGGTATGCGCTATTTTAAGAAAGCGAATTTGCTTAATGAACGACAAATATATTCTTATTCTCACCACCAGGTTGCTATTGTCTTGTAAACAAAGTGGCTAACTAGCATCGTTAGCATCAGCTGTCTTGTCAGCTGGAGCACCTTTCACTTCTCCCGCGTTTGTTTGTTTGGTTTAAGCACATCAGGGATATCTTTTCTCGTTGTTGCACTGTAAAAAGAGGCCGAAAGCCTCTTTTTACGGAACCATTTATGGAGGATTTCAAATCATGCAGGCTGCTAAAAACTGAGAATGTGGCTAAATGGGATCGTAACGTTGCTTCGGATTGAGCTTTCCCTCAGTGGTTAGCCTCTCACCTGTTATGTAACGCCTTTAGGCTACACGTGGATGAACTGCTATACGTAAACCCGCTAAACTGTGCTACATACTACAAATATTAGTTTCGCTTTTATTTAACTCCACGGCGTTGAAGCTAGCCGGTAACTTGATACAACCATAATGCTTTGACTCTTTACATCAGCTGCTGAGAATAGACTTTATATTAAGTAGTAAAACAACCGTTTACAGTGTTTCCGTTAACCAGATGCAGGTGTGATTGTGTTTTGTAGCCGAGCGCTCCATTTTCCACCCTCTTCGGGTTATTGTCAGCTGACTGAGCTGACATGCCTATTATGGGATGCTTTCATCGCCATCCACTTAAGCTGATGGGGCTTCGCGATCGGTTATTGGGCTCTTGCAGTGCACTGAGCGTTGCTGAATGAAGAGATTAATCCGGTTTCTTCTTCACTCTGCAGGACAAGAAAGACGTGTGAGAGGTGATCTTCCCAGCCTTGTGTCTCCGCGCTTGGATACACACACTGCGTACGGATGTAAGAAGGTGGTTGTTTGTATGGATGCACGTAAATACATGCAGATTTAGCACCCTGGCCTGATGGAAAAGAGAGACAGGAAGCCTGGATATTTTGCCAGGTAAGGGACTCTAGTTTTTATGCAGCTGTCATCTTAAGATTTGCATTTATTTTTTACCTCCTAAAATCGGCCTCTCATTTGTTGTGAATCACCATGTTTGGTGCTCAATGAGTCGATGTAATTATGTAATGTTTTTTTGCTGAACAATAATGATTTACCCATAGTTAATCACTACAAAGAAGCACACCCATCCCTTTGTGTTTAAAGGCTCAGGGAACAGAAGCTATGAAAATCTTTACGCGAGAATGATAGGTTGAAGGTGTTGGAAACTTTCAAATCTGTGAAAAATCTTAATGAGAAAATAGTTTCTTTAATCCCCTCTTTGTGCATTTAATGTAACTTAACTAATATCTTTATTTTTCCTCTTTGTTTTATTGTCAAGGTTGTCTTTTGGAAGGCATGTGATCGTGAGATGTCCCTTCACACACTGAATAAACTAGTGCCACGGTCTACTCCAGGGGTGCCCAATCCCGGTCCTCGAGAGCTACCATCCTGCAGCTTTTAGATGCATCCTTGTTCCCACACAGCTGAATCACATGAATGGCTTGTTATCAGGCCTTTGCCAAACATGATGGCATGCTGAAGAGATCAAACCATTTGATTCAGCTGTGTTGGAGTAGGGATGCATCTAAAAGCTGCAGGATAGTAGCTCTCGAGGACCGGGATTGGGCACCCCTGTGGCCTGGGTTTAAAGCTGTGGCTTAGCATGGTTGATTGATTGTAGACACCTGTGCCCTTGCTGGAGTAATGAACCTTGCTCAGCTGGTATGTACTGTGCTGTGAAGAAGGCACAAGCTGGTGCTCTTGGAAATTTTTAATGGTTCAGTTCAGTCATAGAAATCCAATAAAGATAATGTAACTGATTTCCAGCTGCACGGTTTTTATTCTAAGATTCTCCCAGGGTAGCTCTGCATGATTCATATGTCAATATAACCCTTATTTATCTCATACTGGGCTTTGGTGCAGTTACTACTTTCTTTGAGACCACCCTCCTTTAAAGCCGGCTTTTGCATGATTGGAAAGTTTGAGAAGCAGCTGCTCATAGCCAGAAAGGCACCCCAGAGGTGATCATGTTAGGGTATTGTATGTGTTCCTTGATATCGCAGAGTACCTGAGTCAAACAATATTTTTAAAAAATAAATGTTTTTTTGCTATGATGCACTCCTCCAACCCAGCCGTCTCTCTAACATGATGCCATCTATCACTACAAATCACTGTGCTCCTCTATTTCAGTGTAAACACAGCAATGAAAGGCATTTTAATTATGTTGTGGAGTTAGCTATACAAGCTATCATGTGATGCTTTTTTTTTTTTTTTTTTTTCTTGTGAGGATAAACTAGTGGTTCTCAAACTTTACAAGGATATAAGTTGATCTGAAGCAGCTACTGATTTATTTCTTTTAGAATTTATTTATTATTTAATATAAATGGCAGTCGTGCATCACACGTGGGGCCGTGGCCTGCTGACGCAGTGTCAACTTTAGTAACAGATTTTTGACACCGTGTGAAACATGATATGAGGAAATGTGTGGAAAGAGGCTTACCGCAGTTGCGGTGTATAAAGTGACAAGAAATCTGCAGGTTGTCAACTAGGGCTGCCACGATTTGTCGACTAGTCACGATTACGTCGACTATCAAAATCGTCGACGACTGATTTAATAGTCGACGTGTCGTTTGAAGCTTTGTAAGATCGCAAAAGACGCAGGAATAATAGCAGGATTTAAGAGTGTAATAACGGACTGAAACAGAAGATGGCAGCACAGCATGTACAAGGATGCCAGCTGCCGTTAAACCCCGAAGAAGAAGAAGCAGCTGTGTCCCAGAATTCATAGCGCGGCCCAGCTTAGTTTCCAACAATGGCGGTAGCTAGTTAGTTTTAATATTACTCTTATTATTCTTTCTGGGTCACAAAATAAACGTTTAACATATTTTCAGGCGAGAATGTAGCTGTGTAAACCTCAAATATCGGCTCAGTTTATCAGGACACCACCACATATTTTCAAAAGCGCTCCGACGTTTTCGGAGACGTCTGTTACCCACTAGCTCGATAGCTAGCCGGGGGCTAGGTCACTAGCGCCGTGAGAACACCGGACTCCCGGCAAATTGTTTTCAAACCCACCGCCATCTTTCGCGACTCAGGTTAAATATATATGAGTCACTTAGATAAATTAAAAATTTTATTGTTTGGCTTTTTTTTAGTATTTTATTTGTTCCTGAGTAAATCGGTTTGGCTGAGATTAAAGTTATAGTTTTTACACAGCTGAATAAACGTCAAGCAGACAGCTGATTATCAGAAGTGTGAGATGCTGGAGAATATACTCCGGTGTCCTGTTATATTTTAGATAGCAAGGAGTTTATTAAACTTCACCGAAACAATCTGCAAATTTCATTAAAATTGAATAAACTATCATCTTGTCTTTATTTTTAGTTAGCACCTTAAAAGCTTAAAGCTGTAAGCTAATGATAGTTATATAAGAGCAGATGCTGCTGGTGCAATAAGCTGTAGTTTTACGTCCAGTGGATGATGATCTGATTAGTCGACTAATCGCATAAATAATCGGTGACTAGTCGACTATCAAAATAATCGTTTGTGCCAGCCCTATTGTCAACACCTGCTTTCGCGGATGTCGGAACAAATGAGGTGTGTCATCGAACTGCATGGCTGATTTAAGATGGGTAAACATTATTTTGGGGGTGTACTGCTTGTGCACTGAGGCTCACTTGCTGCTGGAAAACCCTCGCTGCACAATACTGCTCTTATTCTGCCTTGTCTAACCTGTTCTACAAAACAGTCTTATCATAGTGTAGAAAAAATATAAACCTTGTTTTTTCTTTTCTTTTTTAAAAACCCTTACAAACATGTAAACTAATGCATATGGAAGGTAAAACAATTAAATGCTTCTGTCATTGGATATACAGTAAAATATAAAAACTGTTTAATCTTGTGTATATGAGGTCATGCTTTATAGCTTAGTGAGCTTAATTCCTTCTTATGGCTCACGTTACTCACTAAGACTACACAGACAGTCTAGTGCGATCCAGCCATTTGTCATGTCTGTATTTCTTTTTCTTTTTCCCCCCATATGATTAGGTTATGTTGGAAATATTATATTATGGAGAAAAATGACTGTCATCACAATCCAGGCAGCCTCTAATTATTAGGTAGACAGCATATTAGATGTTAATGGGGGTTGCAGGCTTCAAACTGCTCATGCAGAGACACTGTGCAGTAGCACTGGTGCCTGTTTGTACAGAAAGTAGAACAAAAATAAGCGTTATCATCTAACACAGCCACTCCTGTAATGCGTATCTCTTCGGCTGCTTTGTGCCACCTCGCTTCCTGACAAATAGAGCAAAGGTCAATGTGAGGTGCACAGGGACAGTATTAACCAGCCACGGTACAAATGTCAGATTGGAAATGAAGATCAGTAAATTAAAATGCTGGTGGAATGGAACGTAAATCCAGGCCTGCCTTCATAATGTGGCACTTCACAGTTTTGTTTCCAAGCAATCCAAAATAAATTGAATTGAGGCATTATGAGGATATGAAGGTGGGAGAACTTTAATATCTGCAAAAGTTCCATCAAAGGTATTATTAGTCTTGTTAAATATCACAAGGTCTGGTATAGATATATGAAAGAATATGGCACAACTGTGCATAAATAGTCACACAAAGAGGCTCATATCAACTTATGTTACTAAAGTAACTGTTACTTTATTCTTACCAGTCAGACTTTAATTGCTTTTTGAGAAAATCCACACACTGATGACCATGTTTTCCTTTACACTATAAACTGCTTTGTGGCTTTTTTCTTTTTTTTTAAAAAAAGGTGGTGTATTTGCACTAGTAGTTTTTCCTCATGCATCTTTGTTTCAGACTGTCTCACTTGAAGCATTTTAATTTGCATTAACCTATACAAAAAGTGTTATGAAGTTTGATCAATAGAAGGAGGCCTTCTGCTGTCTGGAAGGTTTCATTGCTGCTCTGGATACAAAACAAAATAATTCCTGAATGCCCTAAAAAAAAAAAAAAAAAAGTAGAGCAGAGCTCAAGGTTTTCAACAAGCTAACATATAGACTGGCTGTGTCCACACTGGGCCAGATCCATAGACTGAAGCCGTATTTGCCGCATGTTTAAGGGATATGAAAATTAATATTATTAGTAATTGTGTGTCTGTGTTATGCAAGGGCTGTTGTTGTTGTTCATGCCCTCTTTCATGTGTTTGAGTGAGCCGGATTGGAGTCTTTGCTGTGCCAATTCTGGCCCTCGGGCTTTATGTTTCACATTGCTGCTTTAAATCATTTAGCATTTGTTTGGATGTTCATTATCTTCATTGCTTATACTCTACAATAAACCATAATTTGTCCATTCTCATTAATAACTTTAAAACATCCTGGGGTCTGTTTTGTGTTTAATTTTCTTTTTATTATGGTAGGAAGCAGTCACTGTTTAGAAACTCAAGAGGGAGATAAGAAGGGTTAAAGAGGAGATGAAGATGATGTAAAGATGAAGGCTGTGATGGAGAGCACTGAGAAATGCCCCTGAGTGAAACAGATGGCGTGCTGTTGAGAAATGCATCAGCAGATTCTTGAGTCCGCGAGCAGATGTGCGCCTGAGCTCTGTCTGGCTGCTGACTTATCGACCCAATCCTTCCTTTCCATTAAAGCACTTGAACACTTAAGTCGAGCCTTTTGCTTTTTCTCGTTTGCCCAGATTGTGCAGAGCAGCCTAACCACTCTCCCTCAATGCTTGTGACGAATCAGTTTGGTGCTGTCTTTTCTTAAAGTACTTAAGCTCTCAGCACGCCTCTGAGAGCCAGCATAATCCTTAAGTGTACAGCTAACCTGTGATTTCACTGCACTGCAGTGGCCCCCTGTAATGCACCCCAACACAATCTGGAGGCGGTGTACTTGATTCCCTTCCCTATTAATGATTAAAGAGGGAGAAAAGGCAGCGTCACAAAACAGCTGAAGCAGCAAAGTAAATGGAGAGAAAAGTTGCTGCTCATTATTAAAAACTTATTACAGCACCTCTGACAGAAGGAATTAACAGTTAAAGTCTGCTGCATTGTCAATGCTAGAAAAGAAGTGTGGGCTCCCTGGTCATTACACATTATTCTGGAGCTATTCTTCTAGATTATTCAGTAAACCTGATATCTGAAGCAGAAGTTCTGAAGGGTTTAATTTATTATTTCCTCTGCAAGCTAGCAGAATACTTTAAGTTATGGACATGGTTTTAACTGTAGGATTTAAATTCACCATGTTTCTACTTGATCTACCCCCCGGGGCATCTCATCAGGCTGAAGAGGCGGAAACAGCTCAGGGGGAGCCAATCGGAGAAGACTGTGAATGAACAGAATCCGGAAATCATCTCCTGTCCCGACATTCCAAATGACAGTGACGCCAACAAAAAGGCAGAGCTACAGAGAGCGACAGGAAAGCCAGGTAAGATGGTGACAACACACATTTCAAAGTTGCTTCTCTGAATGTTGGAATATACCCTAAATCTAAGTGGCTGCTTTTCCTGTTGAAAATGGTGGATGGTCATGTCAAACAAGGCAAACATTTCAAATGAGAAGGTCATTGTATACGCAAGTAATCCATGTAACGCAAAAGCTCTAAAGAGGCATCCTTAATATCGGCATCTTGTGAACGCAGAAGCCTCACCCACCTGCTGGCCAAATCCTGGCCAATCAGATGAAAGTTGGCTTAAAGGGAGAAGAGTTAATAGTTTCGGAATATGAATGGGCTCAGATGGCACCGATACAGTAAAAGATGAGGAGTCCACGAATACAAATATGGAGTTGGAACATAGCATTTTAGTTACCCTCTGATAACATAAAGACTGAATAATTTAGCATAAAGACTGTGCAGGCTGTGTGCACATCTCTGCTTGGGTTAGTTCTGTTTGGGAGAATAAGATTGCTGATCTTAAGCCCTTTACGCACTGAACACGTACAATCTGTGAATATTTCATGCGTTAAAAATATTTTTCGGACTCTCTTGCAGCTGTTCATGAGGGCCACGTCATTTCGGTGGAGGAATTTGCAGCGCTTTTTGTTTTGTTTTTTTAAACCAAGCACAAATTATACCAAACAGATCTGACCAGACAGATGCACCTGACAGCAAGTGCACTCATGGCTCAAAACACACACAGAGAATGATTATACAGTGATATGGAAATGATAAAATAATACTGTTTTACCTCAGGCACACAGCTAGACTCTGCTTCAGGTCAGTCGGCTCTCTGAAATGATTTCTCTGCCTCCTCAGATATGTTCCCAACTCTGCCAGCAACACTCAAACTGCCCCACTGACATCCTGAAATATGTACGAAAGCAGCCGTGACACTGCTTTAACTCAGCTGTGCCCTGCCATGACAATTAGATAAACCCAAAATTTCAGTTTCTTCCCTTTCTTTAGAGACATTAGGACCAGCTCATCGTGGCTTGATGTCAACTCGATTGATTTTATTTATATTTTTCTACGGTGCAAACGCAACATGTTCATTGTGTATGTGCATCACACTACAAGTGCAAATCTGAAAAATTCGTAATTTTGTGTGGGTTTTTGGGTTTGTTTGTTTTTTGCAATGCACTTGGTATATAATGGCCTTTCTCAGTAATGTTTATCATCTAATGCCCTTCATCAGAATCGGTGTAAATTTATTTATAAGCGCATTTAAAAACAACACAGGTTGACCTTAGTGCTGTACAAACAGGAAAAAAGAAAAAAAAAACATGTTGTGTGACTTGTCAATCAGATTTGTGGAAGTCTGTAAAACAAATGGTAGCCCTTTGGCTGACAGAAGGCTTTGTGGCACAGATGTGATCTTTTGAGGGTAAAGAATTGAAAATGCAAATAAAACTAACCTTGCATGTCAGCTTTACAGTTGAATAACAAAATCTTATACGGAGGAAGTTAAACTTTCCCTTGCTTTTACTAATCATAATTTGAATTGCATTTTTCCAGCAGCTTTCCGAACTTATTTTTAAAAAAAGATTTATTTATTTTTAACTAGAGTTGTTTTACACTTGCAATATACACTGATTAATATCTGAGGATCCTCTGTGGTAAAACAACCTCAGCAGTTTTAAACGGGAAGTTGCATAACCTTTATCCTGTTCTAGTATACCGTTAAAGATGATATTCAGTACTCTGTATTCACAATGTCATTTAGTACTAAGATTTGACGCTACTCTTGGAAAAATGTCATTATTGATCAACAATATTGTGCCACCCATCATTTCTTTATATTTTGCTGGGTAATCTTAAGGTCCAGGCTCTCAGGAGGCCAGTCCATGACTGACTGTGATCCATTGTATGATTTAATTTTCAGGTATGCTTTTACTGCAATAAAAGTGTGTTTAGGATCAGTATCACACTGAAAAAGATTTTAAACCCAAAATTTTAAATTTATAAGTCGTTCTGTAAGACCTGTCACTGATTTTCAGTCGGGTACAGAAACGACCCTTGCACCGAGGCTCTGAGGCTTCAGTAAACAGTAGATGTATCAACTGTAGATTCAAGTAAAGAAATAGAACCAAATTGTTTTTGCAACAGGCTGTTAGAAACAGAGTGCCTAAGATAAAATTTAAAACTGGTTCTTTAATTTGTCTTCTATGTGTAGGCACAACAATGGTTCATTCCATGAGTTAGGTGTCGTTTTATGCTTAAATAATCCAAAGATCATTGCCAAGTTTAAAAGATTAAAAAAAATCCTCTCAAATTGGTCAAGTGCAAGGACAGGAGTGAAAACGAATAGAAAAAGCAAGAAGTATCTGAAGAAAAACTGAAAGACCTTCAGAAAGCCTGAAAAAACTATTGTTCAAGCCCACTGAAAAGATTATGAGGTCTGGCTGTTTGGAAGCAATATTGAAAGAGGGGTGATTTAAGGCTGTCTTTCCCCCCCTAAATTTAATGGGCATCAGACTTTTTGCATGGTCGAGGTAAGCTTCTTATTAAATTATTATTGAGTCATTAAAATGACTCAGTTGAATTGTCGTTGGTGTGGCTTTTAAAATATGCCAGTCAAAAAGTTGCGGTTGTTAATATTATTTTAACCAAATAAAACAATATTTAATAAGTGTGTACACTACAGATTTTATTACAAGACATCCTGTGGGCCAACATTGTCTTGTGTAGAAACCCATTATGACCTGCAAAACAAAAAGTGACCATTGCAACCATTATGGGCAGTGCGTGTCATGCTAGCATGTTTTGCTGGGTTTCTTTGGCTGTGAAAGAGCAGTGATAACTCCTGTCACAAGTTCAGTGGGTCAGCCAGCTGTAAAAAGCCATTTCTATTATAATACATAGTGCAAATGTGGTATTCTTTAGTGTAAAGGGCAAGAAATACACACAAACAAACTGTTAAGTCCCATTGACTAAAAGTCCTGCACAGTATAATATCAGTCACAGCCTGGTACAGGCTCGGTGAATAAAGTGACAGCGGCCTTTTCTTTGATGCTCTGTACAGTAAAAAGAAGCAGACGCAGCTGGAGTCTGGCCAGCTAATACTTACTCATGCCCTCTGTATCCATGGCGGGGGCGGCAGTATAATGAGGCAGTCAGGGAGTGGAGCACTAATAGCCTGTGCTTTCCCGGCAGGAAGAAACTGCTGACTGTGGACCTTCTCTGCTACAAGGGTCAGATTATGTGTGTGTGTATATACAATAACCACTTCTGTGTTTGTAGTGTTTTGAGGCTGGATAATGATAGGAGATGAGCAGCTGGTACTGAATCACAGTCAGACAACTAAAGGCTTTTTAGAGGGTCCTCCTCCCCCCCCCCCCCCCCCCCCCTTTTTCTTTTCTTTTTTTTTTCCTTTTTCTAACCCCAACCCCTGAAACATTGCTTTTTTTCTTTATTAACACAATTAACCCATTTATAAGACCTATATAACCCATTTATATAGCTCTTATAAGAAGTTTTTTCCTAATCATACTGTTATTTTACAGTCGTCCTTAGTCTACAGTCCTCTTTCTGTTCTGTTCTGTCAGATGATGGCTGTAAAGTTACCAACAAGGCAAAAATGGAAAAGACAAGGCCGCCGGGGACAGTGGAGTTCGTTGTGAGTAACATCATTTTTTTTGTTGTTGTTGTTGTTGTTGTTTTTTTTCCTTTTAAGTAAGGTGCTGTAGACTTGCAAGGGAAGAGATAGAAAATTTCCGTTGTGTAGCATTTTGAGCTGTTTGCATTTAAAATGTCTCACATTTTTACAGAGGAGATGATTTGTGTTACAGGTGGGACGTGATGATTCCCTCAACAGCATCGCACTCAAGTTCAACATCACCCCAAATAAACTGGTCCAGCTGAACAAGCTGTTTTCTCGCAGTGTCTACCCCGGGCAGGTGAGAAAGCTGTGACACTAAGCATCAGCTGGATAATGTGTTAGAGCGGGTTTTCCACTAATTTCCACAAAGGAACACTTTGAAAACGCATATCTTGAAAGGGGTAGGGCGGCGATATCGGCTACACTGATGTGGACTAGGAATGAAAAGAATCTTCATCGTTTGATGGAAATGAAAATGATCACTGAAGGTTAAAAGCAGATATAGAAGTTTAGCCCATTTATTATGTCATGCTGCTTTTTTCCCCTGTTCATTACTGATCATCTAACTATTGGTTATCTGTTATTACTACAGAAACTGTTTGTCCCTGATGTGACTCAGTCAGAAACTGAACTCAAATCTCCGACTTCCTCTGATCCCATCGCTAAAAACGTGTCAGAGAAGTCATCACAAGTAAGTCAAATAACATTCATTATATTACTTGGAGTACTGTGATCATACACAGGACTTCGGCATGAACCAAAAAAGCTAATTTAGCCTCTATCATGTGACATACCATACACCCCGAGATAAGTATTCCAAATTATAGAACCTTTACCCGTATTGTGGCCATTCAAGGACAAAAAGATTGTTAAAGGGTATTTGAAGGTTTTGGTAGCATGTGCTTAAAATGCACTGTAAGATGTGTATTTAGAACTACATTTGCTTAAATTAGTTGTACTTGAGGTAATTCTTGAATTACAGTCTTGTGCATAAGTCTTGAGCTGCTCCACTTTATATTTTGCTTCCAAGAAGTCAGTGTAACCCTGTTTACCCTTAATTAATAACAGTAAAGACAATATCACTGGGTCGGCAGTAGTGCGAGGTGTAAAAATCAGCAATGAAAAGCAACACCATAGTAAACTTTGCACAAGAATGCGTATTTGTATTTGCAGTACATCTGTCATACAGCAATTTATAATACAGACTTTCTTAATAAGAAAGTCCTTTCTAAAGTCTTTCAAGTTATCAAGAAGTTTTCAAGCTGCTTTTTTTTTTTTCCAAGCTGCTTTTTCACCCTATTGCAGTTCAGACACTTATACCTGACCATTCAGATGAATGTTTTTGTTTTTGCTTTTTTAAGCCTCTTAACTCTGCGACCTGTACATCATTCAAGCATAAAAAGGCACCTACCTCAAGTGCTTAACCAGTGTTGTCTACACACAAGAGAACTTAGCAAAGTTATATCTTTAGGCACTTTGTTACTAGCAGTCTAGTGCAAAAACATGTAATTTGTTCTGATTTCCTTGGTTGAATCAGTTTTAAAGGTATAAAGATAGTAACTTTGTAACAACAAGGTGACTCCCAAAGAGCTGTTAGCAGAAAGCTTACCATATCTCAGCATGGTGTGCAGTGTGAGATTTGAGGAAAAATGGACAAGTGGAGGACAAAAAGTGACAGGCCTAAAACACTATCAACAGCAGATGAAGGGAAGTCAATAATTTTGGGGGGCAGAGTTATTGAGGAGTGGTAGAAGACCAGCAGCAGCTTCTGGTCCAAGTTATGTTTCCTCAGGACATGGAAGTGCAGTCTTTACCAAGACGTTGGTGTTGTGGGTCCAGGTGAGGTTGGTGGAGATGTGAGTGCCCAGAAAACCTTGAGAAACCTGAAGGCAAAGACAGATCCCACCTATACTTCATTATGAATTCTTTTGTCTTAAGGACGCTCAGCTTCACATTATTTTCTAAACACCAGCGGGACAAGTTCTCTATCTCCGCCCTGTATCTCTGATCTCTGATCTCCTTTAGGGATCAGCCCAACGTCATTGGCATGCTTGACAATGAGGTTGGTTGGGTGGATTGATGTGCAGTCTGATGTGTACTGGGCGTAAAGTAGGAGGCTGAGAACACAGCCCTGCAGGGATCCAGTGCTGAGTAACATTTGGGGGTCTGGTCACCTAGTCAGACTGATTTGAGGCCGGTTGGTGAAAAAAGGTGGTCACACCAAATATTGACTCATTAGAATTGTACAAACTGTGTTATTATTTTATTATTAACCTTTATTTTACCAGGAAAAGTCCCATTGAGATTAAAAACCTCTTTTCCAAGGGAGTCCTGGCCAAGAGGCGACAACATGTTAAAATTACAAAGTTACATACATGATTATAAGTAACAATTACATTTTAAAAAAACATTTTTCTCTGGCTCTCTCAATTTGGACTTAAAAGCATTTAATGAAATAAGATCTGCTATCTTCCAGTCTTTTTGCATCATGTTCCATGTAAAAGGGGCAGCATAAGAAAAAGCCCTCTTTCCCAGTTCAGTTCTGGCAAATGGAACATTGAGCAGAAGAAGATCGCTTGAACGCAGGCTATAAGAAACAGTACTCCTCCATGTGAGCAGATCGCAAATATAGGTGGGCATTTGTCCAAGCAGGGCCTTGTAAATAAAGATGCACCAGTGATCAAACCTCCTGGAGGACAACGAAGGCCATCCCACTCGAGCATACAGATCACAACAATGGGTCAAAGCCCTACAGTTTGTAATAAACCGTAAAGAGGCATGATATACTGAGTCAATCTTATGAAGACACTAGGCGGAAGCATTCATGTACAGCAGATCACCATAATCTAAAACAGATAAAAATGTGGCATTTACAAGACGCTTTTTTGTCTCAAAAGAAAAGCAAAATTTGTTTCGAAAGAAAAATCCTAATTTTAGTTTGAGTTTTTTCACAAGATTGTCTATGTGAGATTTAAAGGTCAGAGAATCATCAATTAAAAAGCCAAGATATTTATACGTATGCACCACTTCTATGAGGTTTCCCTCAAGAGTGGACACCAAAGGGACAGTTTGAGGAAATCTCTTCATGTTTGAAAACAACATTAGCTTTGTCTTTTCAGCATTAAGAACCAATTTCAGCTCCAGAAGTGTGTGCTGAACCACATCAAAAGCTTTCTGCAAAGATTCTATTGCCTTTTCAAGGTTTGAGCCAAAGGAATAAATAACTGTGTCATCAGCATAAAAATGCATACTAGCATTTGACACATTTTGTCCCAAATCATTTATATACATGATGAACAACAGAGGTCCTAAAATTGAACCCTGTGGCACCCCAGTGTGAATATTCAAAAGTTCTGAGCACAGATTTTCACATTTAATGCATTGAGTCCTGTCACTCAAATAGTTAGTGAACCAGGAGACGACATGTCTAGACAGCCCCAAAGAAAGAAGCCTATGCTTCAAAATGACGTGATCCACAGTGTCGAAAGCTTTTGACAGGTCGATAAAGAGAGAAGCGCAGTGCTGTTTTTTATCCAGAGCAACAAGTATGTCATTTATCACTTTTGTGGCAGCCGTAACAGCACTATGCTGTTTTCTAAACCCAGATTGCATTTTTGAGAGAACTTCATTAGAGTACAAGAACTCTTTTAATTGCTCACTGACGAGAGACTCAAGGACTTTTGCCAAGACACACAAGTTTGATATTGGCCTGTAATTAGTCAGAATGGCTGGGTTGCCTCCTTTTAATATTGGCGTAACAAAAGCAGACTTCCAAACAAGTGGAATTTCTTTAGTTTGGATTAAAAGATTAAAAAGGATCATAAGAGGTTGTGCAATGTAATCAGCTGCTATTTTCAGAAAATAGGGCTCTATTAAGTCTGGCCCTGGGGGTTTCCTGTGATCTAAGGCTTTAAGAGCTTTATGCACTTCCTGGACAGAAAAAGGAGAAAAATCAAAAAGCTCCCCAAAATATGTTTGGGGTTCTGTACAGGGAGTCATGGGGGCTGATCCAACAGAGTTAAATAAAAAACCAGTAGCTACGAAGTGCTTGTTAAAGCTATTTAAGACCTCAGTTCTGTCATAAACTGGGACAGAATCTTTTAAAATGAATTTTGGAAGAGCCTGTGATATTTTATTTATAGATAAGGACTTAATTACTTTCCAAAATTTCTGAGGGTTATTGAGGTTTTCTGTAGTAACAGATAAATAGTATTCTGACTTAGCCTTCTTGATAAGTGTCGTGCATTTGTTTCTTAATTTCCTAAAGTCTAACCAGTCAGTCAGGGAATCATTGTTCCTAGCTTTTGCCCATGCCACATTGCGCTGATGGATGGACTCTGATAATTCCGATGAAAACCAAGGGTTCTCCCGTCCCTTGACCCTAAATTTTCTGGCAGGTGCATGCTTATTTAAAATCTTCATAAAAATTCCTTTAAAATAAGCCCAAGCCAGATGGATGTCTGGTATCAGACTCAAATTCAAAGATTGTGTTCTTGACTTATGTACAGTATATCCTTATGTTTGTACCTTTTGAAACAAGCCGTACTAAATAAAAGCACAACATTAATCTCTCTGATCTCTGCCTTTCAACATCTTTCAGTATGGCGTTCCAAACTGTAGGTCAGCAACGGCCCTTCGCCGCGAGCTCTCCCCAAGCTCTGAGGACGAGAGTCCATTAACGGTCAAATTCATAAAAATGAGCTGCAAGTACTTCACTGATGGCATGGTAAGAAGGAAAATTCATACTGGGTTAACAAGCAGAAATGTCCAAACTGGTGAATTATTGCATCTCATGTATGAAGTTAGACTTATTTTAATTTTTTATAATTCCACACTGGGGGAAATTTCCTTGTTACAGCAGCACAAGGAACAGTAAAAAAAGGGGAATTAAAGATGTAGTAGAAAACAATGGTGTACAAAACAAGACAAAATACTACACTATATACAGATGGTTACTATATAAAGTAAAATGCAATTGGAAACATCAATATTTAGTTTTGTCTTTGATCAAATTGTCACCATCTTGCTGCCTCTTTGTGCATTTTGATTTTTCCAGGGTGTTGTTGGAGGCGTGTTAATTGTGACGCCCAACAACATCATGTTTGATCCGCACAAGTCGGACCCCCTGGTGATCGAGCACGGCTGTGAGGAATACGGCCTCATCTGCCCAATGGGGGAGGTCGTCTCTGTAGCGCTGTACGACGACGTGTCGCGCATGAAGCTCAAGGACGCTCTGCCATCGTAAGACCTCTCTCCGTGTCACTTGCCACATTTCCTCCTTCGCTAACCGTTCCTCTCAACTCGATTCTTATTCCTCCTTTTTTGTTCCTCCTTCCCGTTTCTGTTTTATGAGAAATAAACTGCAAACTAAGATATTACGAGCCCTTCAAGCTTTTCAACGTGTTTCCTAACATGCTCCTGAGATTGTCATCTTAGCTTTGTTTCACTCTTTCCTCCATAGCTGTTAATCAAAACTCTCTCCAGTGCAAGATCAGACTTTTTACTTTCCCATTTTCACCTTTTTTGTTCTGTTTAAGCTTTAAGTTGCTGTTTCACATCACATTTACTACTTTTAAGTTGTATACCACATTAATTTCTGTTGGGCATTTTTCTTTTTTCTTTTGTTTTCCCCTTTCTTTTTTTTTCTTTTTTTTTTCCCCCCGCAATTCTGTTTGTTTGTTTGTTTTTTTCCTCATTCTTAATTGCGGTGTGTGTGTGTGTGGTGCCACACCGTGAACTCACAGAGACCTACCCCAGGATCTGTGTCCTGTGTACAGGCCCGGAGAGTGGGAACAGCTGCCATCAGAGCAGGAACTAAACCCCTTCAGTCGCTATGAAGCTCTGAATCCCAAACAACCAATAGTTCTGGATGACATTGAATCAACCCTTTCTGAAACTGGTAGGATATGAAGTTTGTGTTTGTGGTCCACTTGTGGTTGCTTTTTTGTCTGCTTTTATGGTTAACACAAGCTACTTTTCGTTAGCTAGCCCATTAATGAAAGGCAGCTTGCGAATCTTGAAATCCAAACCTGAGACCAAATATTAATTTATTTTCAACGATGCTCAGTTGACATTAAAAGGCTCAAAGTGTGGGGGGGAAAAAAATACAAAATTCCCCACACCACCAGCATCATCCTAAACTGTTGACACAAGGCAGGATGGATTCACGGTATCGTATTGATTACACCAAATTCTGACCCTGCCATGCAAAAGAAATTGGGATTGGAAAAATGTTGCCTGGTCTGATTAGTCTCCAGTCTTTTGCTGAGCTTGTTTATCTCTTTTTAGCTGACAGGAGTAGCACCAGGTGTGGTCTTCTGCTGCTGTAGCTCCTGACTTCAAAGATGCGTGGCCATTCTCCTCAAGACATTTTCATTTTCACCCAGAGAACCGCTGCTCATTGGATACTTTCTTTTTTCATTTGCCGTAAACCCAAGAGAGTGTCTATATGTCTATGTGAACTGAGCCTCTACCATGTGATTGGTTTTTTTTTTAGATATTTTCTAATCAAGAAATTAAGGATTTTATTACCCGTACTGCTTTACTAATGTTGAAGTATAAGGAGGGGGGTTGTAGTTGGGGCATTTGACACTGATTTCTGACATATGCTAAATTTAATCAAAACCTGTTTTGATAACAGTGAGTACAGTGGGCGAACAGACAGAGAAGTCTCCATCAGATGAAGGCTTTACCGAGCTGGAGCCAACTGTCAACGGGAGCACAGACGAGGCAGAGGGGACATCCTGCAGAACACTCGACAGAGACCAACATGAACTCCTAGGACAGAGTCCAGGCCAGGGAGACCATAAGAACCAAACTCAAGGGAAGCTGGATGATGAGGAAGACGAAGGTGTTGCTCAGAACACCTCCATCGAGGATGGAGAGTCGATACAGTCCTCCTCAGAGGCTGAAAAACAGGGTGACTTGCATAATAAACCTACAAACCAGATGGTAACTGAAACCAAAGACGCAAACTGTGAAGGAACTGAAAAGCTGCTAAACGGTGTTGATGATAAAATAACAAGTGCACCAGTGGACCAAATCAGGAGGCAAAGTCTGAAGCAGGCTTCAGAGGTTGATGAGACGTCTGGCCCAGACAGACCAGCAGAGGAGGACGAACTCAGTGAGGAGGAGAGGCAGAAGAAAACCTATGAGTTGGAGATGAAATCCTGGCTACTGAAGAGAATGCAAGCTCCAATAGAAGGTACAAGATTTCAGACTTCGATGGGACTAAAATAAAGTTTCAGCATGAAATAGCTAAACTCTTTATTTTCTCCATACCTTGCAGACATGCTTTTCTCATCAGAGGAGAAGAGCAAAAACCCACCAATGTTCCTCTGCTTCAAAGTTGGGAAGCCAATGCGGAAGTCCTTTGCCACCTGCATGACCTCTAGCCCCGCCCACTCATTCGGGGGCCGGGAAAAGCAGCCAGAATATTGGTTTGCTGTGCCACAGGAAAGGTATATTTAAATGTTTTATATAATCCTAGTGCCAGTTAAATGCTGCAAAAATAACTGTGATGTAAGCTGTGTTGAAGGGGCATTGGTTTACTAATGGTATATTTGCGGCTACACTAGTCGGCAGTCTCCTGATTTCGTGTGTGTGTGTGTCTGCGGTAGGGTGGACGATCTGTATGCCTTCTTCGTTCAGTGGTCCCCAGACGTGTACGGGAAGGAGGCTCGAGAGCAGGGCTTCGTTGTGGTGGAGAAGGATGAGCTGGACATGATTGATAATTTCTTCAGCGACCCTGCATCTTGCAGCTGGGAGGTATGCTCGGGCCTCCAGCTCACCTCACCTCATCTATTTTCTTTTTCAAGCTAACACTACAGTGGTGTTTTGCCTTTTTCAGCATTTTAAAAGCACCTTTGTCTTGCAATCATTTCTGTTCTGTTTGTGTACTTGTGCGCTAGATTATCACCCTTGATGAGGCTAAACGTAGGCAGAGTTTTGGCAGTATCGATGTAGACTTCTCTATGGATGCACTCCCCATGCTCATTGATACAAGTGATCTGCTGCAGGATACACACATTGAGAAGGTAATCTTCAAATATCCAGACATGCGGCTGCTTTCTGAACACTTTAACATCTCACTTGGTGAAAGGAATTTAAGGAAATTCAGTTTTTCAGGGCTAATGGTGTGTACGTTTCCCCAGCTGGCCTGTCGTTTGCCTGCCCGTGTGCAGGGCTATCCATGGAGACTGGCCTACAGCACAGAGAAACATGGGACCAGTCTGAAGACTCTGTATAGGAACCTTGCAGATGTTGACAGTCCTGTGCTGCTGGCCATCAAAGACATGGATAACCAGGTAGACATAGTCATCATAGATGTGAAGTGTTTTAAATAACTGTGAGCTTTAGGAACGTGACATCAGCATTAGGTGAACAGAATATGAGACATCGGGAGGTGAGTAACTTCAGATGGTTTGACTCCTAAGCACAGTGTTGTTGGCTTGTGTTTTATTGCCTGTATAGATTCATATCTGTTAACCCTCAAGCTGACAGTGACAGTCACATCATCTTAGCGTTTTAAAACCAAACCAGTGGACACTGCATACTCATATGGTTTAGAGCTACTGAGTCTATAAAGTCAGCAGAAGAGTGTTTGATGAGGTCATAGTTTTCACTTCCACTTCATTTTGAAACAAGGGGCCCCCTGCTGGCCAATATAAAGAGTGCAGTTTTAAGGCATTACTGCATCACTCTGTTACTTTCCAGACTTTGCCTATCTTCTTATATGGTTTAACACTTTACGCAGGCCACCTGGAGTTATTTTATAACTTTGGGTGTAAAATTGCAAAATAATTCTCATCTTTCAGGAACCATTTGAATTTTCTCTTTTGCCCAAAATGCTTGAGGAGTTATAATAATGAGAAGCACACATGGGAAAAATCTAGGCGGAGCTGGTTTTTCTGTCTGCATTCAGACCGCAGTACCTTGTGAATGATTTGTGCTATTGCGATGCACCAAATTTCTCCATGAAGCTCGTCTGCTCTGCTTTTCGAAGCGTTTGATTTTTGTGGGTTAAGACTAATTTCAAATGTACTAATTTGATTTATGCTATGGCCTGAGAGAGTGGAATCTGTGTGATTATTAGTCGTAAGGAAACTTGATTTCAAATCTAATCTGACTCTCGTCACAGATCTTTGGGGCATTTTCAACTCATCCTTTCAGAGTGAGCGAGCACTGCTATGGCACAGGAGAGACCTTCCTCTACAGCTTCTGTCCTGAAATCAAGGTTTGCGTCCAATCAGTTCACAAGCTCACTCTGGTTAGTTCACCCTTAATCACTAAAAAGATCTCAGTAGCGACTGTGCTGCTTTGCTACTTGCTTTCAGGTGTACCCCTGGACAGGGGAGAATTCCTACTTTGTGAAAGGCAATACCGATTCACTGCAGATGGGAGGAGGAGGGTATGTACAGCTACCTTAGTTTCAATTCAAGCATCAAGTTGTCTCAATAATCTAAATCCTTGGGACAGAAGAGTAGAGACAGTAGAGGGTTTGATAGTTGTCAGTAATCAGCACTGCCTTCCTCTGCAGTGGTCAGCTGGGTCTGTGGCTGGACGCCGAGCTGTACCGAGGGACCACCACCAAATGTGCCACCTTTAACAACCAGCCACTGTCCTCCCAGCAGGACTTTAACATCCACAGTCTGGAGGTCTGGACCTTCGAGTAAACCCATCTTCTCAAACTACATTCACTCTCCCTAAAACCTTTAACATCACCCATTTCTATTATGCACCACTTGGAGGCAAACCTAGCTACCCACAAATGACGCTAAATGTTATGTGAATGAAGTTCAGAAGCCCCTCGTGGAGCCATGTTGACCGCCGGCCGCGCTGTGTCTTCTGTAGCCTGTTTTTGAAGTGAGTGTATTCAGCAGGTAGGCTGGCGAGTTTGTCTGGGTCACCGTCCGTTCAGAGGTGAAGATGTAAGAAAATGTTTTTTGCTCTTGGTTCATTGGCTGCCTTAGACATCAGACAAAGCCTCCAGCTTCCCCCAGCATGCAGACTGCCTTACCACCATAAGCTTGTGAGGAGAGATTGAAGGTGAGGATAGCTGCTTTTTGTCTTTTTCTCTTTGTTTGTTTTGACCCATGTTGCTGTGAGGGCTAAAGAAGCCAATCTGCTGACGATACTATTGAGGTGATCCCTATAAGAGCTGATTTTTAAGTCTGCGTGAAAGAAAAAGGAGTCCGACAATACCACATGTCTATTTGTTAATAAATAATTGTTAATATAATTTGTATTTTGGGGAATGTACAGATGTGTGTACTGAAAATACTTAGTGGCTTTTTTTTTGCTTTTTTTTTTCAAATGTTCAAATCACTCGCCATCAAATTCAGTTTGGCTGGAATTGTTTACAGTGAAAGAGTTCACTTTCTGTGAAGGACATCTTGTGAACGCTGTCTTTATCTTTTTATTTTGAGTTTGTTCATGTGAAATGAGTGAATTCCTCACAACTGCGCACAATGTTGGCATTCCCTGTGTCCAGTCCAAAAACCGCTGACGGAGCCAGGAAACACTTGCAGTGACCAAATATGTTCTGTTTAATTAAATAATTTCATATTTGTCGTGCGCTCGTCTTATTTTATAAATATATTTTTGCATTCTGTTTTTACAAAGAATGTTTGCTTTATTTTTCCTTTTTTTTTTCTCTCTCTCTCTCTCTCTCTGTTGACTTTTGCCAGTATTGAATTCCTGCCTCTAAATGAGTAATGTAGACTCTTATTTGTGGTCTGTGTTGTTCAGAGACTTGCAGCCTGTAGAAGTTTAACATGATGTCACTTTGCACTGCAGGATAAATTGATGGCCCGTGCTGTGTTGTACCCTGAAGCTTTTCTACAATGTAAAATTGTTACTGAATGTCACTACAGGAGGGAGTCCAGCCTCCTTAAAAAGGGATGGGAAAGGGATACACTTTTTTTTTTTTCAATGCACATTGATATGCCACTAACTAAACAATCAGATCTACTAACACAGGGTGAAAATGTCCATTTGCGCCCTCTGTATCTGACACAGGCTTGTAGTGCATGAATATGCAATACTGCAAACATCTGACACCACTGACAACGATCCCTGCCGTACTAGTCACTATAACGCTGGTTAGCGCTTCATGTTGAATTGAGCTTGGTTGTCGTCGGCTGTTCAGTGTTGTAGCTGTGAAGTATTATTTCTTGTGAATCCAAAACTGCTGTGTTCTGTGATATCATGATCTATTTATTGTGTTGTCACTGCAACTACATTTAAAATTAAATGTTAAATATATACAAATAAAATATTGGCAGTGTGTGGTTTATATCTTCCACCTCTTCAACAATCAGTGATTATTAAAGAAGATGAAACACTTGGAGCTTTTCAAGCTTGTGTCATGTTTTAGACTCATTCTCATCCTAATCACACACTATGTATTAAAACACAATATTAACCATAATTGTTTTAGTCGTACCTTTTTGGATTGCAGTTTAAGAATTCTCAATTATTTTGGTAGGTCAGAAGCAGCTTTTTTGGAAGTCAGTCATAATTTACATTGTGTTAAACATTCTTTAAGAATTGTGAATATTAAAATAAAATTATGTTGAAATATAGTCCCGATCAAAAGTTTAAGACCACCTGAAAATTGCAAAAAATCCTATTTTGCATGGTTGGATGGATAATAACACTGCTTCACTGCAGCAACATCAGGTAATCTCCATATACGGATTCCTGGCTTTAAGTTTTTGATCTACTGCAGAATATTTTTAAGGGTGTTATCTACTATAAAAAACCATGCCAGCAAAATCTCCAAGTTTTTCTGTTTTATCCTGTTACTTTGACACAAAGGCATCTGCTGTGATGCTTACACATCTGATAAAGTGGCAGCTTAATTTTTTTTATACACAGCCTACAAACTCAGTGCAAACTAACTGCAGAGAAATAGTCAAATAATTTTGAATTAAATATTCTTAATTTACAAGGCTTAGAGGGTTCTTTCGACAGGACATATCCTAGATAAATGGACAAAATTATAATATTTCTGACTGACTCAAAATGGAACAAAATCGAATCGGGACCTTGTGAATCAGCTGTAGAAATCAGTGACGATAGTAGTGCCTGCCCGACTGCCTTCATTTCCACAATGTTTATTAGGAGGGCAGAGTTCTCAGAAAAGCATTGAGTAACCTCTCTGCACGTCATAGAAGATCTTCGGAAAGTGTTCAGGAAACGCAACAGAGAGACCGTCCTCAGGCAACATGGAGGACACAGCGACCAACTGGTCAAACTCAGATGTAAATGATGTTGAAACGTGTATTTTCTGTTTGATAGCGAACAAAAAAGACGAAAACACAAAGATAATAAAAGAGGTGAGATGCTTTTTTTTTTTTTATCCCATGTAGAGCGATACAGGTGTTATAGGAGGAAACTGTACCCGGAAGTTGCGGATCCGAGGTTTTGATATACTATTAAACACACACATAGTTAGTTGGAGATTTTAGCACTTGACGGCAGATGAAGTTTAAAGCGTATGGCAAATCAGCTATTTAATAGAAGAAACAGACTACAGCAGGGAAACCGCGGGGGCGGCATTTCACGACGAGAGCTGTTTTGCAACTCTGAGCCAAAACAAATAAAACTGTATGAAACAGGGCATTTAGAGCAGTCTGAGCTCTTTTGGCTGTTTGTAATGTGAGCACCCACCAGCCCAGACAGGTAAAAACCTGTCATGTGACAGAAAATAAAGAAAAGCACAACAGGTCCACTCTAAAGTGTGTAAATCTAAAAATGCACTTTGTTTAAATCCAGATGCTTTAACACCTGCAAATCACCAAAACGTTAAAGGGTCCCTGCGCAGGCACAGGTCCATGCATGACTTCTTATTTGGTTGAGGACTGGTTACATCTTAAGTAATGATAATACATTTATTATTTATATGCACCTTTCAAGACACTCGCGGACCCCTTACAATGCCGAGGCAAAGAGAGTAGCCAAGCATCAAAAGATTTTAAGGCTGGTTTTAAGTGGTGGGTTTCTCTTCATCTATGTGCAGCTAAATTAATAGTTCAAAGTCTCCGCACACCTGAATGAGTGACAGGTGGAAAAGTTCCATGACAATTTAAATCTAATTCCCACACGCTGCCTCGCTTACTGCAAATACATTTAAGCCTCAGTGTTTCAGTCAGTCTGACATTCATCAGGTATGTGTAATAATGTATCTACTCAGAAAAAGTGAGTAAAATAATAACAATAATAATAATGCTGTATATTTTAAAACTGAGTCCCACTGCCACCTTTTCATGTACTGTGCAGAGTGGGAGTTTGTGTCCGGGGTTTCCTGGTTCTTTTATGTGCACAGCTGGAGTAGCGCTACCGCCTCCAATAGGAAGAGTGCCTCGACACGGTACTTTCTGATCCACCAGGGAAATATACTGTACTGAGTCTTGATAGTGCTGCATTCACAGCTTGAATGACTCTTTCATTTTTCTGCCCCGACTACAGACTAAAGACCTGGTGTGTTTCAGCGACATTTTCCCAGGTGCGCCTCACCACTACCTGGTTGTTCCCAGAGAGCACATACCCAGCTGCTTCTCACTGCACAAAGGACACATTGATCTAGGTCAGTTAGTCCTCTGTCAACTTACCATACTATCTCCTAACACTGTGGCTATCCTGTCGTCACTACTGCTGCAAGTTTTCCTTTAAATACTTTAAACTAGACTATTACTGCTGGTACTATAGACTTCTGATACTCTTATTTTTCCAACTATTTGAGATTATCAAAACTATATCACATAACCCATAAGAAATCATGTCTCCAATAGTTGAAAGGATGGCTAAACTGGGGAAAGATGTGCTCCACGCCCAAGGGATTACTGACATGGCGGATATAAGGTTGGTGGAGACGGTTCTTGGAAGTACCGGAAAAAATATTCATACTAGTAAAAAGGCAAAGTCTGCAAACTCAAGTTCTCTCGTGGGCATTCAGGAATCATTTACAGTGGACACCCATTTTTCATCCATCCATCCTTGCATTCATCCATGCATACATCCACCCACTCACAGGGCTAAAGCACAGAGACGGACGATCATTCACGTTCACGCTCATATGAGGTTAATCAGCGATCCAAAATTGGCCGTAGTTTTGAATACGAGTGTGAAGTAAAATCCTGCAGTTTCTGCTGGGTGCATTGTAGCTGCCCGAAGCCAAAACTCAGTAAAAATCTTACTTTTAACATTAAATTAAAAAAGCTACAGTGTATCTTAAAAAATGATATTAAAGGGAGGGTGGATGAATCTTTTGCTTTAAGTAACTGCATAAGTAATCTTCGTGCTAATGTAATCTATATAATTATAGTTTAACATGGAGTGAGGGGTCTAGTTGCTCTGTTGTTTGTAAGCGTTTCATCCCTGCTCTGGGCGGCTGAATTTCAGTGCTGATGTGTTTTTCTCCACAGGCTGGGGTTCCACCAGCCGCCCTTCATTTCAGTAGGTCACCTCCACCTCCACGTGCTCGCCCCAGCCAGCCAGATCTCAAAGTACATGTTGTATAAGTTCACTCCAGAAACCAACTATTTTGTTACTGTGAGTACTGCAGGCGACTTCTTTCCTCATTCTGTTTTTTTTTTTTCTTTGATTTTCTTTATTAGTTTTCTTACACTACAATAACTAAACCACTGCAGCGGTTTCCATGCAGTCACTGTTTTTATCAGGCTACTTCTGTTACTTCACATTTGAACTGATAAACTCATAATTTCCCCTTTGCAGGAAGAAGTTTTACGCAAGCGTCTTAAAAGTATCTCCCCACCACTCCGGTGTCATTATTTAGAGAACTGCAAGTTATTTCAGTGCATCAATTGTGCTCAGACTGGACTTTAGATCAGAGCAGGGAAACAAAACCAAAAAATCTCAGAAGAATCGCTGAGGCAGAATGAAGACTGGAGACACTTTTGAAATGCCTTTGTAATTGTTTAGAGCGATATTTACCACTTTAATATTCATTAGCAGTGACTGACCTCTGCACGGGCCAGTGCAATATAGAAAATTAACGGTCAGATTTTATCTATAGTGTTTTGTGCTCGTGCACTGTAACAGTGTCGTTTTTGAATGAATGCACGTGGGAAATGAATTGTACTTTTATCATAAGAAGAGACAAGACTGATTCCACTAAGTATTTTTTAAAATAAAATTATTTATTTAAATAACATTATTGAGAGTTTTCTATTACTGACAGTCACTGTAAAGAAGAAAAATGTGTGGAGATACTGTTGCCTCTGTATTGGATGTGTGTCTGCTTGTTTGTAATGATATTAAAAAATAAACAGTTTTTTAAATAAAATAAAAAATCATTCATGGAGAACCCTTTAATAAACTAATAATTAAGGTAATTAAGTTTTAAGGCCAGTGTTGTGACTTTCTAATGTTAATTATTTTAGCACAGTGTCATAATCCTGGTAATCCTCACTGGCAGATATGTGTGTATAGATAAATATAGATTCATCAAGTTGCTGGATACATCACAGATCTTGGTTAATATTGACACGATAGCGTCACACAGTTGATGCAGATGTGTAGGCTGTACACCCATCTTGCGAACGTCCCCCCATCCCAAAACCTCCCAGTGAATGAACGGGACACGACTCAAATGCAGATATTACACAAAAATAAAACCTACAAACTGTATCAGTGAGCCAGAGTTGGAGGGCATAGACCAATGATCATACACCTCTGAGAGTGAAATATGACTTTAATCCAACATATTTTAACTTAGAGTAGTAATTGAAACTACTGTTTCAATTATGGAGCTATACAAAATGAGTCCTCTGGGCCTTTCTCTCCACTTCACAACAGTATTTTTCACCAAGCCCTATAACCCTGCACACAGACATGCACATTAGGTTCATTCATTATATCCAGTAAACCTGATATATGACAATCATGCCTGAATATTACTACAGTAACCTGCTCATGCTTACCTGAGCTCCTTTAGTTTCTTTTCCTTTATCTCATTCAGGCGCATCTGTCGCTGCTGGGCTTCCTCCAGCAGTTTGTCAGCCTCCCCGAACCCCTCTCTATGCTCAGCTTTGGCAAGCTTCTTGCGCTCATTCACCTGCTGCCTGACGGCCTCAGCGTGGCGCAGCACTTTCTGACGTTGCCTCTCCTGCTGCTCCTTTTCTTTGGCCTCTGCTTCCTTCTGAGCCCTGTGTGGAGGAAAAATAGCAATTTCATGCAAAAACGTGCAGAAAATGCACACTGAGGTGGGAAAAACAAACAAAAGCCCCCCAACTTTCTTACTTCAGCATCCGATCAAACTCTTCCTTCTTTATGGTGGCCTTCACTGTCTGGTAGTGCTGTTTGCTGTGAACTTGCTCCAGCCGAGCAGCCCCCAGCATCGCCTCCTGCTGTGCTTTCCTCACGGCCTGCTCTCTGTTTTTCTCCCTCCATTTCTTTTGTAACTCTTCTTGATGCCGATGGGCACAGAGTTCATCCTTTTTAAAATCCGCAGAAACACCAGCACAAGTGGCCGAGAACAGTTAAAAGTCATATTAATCCACCTGTAATAAGGTTAACGCTTCAAAAACAATTTCTGACCTGCTCTGCCTTATAGTTTCGATCTTTTTCTTGCTGGGCCCTCAGCTTAGCAATCTCCATCTCCTTCTCTTTCCTTATCCGCTTTTGCTCTGCTTCACGTTCCGCGTCCCTCGCCTGCAAAAACAATAAAATATCAGCAGAGAACAAACATCTGTAGCCGATCTACAGAGTTCAGTTGCTTTTCCAGCTGACCTGTTTCTTTTTAATGTATTCCATGGCTTTAATGTCCGCCAGCTTCTCCTCCTTCATCCTCTGCTCCTTGACTCGGAGGGTCTCAGCATTGATGCGCATGATCTCCTCCTGCATACGCTGCTGCTCCATCCTATTCTTCTCTTTAGCCTGGAACAAAGCAGCCGGTCAGAGATGAAACTGACTCCCGTACACTGCACTGTGTTCACGTTAGTGAGTTTAAGTCTGCACATGGGCCGTGTGTGCACCTTGAGGTCATCCTTTTCCATCTTCTTCTGGTTCTCCTTTATTTGCTGTTTCTCTTGCTCTCTCATCTTTCTCTCATTTTCCTTTTCCTCTAGATGTTTCTGAATTTGTTCTAAAAGTTGCGCTCTTCCTCTGAAATGTAACACACACAAACAGAGTGACAGATCTCCTAATGGCCTCCTTTTTGGATCAGATAAAGTGCATAATTTAACGTCTTCCCATCCTTGGAGTTATTTTAAGAATATATAAAGCATTTGGTGAAGAAAAAAAAGGTGCTCTCTTTACTCGTTCCTGTGCTGTTTCCTCAGCTCGTCGATCTTCCTTTCAGTCTCCAGACCCTTTTGGCGCTTTGCCTCCATCACCGCATCCAGGCGCCTCTCCTCCTCTTCCATCTCTGCCTGGATCTGCTTCTTCTCCTCCAGCTGAGCATTGATTGTGGCTTGACATTGAGCATTCAGAATAAGCTGAGGGAGTGACAAAAACAGAAGCATTTATATGTGTGTGAATTGACACCGCCTTTGTTTTCTTCATCCACATACTCCCAGCCAATTCCTACCGTGTTCAGCCTTTTGATTTCCTCTTCTTGCTCCATCCTTAAAGCGTTAGACTGCTCCAGCAAGCTCTGTGAACGTTTCCGGGCCTCTTGCTCGAGCTCAGTCAGGGCCTTGTTGTTCTTACGGGACAGATCTGCTGCCTGGATCTGCTGCTTCCTTTCCTCTGCGGATTTCTGGGGAGCCATCATATAGATATCATATTGCAAAATCACAGGAACGAGCCTCTTGTGTTAATGTCCAAGAAAACATCATCAGAGCCATGAATCCTACCGTTTCCTCTTCCTCCTTTCTCTGATAAGCCTGGTGAAAAGCCTCTCTCTCCTCCTTGAGGTTAGCCTGGGATGCTAAAATGATGCGTTTATACTTAGCTGACGGGAGAAAGACTGACTTTCCCAAAGGACTGTTAAGTGGGATTCTGGCATAACGACAGGAGGAATTATGTTGTGGTGAGGATGTCCATTTTGGGTTAAAACATCATTATCATCATGACATTTGTTTTTAAAAAAATCTAATTGTCTCTCTAAATCACTTGAAACGATACCAGGTCATACATTAATGGAAAACTGTTAGGTGCACCATTGTTTTTTTTTAATTCATATTAAATGTAATCAAATTGCTTCCATTTCCATGTTTTAAAAATGTGCATTATGCTTTTTAAACCAGCGGAGAAACTCAACAGGTTTGGGACTACCTGAGATTGCGGATGAGGTCTTTAGAGATGATTTGAATGGTGTCTTTGTCTTTTTTGATCTTTGACGGAGCTTCCTCACAAGGATCGTCTTCACAAAGCTGTGATGATATCTTAGCAGTTGTTAGTTGATAAAAACCCGCAAAATAGCACCATAATTAGTGAACTCAACACACAAGTATTTTCAGTTTTCTTTTTGGGTTTTCTTTTTTCTTACTTGTGATATCCACTCACTGGCCACTTCATTGGGTTCATTTGCTCATTAATCCAAATATCTTATCAGCCAATCACTTGGCAGCAACTCAGACACTAGGTACACTGTCTCCTTAATACTGTCTGGACATCAATTAAATGCCACAGCCCACCTGAGTAGTTCTGCTGACCATCTCCAACCCCTTATTGACAACAGTGTAACCATCTTCTAATCGCTGCTTCCAACAGGATAACACACCATGTCACAAAACTCACATCATCTCAGGCTGGTTTCTTGAATATGACAGTGAGTTCACTCTACTCCAATGCCTCCACAGTCACGAAATCTCACCTTTGAGATTCTTATGGTGGATGTACAGTCAATAGATCAGCAGTAACTATGTAATGCTATTATGCCAATATGGAGCAAAAATCTGAGTAATGTTTCCAGCGCCTTGTTGAAAATTTAAGGTAATTCAGAGGGCAAAAAGCGGTGCTAATAAACTGCACCTAATAAATTGGCCGGTGAGTGTAGTTAAGATGTGACATTTCACTCTGTGAGAGTAACACTCACCGGGTCTGGGCTCCCAAAGAGGATGTCGTCATCATCCACCTGAGAGCTTGGGCTCAGTGGGCGGTAGCAGCTGCTAAAAGAGCTAGCTCTGGAACTGGACGGATGTCTCTGCTGGCATTGAAAACAACAGTGGATGAATATACAGGGACTTTTTCTAGCGTTAAATACAGACTTTATAGAATAGTATCTTTTGCATTTAAAAAACAGGATCTAGCATCTAAGGCAATATGAAAAGTGGCTTGTCAGTGCTCGCTGTAACATATAGACTTACCATGATCTGCCGTTAACAAAGTCCAGGCAACGGAAAATAAATGTTTCTAAGATTATCCAGTTTTAAGACTAATATAGCTGCAATACTCAGTGTTATTCTCCCATCTATAGACATGCGCTTAGCTTCTTTAAAAACTTTAAAAACGTAGCGACACGGATTTTAATTGGCGAGTAATCTGTTGCTATGGTGACAGAAGGGCAAACGTTAGACATCCTCTACTCCTTTAAAGTCAAGCGTATCATATTTGATACATGAATTTTTGTGAGTTTTTGAGACTTCTACATCATCAGCGTGACTTTTTTTTACCCTCAAAAAAATGATAGAAATTGCATGACACATTATTAATGACTAAAGTGCAAAAGTATGGCCTATGTAGCAAATGTGATACAAATTAAAACTCATATATGCAGATTAAAATTTGATATATTTTTATAGATTTTGTCTAAAAGTTCAACCAACTTTCCATTATCAAAAAATTAATCTCTGACTTGGGGTTCAGACTGAACCTGTTCAGCTCTCGTAAATAAAATAAATAAAATAAAATAAAATATATATATATATATTTTTTTTTTTTTCCTAAGACAAATAATTTGACGGTGCACTCTGGGCTCGACTAGCTCTGTCTTCGGGCGATTGTCCTGCCTTTGTCTCTGGGCACACCCAGGAATTATATTACAGCATTTACTGCGCTCTATATAAAAGACGCTTTAAAACTCACGAATGGGGACGCTGGAGGCTTCTGGGATTGATGACTGTAAATTCTGTGAAATAGTAAACAACAAAACTGACACAGAGATCCTGCTGAGCGTGAGTAAAACAACAACAACATTCATTCATGTTTAAGGAGAAAAAAAAGTTAGCCACTGGAAATTCCTGTCTCTCTCTGTGTGTGTGTGTGTGTGTGTGTGTGTGTGTGTGTGTGTGTGTGTGTGTGTGTGTGTGTGTGTGTGTGTGTGTGTGTGTGTGTGTGTGTGTGTGTGTACAGGACGATGAGCTGGTTTGCTTTCGTGACATGAAGCCTGGAGCCACCCATCACTACCTGGTTATTCCCAGGATGCATATCAGCAACTGTAAAACCCTTAAGATGGACAACATACCTCTAGGTGAGGAAACATGAACTTAATCAGTCTGTTTGTTTGCTTGTTTGTTTGTTTGTTTTTCCTGGTAGCAACTTCTGCTGACAAGACTTGGTCAATGGGAAAATATGAGTCGGTAGTTATGATTGATTACACAAAAGCACCCCACCCTTTAAAGCAACATGTTTCCAAGCAACTGATTATTTATATAGCACCAAATCACAATAGTTGCTTCAAGCGGCTTCATATTGTAAGGTCATACATAGCATGTAGATGACCCCCTATGAGCAAGCACTTGGCGACAGTGGAAAGGAAAAACTCCCTTTCAACAGAAGGAACATTGCACAGGGAGGAGCAGCCATCTGGTTAATCAGTACAAACTATTTTAATAATAGTTTAGAGTAAATTCAGGTTAATGAGTAAATTGTTTTGTTGAGTCACCAGTATGACCTCAGTGAGCTTAGCTTTGTAGTTTGTGTCTGTAAAGACAGATTTAAAAGCGCCACCATGACCATGAAATGATTAATTGTGTCTTCAGAAATCAGCTGCACACCCATGATACAAATTTCCTGTTCCGCTACGCGCCAAATGAGCTCTACTGGACTGAGATCTGGTGACTGTTCACAAACCATTTTTTTAGGCTTGTGCTTTCAGAGATGCTCTTCTGCATACCTCGGTTACAAAGCGTGTTGATTTGAGTTCCTTCCTATCAGCTCGAAGCAGTCTGGCCATTCTCCTCTGACCTCTGTCATCAACAAGCCATTTTCACCCAGAGAACTGCTACTCGCTGGATATTTTCACATTTTCAGACCATTCTCTGTAAACTCTAATGATGGTTTTATGGGGGAAAAAAAATCCCAGTAGCTCAGTTTTTGAAATGCCTACAACAGCCCGTTTGATAGCAGCAACCATGCCACATTCAATGTCACGTCAGTCACCTTTCTCCCTCATTCTAACGTTCTGTTTGAACCATGTCTACATACACTGAGGTGCTGCTATGTGATTGGCTGATTCGATATTTGTGTTAATGTTCAGGTGTGCTTAATAAAGTGGCTAGGGAGTATATGTACATATGTGTAAATCTGTCTTGCATAATCTTGACTTTCTGATCGCACATCGCCGATAAGTTTTATTTGTTGACAGTGGAGCGGATGGAACAAATGGGAAGAAGTATACTGGAGAAGAACAAAGTCTGCAGCCTCGATGACGTCAGGTAAAACAATCCCTGTGATGAGCTGCGACTCTTTATCACTTAGAATTTTATTATGCTTTCAAATTAAACAGGTTTTTTTTCATGTTGTAATATCTTTTTGTTAATTTTATTTTGTAGGCTGGGGTTTCATCTCCCTCCATTCTCGTCAGTTCCCCACCTCCACCTCCACGCTCTAGCTCCAGCCAGTAAGATGAACTTGAAGTCTCAGCTTCGCTACGGGCAGCAGTCTTACTGGTTTATTACAGTAAGTCAGGGCTGGATTGAGCCAAGGAAAATAATTCAATTGGGACTGTTTATTTTTAATATCACTAGACAGACATATGGCATGGTAACATTTGTTTCTCATTTGTTATCACGGTCTATGCTTTAAAGGAATTCAATAAAAATCAGATCAGAGATTATTGCAGATTATCACTGACGCCATTCTCTGATGTCAAAATGAGAAACAAGCCACATCTTCTCTCCCATGTTAGGTCTTTTATGTGTGTTGTGTACACCTTTAAGTGCTACCTTCTTTTAAAGTGAAGAGCTTTTAAAATGAGTGAATTTACTACATGTGAATACTCTTAACCCTCAGTTTTGCTCTGTTGCAGGTAGACAAAGTGCTTTCACAGCTGAAGACTCATGGCAAAGTGAAATGAACAGATGCAGGTGTAGCAACCTTGTTTGCTGCTTACAGGTTATTTAATTAGCGTCCACCGCACTGAGTGCACTTTGCATGACTTCTCCAGCCTGTTTGGCATTCTGGTGCTAATACGTTTGAATATTTTCCTCCATGCCGCATGCTGACTTGGTTGTGGAGAAGAGTTCTTTGTATTAATTTTTTTTACTTCTGTTTTCTTTTTTTTTATAAATGGTATAGAATTCATGAATATTAATAAAAAAATCTTGAAAGGCTTCAAATAATGGAGATGATTTCTGTTTTAAAGGTTGCTCTTCCAAATCTCTCCTATTACAAACATAGGTACAACACATGCAGCCCTTCAGTATCCTATACTGTAACTGCTCAACTTTCCATTAGTGCTTTCACGATCATGTTAATTAGCAGAATATGAAGGGTTTGTTGGTTAGTTCCTCTTCAAATCTGTAAACTTGACCACTCAGTAACACATCTGTGTCTTTCACTGAAAAGAATTCAGTGAACTAACTCTTTAGTCACAGTAGAAAGCCAGTTATTGATTGGCATGCTGGGATCTTTTTTGGAAGAGCCCAGCATGCCAATATAAATGCTTTCATGAGTGTTGGATTTTAGCAATGCTAACTGCATGACTCCAGCAATGTGGTTGGACAAGCCAGAAACACTGTACCTAGGAGGCATCTAGGAGACGTTCTAGCAGGTTGCCTGATTCACCTCAAGTGACTCCTTTTGATGTGGAGAGGACATTATCCCCAGAGAGTAATCCTCATGACTATTTATCTGTTTCATTTGTGGTGCACATCACAAAGTTTTTGTCACAGATCAAAATGCAGGGTTAAATAAACCTGCATCAGGCTGTATGCCAAGTCCAAAAAACAGGAAGCACAGGGAAAGATGTGTAGATTTTATGACAAAGACTCAGGGAAAGGACAGGACTATTTATGCACATAGGATTAATAAAGGAACTGGAAACAGCTGGGGGAAAAATACACAGGTGCAAACTAGGCAGGAAGTAAAACTCAAAGCAGGAACAGACGACAACTTTCATATTAAAACAGGAAAATAGCAAATAACTAAATACGGAAACAAACAAAAAACTCAGTGAACGGATAAGCAGAAAGGAACGATAAGCATCTAACAACACAAAAAGCATTACAAGAATTATCTAAGCAACACAAGAATCCAAACTGGAAAATGAATGCAAACAGTTTCAGTTTAGCTACTATTTTGTTTATCAATACATTATATCTCTAACTCAAAAATATCATTCATTAATAGAATAAGTCAGAACGCACAGCGGGTCAGACTTTTTCTAACCGGATCAGTTCTTTCTCTGAGCCACTTGATGTCAGTAATGCAATAGGAACTCTCACAATGGCAGATTACATGGAGGGTCCACGTGCATCAACAGGCCTCATATGGTGACTCGCAGCCTGTTTTTTTTACTTATTTAAAATGATAAAGTAGGAACCATCAAAAAGTGTTAGCATGACATCATTTGCCAAGGGCTCCATTCCTGTAAACTGGTGAGTCACTTCAGTCCATGGCTTTTCATCACTGTTCACACAGGACACTGACATGACTCCAAGGCAAATATTCAGCAGTAAGAGTCAAAACTATCTCCTGGTGAGGAGGAACAGGAGCACTTGCAGAATTCAGAGCTCTGCAACACTCCCTTGTATGTCTTTCGCATCTCCAAACTTTTATCTGCTATGAGTCATTTTTACTGTGTATTATTGTGTATCGTCATCATTGTTTCTCACATACATTTCTCATGTGTTTCTTGGTTTATATTATGATAGTGTTGGCACATCTGTCTGAATACATGTAGGGACCGTAACTTTCCATCTAAGGACTGATGTAAGAGGAGACATGATGTAAGGAGTATTGGGTTCCTGAGCTCAACTACCTTATTGTGCTGGCTATTGAATATGTTATATGATTCAACAGTGATGTAGTTTGAGAAAGATATTATGTAACACATGCTTCATAGAATTTGTTCCTCTTTGAAAATATTGATACTGTGATACACAGAGATATGCATTTACGTATGCATTTACAGCTAGGGGCATGATTTATGATGTCATGAAGACCTTGAATAGATTTCCTTGGTGTTTAGTTTCCTACATTTCTCACCAGCGACATATAAAGACAATACAAAACAATTTCATAAATAATATTTTAATGGCAATATGGAAACAGTTAGAGCCATAAGTTTTTGGACAATTAAACTTTTTTGTGTGTGTGTGATTTTTGCCACCGCTACAGTTAATTTTAAATCACTCAGGATGTGAGTGAAGTACAGACTCTGAGCTTTAATTAAAGGGGTTTTACAAAAACATTGTGTTAACTGTTTCGGAATTACAGCCTTTTTTATACATAGTCCCTCATTTTCAGAGGTTCAAAAGTAACCGGATACATTAACTTTATTTGAAATTGAACATTTTGTTAATCCTTTGCAGTTAGAGACTGCCTGAAGTCTGCCTGCATATCCACTGTGGTCATATACAGAGGCAAAATTACAAAAAAATGTATCAGTTTAAATATACTTATGGATCTAACTGTATTCAAATTACCATTAAAATGTTATATATGGAAATGTGTATATGTTTTATGTGTCTCTACTGAGAAATACAGGAAAGTAAAAAAAGAAACTCTATTTAAGGTCTTCAGGCCATCTTAAATTTACTATAACAATAAAGAAAGCGCCCGAAACTACAACATCATGTCAGAGTCAGGAAGGGACTCTCATGCATCATTCATACCAAATGACATAATTTCTCAGACCAAATGCTTTTGTTTTTATGTGAATTACCAAAAAAAAAAAAAAAAAAAAAACCTACAACAACACAACTTCCTGGTGTGTTAAAATCCTTTAAATATACTGGTATAGTGCTGTGAAAAAAAAAATCGATCCCTTCCTCGTTTCTTTCTTTGCTTTTCTTCTCTTTTTTTCTTTTCTTTGCTTTTTTTCTGCATATTTTTTCCATGTTTTGATGCGTGCTCAATCATCCAGGTAAGAAAATCCCTCAAAAATTATTCTATTCATCTGGACATTGCGTTTTCAGTGGAAAAAACATTTTGTCGCTCATCCGAGTGACTTCTTCCGTATTTGTGGGATTTCAGTCATTATGCAAATGTACTGTTTATAAGGTTGGGTAAACCTGCAGTCACCTGAGACTGAAGAAGTCATAAAGCCAGACATTCTCCTTCAGAATTTTCTGCTAGAGAGCACAATTCATGGTTCCATCAATTACTACAAGTTGTCCAGATCCTGAAGCAGCAAAAACCTTCACACTACCACCACCACGTTTGTCTTTTGGTATGATGTTCTTTTTATGCTTTCAATCTGGTTCCCAAACATGTATAAATTGTTTTGTACCCAGTCCCAGGCTGATGATGTCAATTAAGACTTCGATTTTCATTCTTTATTTTCTTTAGATTGTGGCATGATGTGTTTTTGATATCTTTTAGCCTACTTCACTTTGTCAGGTTCACTTAAACACGTTTAGTGATTTGGCGGTAATTGGGTTAGTGAAACTGAACTCAGTGTTCCAGAGCAAATGGTTAATCACAGTTAATTCCAAAGTTAGTTTAACAAGAGGGAACTACTTTTTCACATAGAGCCATATAAGTTTAGATAGATTTTTTCCCTTAATAAATGAAATCATCATTTAAAAACTTAATTTTGTATTTACTCGGGTTATGTTTGTCTAATTTAAATTAAAAAAAACATATGTAATGATCTGAAACACATAAGTGTGGAAAATATGCAGAAATATGCAGAAAAGTAAGAATTCGGAAAGGACGCAAATACTTTTTCATAGCACTGTATGCTTGCAGTTGACATGGCTGGTGGTGACGTCAGATTCCTGACTTTCTACGTTGCCCCTCCTACCGTCAACAACTGGATTCCAGCTATGTGTATTTTCGTGAACTAGCACTGCTAACCTGCTTGTGATGATTCGCTGCCTACGTAGAAAAAACGAACTAAACCTTTATTTTTGTTCCTTTGAAAAAAAAACCCCACCCTCTCTGTCGACAGCTCGTGCCGATGTTCGGCCAATGCAAGCTAAAGGGCCGACGAGAGCGGAGACATCGACGTGCATACCGTCCTCTAGCCATCTCTGATTCCAGCTAACACAGCTACCACCTTACCGGGGGAGATAACGCTAGCTGGCTGGCTGACAGCTGGTTGGGTTAGCTGCGTGCCTTTCACTGTAGCAGAACTGAGATTTTTTTCGCAGAAACAATGACTCGTCTCTGACATTGGTGAGTATATTTGCAGACACTGCGTAGTAATATCATGTAATTGCCTTTTCGTTTGCCTCGGCGTTGCTTTGCGAGCTAGCTTGTTTGTAGCAGCAGCCGCTGCACAGAGCCACGCCTGGGCAATTTAAGTTGATACCTGCGGCTGGTGACATTACATATTATTTTTGTAGTATGAGTCAGATGTCTTAAAGTGTTTGGCTTTGTAGTACTTCAAGTAATTAGCTGTTTTTGGTCTACAGTGAGGACTGAGGCCCATTTGGTTGTAACATTGGAGTTAATCGGAGCCCATAACTAGCAAGGTGGATCTTTGCTGACTCTCCGTTGGTGCCATAGAAGATAAGCGAGGAAGTCAAAAGTCAGCTTGCCGATGCCCGCTGATTGTGATCCCGCAGAGTTGCCAATATGATGCCGGTAAGTGCACATGTAGCGTAACATTTAGCATTTAGGGGACTTCATGAACATGTAAGAGTGGGTCTTTTCCTAAATATGTTATTATAAAAACAGAAATATGGTTCACTAACCGTCCATACACACACGTTTCAAGTTCTAACCGACTGATATGAGTTTGTTTGCTTTTCCCACTGCTGCTTAGATAATCTCAAGGCAGATCAGCTCCTAGTCATAAAAGTCTTTTCTTTTTTTAAATGATCTACTATGGCTTTTATGATTTCACAGCAGTTTTTTCGTGAGAATAAAAGAGTGACGCAAACCTTATAAAGGATCCTAAATTATAAACACAATGTGATCAGTTTTTGAATTCTATCAGAATGTGACACATCTTATCAAGTGTTAGCAGGTAGATTTATAACGCTGTGTGTCTCAATAGGGCAGGTCAGATTAGTATGATTGACTATCTCTGTGATAATCGTACTGTAATTCATTCGTGTTACAAAAAATGCTCTTACACAATGGATGATGTATTTAAAGCTGTGGGTATAGTAGGTGTGCTAAGCCAACAAATATTTTCATTCTATTGTTTTTTTTTTTTGTGTGTGTGTGTTTGTTTGTTTTTTACCTTGGTGTTATTGTTCAAGAAGCTCTGTGTTGCAAGGAAAAGAATACCTGACTGGCAACCCTATTGGAGTAGCGCATTGTTGGGACCTCTTTTGTTGTCTTTAGTGCTGAGAAGGCAGCGACTGTGGGAATCGAGAGCGGAACATGAACTCGTGCAAGGGATAAATTTACAGTCAGTTCAGTGAGATCTTGTCATTTAAAAAAAAAAAGGGGGGGGGGGGGGTGATTCACTCTTGGTATTATGTCTTTCCAAACGACTATTGGTTTGAAGTTGGCTGTAAATTTGTATAGTTCTTGATCACCATTCCAGAGACGCTTGTACATTTCCAGAAGTACCAAGTATAACAGAAGCAAGTCCATATTTGCGGCAGTTCTCAGGTTCAGTTACTACCATTGCCTCGGTGGACAGCTGTACCCTGTGGCACCAACAGGCTATCAGAGTCAGAGAGCCAGTCGAGCAGAGAGGCAGCGAGCCGCTTGGTTCTCGCGTGAATCCAGCAGCCAATGAGACGTTGGCAGATCTAGGTCTGTGTGGCTGCGTCGACTAATGCTCTGTTGTTAAGGGGAACTTTTGAGCCGAGTAGATTGTCAAGTGGCATTAATCTCAGGCGGTGGAACCAGGCAGAGCCTGACTTACAGGAAAAAGTAAACAATGCATATTATTGCTGCATTCACATATTTGTAGATATACTTGTTTGAAATAATAAAACAATTATCATTAAAAAGTAAAAATATCAAGTTTAATTGGGTATGACTATATCAAAATTGATTTATTTAACAAGTTCCCTCCGTTTGGGACTGATAGATCTATTTTATTCATTTAAAAAAATACACTTTAAAAACGACTCTAAGTAAAAGGAAAATAATAATAATATTAGTGTGCATTATCACAGTTTCAAATAAAATTTAACAGTGAAGGCTTTTGCACTTCGTAAGTATTAGACATGTAAGAGCCATCTACATAAGTCTGTAAAAGCAAAGCCAGATAAAATTTGTTAAACCAACATGAAACACTGGGTGAGTGCTGAAGTCCGACTAAAGGAACGTTTAAAAAAAAAAAAAAAAAAATCTTGATAATTTTGTAGTTTGCAGGAATCACGGTTACTCAGATGTTTCAGTTTGTTTCACATCATTTGTCTCGTCTTTCCTCCGCACGGTTGACGAGTGGTTTTTGGCAAGTTTGGGCAGCATGAGATGGACTATTAGTCCAGAATGTCAGAGACAACTTTGACAGCCTCCTTGGGTTTAGCTGTGATTAAGCTGTGTGTTTGTGTCTGACCAGATTACCATACAGACTCATGACCAATACTTATCATAGTGTGTTGTTTACCACACATTTGGGCTTCTGCTGGGTTACAGTTACTTGTGTTTTTGGTTACAGCTGGAGTATGTAAGTAGTATTGTATTCCAGTGTCTTACATTTATGACATTTAAGGATTGTTTGAATGGTTCAAGTTTATAGACAAAAAACAGTAATGTGCTTAAACTTTTTTCCCTCCACTCAGGGCCCATCTTTAAGAATAAGTAAGTAACTGGATTTATGTGAGGAAATGTTTGATGTGTGCTGGAGATCAGGGCACTAAATGATGCCTTTTCCCTCTCAGAAGTTAAATGATCTCCAGATGGTGCCCACTGTAGCATAATGCATTGACTCCTTTGAGTCATGCACAGCCCAGTATAAGCATAATCTCTTTCTTGGCTCTGCATGATGGTGTTGACCTGCCTGCCAGTCACAGCTGTGGCCAAACTATTCTCATTAGCAGGGAGTTGTTGGTGCTGCAGCCACAGGCACATCCCAGGGACACTTTTCCAGTAAAATTACTACCCATCACTTTCCTCCATCCATACCCACCACCCTGTGACACTCTCTTGTTCCCTTGCTCTCTCCTTCTTTCGCTGGCTGTTTGTTTCACACAAGCTCTCTCTCTCTTCCCCCCTCCCTGCTCGAACTGCACATGCAGCTTGTGTTTTTTTCCTCTCAAGTCTCCTCTGCAGCACTTTTCTAATGCACGCGTCACTGTCGGGTTTAGAGGTCTGCTCGGGATGGCATAACATCTAAGTCTCGTGCCCGCAAAAGCGGCAGTGCCACAATGAAGAGATTTGTGACTATAGTGTTACGTGGCCTCGTTAGCCTTTCCAAGGAGAACCCCATCTGGGCAAAGGAACATCACCGGCCACCAAAGAGGGAGATCAAGAGGAAACGGAGGGCGGCCAAGAGAGCCAAGAGTATGGGCAGACGCAACTTAGTGAGGGTGGTTCGTATCCCCAGTGATCACTCAGCTGGATCAGAGTTTCTGTTTTGTTTTGGATATATCTAGTAGTTTCTAGATTTCTGTGTAGTTTAGTCTGCAGGTGCTGTGATTAGTTTAAATTTTCACCTCATATTGTCTGATTGATTAATTATGTGTTTTTAATCTTTAAAGGCTTGTTTTGGTATGCTGCCAAGGATATTCAGAATGCAGGCTTGTGGTGTTGTCATTTTAAAAAAAAGAACTGCAGATTTTGATGGATCTTATAGTATTTTTCTCCTTTTAGTTTAATCTATAAGGGATATTAGAAGCTGTTGTATAACAAATACAAATAAGAATGCCTTAGTCTTCTTTATATTCAAGCTGTTGTTCTTTCTAGCAGCCTAGTAGCCTCAATATTTTTTTTTTTTTTTTTACTGTATTGTGTTGTATGTCATTATGCAGCTTGTAGCACCCCCTGCCACACTTTTAGAAAAGATTTTCTTTCTTTCTGCCATCCATCCATCTTAACCACTTACCCATTGGAGGTTTCATTCAGATCATTCAGATTTAATTTCTTTCCCCCAGTAACGTTGTTGCATATGCAGTCCCAAAAAGGTCATCCATTAGCTCATATTAACACTGTAAGAAACAGCGCAGAGCCACAAAGGGATTTCCTGGTGTCTCGGCATTAGTTCTATGTTTTTACCATCCTTGTCTGAAAATGCAGGTTGTTGATTCTCATAGTCACTGAGTGGATCTCTAGGACAAGAGATCATATCGTTTAATTTTGGCTGCTGCAGAAAATGTCAGTGAATCATGCAGTTGCATCATTACAAAGGATGAGTCACTTTGTCTTGGAGAAACTCCTGGAGTAATTATCTGTAGGTAGGTTCAGTGACTAAAGCTAGATTATATATGACAATAGTGCTTGCTGGCAATTATTGTGAAATTGAAAATGCACCATGAAGCCATGTGTACACAAAGTATGTACACGGAACATTTCATCTTATACTTATTTGTAATTCAGCAAAGTCAAAGCCAGTCAGCAAAATCAGTGTTGAAAAATTTGTGATCTCTTCACTTTTCCAGTGATGTATTAGTTGTTTCACTTTAGAGGTTTTTTTTTTTTTTCTTTTTCTACCTCTTTTTGACACTGAGGGCTTTAAATTGGCATTTTGAACCTTATTGCATGTAAATAAAAAGCCTTTTTGTCTAGAAGTCAGTCATAGCATAAACACTGAGCATGTTAGATGGCCCCATAACTGACAAGAAGAGATGGCTGCAGAATAAGGATGGAAATGTAAAAGCTTAACTTGCAGGGGCGAAATAAAAGACAGAGCGAGTGTCAAAAAATGTGTCGGAAATGAAAGAGAGGCGAATAGAGGTCCTCAGTGCATTATGGGAGGTCCCCTGTCAGCCTAGACCTCTAGCAATATAATTAAAATGTGGTTTAGTGCAACCTGAGCCAACCCCAGCCGTAATCATTTTAGTTTGTTTTTTTTTTTAAATCAAGAATGAAAGATTAAAAAGGGCTGTTAAAAAAAGAAATAAAGTGGGAGGTGGAATGTGATAACTGAAGACTCTGCCTCCCATTGTACTCTTGGAAACTCTAGGAGTTACAACTAAGCCATAGTGTAGGTTTTTCCTTTTTTTTTTTTTTTTTTTCTTTATCACACTTCAAAAGTTTCTAGGCATAGGCTGTCCCTGTTTTGGTGTTTTTTAAAGCAGTGAAACATGTATAAAAATTGCCGAAGTGGGACGGCTTGGAAGCAAATACTTTTCTTCTTTGTTTACTGAGAAAGAGTTGAAATTGAGTCTAGCATGCACCAAGCAATCCTTTCAAACACGTTTACGTCATTTTGAGCATCCCTGCAAAACATTCTTTGTTACAGAAGTTTTTCTTTGGGTTGTTTTTGTTCGCTAAACTCCTCTCAGTGTCGCTTTTCTGTTACATGCCACAGAAGGCGAGGGGCGAGTGAGGCCTGTCACATGAAACAGGAAGGCACTCCTCAACACTCGAGAGTGCTTTGTCCCACAGGAAACAGTGGAAATCTGCCTGACGCTTCAGGAGGGGGGAAAAAAACCCATATTGTGGTGATGTGCAGTAGCGATGAATATAGAGGAGATTGCCATAATCAGTGCAGACATGTGTCACCTCCCGCAGGGCAAAAAAAGTCTTTTGGTTTAAACAAGGTATATAAATGTTTTTGTCAAGTAAAATATTCAAACCTATTGCGCCTCTTATCCTGCTGTTAGTTTTATTCTACATAGATATTGAATAATCTGATTATAGGATCCAAAACCTGCTTGCCTAGAAACATTTTGTCAATTTATGGAAGAAAAAAATGTTGCCCATAGTTAGCAACCTAAATTCATAGATTAACGTGCCCTACAAATGTATTTAACCCGGTGATTCAGTACTTTGCAGTGACCGAATCGTCTTAGAAATGATTTAACATCTTAGACGATCTGGATTTTGGGATTTATTTATTTATGCATTGGCTGCTTTCCATGCCCTTATCCTTGAGGGGTAGCACTGAGTGTTTGTGTGACTGTGACCATGGCTTTTTTTTTTCTGAATAAATGGATTGTCTGTTGATTTGCATGAAGGGAAAATAACTAAATCTTAACTACAAGAAAGTCCAAAGGGGGTGATCGTATACCTGTGAATGGGTTATGATTTAGGTAGACTGTGTGAAGCCAGATCAGATAAAAAAAAAAAAAAAAAAAAATCACTGCCCAAGATATATTTTCTTATTATTTTCATGCTTTCGTGTAGTAATAAAACGAAAAGTAATATGACATGTCTTTTTTTTTAAACAAGCAACAACAACATATTAAGTTTACTGTGTAAATGTGAAACTTAAATGACTAGTTGAATACTCAACTGCTGAGCTGCTCAGTTTCATTCTTAATAGCTTAGTCAAAAGGTGACATGCACATTGCAGACATTGTGATGTCTGATTAATGCAGGAGAACTTGAAGCAGCTTGAAGTTTACTCATAGCTCATTATAAAGCGTAAAGATGATAAATCGGCTATGTTTTGTTTCTCATTCAGTCTTTTCAGATTTAGAGTTTTTTAACCAGTCCTTTAGAGTTAAGAGTTTGGGCTATCATTTAGATCATACACCCATCAAGTCGATATGATTTAACTGCTGGTTGTTCAAAAACTGGTGGAAGCTGAGAGCCGACACAGACATGTGAAGGCATGTATTGATATGTTTTACCTTTCAGCTCATACTTTATGTGTTCAGTGCTATGTCAGACACTAATCATAGTAAACAGAAATTTGGCAGGCACAGACACGAGTCCAATGCTAGCTCCAACTCACAGTCTGGGCTGGTCAACAAGGAAATGTAGTGTCAGCAGAGCAGGCTTTGTAGCAATAGAGAGGGTAAAGATTCATCCATAAACACTCCATTGTTTTTATTGTAATCTGTGTCATTCATATTTCACTGTTGAGCACTTGTATTCAGTTTTCCCCTCACTGCCTTCCTTCTCCTTTCAGATGATATTGACGGTGTACCTCAGCGACGGGGAGCAGGCCGTGACTGAGGTGCCCATCACCCCTGAAACAACGTGCCGCGATGTCGTCGAGTTCTGTAAAGAGCCCGGCGAGAGCGGCTGCCATCTGGCCGAGGTGTGGAGAGGCAACGGTAAGACCCATTTGAAGCTTTCTCACGGACCTGCTGAAGTGCTTAATATTCAGAACAGGGAGCTCTGCCTTTCTTATAGGAAGCAGCATCCAGTTGGCTGCCACGTTAAAGAGAAAGAACAGCGGTTGTCTCTTGTAAATGCCTGAAGGTGAAGTAATCTGAAACCCCATTATTGCTGAGCCAGACACTTCATTTGCATGCACAAGAATTTCATTTTCTCAAACAGTAGCCTTTAGCTTTCTTTATTAATGTAAAAACAAGCACTTTAAAAAAAAACGAGTTGAGGGGCTGAATGAGGCCGTGCATGCTTACCTGAATGGAATAAAATAATTCACATAGCAAATTTTAATATGAGAAAAAGGGTTATGTGCCAGTGTACTTCACGCCCCTGTCACAACAGATTCCACTCGGTCCCATCACCATCGCTGTGCTGACACACCCTTTGTTATCAGCGGTTTTTAAAGGCCTACTGCTCAGTTGAAAACAGCATTCCAGTAAAACGCTTTATTGACCTCACGTTATGCAGTCATGTGAGGCCTGACAATGCAACTGGCTGCCCCAAAACCCTCCTAAAACCTCTCTACCTACTGTCTCGGTCTCAATCTTTTTCAGTTCTGCATACACATTATGCTGTAAATATTCATCTCTATCAGTGGACTCTTCCTCGGAGTATCATCATTTTAATTCTGAGATTGTCTGTATGGCTACGATGTAAACAGAAATAGCATAAAGTGAATTATTCACACACATAATCCCTGCAAATGTATGGAAGGTGGCATCACACTCAGAGACAAGCAGTTTGATGCCCTGCGTGATTAAGAAGCCCAACTAAAAATGAGGAGTCTGGGAGAAAGAAAATCTTTGAAGTAGGAGAGACTAGAAAGGTTTTTTGTTTTTTTTTTCAATTGCTGTGGTGATTTTTTTTTTTTTTTTTTTTTTAATTTGTGCTTCAAGAAATAATTTCACAACTTGGAAAAAATGCTTTTTTTCCCTGAATTTAAAAGTGTGTTAATGTGTAAAGTAATACTTAGTTTGGGAAAGTGGGAAACAGCATACATATCCAAGAAATTATTTACCACATACCCTGCAAGTAAAATATCCAGTGAGCAGCAGTTGTCTGGATGAAAGTGCCTCGTTGATGCCACAGGTCAAAGCAGAATGGCCAGACTGCTTTGAGCTGATAGGAAGGCATATCGATATGGAGCAAAAACTGTGAGGCATGTTTCCCGCACCTTGTTGAATCTGAGCCTTGAACATTTAAGGCAGCTCTGAAGACAAAAGAGGGTCCAACCCAGTACTAGCAGAGTGTAACTAATGATGTGCTGACTGACTGTATAACAAGTTAATCACTGAGCTTTAGAGTTAAGTGTTTTTTGTTCATTTAAGTACCAGGCTAGCTGAAAATCAGTGTACCTATTGTAAATGACTGAACCTGGTCGACCTTTCCTTAACTTTTCAGAGCGAGCAATCCCCTTTGAGCACATGATGTATGAACACATGCAGAAATGGGGACCTCGGAAGCAAGAAGTCAAATTCTTCCTCCGGCACGAAGATTCACCAACTGAGAGCAGCGATCAAGGTGTGTGCTGTCTGCTGCTTTCTCTGCTCTGTGTGCTTGTTTTTTCACACAGAAGGCTGAACAGTAGAGGGTGGAGTCGATAGCTGTCGGGAAATTCTTGGCATCTGTTCTGCCTTCCTTGTAATGAAGACTGGTGTCACTTGGTGTTTTTTCTTTCTGTTTTCTTCTGCCACGTCTAGTCTAGCCAAGCCGTTTGCAGACTTTACACATCAAAAAAGCCCAGATTTCTCTCTGTTTTTGTTTTCTCCTTTTTTGGAGCTTTGTAAATATTAGTTTAGCCTTTCTTAAAATAGGTGAAGTGTCGTTATGTTCTTAAAAGCTTTGTAGAATTAAAAAAGCAAAGGTTGTTCAGAGGGGAATATCAATGGAATAACTGGTTTGCCAGCTATCCCACGCACATTAATTACATTGTCTTTCTGTCTGGATAGAGCAGAGCCACATAAACAGCTATGTGTAACATCCACTCTTAAGTATTATCAGCCTGAGTCTGTAATGTTTTAACTACAAGTTACCTGGTGGTCTTCCCGATCATGTTTACATTGGTTATAAACTACCAAATAAAAGCTGAGGTCATTCTTTCCTGTTTTGTTTTTTTTGTTTTGTTTTTTTTTAAATTACAGAAAAGAGGGCAGTTTTCTGTCCTCTGCTGTGAATTTTTATACATTTATTAAAAGTATGAGGTAGGTGGCTTTAGTTAGCAGTGCTTGTCCCAGTTCTTAAAGCCCCCTGTCATGTGCAATCATACCAGTGAACTTTAAGACGATTTCAGACAATGGTGGTTGTCTCTGAATCTTCACTTGCGTGCGGTACCTTCGTCTTTGCACTCCTGCACTCTTGAGTGTCGCACTAGTACACTGCATGTCTGTATTGGGTTTTTCGGATTTTATTTATTTATGGTGACTGCTTCTTCCCCCCCCCCCCCCCCCCCCCTTTTTTATTTCAGGGAGTCAGCAGTCTCAGGAGCAAATGAGTCGCAGAAGTGGAAATACTGGAGACAAGCACAATGAGAATGGGGTGAGAATTAATGTTGAAATATCTGTCTCTGTGTAGTGTTCTTTAACATTTTCCCTATAGTTCACAGTACAAGATAGAAGTATAAAACACACTAGAAATGAAACGGGAGTACATGTGTCTTTGTTTTGGGGGTTTTGGTCATGCTTCACCGTAATAATATGATTTTTAACTCCAAACTCAGAGGATCATCTCTGCTCTGGTGTGGCAGGGCTGTTCCTTTTCCACACACTGTTGGCGTTTTCCTGTCAGGTGTACCCATTGATGTACTCTTTGGCTTAAGGATGTGTGTACTAAGAGATGTGAATGACTTCGATAAGAGCAGCCTCTGGGAACAGCTTTCTCTCTCTGACCATCTGTCCCAGATTTCTCAATAAGAAAGTGTTGCGGTCAAGAAATTGTAACTAATTCAACCTTCAGGGTTGAAAGAAGGCTTTGTTTATTTTGTTTTCAAGAGCATAAAAGCACCCAGAAGCTATCCTCTGTATATTCTCCTAGAAAATGTGCAATTTTTAACTTTGTTTTTGTTGAGAAGATCTGTTTTGTCATCCATAGACTACATGTACATAGCCCATTGTACTTAAAAATAAATTCTACAGTGAAATATCATTTCTCAGATTTAATTTGAGGTTTTTTGTCAGTATTAAAAGAACCGTGTGAGGTATAGTCCTTTTTACAGAACCAGTATTCAAGTATTTAAAAGTAACTGGACACTGGGTGACTAAATGTTTCCTGCATGTTGTTTTATGCACAAAAGGCCGGCTTTTTTTTTCTTAGATGTGTTTCCAGTTAGACCTAGATGGGTTTGAATGGATGTCAGTATGTGTAAAGAAGCAGATAAATCAAAGTGATTTGATTAGCCAGAATTAATGGTGAATTAATTACAGTCAAGAATGCACCAAGATGGAGTAATATCATGACAGAAGCTGAGAGGATTCGTCTTAAGATAGAAACCCTGGGTGAGCCTTAAATAATAGTAAGGCGGGTACAGTTTTCAAAAAAGCATTAAAAAAAAAGCTTCTTTGAAAATGATGGATAGAAGAAAGGAACAACTCGAGCTCTGAAGCATCACCTCATCTGTCAAACATGGCGGTTTTGCTTCTGTTGTGATGAGGCTGCTAATGAAAGTGGCATGGTGGCGTTTATTGATAGTTTCCCTGCTGATAGAGGGAACAGGGCGAACGCAGATGTGTACCGAAGCTTTCAGATTATCTCTTTGGACAAAATGTAAACATTCAGCAGGTAAATTAAAATCTTCAAACAGCCCAAACATCTGAGTAATGAAGGACCTTTCATGGTCACGAGGTGAAGGGGGTGTTTGTGGATGGTTGCAGATATTATTTTTAAAACTTTGAGCACTCTGTGTTTAAAAGGCGTGTATTTCCTCCACAGCTCTTTGTATAATAAATAAACCTAAACTTGGCGCTTTAATCTACTGTGCTTTATTTTATTTCACGAGTAATGTGCTTAAGGAGAGAGCCTCAGAAATAAACAGTGTAATGCTTTAGAGTGTAGATATAGAAATTGACTATTGATCGGCACCAAATGACACACTCTGTATCATTAGTGTCACTACTGACCGAAAGAGACACTGAATGGCTCCTCCCATTCAAAGTACTGAGACTAACTTGTGTCCAAGTTTCTTCTTAATATCTGATTTAGAGGATTATATTAGTCGGCCCTCTGGATGATATAATGGTTGTTAAGAGGATCAGTGCTTTAGCTTTTCCACTTGCTGCTGCCCAAACCCCAGAGGCTTTAAGTCAGCCCAGCAGAGCTGATCATCATCATCATCTTAAAGAACAGCGATCCCTGTAGGGAATACTACGATTACAATTCATTTTTTTTATATCACCATTTTAGCTGCCATAAATGATAATTACAGCTCATTGGCACTACCCAGAAATGTAATTGAATTAGTCAAGACTAGTAAAATTACTAATAATTTCAGTGATTTTATTTTTTTCTCCCAGGCAACAATATCAAACTGCCTGTGACGCCAGTTTCTCGGTTGCTGTTTTTCCTTTGAAATCTCTTATAATTAATAGCTTAGGATTTGTAGGTTGTAGCTCAGGAGGCAGAGTGGGTCTAAGAGAGAGAGCCTTATCCCCGGGTGGTGTCCCGTTGCTGTTGGCTGTTAAACATATTGTTCTTATTTTATTAACAGACTAGTATTTCTGGGATCGACTAGCAAGGACAGCAATGTTTAAACGTCCAGACAACTAGTCGCACACATCCCCAGGAATTACTCCAGTGTTACCCTGATAAGACTTTACATTTGCAAGCAATTACAGTCGTTGTGGGCAAATGTATACAATTTGCAGATGGGTTTATGAAATCCTGCAGAACGGCATCCCTCATCAGCGTGCACTTGGCTGCTTTCGTCCCCTCTTCCTGCCGTCTGCTCAGTTGGGCGTTTCTCTCTCTTCGCCACACGAGAGAGTCGATTTCTCCCTCAGAGGAACTGTCACTGATGCAGTGTTGCTTGAGTGCATTTGAGCATGGCCGTGTTCATGTGCCAGTGGCTTCCCCCACTCTGCCCATCTCTATCTCGATTGAGTCATCATGCTGCCCTTCCAGCCTTTATGAGGCTTTCTAGACATCCTTATAACTAAAAGTCTTAACAAATGCCAAGGAGTAAAAGATTGTCTATGTGGGTGCACTACTGTTGCATTCTTTGAGTAAAGTAAAAGTTTAATTTACTCCCAGCAAGACGCATGTTTTTTCACGTCTCCTCTAACCAAACAGAGCAGTAGTTACAGGTATTGTTGTTGGTATTATTGTCCTCCCCACTACTTTAAATATGTGTTGGATCCAGCATCCATGCACTTGACACACGATATGCCTCTTACTAAGCTCTACTCGAGCCAGGATTCTACATTTTTCAGTCTGTTGTTGAAGGAAAAAAGGCACCATGACATTTCCTGCATCGTCTCCTCCCTCTCAGTGCTCTTTCCAAAGGCAAAGGCTGGGAGCATTTCAATATCGCTTGTAGTTTGGTGGAGCGTGTTCGCTCAGTATTCTGTTTAAAGGTAGTCGTCAGTGTTTTGAATCTAGAAATCCAAAACTCTGTAGGGAAAAGCCAGCCTGCCTTTATTCTGTGAGCTCTTGAAGAACACATGGGTGCCGAAATTTCAACTTCATGAAAACTCTTCTTGGAGGTGAAACCTTTTTTCTTTTCTTTTTTTTTTTACCTCTCATTTAAATTTCTGTTCAGGCTCTCCGTCAGTAGTCGACAGTTTGCTGCATGGATCTGTGTCTCGGGTTTGGCTGCAGTAGCGTTTGGTTGTGCAGGGCTCTCTTCCACTTATCTTTTACAGCTGTAACACTTGGTTGAATAGCGAGCTATGATTTGTTACTTTTATATTTAAAAAAAAAAAAAAACTTAACACACCACATTGCTCTTTTGCATCTTATGTGACGGCGATTGTTTGAGAGTGACAAACACTGACAACAAACATGAGCAATAAGAAAACAACACAAACACACAAGTGAATTGCAGACTTCAGCTCATTCGATTGTGCTATGCATGTAAAATGTAATGGAAAGACACAGGCTGATCAGTCATTAAAAATGATCAATAGTACCGGCTTGTGTCGCCGCTCATTACAAAGCTTTGGGCTGACAGCTGACTCGAAGTTTCAAGAAGGTTTTCAGCTCTGAGCTTACAGACTTGTGGTGGTAGTAAACAGAAGTCTGAGTTACTAAACAGAGGGCAAAGTTGTATTTATTTATTTATTTGTTAAGGAATTTGATTATTAACTATTGGACACTAAGTTAGAGCAGTTTCAAATTTATAAACATACACATCTAAAGGAAAGTAAACGACTGAGATCTACAATTTTGCCTCCGGCTGAAAAGAGTAGGGCAAACACAGTTAATTGATGTTCTTCATTCATATTCATCTTAAATATAAATTTAACATTTCCAAATTTGCCACTGCTAAACTGAACTTGTGCTTTGTGGGAATTAAAATGATAAAAATGATTTTTAAAAAAAAGATGGGTAAACATATTGGGGGATGCGAGGGGTACGTGAGGCATTGTGGTCTCTAATCTTTTCGTTTTTTTTGGCGCATTGTAAGGATCTGCAATGACGCTGATTGGATTTCACCTTTTCCCCTTAGAGCTTCAGTTTCGTACACTTCATTTTCTTTTAAACTTTGTAATGCAATGAAGTAGCAAAGAATGAAGTTGTTTGTTTGTCTGCCAAACAATTCATTGTGCAGTGATGCCACAGTGACGTCAGTTACCGAGCTCTGTTTAACGATGAACATGATCAGTGTATTAATATAACAGCAAAATAAGAGCTTGTGCACATTTACAGTCCACCTAGTCATCAAAGAGTAAAGCTCTCCAGTGTTACTGGCCATCAACAACAGGTTATTTTATGTATGGAAACACAGCTTCCTCTAGCTAAACCTCTGGAACTCTTTGTTCTGGACAACCAGAGCTAAATGTAATAAACTGATTCATGTTTTTGTTTTGCTGTAACAAAACCGACTTCTGGTAATTTTGTGTGCTTGAGTAACGTGGCAGCCTCGTGTCTGGTCACAGCTCCACTCTTTTACTCCAGTAATGCCTTCATACGATACGAAGCTTATGCTGTGTGTATAAACACCAAATGACATGTTGCCCCTCAGAGGCTCGGGCCTACTGCCCACTAACTGATTCTCCATCATAATTAAGGTCCCATAATGATGCTGTTTTGGAGAAAGAGTCCCCAGCTCTCAGTACTGTGCAGTCTACTGCAGTTTTACCCTCTGGCTACTGAATCCAGACATCTTTTAAAATCATTTCTGCAAATGGCTTTTTTTTCTCTCTTTCTCTTCGTAACCTATTTCTCTGTGCTTAGTTTTTCAGCTTCTTTTTCTTATATAATATTTTTGGCTTATGTAATGTTGCAGGCCCGTATTATTCTGCATTTATTGACTTGAACTTTGTGTTATCATAGCAGAGTGCTATCAAACATTTACCTGAATATTGGTGTAAAAAAGCACAAAGGTATTTCTTAGAGATGTTGAACAACTCTGCTGTTAAATGTTAATGTTTTGGCTGAGAGTCGAGAATAATGTAATGTAATTTTGAGTCTGAATCAGTCACCTTTTAGTACAGGAATTATAAGTCATATTTTTCTTGTCAAATTAGCCTTTTTTCCTGATTTAAAATATTGTCATATGTGAGTTTTTATAAGGGAAAACCTTCATTAAACTCATTATTAATCATCAGTCTCAGTGGTTCAACATCAAGAGTAGTTGGGAAGATTTCAGTGTATTGACCAGTTCCTGTGTTGGTGTGTAGGTGGGCAGCCAGCGTGTGGAGCTCACGCTGTCGGAGCTGCAGGAGATGGCCACACGGCAGCAGCAGCAAATCGAGGCTCAGCAGCAGATGCTCGTTGCAAAGGTATCAGCAGCTTCATTCTCTTACCACGAATCCTTCCTCCAAATACAGTCATGGTCTTTTATGCAAAGTTTGTTTTATGCTAACAAAATGTGTTAATTGGAAGCACAAGTGAGTCCATGTTTCTCGTCTTTTTGCAGTTCATATTATGTTTGTGTTTCGGTAAAGTCGGTAAATGTTCTTATGCTGGGATGTGTTACTGAAAAATTGTTGCAGTAACTTAACTGAGTAACATAGCAGACCTGACAAATCATAGCCTTGGCCAGGGTTTGGCCTGATGGTGTGTCATTTAGTCCGATGCCACAGACGCAGCCTGGGCATTAGTTCAATCAAGTTCAGGACACAAAGCAGCCTTGGACCGCTCTGTCGGAGAGAAAGTGGAATGTTGTTGCACTCGTCTCATCCAAAGAGTCTGTCGTGACCTGAAATGGGGGCAAACCATTATGTAACGAATGAGATTGGATGCAGTGTGAGTCACGGTGCCAGGATTGTCCAGTCGGTCAGAAATGATACTCAAGTCTTTGCAGGAATTAGCGCTATTCACTAACCAGCTGCAGCTCCACATCATCAGGATTTTATCTGGAGTTGTGAAAAGCATCCTTGTGAATAATTATCAATAAAGACCTGCTTGACTTTCAGACAAGCAGGTCAAGTGCTTAGCTGAAAGTCCGTAGGGTGGAGTCAAGTTATTAGCTAATGCAAGAAAGCTTGGATAGTAAGCTGTAACCATACATTATATGGGTGCATCACACAGAGGCAGCTAGCTAGGCCTGTAATTAACCACAATGCGAGCCATATAATGTTGTGACATTGTCATTAAAAAGATACCAGTATAACAAACACAAGTTAAGAGGCCCATGTCAGTACCCGTTTGTGAGGTGTTGGTAATTTGGCATTTATTTTATAGTCCAGCTATTTGACAAATTACAGTACTGTGCAAGTCTCAAGTTGCCCATTATTTCTTAATATTTATAATTAGAAAGTGGTCTTGCACATTAGTGTTCTAGGCTTTCTGAAGGGCTTTCAATGTTTTGTCCATTCCTGTACCTGACCATTTTCACAATGTTTGTTTTGTTTGAACCACTTAACACCAACTTGTGAATCATTTAAACATAAAAAGCCACCTACAGTGGGGCAAAAAAGTATTTAGTCAGCCACCGATTGTGCAAGTTCCCCCACTTAAAATGATGACAGAGGTCAGTAATTTGCACCAGAGGTACACTTCAACTGTGAGAGACAGAATGTGAAAAAAAAATCCATGAATTCACATGGTAGGATTTGTAAAGAATTTATTTGTAAATCAGGGTGGAATATAAGTATTTGGTCACCTCAAACAAGGAAAATCTCTGGCTCTCACAGACCTGTAACGTCTTCTGTAAGAAGCTTTTCTGTCCCCCACTCGTTACCTGTATGAATGGCACCTGTTTGAACTCATCATCTGTATAAAAGACACCTGTCCACAGCCTCAAACAGTCAGACTCCAAACTCCGCCATGGCCAAGACCAAAGAGCTTTCGAAGGACACCAGGAAAAGTATTGTAGACCTGCACCAGACTGGGAAGAGTGAATCTACAATAGGCAAGCAGCTTGGTGTGAAAAAATCAACTGTGGGAGCAATCATCAGAAAATGGAAGACATACAAGACCACTGATAATCTCCCTCGATCTGGGGCTCTCGATCTCATCCCGTGGGGTCAAAATGATCATGAGAACGGTGAGCAAAGATCCCAGAACCACACGGGGGGACCTGGTGAATGACCTGCAGAGAGCTGGGACCAAAGTAACAAAGGTCACCATCAGTAACACACTACAACGGCAGGGAATCAAATCCCGCAGTGCCAGACGTGTTCCGCTGCTGAAGCCAGTGCATGTCCAGGCCCGTCTGAAGTTTGCCAGAGAGCACATGGATGATACAGCAGAGGATTGGGAGAATGTCATGTGGTCAGATGAAACCAAAGTAGTTTATAAGATGGCGCCGGTGAGGTCGGCTGCCGTCACGACTGCTCCGACCACTTTTTCTTTGTCTTTGTTTTTTAAGTTAGTTTTCAGCGTTTCTAAATCGGCAAAATCATCACCATTGGGTACATTAGGTATGACAGTGACACTCTTGTTTCTATTGGTATACAATGTACTCACAATTCGAAGTTTTTAACTCCGGATCCGAGCTGGCCGAGTGAGATCTCGAGGGAGAACAAAGGGAAGCGGCGGCGGCCTAGAGGGAAGCGAGCCGGCGTCAGGAACAGGCTGAGAGCTCGTGCACACCGCACACCTCTGCCTAGCATCCTGCTCGCCAACGTCCAGTCACTGGAGAACAAGCTTGACGACCTCAGGGCCAGGATAAAGTTCCAGAGAGACATTCGGGACTGCAATCTCCTCTGCTTCACCGAGACATGGCTGAACCCAGCGGTGCCGGACCACGCCATCCAGCCGGCCGAGTTCTTCTCGGTTCACCGCATGGACGGGACTCGGGGAAGTCAAGGGGAGGCGGCGTGTGTTTAATGGTGAACAACAACTGGTGCAACAGTGCGAACGTTGTTCCTCTCACACGCTCCTGCACACCAAATCTGGAACTACTGTCCATCATGTGTCGTCCTTTTTATCTACCTCGGGAATTTACATTGGTCATTGTAAGTGCCGTTTATATTCCACCACAAGCGGACACGGTCACCGCCTTATGCAAGCTGCATGAGGCACTCACACAGCACCAGACACAACACCGGGACGCTGCGCTTATTGTGACGGGGGACTTTAATAGCGCCAACCTCAAACGCGCAGCGCCGAACTTTTATCAACACATCACCTGCCCCACCAGGGGTGAAAGGACACTGGACCACTGCTACACTACGGTCAAGGACGGCTACAAGGCACAATCCCGCCCCCCGTTTGGCAAATCTGATCACGCCGCCATCTTCCTCATGCCAAAATACAAACAAAGGCTGAAACAGGAAGTTCCGGTTCAGAGGAAGGTCGCGCGCTGGACGGATCAATCGGTGGCCGCGTTACAGGACGCACTCGATGACGCAGACTGGGGCATGTTCAGAAACAGCTCCGACGATGACGTCAACGTGTTTACGGAAGCGGTTGTGGGATTCATCGGGAAACTAGCGGATGATACCGTGGAGACAAAGACTATCACAACGTTTCCCAACCAGAAGCCGTGGGTGGATAAAACCATCCGCGACGCTCTGAGATCCCGCACCGCTGCCTACAACACGGGACTCATGACGGGGGACATGGACCCGTACAAAGCCGCGTCATATAACGTGCGGAGGGCGGTGAAAGAGGCGAAGCAGCGCTACGGGAGGAAACTAGAGTCACAACTCCAACAGAGTGACTCTAGGAGCCTGTGGCGGGGACTAAGGACAATAACGGACTATAAAGCACCAACAACCGGTATGACGAACGCGGCCGTGACTCTGGCAGACGAGCTGAACACTTTCTATGCTCGCTTCGAGGCTGCAGCTAAGGTCTCCAACAATGCTAGTGTTAGCGGCGCTAACGGCTGCAGACAGGAAGATACTGCCAGCACCGGAAACGTGCTCGTCATCTCCGAGCATGAAGTAAGGAGAGCCTTCAAGAGAGTGAACACCAGGAAAGCAGCAGGACCAGACGGCATCCCAGGTCGTATCCTAAGAGACTGCGCATACCAGCTAGCTCCTGTGTTCACTGAGATATTCAACATCTCTTTATCTCAGTCGGTGATCCCCCACATGCTTCAAAGAGTCCATCATTGTTCCTGTCCCGAAGAAACCCCACCCTGCTTCTCTCAATGACTATCGCCCTGTAGCCCTCACCTCAGTAGTGATGAAGTGCTTTGAACGCCTGGTCAGAGACTTCATCATTTCTTCACTACCAGACACACTGGACCCACTACAGTTTGCTTACCGTCCAAATCGTTCCACAGACGATGCCATCTCTCATCTCCTCCACACATCACTCACTCACTTGGACACTAGAAGGGGGAATTATGTTAAAATGCTCTTCATAGACTACAGCTCTGCATTTAACACCATAATTCCCTCCACACTCACCACCAAGCTGGAGCATCTGGGACTCAGCTCATCTATGTGTCTGTGGATCTCCAACTTCCTAACTGGCAGACCACAGGCAGTAAGGATGGGCGGACATGTCTCAGCCTCCACCACTCTCAGCACTGGAGCCCCCCAGGGGTGTGTTCTGAGCCCCCTGCTGTACTCTTTGTACACATATGACTGTGTGGCCACTACCAGCTCCACCACCATCATCAAGTTTGCTGACGACACCGTCGTGGTGGGCCTGATCTCTGATAACAACGAGACGGCCTACCTGAAGGAGATTAGGAATCTGGAGAACTGGTGCCAGAGGAACAACCTCCTTCTAAACGTCAGTAAGACAAAGGAGCTGATAGTGGACTTCAGCACTAAGCAGGAGAGGAACTACCAGACCCCCGTCATCAACGAGTGCCCAGTGGAGAGAGTGGACAGCTTCAAATACCTCTGAGTTCACATCACGCAGGACCTGTCATGGTCCTGTCACATCAACACCGTGGTGAAAAAGGCCCGACAGCGTCTCTACCACCTCAGACGCTTGAGAGACTTCCAACTGCCCTCCAAGGTGCTCAGGAACTTTTACTCCTGCACCATAGAGAGCATCCTGACGGGAAACATCTTAACCTGGTTCGGGAACAGCACCATGCAGGACAGACGAGCTCTACAGAGGGTTGTGCGGTCAGCTGAGCGCACCATCCGCTCCGAGCTCCCTGACCTGCACTCAATCTACAGCAGGCGGTGCCGGACCAAGGCCAGGAAGATCGTGAAGGACCTCAGCCATCCCAACAACAGACTGTTCTCTCTGTTGAGGTCAGGAAAGCGATTCCGCTCCCTGAAGACCAACACAGAGAGACTGAGGAGGAGCTTCTTCCCGCAGGCGATACGGTCTCTCAATCACACCACCACACAGTACTGACCCACACATATGGTTCTTACACACACACTGGACTTTCTGGACTTTGTTTTTGCACAACACTGGTCACTATATTCTTCATTTCCGGTTAATACTTGTACAGCTGCTGTTATTGTGTATATATTTATTTATATTTAGATTTCTTCATACATTCTTATATAGTTCTATATTGTGTATTGTGTATTTTGTTGTACAATTATTTTATTTTCAACTTTAATTTATATATTTTATCTTATTCTTCCCAGTTAAATTTACCCTTCATTCTAATTTGTGTTGTACAGTTATTTCATTTTTAACCTTAATTTATATTTTATTCCTTCCTAGTTAAATTTACCCTTTTTAATTTTTCATATTTATTTCCTATCTTATTCATAGCCTTTTCCTTTTTTGTTTTCTTTAGGTCACGAGCAGTTGTCCAAGCATTTCACTACATATCGTACTGTGTATGACTGTGTACGTGACAAATAAAATTTGAATTTGAATTTGAATTTGAACTTTTTGGTATAAACTCAACTCGTCGTGTTTGGAGGAAGAAGAATACTGAGTTGCATCCCAAGAACACCATACCTACTGTGAAGCATGGGGGTGGAAACATCATGCTATGGGGCTGTTTTTCTGCCAAGGGGACAGGACGACTGATCCGTGTTAAGGACAGAATGAATGGGGCCATGTATCGTGAGATTTTGAACCAAAACCTCCTTCCATCAGTGAGAACTTTGAAGATGAAACGAGGCTGGGTCTTCCAACATGACAATGATCCAAAACACACCGCCCGGGCAACAAAGGAGTGGCTCCGTAAGAAGCATTTGAAAGTCCTGGAGTGGCCTAGCCAGTCTCCAGACCTCAACCCCATAGAAAATCTGTGGCGGGAGTTGAAAGTCCGTGTTGCTCGGCGACAGCCCCAAAACATCACTGCTCTCGAGAAGATCTGCATGGAGGAATGGGCCAAAATACCAGCTACTGTGTGTGCAAACCTGGTAAAGGCCTATAGTAAACGTTTGACCTCTGTTATTGCCAACAAAGGTTATGTTACAAAGTATTGAGTTGTATTTTTGTTATTGACCAAATACTTATTTTCCACCCTGATTTACGAATAAATTCTTTACAAATCCTACCATGTGGATTCATGGATTTTTTTTTTTTTCACATTCTGTCTCTCACAGTTGAAGTGTACCTCTGGTGCAAATTACTGACCTCTGTCATCATTTTAGGTGGGGGAACTTGCACAATCGGTGGCTGACTAAATACTTTTTTGCCCCACTGTAATTCAAGGGATGAGCCAGGGCTGACAACTTAGGAAAGAACCAATTTTAAATTGTATCTTTAGGCACTCGGTTACTAACAGCCTACAAAAACAAATTTGCTCCAGTTTCTTTAGGTAAATCCATCAAAAATGCCAAATATTACACAATTTGACAGTGATAAAAAAAGCACGTTTGCAGAAACATGATTCCCAAAGAACTATTAGAAGAAAATTTTATATATCCTGTTCAGTGTCCAGTGTGCTTTCTTTGAAGAAACTGGACAAGTGGAGGACAAAGGAAGTGGCAGGCCTAAAACACGATCTACATGCAGATGAACAGTACTGCATCAAGTCATGCTTGATGAGGAAAAGAATCCAGCAAAGACCTGGCACAAGACCCGAGAAATGCAACTGGATCCTCGGTTTATCAATCATGATTCACTGAAGCCTAATCAGAAATGGTCTTAGTTCACACTGCTTTCAGTCCATAGTGCTGTGCTTGGTGGCCGTCAAGAAGCCACTGTTAAGGAAGGAAAAGAGAAATTGCCAAATTACAAAAAAAAAACAGGACTGAAAGTGAGAGGCAACGGTCTTATGGAATGATGAATCCAAATTTTAATTTGTCATTATTTCATTTAATTTTCCATGGATTGGTCTCCCAGGACCTCAACGTTATTGAAGCAGTGTGGGACAGAACAGAACAAAAGGCAGCCAACATCCAACGAAGAGGTTCTAATGTTCCTCAACAAGCCTGGAGAACTATTTCTAAGGATTATTTAAAAGAAAATTGGCTAATCAATGCCAAGTATCTGCGTCTGTGCATCTATGCTAATGAACAAAGCACTATAGAGTCACTTTATACTCCAAAAGCAGTGTGCTTCTAAATATGCTGCTAAAAATCAAGGCTTTGGAAAAGGACCTCACAAACCAATGGTGGCTGCCCTCCTACTGTCTATTATCAGGATTTCTCCTTCAATGGAGGAGGAGGAGCTGAATGTCGCACAAACAGCCTACCTTGTCACTCTGTGACTTTTCATTGCACTAACTCACTCTGACCACCGTGCTTGTGGTATGCTGATCAGTCATGCAAAATAAAGCCCGCTGTAGACTCACTGATAGAAAGACTATTTATTGCCTTTGTTGTGGTGTCTGAAAAGTAGGCCCACTTGAAGCCCTGCAGTCATTTGGAAACCTGGCCCTGTCATTTCCTATTTTAGGACTTTAACTGGAGCAATTCTCAGTTGGGCGGAGATGAAGTCATCTGACCCTTTCTTCAGCCTTCAGACCGTCTTGACACGGCACAGAAATTCACTTAATGTACTCAGTAGAACGATTTAGCCTAGTTTTAGATTTCCTTTAAGCTTTGGGTGGTGCCCTGCTGATTTTTTTTGATTCGTGTGTTGGGATTTTATGTTTTAACCTATAAAGATATACAAATTGTACAGTTTAAAACCACCATTTTATGAAGGTTTCCCCTGTGACTCAATCACTCTTTGCTTTCCAAAGGAGCAACGTCTGCGTTACCTGAAGCAGCAGGAGCGACGTCAGCAGCAAAGCGTTTCAGAGAGCGAGAAGCTGCAGAGGCTGAAGGAACGTGTAGAGAGCCAGGAGGCCAAGCTCAAGAAGATTCGCGCAATGAGAGGCCAGGTGGACTACAGCAAGGTCATCAATGGCAACCTGTGTACGTATACTTAAAATATGTGCATAACTTTACCACCACTCTTTAGAGACGATTATATTTGAGTATCAGATAACTGTTTCACAGAAAGGTTGTCTGCGCTCGGCTCGAGCTATTTCACAGTCTATCAGACACTGAAAGAAGATTTATATCTCATATCAGTGCATACTTTATATTCAGAACTCTTGACTTTGGATGAATAAGAGTTCTGAAACGTCTTGGTCTTGAGGATCTTTTCGTTTCTTTAATAAAAGAATAGCATTTGATTTTTGATGAATGGTTTGGAGTATTTTTTCCCCCCAAAACAAAGAAGCTGTCTGTTGGTGCTGATCCAGATCCTTTTCCTTTCCCCCCCCCCCCCCCTCCTAAATGCAGCGGCTGAGATCGAGCAGGTTAGCAGCCTGTTCCAGGAGAAGCAGGCGGAGTTGCAGGCAGCTGTGTTGAGGGTGGAGCAGCTTAGCCTGCAGCTAGAGGACCTGCGGAGAGGAAAGCTGAATGGCATACAGGCGTCCCTGGGTGGCCAAGTAACCGGTGCTGCAGCGCTGGAGCTCCGCAAACTGTACCAGGAGCTTCAGGTAATGCAGAGTTAAAATTAGTGCATCATGTCGTGCATACTCTTACAAGGTCCGCTACGTTTACAGTGATAGCCGATTATCTTGGTCCAGTCTTTCTATGCATTTGTTTATGTCTTCACTCATCATCAGATTCGAAACAAGTTGAATCAGGAGCAAAACAGCAAGCTGCAGCAACAGAAGGAGCTTCTGAACAAGCGCAATATGGAAGTGACGCTTATGGACAAGCGCATCAGTGAGCTGAGGGAGCGTCTCTACAAGAAAAAAGCTGAGGCACGTCAAAAAGAGAACCTCCCTGTAAGACTAGGAGCCCTTAACATCTCCTGTTTACATATTTTTGGGGGCGGGAAAGTTCTGAAAGTTTTATTGTTTTGTTTTTTTCCCCTCTATCTCTCTGTAAGACATCAGCTTATACACTGCAGGGTTTTTTGTTTTTTTTTTATTTAAAATGAAACATTTAAATGCTGTTTTTAAAGTTTTTATAGATACTCAAAGAAACGTTTTCATTTGTCTTCTTAGAGGAGCTGTAAAGCCCTTGGAGTAGTGAAAGTTTTATACAGTTTTCGCTTTTCAGCTGTTTTGACATCTCAAACATTTCTCATTCTCTGTTATTATAGCTGAATAGAGCCAATGGGCCTCCATCTCCCCAGCCAGCTCCCGGCACTCTGGGTCGTGTTGCTGCTGTCGGGCCATATATCCAGGTTCCAGTACCGGCTCGACAGGAAGGCGGCTACACCATACCACCAGATCCACTGAAGCCACAGACTCTGGGTGTTAATAACCAAGCTAACCATGGCCGCACTAAATCAGGTTTGTTTAAACCCAAACATTTTACACATGGAGATTTTCTATTTTTTAAATTTTTTATTTTACAAAATGCAGAAATGTTTAAAAAACACTGAAAAGTTTAGTACATGTAGTCTGAGAGTGCAGGTCCTATAGAACAGCGGTCCCCAACCCCTGGAGTGCGGACCGGTACTGGTCCATGAGACATTCGGTACTGGGCCTCGAGAGTTGAGGCTCGGGTGTGAAATTAATGCTTTTCAGGGTTTTTATTGGTTTTTAGCATTATTTTTTTTTTATCGTTTTTATTGTCAACTTAGTTTCCCTGGGTTTTTTCCCATGTGTTATGAATAAATCTTCTCTTTTGGTACCGGTACTGGTTTTATTTTGTTGTATTTATCCACGACACCTTAAGAGCCGGGCCGTGAAAATATTGTCGGGCATAAACCGGTCCGTGGCACAGAAAAGGTTGGGGACCGCTGTTGTAGAGCCAGCTGGTCAACGAAGCCATGAATGTCTGAAAGTGAGATCACTGATTTCAGACTTTGGACAGTATCAGAAACCTCCAATCATCCAGGGTTCTGTTCAGATAGATCATAAATCCAGCATTTCCAGCTACACACTTTCTGCATGCTGCTGAAGTTCCTTCCTCTGCCTGAACTGATTCCTTCCTACCTGACATCTCAGTTGATTCTCCACCTGGGCTTGATTTCTGTGATTGCTTTTCTTTCCTCCCTTCCTCTCTAACCTCACTCTTCTCCTGTGTTGTGTAACCTGTATTTCCCTTCCTTGTCTCTCCGTCTCTCTTTCATGTCTATCCTGTCTTGTCTTTGTGATGTCTGTCTCACTGGGTGTGGGGGTTGGGTGGGGGATGACTCTTCTTGGGGCAGACGGTGTGCGAAAGCCTCCCGGCCCTTGGAAAGTGTCTGATTTAGACATCGTTGTGGACCCGGTTCCCCCGTCCCTTCCGGAATCACACCCGGGCCCTGGAGCCTCCACTGGCTCTGACGGCACGTCCCGTGAGTGCACAGCGCTGCATAAGCAAAAGGATGGCACATGCAGAACCTTGTCTTGATTGTAGCACAGGATCCACAGCATGCCCCAGATTTCATTTTTTCTCCCTCCATATTACAACAATGTAATCCATCATACAATTTTTATTCCATCTAATCGAGTTTCTTATTGCGTGGACTAATTGAGTATTTAAGAACTCTCCCCAGTAACACCATGAGCCACCCACACTCTAATCACTCACTGCTGTGATGGGTAAATTGCTACAACTGTCTCAGGCTGAATCCATAAATCACTGACTGGTCATTAAGATTCCTCTGTGGATTTGGCCAGTGACTTGAAAGTACTGGGGTGCTGTTTAAAAGCATAAGCTGCACGAAGTTGGTGTTGTTGATTGTAGCTGATATCATGCCTCACATGACTGATGGCAAAGCGCTGCTGGTCCTGTGTGTTCTCGTACACTTCTGAGAAGGTTCGCTGAGTTGAGTGCTTCGTCAGTTTAACATGTAAAGCAGTCCATAACATCGTGGCTTTGTTCTAACTTCACCTCATTCCCAGGCCTGCGGCCACCTTAACCTTCGCACCAAACTCTAACAGCTAAGCTGTGAGAATCACTTTTAGCTGTCAAACGCTTTACATGCACGAGGAATTTAACTTGTGCATGTTAAAATATCATAGGATTCACTCTTTAAGTGTCACGCCTGATAATCTGAGAAGAACCAGACCCAGATTTTCCCTTTTAGACTCTGGATAGTGTTGCCTTATTGTAACTGTTTAGACTTTTCTTTCATTGTAAAACATTTTGGTTTTTTATAGCAGGAAAAGCACAGCTGTGATTTATAACATTACAAGTAGTGCATTTGTTTTAGGTGTGCCAGTTCAATGGCTTTATCGTTATGCATGTTTACACACTCGTGGATTACAATCACAGCTGATGGAATGATTTTTGACAAAGTTTCTTCTACCTGTTCTTTCCTACTATAACAAGTCAAAATCTCTGGTCTACTAATATATGATAGCACTTATGTACATCTTTAACACATCACTCACCAGCATTATTGCTGTGTGACAGATTGTGACGGTTATTATAATTTGTGTGTGCAGCACTTATTTCTGTTGTTTTTTGTCATCTTTTTCTTTCCTTTCACGCTGTCCTTTCTGTTTGAAATTACTATTTTTTTAATTGTTTTTATTTTTAATTTTGCATATTTTCTTTTTAGTTTCACATTTTCTGCAGTTATTATTATCTGTTATTAGCCAGATTATCTTAACTTTCATTGTAGTTACCAATAATAGTTACTAAGTTAAACACTACGTGACTAAAATCAGCAACATACTAATATGCATAAATTCCTTCCTCTACCTAACGTGAAGGCTCGGGATTTTGATCCTATTGATCAGCGGCGCCTCTTGAAACATTTAATTTGATGCAGTTTGTACTTTTAAAAGAAATAAAGAAAATCTCCCTTCTGATGTGTGAGAGTGGGGGAGCTCATGGGAAAGATCTTCTCCTTGGATCGATGTCTATTTGTTATCAGTGATGGACATAAATGTAACATAAAGCGAGCTCTTGGTTTCTTTATTGTGTCTGGTTAATAGGATGGGCATCTAAAAAAAAAAAAATCCTGACCTCCAGTTGATACCGGTCAAAACAGTATAGTTGTTTTATGTGTTTACAACATTATATTTACTAGTGGTCTGGAAATGTCATCACTAATATTCCACACAGTGCACTTAGTCATAAGAAAAAGCTGCCGTTTAAGACTAGTGCTGATGGACATGCTTTTTCAAGTCACTTGTGTGATCTTTTCTTTCTTTTGCTCTCCACTAACTGTGTCCTGTTTATGCCATAGCTAATGAAACTGGTTGGCCTACTCTAGGCAAGCCCAGTGCAACTCTAAAACCTCCTGAGAGAAGAGACTCAGGGACTGATACCCAGGGCAAAAGTGCTCCCTCAGGCTCCCCCGGTGCTCCAAGTGCAGAAAAGGTACGTCCTCCTAAACTCCTTTCATTGAAAGCAAATGGAACCGAAAATGGAGAGCATTTGTCTTTAAAATAAAAAAACATTTTTTGAAACATGTTAGCTTCAGTTATAAGGCACAACCTTCACTTTGAAAGTGAATGCTCTCTGCTTTTCATCTGCATTGCACTTTACTGAGTTTCTATACAGCTTGGAGAGCAAAATGGCTAATTTTTGAGACAGGTCGGCATGTTTCATGCAAATTATGGGTAACCACGGCAACCTCCTAGGCCTGTATGATACCAGTTGCACATATGGTAAATTGGCTGCTGAAGATGGATTTTTATTCAGTGGGAAGGAGTGAATCTTTCAATTTTTTCTGCATATAACAGCTGTTTTAATGATAAATGCCTGTATGCTTCTTCACAGGTGCTAGACTCCAAAATGGCTGTGTCCTCCCCAGCCATCAACAAGCCGCAGCCACCACCATACGGATCCCACCTCACCTCCGCAAACTCAGCCAGCTCCTTGGAGCGCCGTAAAGATGCACCTCCCCCACCTCGCCCACTCCCAAACCCACCAGCTCCCACTTGGCCCCGTGTGCCCCCCGCCACAGGCTCGTCCTCCCAGCAGATCCAGCAGCGTATTTCAGTGCCACCAAGCCCCACCTTCCAGCCTAATGCACCGCTCTTTCCTTCTGGAATGAGTGAACGACTGGATCCTCCGCCAGCTGTGGCAGTGCGTCCCTTCATCCCAGACAGAGGATCACGGCCTCAGTCTCCCCGAAAGGGCCCACCTACCGTGAACTCTAGCTCCATCTATCACATGTACCTCCAGCAGTTGGCGCCAAAGAGCCAGCCACTAAAGCCTGCTATTAAAGCAGGTAAGAACTGAGATTTTGGGACAGTTTTCTATGAATCTTTTGCCCAGAAATTGAGAATATTTAGTTAGTTGCAGTCTGAAATGTGATGATATACTTATATCATATAAATCAAATTCTTTTAAGTTTTCAAGTGTGAAAAAATAAAAGGAATTTTAGGGGCGACGCAAGCTTTGAGGACATATGATAGACAATTTTAACTTTGGCATTTCAGACTGCCAACTCTTGTTTATTATAAGCAAAATGAAAAAGTGAATTAATAATGAAAGTAATGATGGCATCAATGCCCTCAACTTTAACTCTACCATGTCTGCTCTCTCTTAGTATACGGGAAGCCTGTTCTCCCCTCCAGCTCGACGCCTCCCTCGCCTCTGTCTTTTGGTCAGTCAGGAGGGGCCTTCCCATTGCTCCAAGGCCAACCCAGTGGTGAGGACACATTAGACGGAGAATATGACGATCATGAGAGCTTCCAGCACCTCGAGCCGTCAGCACCTCCTCCCAGTGTGGAGAACATACCACGGCCACTCAGCCCAACCAAGCTGACGCCAATGGTACATTCCCCGCTGCGCTACCAAAGCGACGCTGACCTCGAAGTGCTCCGTAAAAAGCTGGCCAACGCTCCAAGACCACTGAAGAAGCGCAGCTCCATCACAGAACCAGAGGGTCCCAGCGGACCCAACATCCAGAAACTGCTCTACCAGAGATTCAACACTCTTGCAGGAGGCATAGAGGGAAATGGAGTTGGTGGATCTGGAGGTGGGAGTGGTGCAGGTAATGGAACACCATTTTATCAACCAAGTAATCCTCCTGGATACCTAGGAGGTGACCCTCTGGCTGATACAGACAATGGGAATCTCCTCTCAGAAACTCCGCTAGCGCCAACACCAGGCGAAGAGGAGCCGGGCTCTGACGCTCCCCCTGCCACTACTGATGCTAATGACAATGAGCCAGTGGCCTCACCAAAAGGAGGGCACATGGATCCTGCTGAAGCCGAGGGATCAGAAGACAACAGCAACAACAACGTGGGAGGCTCAGAAGCGGCGCTGCCCAGCCCTGTGCCGGAGGTCACCACTCCAGAGGAGAGTGGCACAGGGGTCTCACAACCACTGGTGAGAGACACACATACACAGACTTTTATTCAAAGAAATAAAAGTGCTTCAAAGGCTCATCCCTCCTCTCTATTATTACAGGAGAAGCGAACAAACCTAAAAAAACCAAACTCTGACCGCATTGGTCATGGCTTCAGAGTGAAGTTTAACCCTCTGGCTCTCCTGCTGGACGCCTCGTTGGAGGGAGAATTTGACCTGGTCCAGAGGATCATCTATGAGGTGTGTTCTGATTCTATTTATAGACTTTGTTTTATATGTGAATGTAGTTTAAGCACTCATCTTTTTTTGTTCCGGTCCTTCCTTTTTCCAGGTGGAAAATCCCAGCACTGCCAATGACGAAGGCATCACACCCCTGCACAACGCAGTGTGCGCGGGACATCACCACATAGTCAAGTTCCTGCTGGATTTTGGAGTGAACGTCAATGCTGCTGACAGTGATGGATGGTGAGTCCTCATACGCAGGAAAACTGGATGATGACGCAAAATGCAAAGGTTTACGTGACCTGTTGTATCCATATTTCGTGTTTGTGTGTGCTTCAACAGGACTCCTCTTCACTGTGCAGCTTCCTGCAACAGTGTTCATCTCTGTAAGTTGTTGGTCGAGTCAGGGGCCGCCATCTTTGCTAGCACCATTAGCGATGTGGAGACTGCTGCGGATAAATGCGAGGAAATGGAAGAGGGCTACCTCCAGTGTTCCCAGTTTCTATACGGTGAGAAACATCACACCAATTGGTGTGTACAAATTCTAGAAAGACTTCCAATCCTTTGAGTCCAATCGCTGAGGCTGTAATAAAAATAATGTAGCAAATGTAAGATTATACTTAAATATCCTGATTGTATCCTGAACTGTAAATTATACTAACTGTTTGTTTGGATTCTCTTACATGCAGGTGTTCAGGAGAAGCTGGGCGTAATGAACAAGGGGACGGTGTACGCTCTGTGGAATTATGAAGCCCAAAATCCGGACGAGCTGTCGTTCAGTGAGGGGGACGCCATCACCATCCTGCAACGACAAGACGACAGCGAAACGGAGTGGTGGTGGGCACGACTCGAGGACAATGAGGGCTATGTTCCCCGCAACCTGCTGGGGGTAAACGTCACTCCTCCCACCCCCATTTCAATTTTTTTTTCAATCAAATTTCAGCTTTGTTATCCAAATTTAAGTTTAAGCAAAAATGAAAATTTACCCTCGAGCTGATTGACTCTTTGACTTTTTAGTTAGATGCCACTTACATGTACCATTGCAAAACAAGAATTCATCAAAGATTTCAGTGACTAATAATAATAATAAATCATTTCTCCTGTTGTTTGCTTTGCAGCTCTATCCTAGAATCAAACCTCGTCAGCGCTCCCTGGCATAGTGTCTCACTCCACTGACCTGTGGCTAACAGCTGGACTACTGACACGACCAAGAGCAGAGAACAACAAAAGAGCCTGGTGCTCTCTCTTCTCCCTGTGGCCATAACCTCCCCCCTGAGCCTTGTGCTTCTCACAAAAATCCTTTTTTTTTTTTTCTTTCTTTCTTTCCTTCTATGAAGCAGTGGGCACAGAACTCGTGACACATATGCTTACAAGCTGCACACACAAACACAATGAAACACAAGCACTCCGATGTTTATTAAATGACTTCATCCCACCCACAGCCCTACCCCACCCCCACCTCTCTTCAGCCTGTCACTCTGATATTGTCCCGACTTGGATTTGATCCCGTTTCAGTGCCAGCTCTGTAACTGACATCAATTTGAAGAATCAAACACTAATCCTTGTCTCAGTATTTCTTGCAGTGTTCACACTTGTTTAGCCATCTCCCTACTGAGGTCTGTGGTGGCAATGGTTTACACGACACTATATTGATAACTGGAAGTTCATCTTTAAGGTTGGGAGAAGTCGCTGATTTTTTTTTTCCATTTTATTTTATTTGTTAATGTAATGTAATAAGAGTTATTGGACATGAAGTATTTTTTTAAGGCTAATTTGATCCCTGTGACTAAAACACTAATGCAGAAAATATGTACTTTAATGAAGGCCTAACCACCAAAGATGAAAATGCATCAACTTTAAATCTATTACTCCCTGTGATCTTGCAGAATTGTTGAGTGAGATAATCAATTGATTTGCTGCTATCAGAAAGGATTATTAGTTCTCAGACTTTAGAGTCCTTCGAGACTATGCTGTAAATCCTGAGTATTTTTGTCAGACAGGCCAGTGAAATTCCAGTGTATTCAAGAAAAGATGAATATAGATTTGACAGTTCGCACATTGCCATGAATTGCATTTCACAAACATCGTTGCAAGATGTGATTTCTTTATTTATTTTTCTTCCGTTAGTGTCATCTGTTCAGAATGTGGATGCAGGATTGTTGCGGATGTGTGGCGAGAACATTAATAAATTATAAGTGAGCCTTTGAACAATAACCCCTGTGAGCTGGTGTGCGTCATTCTGTGTGAACCAAAGTTACATCTATATCTATATATCATTCTACTCTTTTAGCTGTTGGTTCTCAAACTGTGGAGCTACGGATGGTCAGATATTGGCAACTATGTGTGCAATATAAAGGGAACCTAACGTGACTTGGAATGATTTTGGAAGAGGAAATAATAGTTTTACTGAAGCTTCTTTTGTGTTTAGCTTTGTTAAGATAAAATTCAGAACTGGTCCTTTTTATTATTATTATTATTATTATTATTATTATTATTATTATTATTGATTGATTGGAAACACTGGGGTGTGAGGGTTCAGCTGTTGGTGGGAACTGTTGGGGGAACATAACCTGCACATAGCCAACGTGTCAAATAATGAGGTCAGGTTATGTCTATTGTGAGCATCCACAATTGTAACAGTATTTTTAAGAAAAAAAGCATAACATGTCCCTTTAAAGATCTGATATAACAAAAATAATGAGCCAGGCCAGAATCAACTTCTCATATTTAGTTATAAAAGATTCATAGCATAGGGTGGGTTTTTATTGACAGTTTTCATTAAAAGTTTAATCTAGCCTCCAAGGTCAATATGAAATATGAAAACAATCTGCCAAACCATCTTGCTTTGTTTACCCTTCTTGAGGAAGTGGAGTTTGAACTGATTTTAATAAACTGTATTAATAATCTATATTCAGTCATTTCATTAGAAACCCCCCACTGAGTTAGGTTCTTTTAAACAGGATTATATGTGACAATACCCTAAATCTCAGGGTTTAAAATGCTGCTGATGGGAAATTTTATTTTAGTTCTTGTGTAATTTTACAAAGATGGAAATATCTCTCCGAACACCTTTCTGTTCTCAGATGAATGAAAATGCATTCCATGAAAGAGTTCAGGTCTTAGGAGGTTAAAATTCAAAAACCATATCCAGAGAGAATAGAAAGTAGTCTTTCTTTGTAAAATTGCTATATCACCATGGATGAATTATGCTTAACTAATTGCCTTTGGTTAATAAGCATTTAAAACAGTTTGTCTTATAAAATTCAGTTGTGAATTGCAATAAAACGGGCATCTGCAGTAGTACACTCCAGATGTGCACGTGCATAAGATGTGACAGTTGTCAATCAACTCCATGATGCCTACAGCAGTTGTTTCATTAGTGGCAAGGAAGAGGTTTGCTTAGCAGCAGCGTGGTGCTAGATCGAGTCTGCAGTGCCTTCAAAGCAAAGCCAATGAGATATCCTCATCTCAAAAAAATAACTTCATGCTGTGTATCAACTGAGACTTGCATTATGCAGTTTAACTTTGTTTCCACCGGAGGGCAATAAACCATCTCAGATGACTTGTCTTCTAGCTCCAATCTAGTACTAAAGGGTTTTTCATTTACATGAAATTAAAATTAACTTAATAAAACTATTTCCCTGTTACTACTATCACACAGTACTCAGTTTACAGCTGTTACAAGGACTGTTATGCCAGGTTCTATTAGAAAAGGCTTACAGGAAAGTGTGCATTAACTAATTAATAGCCATGTTTTAAATCCACTGCAAAGGACAACACTATCCCACAGAGAGAGCTACTTAAAAACAGATCAAACTTTCTTAAATCCATCCAGCCTGTGAGCTGGTGCCGGACTGGTTTATAAGGTCACAAAAACCAGCAACCTTCTCCTGTAGTTCCTATGGAGACCTGGCTATAGTCCAGATATCGTGCTGAGCAACACAGCTGCTTCTGTAGAGGCCCAGCTTGATCACCAGTTTGATGAAATGCGTCCTAAGCTTGCCTTTGTTCACTGTTTGTAGGTGATGAGATGGAGAAGGGAGGGTTTTCTGAGGCCAGAGTGACCGTGGCAGCTCTGGATTTTTCTAAAGTTTGGAACTGACTGCTGGGAATAGTAGGAGGGTGAGAAGTATGAGAAAAAAGGCACAAGTCATACAGGACAGATAATCTCATTGTGGTGTGAAGTACATTATAAAGAAACTGCTGATGGAGAGTTTAGACAGTTAACTGTAGCTAAACTGGGAGATGTTTTCTAAAAACAAAAAATACATATTAATATAATTGCTGCAGTAATTTCCCAACTGTAAGAAAAAACCCATTTATTTAAAATATTTAAGGCTTAGAGTTTGAGCACCTTAATTTTTCTTCTTGATTGTTCCATTGGCTATTTTTCAAAGACAGGATGAAATCTTCACAATTAATAAACTGGAACATGGTCATTGTGTCTAAATTAATTTAATTTTTTTTCTTTTTTTTCTAACACAAAAATACAAATCAAATAGAAAATAAATAAAAGTAAAGTAAAAACAACAAAAGATCTACACCTCCAGAGCATTTAAAACCTAGCTTTGACCTCAACCTTCAAATGACAACGATATTTAGGCTACTAATTAAAAGGCAATGGTGAACAGCGCTCGTATCTTTCTACACTACAACTTCCATGAAGCAGTGGACTACAGGTTTGGAATAATAGAGCGCATGCGCGTTACCTGCTCGAGTAAATCGATGACCTCATGAGCAGCCCGGACCAACCAGTCGGTTGAATTCTCTGCCTGCCGTCTGCGCTGAATGTTTTTCTTGCGCTATACCTTTTCGAGCACATGAAGCGCTTACCAGAAAAAATGTTCACCGTAACGAGGTAAGCGGACTGTCCTCAGACAGAACTTTACCGTTAACAGCTAAACCATTAAACCGCCCGAGAACCCACACCGCCGGTTGGGCTGCGTTGTTGTTGTTGGTGGTGGTGGTTGTGACCTCCGTACCGGTGTGGCCGGTCAGTGCTACAGCCGTCGTTGACATGACTGCGGTGAATTTACTCGAGCTGTCTTTGTTGAATTTTCACTGATGCAGCTATTTACTCTGGAGCACGCGAGTATCCAAAAACCTCGCCCGGACAAGGTGAGAGTCCGGTACTATTTGCATGTGTTTTGCAAATTGCTTTTTGTTGTGTCGCCTCTACCTGTTTGTGGAGTTTATTAAAAAAGAAAAAGAAAGGGGGGGGGCTGTATAGGCTAGATAAACCCACTAAAGTTTGAAAAAGTAGGTCTAAAGAGGACCTTGGCAATTTCCTTAGTGGTTTTGGCCACGTTTTTATAATATCTCTTATAGTGTAACTTATTTTTTGGACAGGACAGTGGTGTTATAATCTATTAAAGAAAATAAAGGTTAATGTCTGAACTCTAACCTGTGCTCATAATTAACTACTGAACCTGTGTGACCAAAACTAAACTTACACCAACTCACATATCCACGTTTAAGAATCTAAATGGAAATTTTGGCTAATATTATTTAGATTTTTGGAAAATTGATTACAAGAAGGCCACCTTTACTATTTGGACAAATGAATCACAAATTAATTTTAATAAGCAGATCTTTATTGTGAACTTTGGCCAATGTGTACAGAGCTGGAAAGTAAGCCTGTCAGAGTCTTTAGGCACAAAGGTCCGTGCATGATAACGTTTAACTCTCTTTCATGTACATTAAGTTTTGATTTGAGTGCAGAGACATGTGAGTAAAGTACAAATATCCTTCAGAACGTTTCTTCCCTCTTACTGCCCAGCTCTAAGACTTTGCCTTTCCTGAGTTAATATTCACTTCTATCAAGTAAAATCACTCTTTTGAGAAGTCATGAAATCATAGGTCACAACACAGAGATTAGCACAAATCACCACGGTGGTAAGCTTATTCCCTGTTGGATGTTTATCAGAAAGGACTTACATTCCCGAGAATGAAAATGCTCTAAATCATTTGGGGGGGGGGGGGGCTGTGTGTGCTTGTAATGGGCCGCTGCTGTCTTGTGAGACGGCTTACTGCTGTGGTGTGATCAGCAGACGTGTTTTCACTGTAAACACTGGAGAAGCCTTACATGATGTACCATGCTGTTATTTTGTCGACACCATTAATGTGCAGACAGGGAGTCGGCTGGATACAGATGAGCATCAACAGGCCCTGACATTCAAATTACAAGGTTTTTTTTTTTTTTTTAAAGGGGCACTTTGCAAGTGATTAGTCTGTGTTGTAAGCACATGCTTTCCCAAGTGGGAATGTTTATCCAGTGGCTATGATATAATTGGGTAGTATTAACAAGCACAGATATATTGGTATTTGTGTAACTATACAGATTTGCAAATAGTGTCTAACTAAAATCACTTTGAGGCTTTTTTATTCAACTGTTTCTTGTGGTGAATCATCTCACCTGGCCACCTTAGACTGTGTTTACCTAATGTGCTTGTTGGGTCCTCTTGCCTGACTGATGAGCAAACACAACAGTGATGCATGCACCTTTACAAGCCTTGCTGCTCTGTGTGAGTTCAGTTTATCAGTTGCTGTTAGCAGCTATGTCAGGTCAGCTTTTGGTGATCAAAAGCACACCGAGTGGTGCATTATGACATGTTGTGATCCATCCCGATCTCATAGCAAAAACGTGAAATAGTCACTCAAAAGTAATCTATTTGATCATGTTCGTGGACATGTATTGTCACACTTTTAATGACATTTGGTACAACTCATTTCAATAGGAAGTACGTTTCATTTCTGCAGCACTTATGCTGTCCAGAATCATCAACAGGAACACATCTCTATGGAAACCAAGGAAACAAAACTTCATAACAAAGGGCAGCCATAATCGCTGTCTAAGTCTAACTCAATAGGTTTTATATCTTAAACCTACAATAAGTAAGTTACTTTTAATCCCTGAATAATAGGGCTGTGACTCCTTTTGTGATATATTTCAAGCTTTTCTGTTTTAATTTTGATTATTAAGACTGGCAGGTTATGGAAATTTAGAAATACAGAAATCTATACATGCAGATCATTACGTATGATCTGTATTTTAAGTTTAGTTTCAACTGTAATTTACTCAAACTTAGTTCATTACACAGAACCACAATCATGGGGAAGAATCATGCTAACACCTTTTCATATGAATGTTTATCTTTTTGAATTAAATCACAGAGCAAGTGAACTTTTTTTGTAACTGTTTTAATTTGAGTTTCACAAGAAAATAAAAGTAGGAAAATTGTATCCATAATGATGATTCAGTAGACTAAAAGATGTGTCTACTTTATGAAATACCTTGAGAGTTATGCCTTCTCCAGACGTGCGCAGAATTCAGTCACTGCAACTGCAGTTGTGCTGTTTTTGTTGGCAGTGGTCAAATGTTGATGTTTCATGTCATCCTCCTGTTGTCACAGACGCAAACACACTGCCGTGCTGTTGGAAACAGACTTTGACAAAAGCTGTCCCTGGTGAAATCGACTGTGCCATTGTGAATGTCGGTTATAGTTGGCAGCAATCGGACTTATGTTCTCTGTCCTTAAATTTCCTCATTGGTGCTCTGAGACCAGCAGAGCAATATCAATGTGCAAGTAAATGAATAAAATCATGCTTGTCTCAGCCCAGATATGCCTCTAATTTTCACCAACTGGATGTAAAAGTACAGAATTAATAGAGATGTGAATAGCACAAGTATCTGATAATGTATGAAATGGAATGTGACAGCAAACTATCAACATTGAGTGTGCCAACCCACAAACTGCAGTGGTGTATTTTATCTGCTTTTCTGTCTGTCAACACACACACACACACACACACACACACACACACACGGATGGAGAACTAGGCTAATGAACTGAGTGTTACGTTTCACAAGACCGTCTACATAGCAGCTGGGTGGGGGGACCTCCCTGGGAAGCTCACATTAAGTACTAAGGGTGGAAGAGTAACTGACAGTCCTGACAACAAGGATGGGGGAAGTGTAGACTAATCATTTTCTTCAATGCTGGGTGTCATTCAGGAGTGGCTCTGGCACAGCTGAGCACCTGAGGCCACCATGTGTGCGTGAAAGTGCATGTGCATCCTTTAAGGAAGGATATGAATGATATTCTGTGAAGTAGTTACTATAAATCATGGCATCTGGGAACTGGTTTAACTTTTTCCCATACACTACATTAAATGTACTGTAATGTCTAATAGCCTTAGTTAAGCTTTTAAAAGATAATTATTTACTGGAATAGTCAAAGTGACTCTCACAGTTACTGCAAGCAAGGTAGAAAGTAGCAAATCCAGTTAGCACATACCATAGATGGTTGACTTTGTTTGACTCATGCTAAATGTTTCACATCCTAATTCCCTCCCTGTACTGTTTCCACAAGGGTTGGGCAGTCTGACTGCAACTGTGAGAAAACAGAAATCCATCTGCTTTCGGTGAATTCCGCTGTCATTACTTCATGGGATTAGTGAATTGGTGGGGTTAGGTTAATTGGTGATTCTAAATTGCTTATAGGTATGAATGTGAGTGTGAATGGTTGTCTGTCTCTTTGTGTCAGCCCTGTGACAGACTGACGATCTGTCCAGGGTGTACCCTATGGTTGCTGGAATAGGCTCCACCCCACCACCCTCACTCATCATGTTGATTTTATTACCACACCTACTTCATAGGGGAAAATTTGAATTTTAAGTTGATCTCCTGTTTTTTGGTTTTTAAAATTGCATTGTTGAAAACTGGAATAATAATTGTATGTTGTATTTTCGCATTTTGCTGATCTCCACTGGTCTAATCAGTTCCATCAACTGGGCGGAGCATGAATGAAGAAGCCAAGTTTCTGGTTTAATATTTGACGGATTTTTATTGACGAAGTGACCTAAAAGTCTTTCCTTAATTGGTTCCTCTGGGTAATTATGGTTCCTGCTCTTCCTGTTGGTGCTAGTGCATCATGCTCTTAGATCAAGCTCTCTCTGTTTGACATGTCGTGGATCCTGTGGGATATATGTGGACCTGCAGCACTCTGCTCTCCCATCACAACAATAGGCCTGTATGACTGTTTGAATGTGCCATTCTTTGTGTGGTGTGCTTCACTTGGGCCAGACAATGGCTTCATTTAGCATCCCTTCTCTTTTTGAGGCCTGCTCTGTCACCATGACACCCCATGCCACACCCTGCCCCCAGTCTGGTTTAGCTTTGCACTTGTTTTCTCTCTTAGGACAGCTGGGCTTAGACAGCCATTGTTGGCCACACCCGAGACCCAACCTCACGTTTTCAGGATTGTTGCTCTGTGGCCATGTGTTCACAGCTTGCTATAGTTTTTGAACTTGAGAATAAACTAAGGCTGCCCTCAAGGTTGGTGCAGACCTGTTAAAATTATCTAACAAAGAAAATCAAACACAGAAATAAATCTATGATTGAATGGTTTCCTGCAATGCTTTATGCTAGAGGTTAGAAAACAAAGATCACCTCTGCCAACAAGGATTGTGGTGTTGCAGTATAACTGTGACGTTTAAAAATAATATCTATATAAAGTTTTTGCCTGTTACTTTCTAGTTGGCACTTTAGCAGAGTTGATCATGGTATTGCATAGCCAGTTATATTTATTCTTTTAAGTTTCTACAGATATTGCAATAATATTGTGATAGTGAATTATTTTGTTTATTAAAGTTGGCAGTAAAAAATCTGATATTGTTACAGCCCTTACTAAAAACATTCACATCTTTGTGAAACAAAATATAAACTCAGTGGGAAAGAGCTAAGCTGAAGAACAGACATTACATATAGTATATCTGCTTTTTCGGACATCAGCCAAATTGATCACAAGATGAGGCGTGTCAGAACCTGGCTGGATTACTACCTCAGCTAAACAATTTACTGAAGGAAATCCAGGATTACAGCTACTGATGTGTGATTTGTCTTTTTGTTTTAACTAGAAAGAAAGAATGTGAAACCTGCCATCATCCTTTTAGTGCAGAAACGCACGTATTTCATGACCTGGAGGCCGAATGCTTTGTTAACTTCTCTTTTTCTGGCCTCTGCTTTGCAGTTTAATTCACATCAAGCAAAACAGAAAGAAACTATAGTTCTATTAGTAATCGGTGCATTTTTGTACCATGAGCTCTTCATTACATATGGTTAACATTTATATTAGTGGATGAGTTGAGATCGTCACACAATGAGTGAGCACTGATTGTGTTTTTTCCACGACCTCATTGACACTTGACCTTTGAGATTGTCCATAGTTGAAAGGGCAGTACACCCTGTTTCTAGCTCAGCCTCTCAGCTGCAGCAGATTTTTCGTTAATGTGTTTCAGGCTGACACACTTTGGACTTCATGGTAAGTAATGGATCCCTCATGGAAAGTCATTCAGTTTTATTAGCAATGAAAAATGCATCACAGCTACATAATGTAAGGTGGATCAATAACAGCAGTCACTGCAGGTGTCTCAAACTGTCATGTTTTACTTGCTGTTATTACATTTAGAATAAGAATATAAATTCTGAAGATTATTAGCCTCCATCTGCTGAACGCAGTGTAAATATTGGGCATGGTGAGTTTGTCCAAAGCCCTTTATAGTCACTGATTTTTGCAGCACAAATTATCTCCAAAGAGCAGCTTCCCTCAGAGAAACCAGCCTTGATCTAGAGTTTTGTGCTTCTATAACTAGAACTGGGTGACCTATGAAATTATATTTTGGGCTGATCTGAACGTGTTGCAGTTGTGCCCTGGAGAACACAGTACAAGCTGTGCTACTTCTGGCTTCCTTTTTGAGATTTAAAGAGATAAAGACTTTACGATTATGATACCTGCAATGTTGATGTTTACACGCTGATGGATGCAACCTTCTTATTGCAGTCTGACCAGAGGAATGTGGAAACATTTGTTTTAAAAGTGAGGTTGAAGTTCTGTACTGCAAATTTCATCCACAAGAAGGAGATCACACCAACTTTAATAGAATATAACAAACTGTTCTATGACTAAAATTAACATTTGTGATGTAGTTTTTCTGGGTAAAGGGTCTGTAATTTGAAATAATTGTCTCGGGGTGTATGGTATGTCACATGATGGAGACTAAATTAGCTTTTTTTGGTTCATGCTGAAGTCTCAGAATCACTTAAACTTTTCATCTTGTGTATTTTTCTAATTATATAATAGTACTGCTTTGCTTTTGGAGTTCAGTTGTAGTTAAGTTAGAAAATGACTGTTCTCTTGCCAGGCTGAAAGAAATAAGTCAAACCTCAGATTATCATGACAATGAGCTTCAAAATTAATCAAATGTGTGTCTCAGCCACAAGATGTGGAAAGAGTGTATCCACGGTCGAGTTCAAACAAAGGCAGCATGCAGTCCTGTTCTCTGTATATGTGTGTGTCTGTGGGGGAGTCCTTTATAAGCACGATGTTGGTTGGGAGGGTAGGGTGGATTTTATAGGCCAGGAGGGATTCACGTTTCAGCCCATGCTCGCCTCTCTCTTTTGTCTAGGTCACGTTAATAATGCTAACTCCCAAAAGCAGAGATGTGTTAAAATTAGAATTCTGTATGAGTGTGCAGTTTTGTCAGAGAGTAAGCAACCGGTTGGATGCCAGCATTTTGTCTGACAGCAAATTCAATCAGTTCAGGTTGCAGCTTGAAGTTCTGCTAATAGCTGTTCAGTCCCTGAAAGCTGACGTGCATTTAGCATATCAAAGTGAATCATATCACACACTATGATGCAGCTTTGTTTCTTGCACAAACAGGTCTTGTTCTCTAGCGTTTCACCATCAAGTATTAATAGTCACAGCATTTCTTTAATGTTCTAACTTATAAATCATTGTAAATGATGAATGTCTACAGCTGGAAAAGGTGATTGATGTAGGTCCTGGAATTTCTCAGGGTGTGGACTCTATCTAAAAGTAGCAAAATATTAGGCTTGTTTTTATATTTGTCTTAGACAAACCCCAGCAACAATGCTGTTACCTCATGAAACTGAATTTCAAGCCTTTGGGATACATATTCAGTTTCCCATTTTACAAACAACGTGGATTTGCACATTATGCTGTTTTTCCTGTTTTCATTTCTTCAATGGATGAGGTCAGATGCCAACTTGTTTAAATCTTCCCCAGACACAAACCAAAGCATGTGTGACAGGCTTTGAAACAGCAGACAGATATCAGATTCAGCCCCAGATTGTGCCAGAGCATGGCATGCTTTATCCTGCTCTTAAAATACTGCCCTACCCCTCCAGAAAGCAACACTCAAGTTTGAACAAGTTATCAAGCAAGAGAACAACGGGAGAAGAATGTTTGGGCTATGCCATTTATCTTTCTGTTATGCTGGATGATGTAACTTTATCAGTTTAGACGTTTAAACTCAGGAAAGGATTAAGACTCTGCCGTTGTTAGCTTCTTTTGGCCTGATCATGGATGGACTTCACATGATCTGCAAACTATCACTGCCTCGATTCAGGATAATCCTCATAATAATTTATGTGATGGAAAAAAATGTCTCCTTTGTTGCATTAATGCCTCTTAAGCTGAGATGTTGTTGGTATATTTGACATAATGTAATTTCCAGTTAATTGAGTTGGCATGTCAAGAGCCAGTAATGTTAGTCATGCACATTCTTATTGAATTAGAAGTATTTGCAATTGTTTTATTTTTAAAAGTTCCTTTGTTTCTTTGTTGTGATGCATATTAAAACTTTTGACAAATTACATTCATATGATCTTAAATTAGTCAGAGCATGGTCATAGATTCATAAAATATTTCCAGAAACAGTATTCAAAGATTCTTTGTTGTTAATAGATAGTCACTTAACAAAATTCTGTGCAGTAGTTCAATATACACAATAGGGAAATGGTATATACAATAGAGAAACGTTTAAACGGAAGTACTGTATTATGAGTTGTGAAGTTTAGTCTTTTAAAGCATGAGGTGTGTATGTTTTTGTATAGAGTTCACAGGTATGTGAACCACCTCAGTCTGGGGGTTCTTGTTTTTATGGTCAGAACTAACAAAATACACACAAACCACTAAAGAGCTTATAGCACCGAGTCGCTACACACAAAAGTACATGCAGACTAATATGAAACGTCTTTCTATATAAAAGATAATCAGAGGATCTTCTTTGTTACTTCTGGGAAAAGAAGGCATCCTGATTTTCCTTGAAAAAGATTTCAGGCTGCTGCTCGAACAAGCAGGATTCCCAAAATATAACACATCTGTGTGATAACAGCAGTGTACAGAAGTGATGAAAACAGCCATGTAGTCAGATGAAACCGGTTAACGGTTAAAAATGTTCTTGAGCAGTGATAGTTTTACAGCTGCTTGTTTCAGTGTTGTAGCCACAAATCTGGCTAGTAATTCAAGGCTTTTAAATCTCCTTTTTCTTTTTTTTTCTTTTTTTTTTTTCTTTTTTTTTTTTTTCTCTAAGCAAAATTGCAGTAGTGTTAGCATAGCATATATATCTACTCAACAATCATTCAGTTGTACTGCTTCCCTGAGCACAGTGTTGTTTTCCAGGAGTTTGCGTTGTGCAGCTGATAGCTGTGACGCCACAGGGCAAAGGCTGTCAGGTCAGTCCTGTTAAACAGCAGGTGGCCTTGTTAACGTCCACAAACATCTTTTTTTTTTTCTGCTGTTTATATTTTGGCTTCATTTTTTTTTTCTTTACAAGGCCCAGCTCTGAGGAGAAGCTTCTCCAAAATATTTCCTAGTTTTAGTTTATTGTTGTAGCATCTAGTTCTCTGGTTGTTTTCCCCCTACTGTTATCATGGCACACTTTAAGGTAAGCAGCTTTGTAACTTAGCCATCCTGTCGTGCAAGATGGCCATCTACTGTATGGTGGCTTAGTTTTACTTCAGACTTTGCCTCTGTGCCAGTGAATTAGTCATGCGTCCTGCTGGCATTAAGCCAGTCTCACATCCGTGTTAATGGCCATAGAGGAGACTCAGACTTTGAACCTTTTCTCATGGATTTTCGCCTGGTCATGTGTGACACACACTAATGGACCCATGTGCTTTGAAGCTGTCTTCACCCACGGAGCAGACTGGATACTGATTAGATTATGCTGGATTATCATTACTTTGTTTGATTTGATTTGTTTACTTATATTTTACCTCTACAGTAATATTCAGTGCACTGGGCTGCCTCCGCTGCCTTATCTCTCTGCACGAAAACTTAACCACTGATTTCTCAGCGCAGTGCCAACATCTGGAGGGATCAGCAAGTTAAGCCATGGCCTTTTAACCCTCAAGTTCAGTCAATCCATTACAAGCACGATCACTGCAGCTGCACCATTTCACGTCATAATATTTTTGCAGCAGTGTCTTCCACTTCTTCCTGGAAGACTTTTTTTTTTTTTCGTTGCTTTGCTGTAGCCATAAATTCTCCAGGTTTGCCTAAATAAAGATGTTATTTTACAGTTTGAGGGCAGTAGAGGTAAAAAGGTTCAGAAAGTACCCTACGTGTAGTTTAGTTTTGATACAAATCCACACTAAATATAAGATTAGGGACTGTTTCATGGCTGAAAGATAGCTTTGTTTTTTATTAGATAAATGAGCAAGGAAACAACTTGAAGATAACAAGTACTTTGTCAAAAGTCCATTGAAGCTTTAATATGAGTGAGAACATCTTGAACTCCTGGTCCTCTTACTGGCTTTTTCCAGAACTTACATTTCAATTCACTTATCTCAACAAACTCCACAGAGAGAAACTTTGGGATTGAGTTGAATGGGCCGTGAAAGGCTACAGGAAATAAAAGCTCTGTCTTAACAAGTACGTCATGATGTATAAATGGAAAAACACCAATCTCTATGCTTTTTCCAGTTTGCTACATGTATCCTCTTTTAGATGCACTTTCACATTTTTTCTTTTTTTTTGTCTTATTTCAGAAATACAACTCCATTCTTCATGTCGAAAGTGTTGTATCCAGCTGCTTGGCTGCGTTCTGCAGATTAGTAGATGTAGAAGGTTATGCGGGCCTTCTGAGATGGACCTGGTTGAGGGAGTAATTACAAGCTTTCCAAAGGGTGGAAGGGACCAGTAAGACCCTTTTTAATCCTGGCATTTAATTTTGTGAATGTTAGGAGGGTCTCCTGCAAGGGAAGGGCTGCATGGTTGGAATTTATAGATATAGCTCCACCCTGAATGAAACACATGCACACGGTGAAGCGCTGTAGCCTTCCACCACATGATACGAGCCATAATATTACGTTCCCCCTTCACACATTCCTTTGCAGTAGTTGGAGAAAGTGTTTTTTTTATTTAGCGGCTGTCAGTCATGATTCAGCTCAGACATCCTTATTATTACTGTGCAGCTGAACCTTGGGTTTATTTTTTTGCACGTAAGGGGGTGTGTGTGTGTGTGTGTGTGTGTGTGTGTGTGTGTGTGTGTGTGTGTGTGTAAATTTTTTATTTTTTTTAAATCTTAATTTGTGTGTGCTTTTGACTGGCTCCAATGATTCACACTGTTATCTGAACAATAAGCTATTAAGTTATTTTTTACATTACCATCACAGCTGTACTTTTCTGCAGCCAGTCAGGTTTCTTGTTTCACAGCTGATGTGTTGCACATTGATATTCAAGCTTCAGCAGCTTGAATATCTATATATATATATTAGAGATGGACCGATCCGATATTACGTATCGGTATCGGTCCGATACTGACCTAAATTACTGGATCGGATATCGGAGAAAAATAAAAAAATGTAATCCGATCCATTAAATATCACGAAAGCACCTCACAAAACTTGCAACACGCCGTAACTCACCTCAGAACGTTAGCACGTCGGAGCAGTATGCATCACGTGATAGAGCGGCTGTGGCATGCGGGACCTGTCGGTGGTCTGGATAGCATTTGGAGCTTCGCTAGCAACCCAGCATTTCATCTCCGACAAAGTTATCCCGAGAGAAGTAAAGCAAGTGTGTAAGTCCATCTCTGAATGTTTGTAAAGCATTCCTGCGTTAAGCTTAACAAGCGACTGCCTCTCCTGCTGCTACTTCAATCATGAAACTGCTTAACGATCAGCTGATCGGCTTTTCTGTTGCGAGTCCGTGTCTCTAGTTTGCTTTTGGCCCACTTTGCACCAGAAAGAGGAAACCAGCGGCTGAACAACAGCAGCACGTTTAAGCTTGATCAGCTGTTGTTAGAATGTATTTAATATTACTTTCTACTCGAGGATCTTTTTCTACGTAGCTGACGCTGGTAACTGTGCAGGGGCGGATCTAGCAAAGTTTAGCCAGGGGGGCCGATAGGGCATTAACAGGGAAAAGGGGGCACAAAGACATACTTTTCTTTCTTATTCTCATTTAAAATGTCGAGCTTTTAATAAATAATTATCTGACACCCAAAGTTTTAATTTGATGTAAAATGAATAGAAGTCAATTACTGTATATAGTAACTATTAAGTCTAATATATATACCCTAGTAAGCTATAGTACTTTTTCCTTTGGGAAGGTACCATCTGTGCAGTCTGCAATTTTGTTGAAGAAAGATGTTGAATCTATTTAATATTTCTTGAAAAATAATTGATTTCTGTGCATTTTTTTTCCACACTGCATCAAATTAAGGTTGATTACGTCGATTAAGCATCATGAGGTGGAGCATGAGGGGTGGTTCCCTATTTTTTATTTATTTATTTTTGTTGTTGCTGGGAGTTGGAACCCTATTAGTTAGGTTGCTTAATATTTATGCTAAGTACTCTTTAAAATACCAGAATAGGGAGGATGGTGTAGGTTTAAGTTTATTAGATTGATCAGTATTGCTGAACTATGAAATATTTTTTTTTGCATACAGGTATAACAGAATAGCTTTAGTGTAGTTGTTGTTTTAAACTTGAGTATGAACTTATACAAAATGCAGCAAGATATTTAAAAAACAGTTTGGTTGATTAAAAAACACTATATCGGATTCATATCGGTATCGGCAGATATCCAAATTTATGATATCGGTATCGGACATAAAAAAGTGGTATCGTGCCATCTCTAATATATATATATATATATATATATATATATATATATATATATATATATATATATATATATATATATATATATATATATATATATATATATATATATATATATATATATATATTAGTAGCCATAATATGTACTTTTGTTTGTTGGAAGTCATAAAACAGGGTAAAGTTTAACTCTGTGCTTAAATGATTAATGATTAACAGAAAGGTTCAGTGGAGTTGCTGCCAGAGGATGGCTGTTCCTGATAATTCTTAACCTGCAGGTGTAATGATGCAAAACCCTCAAGCTAGTGCTGTCATAGATTGTCATTCAAGCATGCACATGCTGCAAGATGAGCAGTCTACCAAAGAGAAAAACTACTTGTTAGTGACACACCGTTTTATCCATGATAGTTTAAGCTCATTTTTCCAGACTCTCCTCATCCACATTATTTTATTGTTGTCTCATTATCCTAAATGTTCAGATTGCAGGTAGAAGTAAGGATGGTAGAACATAAAAATCTTTATTTTATAAACTTTTCTGGATTTCCTTTTTAAAGAGGAGTTCATAAAAATGCTACACATGAAAGAAAGCTACACAGTCTTTCTTCATAGATTCTAGTTTAACAGAAATGCAGGAGAGTAATACCGAATGTTACTAAAAACATTGCCATCCTCAGTACACCAAACATTGGCCGTTACACGTGGTGCACACGAGGTCAACAAAACATTGGTCCTGGCTTTTTATCGACACAGCAGATCCATCCCATCAGAACAGGAGCCGTCCATGGGAACCGGACCTGTCTGTTGTTCCAGCTGCACGACATTCTTTTCAGAGGCAGCTACCCAGCACTGTACAGCTTCCACTGTTATCCATTCATGACTGCACCGGCGCGGCCTGCCACTGATGTCTGTTACCCCAGCCCTGTAGAGATAAACTGTTTCACACAAGCCCAGCTATGTGGATCAACAATGCAAACTCAGACGTGGAACTATAAAGTCCGCAGTGAGAAAGTTGAAGGGCTTCAAAAGATAACGTTTTCTATCATCTAGCCGTAACATGTGACTGGATCAGAGATCTAAAAGCTGCAGACGGCTTTACATGCTGGCATGTCCAGATGAGAGGGAAAGGCAGCTGCTGGAAAGCTGAACTTTTGAAAACCCTGAAATCAGGGAAAGTGACATTACTAAACTCTGACGAAGACGGGCAACATTTTTAAAGCTTGCTTGCAGCTGTCAAGGTTTAAATGTTGCTTTTAGGTTTGATGTGCGACTTCCTTTTGGCAGGGGTGTGTTTAGAATCAGTTTTCTTGGCAAGCAGAGTAAATTCATAGTCTCGGTTATAGTTTCACTTACAGAGCATATAATACTCCTGTGTTTCTGCCATATTTCTACTTATGGAGATTCAAAATGGTGTTGAATAACATAATATACAACAAAAGCACTGAGAGATTTCACTCTCATGAAACGGCTTGGTAATGCTTCACTCACCTGTTTTGTTTTGTAACGAACAAAAGTTAATAAGTAGGGGAGAGCGTGCTGGTGTGGTGGTTGCCTTGATTCCACTGTTTGGTGGGTTCTTTCTGTGTAGAGTTTGCATGTTCTCTGTGTGCTTGTGTGGGTTCTCCCAAAGTACTCTAGCTTCCTTCCACATTGGATAAGAAGAAAATAAATGGATGAATGGATAGATGTTACTGACTGATGACACTTAATTTGTCTACACCTGCATGGAACCGGGTGTCTAAATCAGGTAGATAATTTTCTCTTATGAGAACATGTCTGATTTTGTTACCTTCACCATTGAAGAAAACAGATGGACAAAATAGTCATTAGTACAGATGACATGTTTTCAAACATTACGTCAGAGGTGAATCAACACGCCACAGTAAATTTTCATATTGCGACATCATATGCTTATTGCTGTTGGTTTGGAACATTTGATTTTATTTAAACAAAGCTTAGAGTGAGTGTCCCTTATGCGGGGAGGAAAAAAAAGCAGTGTTATTTTATCTGAGATCATTTTATGTCTTTGATCCAAAGACTGTGTATAAAAATAGACGTGGTCACTGTGATTCGGTTTGTGGACTACCATTCTGAAGCCTCGAGTTGCGCAATTTGGCTGAAGCCATCTTGTTTTTGTTAAAACCAGATGTCACAAGCACAGGTTGGATCGTAGTGAGTAATCGAGAACACTACACACCCATACGGTAGTGGTGTCAATCAGTAGGGAGCCACACCCTAGCACATACGTAGGTTTATTGTCTGTTGTTCTAAATGGAATTTCATTTACATAAAGTTTGAAACTAGTGATTTGGAGCATAAATTTCATAAGTGAATAAGTGTTTCTTTGCGTCATAAGTGAGCAGTACGGTCATTTTATCATATAAATGTGTGCAATCAGACTTCTTTTTGCAAGCAGAGATCATCAGTATCAGAGGAGAATCATAATTAAAATGTCAAAACAATCAAGATGATGCTGTTCTACATGTTTCACAAAAGTCTTTTTTTTAATACTTAAGAAATTTGTCAGTCACTTTGTAATAGAGTTTTCTATTAAGACTTCAAATTTTTCTGACTTCACTGATGGCTGACTATTACTTTTTTACGTTAGTGAAGGTAAAATTCCTGTCACACTGTGTTCTGACTGTATGTGCAATTGATTGTAATTTCATGAAAGTCATTCTCAGAAAATTCCATATGCAATTTTATTACTTTGGTGTCTGAAAAAAAAAAGTCAGTGTTGCAATTCAGGAATGTTTATGGATGCTGGATTTTGTTAAGCAGTAATTAGCTGAGATCCACTCATGATACATGTGCAGTAAATCATGTGGGAGTGTCTGACATTGTTTAGATTAAAATTCTTTGGGATGTTATCACCGTTTCGAGACTGCAGTGTTGCATATTCTGAAGGTGTTTTATTAAACACAGGACTTCAGAATAATGATGAGAAGCAGTTCAGCTCTTCTGCTTTCTTTCGTTTGGACATTGGTTTGGACATTGCTTCATTCCTCCAGCATCCCTGGCACACGTGAATAGCATCCTTCTTCTCTCCCTGTCACACATTTCCACCACACAGCCTTCTTTTCTTCCTACAGCTCTTCAAACAAGCCCTCTTCAAGCAAACCCTTCAAGAAGTTGTTCACAGCCGGTAGGGGTGGGGGGGTGGGGAAGCAAGCTGGGCGGTGGCCACGGCCCTCCTGTATCCTATTAGGACTAGGAGTGTTGAAAAGGGGTGTGGCCTGGAGCCAGTAACATCTGTGCCTCTCCCCTCTGCCCCCACGGCATTCTGCAGAGAAAGGCAGAGAGAAGGAGGCTAGGGAGGGAGAGAATACGAAAGAAGTACTCGCCAGCCAGCTGGCTGTGTGCATGATCTCAAGCAGCAGTTCGTTCTATGTACGGCGAGTTTATCCCTTGTTTGCCCTGCAGCCATCACAGAAACACATCCTCAACCTAACTGGGATTTTCCTTTGACAGCCTCTGAGAAGGTGCTTATTAGCCACTTAAACCTCATCCAGATGACTTTGAACCTGCGTGGACTACATACCTTGTGCAGGAAATGCTCCACTGCATGCTGTGTACAGGCATAGTTTTTTCTGTCGACAGTGCAGAAAGCTGGATACTGCAGTGAGTTGAGGATATAAAGGGAATGCTAAGAGCACAACAGAGGGAAGCTCTCTCCTGGACAGGGTAAGACAAGCAAAATGCATCTTCCAATTCTACCCTATAATTAAATGAATGCAAGGAATAGGAGCGAGGAGCCGAAGCCGGCTATCTGCTGGCTGAAATGTTTGAGTGTGGACTGCATGTGACCGGGAGATAGTTGGAGGCTATCAGCGTGTGAGTGAGGGGAGTCGGGGCTGCTGGTGTGCTTTATCATTCCCCAGAACACAAGCTGGATTGGATTCCTCTCACCAATACGTAGGTGAATGTGTCACGTCTGTCTAATTAAGAGGTGTTGGTGCAGAAAAACAGTGTTGCCGTAGTAACCGAGGGGGAAGGGGAGGATGACAGGTCGCTCCTGCCGGGGCCCACGGCTGATTTCATGGTGGGAGAGTTGTCCTGTGTATGCGGGGAATGCCCCATAATGACAAGGCTGCTCTGGAGATAGGGTGAGGTGCTGGTAGAAATATGTGCTTACACACACAAACACACACACACAGACACAGTGGCTACAGGGTGCTACCTCCCACCAGCTTCTCTCCCTGGTTTGCTGCCCATTATCAGTATCAAGTGAGTGAGAGAGGGAGAGGATGGCATATTTTTTCCATGATGGGAGTGGAGTGCAGATAATCAGGTCAATGAAAGCAATGTCACCTTGAGCGTAGAGGGGTCCGCTGATTCTCCTCGCTCGTTTCCTGCCACTGCCCATCCTTCTCAGGTTCCAGTCTCACTTCCGCAGCGCCTCTCTCTCTCTGCACACTACACATAACATAAATACTATATGGACTCATGGATTACAATAGAGTAGTTGTAATTTTGTGTGGATTTTACAGTGCGTCTGGGTGATGGCAAGCTAGATTTTTACCCTGTAATCCGTAATGGTTTTGTTATTTGTTTATGTCTGCTGAATTAGAGCGACAATCCTATTTTCTCCCTTATAAGCATCCAGAACAGATTTAAAAAGGAGGGTAATGTGCACTGGAAAGGGCTTACATTAAATCACCCTCCCACCCAGCTTGCACCGGTCACCCACCGCTCTGGTTGCCATGGCAACTGAGGAAGAGGTAGGGATTTTTAAACTGCTGCAGCTCAGGGTATCCTGGAAAATATTACAGCGCAGTCCCCACCCTGTTATTGATGATCTGTGAGTTTGTACATTTCATTACTCAGGAATAAATATGTGATTGGTGTTGGACTGTGCCTAGCTGTGGCACACATGAATCTTTCTTTTGCAGTACACAGAAAGATCACGATGACAGCTAGCGGTCCTTATAAGGCACCACTAGCTGTCTTTCAGACTGGGGGATTTATATTTGTACTCACCAGTTGTTTATTACTTGCTGTTCTCTCTTTGATCTCACTGCTTATTTACAGTGATGCAGTTGTTTGTGATACTGATGCACGCGTGGGAACTGTTTCAGAGATGGCACTGATTGTCTGCCCTTGCTGCTCATAATTGAGGGCATATTGATCCTCCAGTTTAATGATTCTCAAGCTCTCGACCTCTGCATGTCTACATACAAAAGAGCTAAAGTACTCCTTCATCCATTGGCCAATCAGTTCTTTTCACAATAAAATCATTTCTGGGAATGCTGTAATTTCCAACTTCTGAGCTGTCACCAACATTTAAAATAACAATTTACGACTGAAAGCTGTTAACTCACACTTTTCTTTTAAATATGTATGTATGTATGTATGTATGTATGTATGTATGTATATATGTATATGTATGTATATGTGTGTGTGTGTGTGTGTGTGTGTGTGTTTATAATGATGTCAGTGATAAGACATGGTGTAATCCCACCTTAGTGCATTGCTTTGATTTATTACATGCAATACTGTGGATACAAATCACACTGGTGCATTAATAGGGGCATGAAGTGGGTGTAATGAGCGGCTTGTTTTATATGCTATTTTTAAACTGCGCTGTTCTTTTTCCTTTTATCTTGAATGTAGTCGATAAATAGAATTCGAGATGACAGCAATGAAACTCTGGCATACTGTCGCATGTTCAAGTATTTTCCATCTTTGCCCCGAGTCTAACCTCCATGAAAGCCTGGCCTGTTCAAAAATGCTAAGATCTTAAGAGTGGGGGGTTGAAGACTCTGTCTGCAGAACAAGTTTGGCAACCTTGCTGGTGGAAAGTGCAGTAGCCTTTTAACCTGCTTTTTAATCTCTGCTCTGTCCTCCCAGCATTATCTGCACACTCCCAGTTTCTCAAAGTATATTTTTTGCTTTGTGCTCATACATGTAAGAATCACAGGAATTTTTTTAAGAGCTGTGGAAGAGCTTGGAATATATGTATATTTGTAACAGTAATAAACTGATACTAAAGCCTATTTGGTTAATATTATTATAGTTTTTGCAACTATTAAAGTGTCAAAATATGGTTTGGTGAGCATCCAGTCAGTTTCCCTGTTGGAGTTTCTATAAAGGAATACAAGCTTGTATAGAACTAGAGGGTACCACATGTTAGATTCACCAGTGATTTGAATCTTTCCAAGACCATAGAATAATTTGGTGATAAACAGCTGCTTATCATCACTGGGTGTGCACAACGCTTTGTTCATAAAATAATGCAGGTCAGGTTATCAGTCTTCTAATCAAATATTCACTTACAGAGTTTATTGTTCACACTTTATGTTAGTCAGCCTCAACGTGAGTGTATATATCTTTCTCTTTCTGTTTTTGAAAGCAGTTGTGGCTTCAGATGCATCATAGACTATGACTAGAGTACTGTCTCCAGAAGTGTGTGAAGATCATGAGCCTGTGTACTGAAAACAAACAAACAAAACAATTAGATTACCTTTATGTAACATAGGTAATCGAATTTGCTGGAGTTTTTTTGTTTTTGTTTTACCCCAAGCAGTTACAGCAGGGTCTCAGAGTACAGAATAGCATTTACTTGTATTGTTTACCATTAGTTGTTATATCCAGGGTTATAGTATTAATATGGATCTAATTTGCCTTAAAGAGTCCACTGACAGATTTTATTTTTTTTTAAACTGTTTTATTTATGCACATAAGCACGTCATCATAAAACAGGAAAAAACTATGGCAACAATAGAGTCGGATTACAATCCTTATGGTCACAGCCCTGACTAACTTTGAAACATTAACTTTCACTACTTCAAAGTGCTACAAGAGCTTTTATAACCCACAGCCCTGTAAAATGACTGTAAAGTGTATCACCCGATGGAAGAATCGCTTCCTTTGTCTCTGTGTTATCCCTTTCTCTTCGCTTTGCGTCTCTCTATGTTAATCCTGTAATCTGAGAGCCACTTCAGCACTGCTCCCTCAGCCATGTGACATTAATGCTCCAGAGGCAATGCCTTTGTCATATCTCGACATGCAGTCGTGTAATTTAAATGCACATGAGCACAAACACATCAGAGCAGAATAGCTCTGCTGCTTTAACACTGCAGCTTTGACACCGACTTTCTGATGGCTCTCCATTGACTGGCAGCCAATGGGGACCGATTGATTTTAATCTCCATTAAACCTGCCAGTCAACATTTCTCTCACGGCCTAGTTTTTTTCTGATAAGTGTCCAAGTTATCATCTGTTTACTCATTGTGTGCTCAGGGTGCTATTAAGTAATTGGCACAATGATAGCTATGTATGGTATCCAACTGTGCAAGATACCACTATGCCATTTGTACCACATCTAAACCAGGGAAAATTAGTCACACACCATTTAACATTTCCTTCTTGCTAGGAGAAAAGCCTTAGCAACACACACTAAAGCTACATTACAAAATGTTATTAATGCCACTCTTAATGCTGTTAATGTTGTGACTGTGACCAAATGTGCCTCTGATGTTGAATCATTTTTCATTTGCACAAGTTAGGCAAACTGTTGAAATACTGGTTTGATTGCTGGTTTCTAGCTCAGCAGCTCTGGGCTAAGGTTGTTTTTTGGCAAAATGACTTCCTCCAACCTTATTCTATGTCCTCAGCTTCATTTGCAGCTGTCCATACAAATCCAAAATATTTTTGTCAGTGCAGGGCACAATAATCCTTGGGCTTTTAGTTAAGCATATTGCAGAGAGTGCACTTGGCAAACCATGAACTGTGCCTCCAGTATCAGTGGAGCAGATATAGTTTTCAAAAGAAATGTTGCTGTGTGCAGCAGCATCTTATAGCTGGGTCCATGACCTGGAGTTGCTTTGCGTTGAAAATACTTCGACAAGATGATCATCAAATCGTAAGTCTGATCCATCCCAAATCCTAAATCGGTAAAGAAGATTAAACTTCTGTGCACCAAATACCTTTCTGCTCCGCCCATAACACTGCTACAGCTATACCCTGTATAGCCAACCGTGCTTCTACCAGCTGTGCCATTTTTTTTTTTTTTTTTTTTTTTTTTTTTCCACAAACATCTGATGAAATTATTTGGGCTCTTTAGATGTTGATGCAACAGATGTTTGTGGGTTAGTGGAAAGACATTGTGTAAGAACAGCATTATACTGATGCAATTTTTCTAGGAGAAATACTATTTTTATTAACACCCTGTACACGCTGTAAGGAGTTCAAGAACACTGTTAGATGGATGTCCCTGATGCAAGGAGAGATTCAATGTTTCTCTGAAGGACAAAGGTAGATTATAATTATATTACATATTGTTATCCTGTTGCCAAATCTCCTTAACCAAATCAAGGTGTACAGTGCTGCCAAATATATTCTGTGTATTGATTACTAAAGAAACACAGGAGAGATTCTCATCTCTTTCAGCATGAATGCAGCCTGTGATTTAGGTCAATATTATTCACTGTAGAAATCAAAAAATTAAAACTACATCTCAAAGCTAGAAACTCCTGAGAGATGCCAGCTGTTGCAGAAGAAGGTATTTCACACATCTGTTTTCAATACACTGCTGTCCACTGTGTTCTCGTTCCAAGGTTGAATTCCTTCTCCAAGTCAAGCACAATCTGGGTTATTAGCATCAGCTTAAAGTTGACCTCTTTTTGTGTGAAAATTAAACAAGGCTACTGATTTATAACAATTAATTTTGGATCGACTTCTGTACCTGTCACTCATGTAGCATCAGGAAAATCTGGCACACTGAGCCTTTTACGGTTAACGGCAGAGAATCCTAAAGAGGTTAATAAACTGACGGAACAAAATCAACAAAGAAAGATGTGACAGCTGGATGAAGTGTCAGGTCATCCTTAAATTCTTTAGTTTTCCCTGCACATGTTTAGTAACGTGAGCCTCTTTGTGTTTAGCTTAAGATGCTCTTCTTACTTCTGCCTTTTCTCCAGTGGACCTGACAGTTGTGCAGGTTTTAATGGAGAGGTCTTGGGCAGGCACCATGGGCGGGCTCACACTCACTTCGCAAACACTGGGATTGCTTTTACAGTTTGGACTCATGCCAGGTCACCCGCCAAACCACATGGTCAAGAAAACAACGAGACTATCCACAGACAAATCTCCTTCACACAAAGAGAGAAGTGTTTGTTAGGAAATGGGTGGGCGGGTCTAGTTATTGGATGTGTATGAATGAAGGAGTACAGAAGAATCTGGGTTAATCTGTATGCATCTGCCTACAAAAGGCATGTTTCTCTGTTAAAGTCCAGGACTTGATTTATTTCAGGATGAATAGCATTCTTCTTGATCATATGAACAATGGGACTGCTACATGGCACCACCATCAACTTTCAGACTCTTAACATTTCAGACATACTACTACATGGATAATTACTGGATATGACCACTAATTTGGCTGTTACTTCTTGGACAGTTAAGATCAGTTCAGCTGGCTAGGCTGTACGTGACCTGTAATTAAAGATAATCTGTTGCTCCCTCTCAGTTAGAGCAGGTGACAGTGGAACGTGTTGTAGTGTGGGTGTTGTTCAGGGTCACAAGACTCACCTGGCTATGAGAGGAATGTTGTCCTGTTGCAACAAGCCTCTGTTAGGTTCGACACCTTGACCGTCTGACAGACAGCCTCCGGGGACTAATGTGAGCGCAATCAGGTCTCAGAGGGTAAACAATTCCAGCACAAAGTCTTCACAGACATCAGATGGTCTCCATGTTCAAACACTCCCGGTGACCTTCTTCGGATGAGTGAGTCGTGGCATATCCTCTGGCTACTGTAGCTGGATGGGGGACCAGCTTTGTCCCACTCTGGCTCACAAGTTTAAACATAGTTTAGCTAATGGAAAAAAATGGGCAGCTTTGTGTACTAATATGGTCAAAGAAGCCTTTGAAAGGCTTCTTCCCTTCATGCTAGAATAGATGGTGAGTGTGAAGCCAAGCAGCTGCTGCCGAGGCCTCCAGTAGTCAATTTAGAAAAGTCAAGGATGTGTCAAAATAAATATACTATTCAGTGTGTTAATAAAAGAGAGCTGCTGTGTACTTTATCCCACGTGTGGCCATTTGGCCTCAGGCACCGTGTATTTCTAGTGGTACTGTATGCTTTTCATTCACTCTGTTGTATATTTCGGTACGTTTGCTTTCTTTTTTTCTTTAGAAAAGAGTGATTATTGTTAAAGTGGAATACATGTTATGACTAGTATTGTTTGACAGTTTGTCCAGTTAATTGTAGTCTGTTGGCTTTCAAGAGCAAAAAGCAGTGATGTGGACAAGTATCTAGTGCTTCGGATTTGTCAGAGTAGCAGTTCGTTATAAACGCAGTCTGCCTTGAGACAAAATTTTAAAAACCAATTTGTTTAAAAGTTAAATTATATCTTATGTTACTGCTTGTGTTAATTATATCTCTTTTAGAGGTTTGCTCCTTTTGTTGTTGTTAGAATCGGCACATCTTAAAGGAGTTATTTGGTGCTTAAGAATAAAAATGATAGAAGGCGACAAATTTTTCTGGTGGTTGGAAAAAGTTGCTGACATCCGTAATTTAAAAAATAAAAATAAAAATAAAAATACAGCTGCTGGATAGAGGAAACCCATATGAACCAAAAGTGCCAAAAATGGGACAGTGATGCTATCGGGCCCTATTTAGGTTGACCAAAGACATTGCTATAGGAAATGCCCTCACTTTCTCCTTTGGAAGAAATAACTAGTTTGTTTCCTCGGCTCGCTGAGAATAGCGACCCACAATCTTCGATTACCGCTAAGGACGTGACCTGACCAGACTAAATTTAAAAATGCTTCACACTGAACTTGATGCATTCAGTCTGTGTGGAGCATTTGACTTATAGGAAATCACTGGAAAAGGTCAAGTGAACAGGGTTATAATCTGCTGGGCTATTGGTCACCACGACAAGACGTCCAGACATTTCTGCAGTTCAGCACAACCTCTGTGGTTTATGATGCTGAGCCTCACACCACAGTGTAGGGACAGTGTAGAGATATTTTTGTGGTATGCTGACGACAGCATACTTGCGGATATCTGGACATCTCTTTTTTTATTTCCCAGACAGCAGATATGTCCCTTGTGCACTTGATTTCCTTGTTGAAGATAAACCATCGGGTTAGCGAGCACACTCTGCAACTTTCTTCTCTCTTTGTCACGTTTAACATGATTATTATACTTGTACATGTGTTCCAGGTTGTTCTGGTTTTTTTGGGGGGGGTTTCCTAGTGAGTTTTGATGTTTGTTTTTCTTTTAAAATCTTACCTTATGTTTTACTTTGAGGCTTTAGCAACAACCTTAGCATCTGTCACCCTTGGCTGAAAGCAGAGAGGCAAATGTTTCAAGCACAGTTCAGTCTGGTCACAGGTCAAAGTACAGTCTGAGTGAGATGACTGAAGGGCTCTGGTCTTAACCTCCTAAGACCCGAACTCTTTCATGGCATGCATTTTTAATTTCTCTTTGATATTGGGGCTGACTGGGACCTGATGAATGTTAAAAACAAAGAATTACCTGATTTTATTTTTATTTTTTTAATTTTTATTATTTTTCTGTTTTTACCTGATTTTTACTCCTGAGAAAAATGAGATCCACATATGAAGACATTCGTTTGAAATTTTGATTGAACAGTGTCAGTATAATGTCCTCGTAAGTCGATATCAGGCTTTTGTAGAGCAAAGTATTTTGGTCCAGGCAACCCCAAATGTGATGTCCACATATGTGGACACCAGGGGCCTGTTCTTCGTACGTCGCTTACTACATCCAAGATCAAATGACACATCCAAGACCAAACCATCGCGCTAACCGTGAGCTCGCTAATCCGGTTCCCCGAACACGCCTGCTGTTGACGATTAGTACAGCTGGACGCAGTAATGTGACATCACTGGGTGTCGTAAAAGGGGCTACGCATCGATAGTAGAAACATTGATCGGCAACCCGCTGATTGGTCGGCGAAAATGTCGAAGGGGCGTGCTCGGTATTTTCCGGCAGCAGAGCAAGAACTCATGAGTGAGGGATTTCAGGAGTTTCAGAGTTTAATTAAAACGCAAGAGAACACTGCAAAGGCTGCAGAAGCAAGGAGAGAGGGCTGGCAGAAAGTTGCTGACAAATCAAACTCGTAGGTAATTTAATAATAATACTGATAATAGAGCTGGGCGATAGAACGATAACGATATGTATCGCGATATAACTTTTACTCGATAGAGAAATTAAGCTATCGCGATAGACCTCGCCGCTCTTGTCCTCTTAAAAAAAAAAAAGGTCAGCCAATCCAAATTAAGTAGCCCAGAGCCGAACCAATCACAGCCGCAGCGTCACGTCGCGTGACTTGTTACCTACAGCACAAGTGCCTCTGTGTGTTTGTTTGGGAAGCAGCCAGCGGGTAATGGAGGAAATGAGTGTGCCGACTAGAAAAATCAACCGAGCGTGACCGAAGAGAAAACAGATGATGGTTCCAATGCCGGAGAGATTGTCGAACGGAAGAGCCATAGAAGTTCCGTAGTGTGAAGGTATTTCGGCTATTTCAAGTCTGACAAAAAACAGAGTAGCGTGCACTGTAAATTGTGCCGAAAGCAAGTCTGGAAATACAATAAACTGGTGCATGCATCACACTGTGCGCCACGTTATTGTTTCGGTGAAATGAATTTCTACAATACTGTTACTGTTAATTCTACTCTCTGCAGTGTTTAAATGCTTACATATACACACAGTTACTGTCCGTCCACACATACGACTCGGTTCTGCTTCTATGCCGCAGCTTTGTTTACTTTTTCCCACCGAGGCTTCTAGACTTCTGATTGGCCAACATTTCTGCATGGTTAGGAATCTAGCGCCACCTTTGGCATGTTCATAGCAGCGTTTTCCTTCATTTCTGCCTTTATGTGTGGACGGGATTATTTTTTAAAACGAAAACGGAAAATCTCAGTTTTCAAAAATACCCGTGTACGTGTGGACGTAGCCTCAGTCTCTGACTGGAAGCGCTAATTCGTCATTCGGCTTTTGTCAGACTAAAGTAACTGTTAAAACTGTTTGAAAAGCTCAGCTATACAACAAGGAGAGATTGAGAATTTCCTTTTAGTTCTCAGTTTATTTGATATTGACAAAAGTTAGTCAGTTTTGTCTGTTCTTCTGTAAAACAAACTAAGATTTATTTTTAGAATTAATATTTTGTTTCTAAGTGGAATTGACAATTTAGTCTGTTTCGTTTGTTCTATTTTGAAACTTAAACGCTTTAGCGGCTGCCTTTTGTGTAGTTTGCAATATTTGCCTTTATCTATCTGAAAAAGTCTCATGTTCCTTAAGTACATCTACCCTGTTGAACTTATTATGAGAAATAAATATTTAAATCAAAACAAGCTGCTGATTATTTCACATTTTACTTGTGAGCAACGGCACATTTAAATCTTACAAATATAGTTATTTGGCTTATATCGTGATAGATATCGTTATCGACTGAAATGAAAAAAAACATATCGTGATATGAAAAAATCTCATATCGCCCAGCTCTAACTGATAATAATGGATTGGGTTCATATAGCGCTTTCCAAGGCACCCAAAGCGCTTTACGATACCACTATTCATTCACTCCCACATTCACACACTGGTGGAGGCAGCTACGGTTGTAGCCAGGCTGCCATATCGCGCCATCGGCCCCTCTGGCCAACACCAGTAGGCGGTAGGGTAGATCTATCATATGACACTATATTGTCCAATATCATATGGCATTATATTATATTATAATATGTTATATTATATCCCCTTTCACATTAGAGCCACAACAGGACCCACAAGAACATGGGAACAAGTAAAAGTGGAATACAGGAGTATTCTACAGAATGGTAATATTTATCTCTTAGATTGCTTTTCGTCTCTTGGCAAGGTAATACTGGCCTGTAATACTCTGTTAGTTTGTTTATAACAGCAACCAAGAAAAGGGCAGAGGAAAAAAAGACAGGTGGTGGTCCTGCACCCCCTCGTCAACAAGTTGGTTAAGTAAATAATACCCTCACAGGAATATCGATATCTCTCAATGAGCACACTGTCGCGCTGAGCTAAAGGATCCTGTCTATCCCGCAATATACGCTGAATTCTGAGGACTCTCCTTATCAATCTTGCACCTTCCGCAATGGGTGGCTCGCGTATACGGACAGGACATGGCTGCGACAGACTTCCCAAATCCACCTTCGCTTTTATAGCCGTGGTCTCTCATCTTGATTACACGAAGTAATTTACAATTACTACTCTGAAATATGAATTACATCTGTAATAATCACATACATGTGATAGAATGTTAATAGTTCATTTCCCTTTTTTAGGAAATGACCTGTATGTATCTGTGTGACATCAATAAAAGGATCAAGTGCTGCATTATCTTTAGTTACATTGATGTTATTTATTTATGGTGAAACAGTGGTGGAATATCGCTGTTGCTTTCGTATAAATGAAGCGGACATACCTGCGTGGCCGCGATCTAATCCTGTTTACATAAAGTAAACCTGCTCCCGAGCAGGTTTACGCTTACGGCTCTGTTGCTATGACAGCAAGTCCCGGATGAGCTTCGGGGAACCGAACGATCCGGGATCACGCGAAATCGTCAACAATCTAATCCAGCTAACTTACTTAGCGAGGTACGAAGAACAGGCCCCAGGTCCTAGGAGGTTAAACAAGACTAAAGATTTAAACTTTGAAAGTTTAGCTGTTACAGATTGTCCCTCAGAGCCAGAGTTTTAACATCACAATGGCACTTGAGGAAGTGTTGGGGAATTTCCAATGTCATCAGGTTTTATCTTGTCATGATTATTAAAATTTGGACAATAAATCTGTCAGTTGGATATTTTTGTCAGAACCAAAGTAGTCAAACAGCAACCTAAAATATACTGTATCTGGTATTTGGGGGGAGGGGTTACTTAAATGATCCCAGATTTGTATTTATTTATTTATTTAAATAATCTTCCTCTTGTAAAACTTTCATTGATATGCTGAGACGGTCGTCAGCAATGCTGCTCGTTTGGGACAGCTGAACTCTGTGTATTTTTATCTGTGATAGACAGGCAGGGCAGATAGTTGAGTAGGATTGTGCACATTTCCTACGTTACTGTGGAAACTTACAGCTGCTACAGACCAAACCAAATGTGTAGCTTGTACTGCAGCAGCCAGAAAGTAGAGTCACGTGATTGGATCATCAGGAAGATTGAAGCATTGTATATTCCAGTTTGACATAGTCTCTAAATGTTTTAAATCTCCCCCATCATTAGGTCAGTATGCAGACTGATTTGTACAGCAGCTCAGGGATTACTAAAAGGCCTGCTTTAGCTTTCCCCCCTTCACTGACCAAACCAGTCTCTAAAGACCAGAAGGTATCACACACTGCTCGCCACGGTCATTGTAAACACTCCCTTCTAATTACTACTCGTTAGATCTTCAGAGAAAAGCCAATCCTGAATAGGAGGAATTGGACACGAGAAGACCTGAATTTGCTAATCCAGTCAAATTATCTCCCCCCTTTCAAGTGTCACACTCTCATTGCAGGGCTCTATTGAGTAAATGATATAACCGAGTCTTTTGGGGGCAGAGGACATTGTACTTTCCTTTCAAAAATCATGACCCTACCTCATTAAACATTAGCAGAATCAGAGGTTCATGTTGTAGTACAGTACAATTGTGGCTGGAAGCTTGCTGTGGTTTAATTGAAGAGAACAGAAATTATCAGTCTTTGTTTTTAGCACTTTTCAAATTGTCTTAATTGTGTTTTATTCTTTTTGAAAAGCCAGTTTAACTATGCAGCACAGTGGGGTGGTGGCTAGCTCTGTTGCCTCACAGTAAGACGGTCCTGAGTTTCCTAAGCTATACTGAGTTTGACTCCACCATCTGGCCAAGATCTTTCTCTGTGGCATGCACTCTAACTGGGTACTCTGGCTTCCTCCTTCAGTCCAAAAACAGTAAGCCACTTTTATGCAGTTAGTTGGGTCAGGTTAATTGGTGATTCTAAATTGCCCACAAAAAATTGAATTGAATGTGAGTGGAAATGGTTGTTTGCCTCTCTGTGTTATCCCTGTGTCAGATTGGCAATCTGTCCAATGATAGCTGGGATAGGATAAGGATAAGTGGAAGAGAATGGATGGATGGACAGTTTAACTAATGTGGTCAATACGTCACTCTAATTTGGTCAAGACTCACTGTCCCCTCTTTGTGTCTACAGTGCTCTCTGACGGAGACCAAACTCTGAGGTGGAGGAGGCTGTAAAGAGGTCCTGAAGGAGCCTCCCCCCCTCCCTGCCTGACCAGTTAGACATTGGATCGCCATGCCTCCTCGGAAGCGTGGTGGGGGTAGCGGTGGTGGCGGCGGTCGCAGCGGCTTCTCCGCCATCTTCTGTTGTTTTAACAACAGAGACCATCCAGAGATCACCTACAAACTGCGGGATGACTTTGCTCTGCAGTCCATGGAGCCATCACTGCCCATGCCGGGAAATGATGAGCTGGATAGCATGTTCGCCGAGTTGGTGGTAAGACACTGTTCCATTTAGTTTTTTGTTTTTTGCACATCTAAACACTTACAGAAATCAGTAGGTAATCCTGATGTGTCTTATTCAGGATTACTTACTGGAACTTTTATTGTCATGAAAGTATTAAAAATAAAGGTTTCTAGCAAGTTTGAATTCCAGCGCTTCTTTAAAATAAAAGGCCAGTACTTAGCACTGTATCACTGGGCCACCTTGGGATAATTATGACCTTTAAAAACCACCCTATCATACAAATCAAGACAATTTACAATGAAATACTTGAAATATTTTCCAAACTGACTTAAGTGGATGTTTTAAATTGGCTCTAAAATATATTCTTACTACATTGTTTACCCTGTCTGTTACATTTTAAGGCATTCCCAAATAAACTGCCACTTCCTCCCAGTTTAAACTTACACTAACTTGTGAATAACAGGGCCAGACTGCCTTTTTTCCCTGTCTTATTGTCACTTCTAATTTGTCGTGCCCTCCTCTCGCTCTCTCTTCTGGCCCCGTTTCCTCTCTCATGGTTGCCACAGTAATCTAAGCATGACATTTTTGCACATCAATAGGCCTTATTCAGGAGCTCTTAATGCCTCGGCCTCCTCCATCTGCTAATTGCTTGTTTTTGTCTACCACTCTTTATGAAGACATAATTGAGTACGTTGAGTGTAACGACAAAGAGGCTTTCAGTTGCTCTGTTTACTAGAAGAAAACAGCCACGTGCTTTTCTTTTCACCCAGTATGAGCCACCATGTGCTTGTATAATCAGAATGGGTTTGCTGGGGGGAAAAAAAAGACTCATGTTGGGGAAACAGATTTTGAACATCTGCTCTGTTACGATCAGTTAAACTCGACCTTTGAATTTGAAATTTACTCAGACAGTCAGGTGAAGCTACTTTTCCTATCATGCGTTCATACCCAACATAAAACACATACATGCTTTTTATGATTTAGGGAGTAATTGAGTCATTTCCCCAAACACACGTGGCCCTTTTACTGAGGATGTCAATAGGGACTTGATCATTGCACATATTGATTCACCAGGCCTACATTCTTTAGCAAATGAAACCCCCAAAGGCACGTCCCATGATGACTAGTTGTCATTAAAATATTTTGCAATTATTCTGTTGGGTAAACTGCGTTAACATAATCTCTATTTCTCTATAACTTCCACTGCCTCTTTCACATATAGTCATTCAGCTACAGTTCAGCACAAAAAGCCCATAAATCCCTCAGATAAGTTACAGATCTTGCTGATAATGTCTCAGTCAGTTTTTTTTTCCTGGTATTTAGTCAAACGCTTCCCAAAAGCACCCTTTACGCGCCTCTGTGAAATGTCTTTTATGCGTTGTGACACATGTTGTTTCCAGATGTTTGTTACCACATGTTGAGCAGGCAAACCACACCTTATCTTTTCCCCATTACTCACACATCTAAAGCCGGGAAGACATCTGATTTGTTTCAAAATCGCACTGAATATATGATGAGACCATCCAGTGATACTATGAAGAGATTGAGCTAAAAACAGCTAACAGAGCTGCTCTTCACTTATGTTTTGTTTGGTTTGATGTCAGTTGTTTGTAAATTTGCAGGATGATGGTTTTGAGAAAGATGCTCGATATTTTAACACTCGAGTTATCAATACGGGTTTCATAATCTAACGTTCAGCGATTTGTTACTGTGACTCAGCACCAACATTTCTTAACCTTTTTCTTCTTTTTCATCTTCATTTTGCAGGATGAGCTTGATCTTACAGAGAAACACAGGGAAGCCATGTTCGCACTGCCTGCAGAGAAGAAATGGCAAATCTACTGCAGCAAAAAGAAGGTAAACAGATCTCTGTTGGCTGCATAGCACATTACACCGTATCAGCCTTCATAGACTCGCTGCTGTCTGCCTTTTTTTTTTTTTTGGGGGGGGGCTACAAATATCCCAGTAGCCAATTTTATGTAATCTCCTCCCTCATTGATTTGTTGATCCCTTGAGCTGTGTGTTTTCTGAGTCTTTTATCGCTGGATCCCTATGCTTACTGCAGACCATTTTATTTTGATGTAGTGAACATGTCACTGCTTACAGTAATATTCAGGACAGCATTGTGAACCACCTTTTGCTAATTTAATAGTGTGCCTCCTTAGGAATTCAACTTGACAGATAATTAAAATATAAAGGGTAGCTGAAAGGGTGTGTTAATGGAAACTAGCAGTTAAAGTTGACGTACGTCTGTACTGGTTTTAATCTCTCACAAAAGAGGGAAGTGGCTAAATAACATGAGGGAAGTTTGATACTACGCCAGTGCAGTATATTTAAGGCTTCTGCCAGAAACCGGTTAGTCTGCAGTGTTCTCATCTAAATTATCAAACCATTCCTGTAATGTAGAGGCTTCGGTACTATGCCTTCCCCACAGTACTGAAGTAGTTCTGGTATCTGCAATATTTTGCTTTAAGAAATAAGTAACTTACATTTCAGACTTTATTAGGATCAAAACTTGGGCTCATTTTCATTGCATCTGCCTACTGTTTGTATAGCCAATTAATGTATTGCTTATGCAAGCCATTATCAGTCAAACAGATAGCTAAACATTTCAAACAAAGCACATCATTCCCATTCCACAAAGTGCTTGTAATATCCCAGCATTAATCCCCTGTTCTGTTATACATCTCTTGAGTTACAGTCACTTTCTCCCTCGCTACAAAGTAAATCTTTTCTACTTAAAAAGAGCTCCTTTGTGAATAACTTCCTTGAGCGGATGCTACATGAGGTGCATATAAAAATAGTGCGTAGAGGGAGTAAAGCGAAAGCTAAATCTGGCCTCCTACATTAGATAATCCACTAACAGGGAAGGTACTGTCAGAAATGATGAAGTTCTGAAGATTTCAAAGGTCCTATTTTTTTCCCTTTAAATTTTGACAGCGCATTTCCTCCCACACAGCGTGGTTTTTCTCTTCTTCTCTTCCTGCCTGATTCAAAAATGAAGAAAACTTGGCATATTTTTGATTTAATTTTTTTTTTAAATTCTCTTTTAGGTAACACACCTATCCCATCAAAGCATTCATGTAGACACAACATATACTCTACTACTCTGTGATAGTGTCGTGTTTCATTATGGCCTTCCGGATAAAAGGAACGTCAGCTGTTTCTCCACATAATAACAACTCATCCTCAGTATGCAGGAAAATGCAGACGCCTGTTCTGGTTTAGCTCAGTGCAAGTTCAGCTACCTCTTAATGTGCCCACACATTTTTACAGCAGTGTTTCAAGGCCAAAGGTATGAGGGTGTAGGATATCCTGTCCTGACTAGTATGCAGACGGGCCATGCAGATTTATTAATCTTTTCCTACATCTGGTAACAAACTGGATGGTGAGGAGTACTGGGATTTAGCCAGATGGATTGGATATTTAGATTGTGTGTGTGTGTGTGTGTGTGTGTGTGCGTGTGTGTGTGTGTGTGTGTACTATATAAATCCCCAGATAAAACAGCTGCAGAAAGGCATAGATGTTATTAGGCCAGAACAGCAGAGCAAAAAAAAAAAATCACCGTTGTTTGAAATGTCAGTTTTCTTCCTGAATGTAAATGCTTTTGCTTTAGCCAGCCCAGAGAGTTTAAATATGCATGAAACAAATGTAGCTCTTGGCAATGAATTGAATAGGTGCGTTTCCCAAAATGTCAAATTACTCCTTGTAAAGATTTGTGTTTGAGCCAAAAGTGTGTATTCATGTTGATGGATAATTTCTTTGCAGAAATGGTACGTTTCCAGCACAGTTAAGTTACTGGATATGACGAGAAGCTCGAGGAGCCACGTCAAATTTTCCTCTTTCACTGGACACATACTTTAAGTATAGGTACACTTATGGCTTACTTTAGCTGCAGACAGCATCAACTAGTCAGTCACAACAAGGCAAGTGATGGAGAGTGCTGCATGCTCCTGCATCTACTGTGCCCCAGTTAGTGGCCTTATTTCAGTAGCATCACAGTGCACCTTAAAAATAAACCTCAGAATCGTTGCTTTACTTCTTTTGTGTTAAAGGGAAGTTGGGGGAGGATTTAGGTGAGTCAACCCTTTTTAAATGCAGTGTGGACCTACAGAATAAGGGTGAGGGAGGAGAGACAGAACAGACATCAATATTGCTGACTCTGCAGCAAACTTTGGCTCCAACTCAGATAAAAACTCACCATCAGAGATTCAGAGAGGAAGGGTGCGTGCGTGCGTGTGTGTGTGTGTGCGCATGCAGAGAAAAGAGGAAGCACTTAGTTGTCCAAAGCAAACAGGAAGGCTTCACTTCCACAGGTGCTTCTTTTGTATGTGAGCAGCGGGTGGGTGAGTGAGGGGGTGATAAGGAGGAAGATGGGTCATTATCGGGGCACTCAAAGCCCAAGTGATGAGGGTGCTCTTTTTCCACCAGTTGCTTCTTGGCTTCAGAAGTCAAGCTGGATGTGGAGGAGATAAGTCATTCAAAGCTTTAGCTGTTTAGTTTGGCCAGACACCTGAGCTGATGAAATCATGCTGTAGAGAATCAATCTGCTTCCTGTCTCTTGTCTTCTGTCCATTTTCTTCAAGGCTACATCATCTGCCAAGAAGATGATTTACTGATCTGGTTGTCAGCAAAGATTTTTTTTTTTTTGTTGGGTTTCAGATTTTAACGTGAGGAAAAAAGAAAAGTTTAACTTCTAACTTCTTGAGTTCTGAAACGGGCTAACTATTAAATGCACAGTTTAAGATTTCGTAATGTGTCTCTGACCTTTATTTTTTTCAAATGTGAAAAAAAACAAACCCCTCAAAATACACTCCTAGCCTGTCATCATAACTCTAAATAAACTGTGGGTATTTTATATTTTGAAGACCGCTGACTTAGAAGTTAAAGGAGTAACTCTTTAAAATGTAAAAGTGGTCCCACCTCTGCGTCTCCTTCGCCTCTTCAAACTGACTGGACATTTTCCAGGACCCATCTGGTCAAGCTGGCACTGGTCTTGAGTGGAACAGCAGGATCAGTCCTTCCTGTCACAGCACAAACCTTGCAGACCAGCCAAGGCCCACAGTTTCGACCAAGAGAGGCCAAATCTCTACAGGCAAGCGAGAAACTAATTGGGCGTCGGTTAATAAAGCGATATTAACCGACGCCCAATTAGTTTCTGATGGTCACAGTTCACTTGTGCCTAATGGAGCATGAGGTAAACTGAAAGCCAAGAAAGCTTTTATGTACATGCCAAGGTTAGCTTCAAGTCACTTTAACCTCAGTGCTTTAGTAGTCTTTTTAAGTCAAATATGAAATCATCTCAGAAGTGCCTAGCAAGTTTTTTGTTTTTTGTTTCCCTCCCCCTCCTTTAAACTTGCAATGCAAACGTGCCCGTGAGCAAGATTAATCTCACCATAAATCAGGCCATGTCCTTAATCCACGGTTTAAACATGCATTTGCTAATCTCACGATTTTCTCAAGCAGCTGTGCACTCGTGTTTTGGCATTTTTCACCACCTCCTGAAACTTAGTGAAGCTCTGGAGGATAAAATAGCTTGAATATCTGTGTCGCCCTACTTTGAGCTCTCGATTCGTTTTTGGCTGGTGGCTATTTAAGCTCCAGTCCGTCTGTTCCCTGTCCATTTGTCTGTGTTTGTGTGCATCGTGTCTTTCAAAGCCAATCAATCTGAAAAGTGACGGAAAGAGGGGGAAAAAAATTATTTGCTTTGAAGTTAGACTTCAGGGTATTTGAACATGTGACATGAACCAAATAACTTTTCTTCTCATGTGAAATATGTCCTTCCAAACCACATTCTTATGTAACTTTGAAAAATGAAAATCATACCCAGTTAATATTTATGAGCTAATGCCTCATGTTTTCCTTCATTTTAATTTTCTTGTCTACTTTAATGACAGTGAAATGTATTTCATTTTTCTGTTTTTCAGGAACAAGAAGAAAACAAAAGTGCAACTAGCTGGCCAGAATATTACATTGATCAGCTCAATTCAATGGCAGCTGTAAGTAGTAACATGAGCGAGATGTCTTTTTTTTGAATTTACTAAATGGTCTTTTCTTTTATGTAATGTAGTGATGAGATATGATGACTTTTAAACATTTTGCACGTTTGTGGTGCTGAAATATCACGACCAGATTTTTACACTTTTTTTTTTTTTTTTTTCCTTATTGACATTTGTTTTGTTTTTTGTGACCTGCTTATCATTAAGAAAATTAACTTTATTTTGGCCTCAGATCTTTATGATGTTCAATCTTTTGCTGAACAGAGAAAGACGCTCCTCGCTCTGGAGAAAGAGGATGAGGAGGAGAGGAACAAAACTATAGAGAACTTGAAGACGGCTCTGAGAACCCAACCTATGAGGTGACCAAAAAGTTTAGAACAGCAAATAAATACACTCACATCCACATTAAAAACTATGGCAGATCCTAGGGATGAAAAACAAATGAACACATTAAATTATAACAGCTTGTGGTATAGAGCCTCAGTTTTAAGGCTACATGACTATCAGGTAAGTATCTGATGTTGCACACTACCAAGACGCAGTAAATAAACTGGAGGTCTGTAGCGTGCAAGCTGATAACTGTTGATATATTTTTCTTTTTCATGTGCCCAGATAGTTTATGTATCTAAACTCAGCCCCCCCCCCCCTTTTTAAATGTCACCTGTCATCATATCTCCTGTTATTAACCTCCATCGCTGCATCTGTCGCTCTTTTCAGCTCCTCATACTCGTATGGAAATGCACCCTTTAAAAATTGAACACCTGTAAAGGTTTTTCATTGATATAAAAGAACATTAAAGGAGACCCTCTCATTTTCAACACTTACTGAATATGAATTCATTGTACTGCAAGAATACACAAGGACACAAGGAACATTCACTGCAGTTTTAACCCAAAAACTTGGGTATTATCGATGCACTATACTTCTATGGTATAGTTAGTATTTCCTTAAGCGCTAAGATCATCTCTGTAAACCGCAATGACGTCTCTGTTCAGGTTTGTGACTCGATTTATTGATCTGGATGGCCTGACGTGTATCCTGAACTTCCTGAAAAGCATGGACTATGACACCACAGAATCACAGATCCACACGTCTCTCATCGGCTGCATCAAAGCTCTGATGAACAACTCGCAGGGCCGCGCCCACGTCCTCGCTCACTCCGAGAGCATCAACATCATCGCCCAGAGCCTGGCCACAGAAAACATTAAGACAAAGGTGGCGGTCTTGGAGATCATGGGTGCTGTATGTCTGGTGCCTGGCGGGCACAAAAAAATCCTGGAGTCAATGCTGCATTACCAGCGTTTCGCCTGCGAGAGGACACGCTTCCAGGTGGGTGGGAGGCGTAAAGCAATTTAAAAGCAACATTGCTTGAAAGTATTAATCATCTGTAATGGATTTTCATCTCTCAGACACTTGTAAATGATCTGGACCGGAGTACGGGGCGGTACAGAGATGAGGTCAGCTTGAAAACAGCCATCATGTCCTTTATTAATGCTGTGCTGAGTCAAGGAGCTGAAGAGGTAATATATACTGTTTTCATGCATCTTTTCACACAGGAGTCACTTATTCAAGAGGCTCTTTAAAGCACTGCTTGCATCAGTATCTTACTGCTGTTTTTCCCCCCGTTTTAGACTAGTTTGGAATTCCGTATTCACCTCCGATATGAATTTCTTATGCTGGGGATCCAACCTGTGATCGATAAGCTACATTCTCATGAAAACGCCACGTTAGACAGGTGAGGTGCAACTTCACTTTAAAACATAATCTCTTCCAAAGTGGTGTCTGTAAACATTTACAGATCAGTCGAACAGCTAAAGAAGTACACAAGCACACATACTGTGAGTCAAAACCTCGGCTTTAAACTCTACACATTATCCTGGAACTCTACCCCCAACAACACAGTAGATTTCAAAGTCTTTCCAACTAATGCGTGTCAACATTAATACTCTGATCTTTCTAAGCTGTAAGTGTGCGAGTTCATCACTTAATTCTCTGTGACACTTTCAGGCATTTAGACTACTTTGAGATGCTGCGGAACGATGATGAGCTGGCTGTGTCAAAACGTTTTGAGTCGGTAAGGAAAAGAAACATCTCTCCCTTACTCATCATGTGAGGAACAAATGTTTATTCATTTGGGGTTTTTTTATGCTTCTTATCCAGGTACATGTAGACACCAAAAGTGCCACGCAAGTTTTTGATCTCATCCGGAAGAAGATGAGCCACACTGATGCATATCCGCACTTTATGTCTGTCCTGCATCACTGTCTGCTCATGCCACGTAAGTTTAGTTGTTTGTGACTGGACAAACAGGCTTGATAAATATTATATAATAAGAATGTTGACTTTGTCCTGATTAGTCAGTCCAGAAGGTGGATTAGCACATTCCCAGCCAAACTAAAGCTGTATTCATTCAGACGCTAATATTTAGTTCCGTAACTATTTTCCCTACCTCTCACTTTCAATGGATTTGAAGTGAAAGAGCCACTAAAGACACGACTGCGCGAGGCTTTTTGCTTTAACTCTCACTCCTCTATTCTGTGTTTTTCAGGCATTTTTTTGAAGAAATGAAAATGGGAGTGAGCCGCAACCAGTGATGTGGTTTCACCCCAGTGTTAGCAATAATCTGCAAACTTAGGAAGGAAAAATAAAACAATTATATATTAAATTTGATGCAGTGCACTTTTAATTTCCACAGTAAAGTATAACAGCAGTACCGCATGTTGTGCACTGTGAGTTTATAAGGCACCAGTTAACATCTTGTCCCCATATGACTGATGAAATTTCACCAATCAGTAAGAAATACATTTGTCATCTTGTTGTAGCCTTTAATTATTTTGCCTCCTTTAGGCTATCTAACCACTGTGGATCCAAGTGTAATCAGTATTTTCTCCGATAACACTGAATGGAAGAAACATGAGTAATGGGAAATTTGCTTTCTTTGCTCTCTTTCTTTCCGTGTCCAGACAAGAGAAGTGGAAACACTGTACAGTACTGGCTGCTATTGGACCGCATCGTCCAGCAGATGGTCTTGCAGAATGATAAAGGTCATGACCCTGACGTCACACCACTGGAGAATTTTAACGTGAAGAATGTTGTCCGGATGTGAGTGCACCGATTTTCCTCTGCACAGACGGACACGTAAACATGGAACGGATTGAAGAATGTAGAACAGGGCTGAAGTAGAAATCCATGTGTTTGACAGCGTTGGTTCAAAAATAGCTCCCCTTTTATGTTCAGAAAAACAATCAGTGAAGTCGTTCGCGGAGATGCTGTAAGTAATTACGTGTGTCATTCTCTCTGCAGGCTGGTCAATGAAAATGAGGTCAAACAGTGGAAGGAGCAGGCAGAGAAAATGAGAAAAGGTGTGTGCGATTATAAATGCAATGGGACAATTTTCTTACCAATGAAAATCACGTTTTAATAAAATCTTGCTTTAATTTCCCCATCACAGAGCACCATGAGCTGCAACAGAAGTTTGAGAAGAAGGAGCGTGAATGTGACGCCAAGACCCAGGAGAAAGAGGACATGATGCAGACTCTCAACAAGATGAAAGAGAAGCTGGAAAAAGAGAGCAACGAGCAGAAAAATGTCAAACAGCAAGTGGCTGAACTCACCGCACGACTGCATGAGCTCAGCACCGTATGTTTCCCTTTAAAGTACTTTGCAATTACAATTACCTTCAAATGAAAACCTTAATGAGTAGGATGATGGACTCTGACAGCCAGCGGCGGTCCAGAATAATCATATGACCTAATCTAAGAAGTTAGGAGTAGTCCTTTAGATATCACAATGTGATCTAAATTTATTAAAACCTCAAAATTAAGCAGTTTAAGTTTTTTTTTTTTTTTTTTTTTTTTTTTTCTAGATGAAAAGCAGAAATGAAAAAATGAACCATTTTTAACTTCTGTCTGATTAAAGGTCAGGTTGAAGGGAACACTTCTGTTTATTTTCATATATTTCATATATACTGTTACTGTGGCCCTGAGTTCAAACACATGCAAGCCCACAAATTACAATGGAAATTGAGTAAAACATAAAAGAAATAGAAAATGTTCACAAAAAACCTTATAAAACAAAAGTGTTTTCGGGGTGACAACAATGTGACAGAACAGCTCTCGAGGGGACAAGCTACTGAATGACTAATAGCAATCACCTATCTATGCATGAGTCATGCGATTAAAATGCACATTACCCGCATCTTTTTGTTCCTCACAACGATGAAAACTGTTAAGAAAAAAAAACAGAGCTTCCTGTCATTTCTACAGTTTTTATGTCACATTGTTGTCTCCCTAAAAACATGTCCTTTGTATTTTGTGTGCTTTTGCAGTGTTTTTCTATTTGCTGGCATTTTCATAAGTCCAAGTGCGTTTAACCTCTCACGGCCAACATAGAATGCTGATAAAAGAAGATGACAGCCGATGGTTTTGAGAATCCATTTCAGCTAATGTGCCCCTTTTCTGCTGGACTATAATCAGAATTCAGAAAGCACCCAAGACCAGGAATCTTGTTTCCTGTCTATAGTGACTGCAAGTCTACTGAAATGGCACAAAACTCTCATAAAAACTGTGTTGTTGAAGGCCAAATGTAGGTTTAAGAAACTAATAATACACATCTACCTTACTTGAGAAAGAAACTCATGAAATTAGGAAAACCTTTTGCTTTATGATAACAAAAATTAGACTTTTAGACTGGTATCGTTTTAATTATGAATCAGTGTGGTATGGTTTGTGTTGAAAAAAAGCATAAAATTTTTTTTTGTAGTTACAATTCCATTGAATGTGCAGCAATACTCTTTCCATGAGAATTGAACCCCTCTTGTGTTCCCATGTGTCTCTGCAGAGGCAGGCAGCTGTTGTTCCTGGCGGCCCTCCTGTTGCCCCCGGCCCCCCTGGCGGCCCGGTGCCTCAACCAGGCTTTGCAGGAATAGCCCCACCTCCTCCACCACCTCCTGGTGGTATGATGCCTCCTCCGCCACCCCCACCGCCTCCGCCAGGTGGCCCTCCACCTCCCCCTGGGCTCCCGCCCATTGGAGGTATCCCTCCACCACCAGGAGCGCCCCTGGGATCATCGCTGAAGAAGAAGAACATTCCTCAGCCATCCAACCCTCTCAAGTCCTTCAACTGGTCCAAGTTAGCTGAGGTATGAAGAGCAGAGGCACAGGAGGCCTCCAGATATTCCTGCTCTTTGTTAAAATTTGACATATAAGATGTCTTATTTTCCTCTCAGAATAAGCTGGAGGGTACGGTCTGGATGGAGGTGGATGATGCCAAGGTTTTCAAAGTGCTGGATTTAGATGACATTGAAAAAACCTTCTCAGCCTATCAGAGGCAGCAGGTACTGAGAATGATGTAGTTCACCTTTCAGTCTCACCACATGTTGCTATGTTGTCTATCATTAGATAAGGCCAAGGGTAGATATGTGGGTTTGGGGTGGGCAGAGGGTTCAGTTTGCTTGCAGTTTTTTTTGGGATTTAGACTTGGCTGCTGTTCAGTTCCTTGGATTTTTTTTACTAAATTTATTATTTATTTTTTTTACTGTTGTACAACTTTTCTTTCCTAAGCACAGTTTGGTCATGGGGAAGAGGTCAGATCAATAAAAACAGGAGAAAGGAGATATTTTGAGATACACTTGGCAGTTAATTAGATTCCAGACTTTCATGCTTGAATGATTTTAAACTCCTCACATTTCGAATGGAACATTTTTTCTTTTTTTTCCTAATGGTTTAGATCATTCTGCCATATGTGATTGAAAATGCATGAGTGCGCTGCTCACAATCAGCTGTTCCTTTTTTCTTTCAGTTTGCAACTGATGTAGTTTCTAGAAATTCATAATCGGTAGTTTCTGGATTAGAAGGGCATGTCTTTTTAAAGATGAAACTGCAGACAGCCCAGTATATAAAATGTGATCTAACGCACGTTGAATCCACACACATTAAAAAAAACAAAACAAAAATGTGCATTTTAGATACTCAGCATCAGCCTGATCAGTTTAATGATTAGTTATGTGCACAGCATGTGAAGAACAAGCATGTAGTGATAATCTGAACAGCCACTTACAGTATGTCTTACTATGCTCACGTCATTGCTGATCCATTGTCATTGAAGTGCTGAATGATTCATTTGTTCTTATGGGCTGCAATCACATAACTGCTTTACTTATTCTAATGAGTGCTTACATCTTCCCTGCTTCTTGCCTGCATTTTAGGACTTCTTAATGATCAATAACAGCAAACAGGTGAGTGCACTTACAGTACAGTAGTTTCTACAGTCACTCTTTGTTCATATATTTGGCGTCAGCTGTCTTGTCGTGTTTGTGTGTTCTCGTGAATTCCACAGCCACTCTCTCTCCTTTCAAATGTGTTTTAAGCTCTCCTTCGGGATGCTGGCACATGTGTCATCCAGTCCTAATTGTTATGCGTTTGTCTGTGACTGTAACTGAAACAAAATGTGAGCTTCATGCTTTCTAACCTCTTAATCACTGTGCTAACAGAAAGAGGCGGAAGACGACACGCTGGGCTCCAAAAAAGTCAAGGAGCTGTCAGTGATTGATGGCCGTCGAGCTCAAAACTGTAACATCCTGCTCTCACGGTAAGCTCAGTTCAGGATTTTTTTTAAAAAAATAAAAAAAACAAAAAAACCCCAGACACAGCAAGATGTTATTATATTCTATCTGTTGTGCACTGCAGACTGAAGCTTTCAAATGATGAGATTAAGAGAGCCATCCTAACCATGGACGAACAGGAGGACCTTCCCAAAGACATGCTGGAGCAGGTACGGCTTTCATGCAAACATAAAACAGCTGTGCTTTCATTAATGCACGTCAGTTTAAATCACAAGTAGTTAAGAAGTGAGCGGCAAACGTCATGCGCCTTGGAGCAAGAGACAGTGGAAGCAGAGATTCAGGCATGTTCACTGACGACAAAAAGCAGAGGTGTCTGAGTATTCGATATAATGAAAAGTCTTTTCCTTGTCCTTTAGTTGCTGAAGTTTGTCCCAGAGAAGAGCGATGTGGATCTCCTCGAGGAGCATAAACATGAGCTCGATCGAATGGCCAAACCCGACCGCTTCCTTTACGAGATGAGCAGGTGAGTTTCTCTTTATGTGCAGCGTATTATTTCACTGTTTACCAGCTGATAACCACAGAGCTGACAGCATCAGGGCAGAGCAGCTCAGATCTGCTGACAAACAATAGTCTTTGTTTCCTCTTGGTCTGAGTAGATAAACCCAGTGACACATGGTTTTCTACTTGACGGGAACAATAGCCGTCTGTGTGAAACACTGTTTTGGAGAAAGTGAGCCGATAATTTAATAACTTTTATTGCAGTTTTGCAAATAAAGTCATGTAAGACAAAAGAAAGGAGTGTGGTCACCAGCAAAGGTCAGGTCGCTGGTGGGTGAGATCCTGCAGCATAGCAACAGCAGAAATGTATGTAAAGGAAGAATCACACAGTCCGTTTTGTCTTGTTTCCTCTAAGAAGTGCCGCTGTAGTTTCCAGTTTGTCGTCTTACAGGCTGGACTGGAAGACAGATGCCACTGTGGTATTCATTAAGTGCACAGACTGTGCTTTTATAGGTTTAAATCATAAACACAGCCAAAAATAAGCTTCAGTACCACAACTAAAACTTTGATATGCTTATATAAAACTTATATAGTGTGGCGATTTAAGTGCAATGTTCATGATTGTGGCTTTTGTCTACATTTGTGGATTTCCCTGTTTATAATTTATTATTTGTATCTTTTTCTCCTTCTTCTCTGACACGTTATTTCCATCCTCGGTCCAGAATAAACCATTACCAGCAGAGGCTGCAGTCTTTGTACTTTAAGAAGAAGTTTGCAGAGAGGATAGCTGAGATCAAACCCAAAGTTGAAGGTGGGAAATATGTGCTTTATACAATAAAAATGATATCTCAAATATGATTGCTATGATTTATCCAAAGCAAACATATTTATATCTCCAACTTTGTCCATTTTCCTGCTGCTTTAGCGCTGGGTAAGGCGTCTAAGGAGGTTTTAAACAGCAGAAACCTGAAGCAGCTGTTGGAGGTGGTGCTAGCATTTGGAAACTATATGAACAAAGGTCAAAGGGGCAATGCTTATGGCTTCAAGGTGTCTTCACTCAACAAGATCGCAGATACTAAATCCAGTATCGACAAGTAAGAACATTTTTCAACAGTGGTATTAAAACTTTGCAGGCAGCAGTAGCAAGAATGGCATGCGGTGTATAAAAGTCACATCTGGGAATATTATAGTGATGAAATTTCACCATATTCATATCTGAAAGTCCATCATGAAAGCCCTATATTGCACATTTGACACATTTTGCTGTGTGTTTGCAGAAACATTACTCTGCTGCACTATCTGATCACCATCCTGGAGAAGAAATATCCCAAAGTCCTGAAGTTCCAGGAGGACCTGCAGAGTATCTCAGAGGCAGCCAAAGTCAAGTAAAGGCCGGGAGCAGTGATTCCCAAGTGTTTTCCTAATTTTTGTTTGTAAAATATGCCACCAATTGTGGTTCAATTGTTGGCATATAAAGAGAGTTTCTGTAAAGGGTGAATCATCTGCATGGGGAACCTCATTTTCAGCTACTTCCTTTTTAAGTGAATGGTGATGACCTTTCTTTCTTCCACGCAGTATGACGGAGCTGGAAAAAGATATCGGCAACCTGCGCAGTGGATTAAAAAGTGTAGAGAGCGTAAGTCATGGATATTTATTTGCAAACTCAGCAGAGCTCTTCTTTATGTTCTCTTTCTAATTGCTCCTTTTGATTTCCACTTGCAGGAACTGGAATACCAGAAGAAAGGGCCGCAGGAGCCAGGTGACAAGTTTGTGTCGGTGGTGAGCCAGTTCATCACCGTGGCCAGCTTCAGCTTCACTGATGTCGAGGACTCTCTCATCGAGGCCAAAGAACTGGTGAGTCATTCGGCCTGTGTGGTTTCTCCAGAAAACCCGAGGGTGTGCACGTGCGTTTGAGCAGACCGGACAGTGTCGCAGTCGCCTGCAGACACAGGCGCTGAAAGCTTGCATCCCATTTCCTCTCCATGCAGCTGTTTCTACAAGCCTTACTGACCCCGCCAGGGACCTTTCTAGGAAAGCGACCAGCAGGAGAAGCGTTTCGGCTTCCTGCTGCAGTGCCACCGACACTTTATTGTGCGGCCTGCTTGTCGCCATGTGTGAGGGCCAAGAGTGCAAACAGGAACATAGGCTTTAATATTATTTCACACTGTGGACATCAGATTACACCTGCCAACTTTAAGATGTCACTTTATGTTGTGCAAACAGAATCACAGCATCGAAGCAAACGAAGACAAAGCAAATGTGGATTTTATGGGGACTAAACTCCACTACCAGCAGAAACCTGAACATGTTCACATTTCAAAGGGCCGTTTGACACGCTAACATGGGATTTATGTGTCTGTCTTCCTGAATGGCAGGAAGAGGTGTTTTTTCTTTATTATTTTTATATGTCCCACAGTGTGTGCCACATTGACATGAGGACTCAGCTGGTGACATGGGAACCATTAGTTGCTGTTAATCATTTACAGTATGCCACGGTTAAATATTTGAATGTTTACAGCGGCCTTCTGTACTCACGACTGGGAGCCAGATAACCTCGTGACCCTCTAAGTGGGTCACTGCATCAGCTCTGTGCATATAAACAAAACAAAAGCAGAAAAAGGTGACTGTGAAATAGAGTTTATTGATTGTTGCTGTGAGGAAGTTGAAAAGAAATGTATTCTTTTTTTTTTTTTCTTTCTAATGGGGGAAAAACAAACTTCAGCATCTTTTCAGCTCATAGTTTCCCTGTCTATGCCATAACTGCTGTTAGCGGTCACATTTTTTGAAGCTGTATCTTCCCAGCATGATCTTGCATCTGGATGTTCTTTTTTTTTTTTTCTTTTTTTTTCTTTTTTTTTTTAATTTATTGTGAAAAACACCCAACAAGCACATTGCCTTAATTTGAGCTCTGGCTCCAGTCTCTGACCTCAGCTGCAATCAGTAGCCGGTGAGATCTGGATGAACACGGGCTTCAAAGCCCGACCACTCCTGCCCTGCTCTGGTTTCAAAGAGCTGGGGCCGAATGACTCTCCTGTAAAGCAGTCAAAGATGGAATAAAACGCGGTTCTGCTGCGTCCTGCTGTAAATCTAATCCCGTGTGCCCCCTCCTCTTCTCTTTGGTCCCGCAGTTCCTGAGGGCAGTAAAGCACTTTGGTGAGGATGCCAGTAAGATGCAGCCAGATGAGTTCTTTGGCATCTTCGACCAGTTCCTGCAATCGTTCACAGAGGCTCAGCAGGAGAACGAGAACATACGAAAACGAAAGGAAGAGGAGGAACGCAGGGCCAAAGTAGAAGCTCAGGTATGCGACTGATCTCTCTTTTCATCCCCTGAGATTCTCAGTAGAGCTATAGCTGCTATTAAACACTTATTTAGCACCTTTAATTTATTAAATACTACAATGCCTTCATTTAGCAAAAGTTACACAGTCATAGGAAATATATTTGATCTGTTTTCTGTCCTACGTGAGAAGATAGTATGACTCACATCTGTGCAGCTCATTAGGTCTGATTAGATTAGAGCTGAAAAATGGCTTCCTAACCTTTGATCAAAGGTGCCAGCATCTGCCCACTAACTCCTCTACAGCTCATTGCATTATACAGTGCATTGATATTATATAGTCAAATTGGATGTTATTACGTGACTGCTTCTCTGAGTCATAAATAAATAAAAACCAGGAGGGCTCAGATTCCCGTATCCAAGCAAAGCTAATAATGCTCTTATCCTCTCACCTCTTCAGATATTTAAATGACAGTTTTCATTTGTGTCCCCAGCTACGTGAGCAGAGGGAGAAGGAGCGAAAGGCCCGGAAAGCAAAAGCGAACGGAGAGGAGGATGGCGGTGAGTTTGATGACCTCGTGTCAGCGCTGCGGTCGGGCGAGGTCTTCGATAAGGACTTGTCCAAGATGAAACGTAACCGCAAGCGGATCAACAACCAGAACACAGACTCGGGCAGGGAGCGACCAGTCACAAAGCTGAACTTCTAAATGGGCTCGATCACTCGCAACCCCCTGCTCATCAGCCTCCCTCTGGGGCGAACTGACATCCACATTCCTCTTCACCCTCCTCCACTCCCACCCACCTCGGCTCGGGTGAACCACAGCATTGCGTCATCGCAGCAGGGCCACACACAGCACAACATGATTAGACCTCTCATCCTCTAAGATTTTGATAAGAAATAGAGCAGAAGCCAAAGGTTGATACTCTTGGACCAAACAAGAGGGTGGAAAAGAAATGTTTTAAGTCATGCTGGAGAAAGGTTTTCACGGGTGTTTTGACAGGATCCGTTCGGTGCCGTTTTTGTACGTGAATCTATGCACAGAGTGAAATGTGCATCTGGTCGAGTGTTTCCGAGGCTGGAAGCTCGATCAAAGCAAGAGGACTATTCCTCTAAATGGGGCCATTTTGTACAGACTGAGGTGTGCTGCTTTCACCTGCCTGGATTTTCCGAGAGATCATTTCTGGAGACTAGACCTAAGCTTCCTCTTGATGCTGCCGCTCTCTTGCAGTCACAGCCATCACAGGACTGAGAGACTGTGTTGTATAGATGGATGTGGTTTTAATTGCAAGTGACACAGCTGAGGGTCGTTTTTTTTTTTTTTTTTTTTTTTTTTTTTGTGTATTCACCTTTTTTTGACGTGCATCACATATATATATATAAATCTGATCACTGTATGTTTTTATTTGAACATTTTCCTGTTACGAGCTGGCCTTAACTCTGATTTGATTTTGTTTTGTTTCTTTGTTAAGTGGGTACTCTCAAAGGCCTTGGCCTGATCTGCAATTCTTAACAGGTGTGTGGACACTCGTGTCATACATTGCATACATCTATAGTATACAAGCGTGTGTGCTTGTTACACATGCACATAGGAATTCATAATGCTAAATACCATTGAAACCAACAATTAATGCAATACACTTGTCTTTCCCCTTTGAAGAGAGTGCCCTCCTTAAATGTTTTTTTATTATTTGAATAGATGAAATGTTTGCTCCATGCTGGCTGGATTTACACTGCATCAAATGAAAGGGCAGAAAAAAAAAATCTGCTCCACATGTGATGTTTTCATTCTTGTGGAAAACATCACATGTGGACGTGCGACGTTCCCCCTTCAGCCTTGTGACTCCATCCAGCCGACACCTCCACCGAACTTTTATAATTTAAACTGCCTTCCATTGTACAATGACCTAAAGATAATAAATGGGAGAAAACTACTGATGAGTTTGATTATTTAGTTTTTCAACACATGCACTTTCGCGCAGCATTGACTCTGGTTTTATAAAGTTGTTTATTGCTACTAAAAACCTTGAACAGGAAGTGGAAGCATCTTTTTTATGGCTGAATTTTAAACTCTAGAGGTAACCAGCATTGTGGCTCCATCTAGTGGTCAGTAAATGCAACAACATTTAATGTACACTCCATTTAATGTACACTTCAAATCATCAAAGCAAAAATCCCTTTTTACATTCAGTCATACACGATAACATATTTATGTTTATTATCATATACAATCAAAGTTCACTATCAAGAATATTTTAGTAGATATCTGAATGGCAGTACACTTCCATTTAGCTGTTCTTCAGATTTTATCTTTAGTTATAACCATCCATCCATTTTCTACTGCTTATCTGGGGCAGGGTCTAAGCAAAGCAAAGAAACCCAAACCTTCCTCTCTCTAACCCCTCGTCCAGCTCTCTTGGGGGGATGGTGAGGTGTTACCAAGCCAGATGAAGAAGAGTACCAGTGACTGAGCTCCTCGCAGTCTCTAAGAGTTAGTTATGTACTTTGCTAATCTATTAAATATAATTTAGGACAATTTAAAGAGTCACAAGATGTATAATAGTTTTTGTTTTTCTTAAAACAGGTAAGGAAAACTATTTCTTCATTTACTACTCAGGTAAACCAGGCCAGAAGAAAATAAGGTCTTATTTTCTTCATTACAGATCCAAGTCTTGGCCACCTAAACATTTTCTATTCATAAAATGTGTTTTTGTCTTATTAAAAACCACCATATAACCTCTGTTTTAATTTGCTTTTGTATAGAAAACCTATACGTCTTGCTTACTTCAGCAGGAAACCATGTGTCAGCTTGTCATCTGCCTCCTGCACAAAGCGTGAAACTCCAGTGTAAAAAGCTCTGCCAGCAACTTCCACCACTACAGCCTTGAAGTCTCCACACTTGGTCTCCTGAGCATTAAGACAGAAACACAATAAATGCTTCAGATCATTCTATGATGAGCTGATTCAAAAGAATAATTCAATTCATATTTATTTATATAGCACCAAATCACAACAACAGTCACCTCGAGGCACTTTATATTGTAAGCTAAAGACCCCACAATAGTATAACATCTTGTATGTGAGGCGAAGGATTTTAAATTTGATTTTAAATTAACAGGGAGCCAATGTAGAGAAAACAGTCTGGGAGAAATGTGCTTTCTCTGTAGTTACTCTCGCTGCAGCACTTTAGATCAACTGAAGGCTTTTCAGGACATCCTGATAATAACCATCTTGTAGAAGTAGGAAATTAGAGGTCATCCAGGTCCTGCAGTTTTATTAATTGGTATGTTCTCTGGCTTCATGAACAGATAAAGTTGGGTATCATCTGCATAGCAGTGAAAAGCATGCTATGCCTTGAATTAATTTAACACTTGTGTGAAGATTAATCTCCATTTACATGAAGAAACTGTAGTCTCAAAACAAACTGGAGATATGATTCAAACCGCTGCAGTGCAGTACCTTTAATACCTGCAGCATCCTCTAATTACTGTAATAAAATCTTGTGGTCCATTGTCAGAAGCCATAAGATCATTTGTAACCTTCACTAAAGCTGGCTCTGTGTTGTGATGAGGTCTGAAACCTGACTGAAACTAGAATAAACTATTCCTCTGCAGATGATATATGCAATGAGTAATTCTGACAGCAAGTAGTGATTTGTTTGCTGTCAGTCCACACATCAGCGCGCTGTGTTTTGATGTAAGAGAAACCCGGAGCATCTGCTTCATGGTGACTTCACTCTAAGACATTTAAATACAGGATTTCAAATCAGTATTTTAGAAACTGTCAACCTGAGGAGCCAAACAAAGCGATGTTATATTAAATTGCACCAAAATCCTACACTTAGGATTAAGTATTATTAACTGTATTACTGTTTAGAAACAAAACACACAAAACATGTCTTCTTTTTAACTTGGATTAATCCTGTACATTTCAATACATCGTAAATCCACTGCGCCATAACGTCTAAATATTTACTTATTCTTTTGGTCTTTTTACAAAATGCACTTCTTTCTTTTCCCACTCTTTGAACAAGAGGCGATCACCCTCATTCCACAAGAGAACAGAAATCGTGATACCTCAACAGCCTTTCCTGTGAACTGGGACCCAGTGGCTCCACTCTGGAACGTCCTGGTCTGGTTCAGCTGGATGAGACCTTTGTGATACTGAAGAGCTACTCGAGCCGTGACACCAGAACCAGTCGGGCTTCGGTCTACCTGAGAAGCACAATTTAAACCTCCTATTACATGAAGTTAAGGTGACACCAATGAACAAAACGCAGACCTTTTATTGTCTTTTGTATGATTCCAACACTTGAGCACTTAAAGAGGATTCAAATAATGGAAGTAAGGACAAAGACTTAAGAAGTGACAACAAATAATAAATGTCCCTAAATGCGTTTTCTTGCAATATGTCTTGTTTTTCTTTCATATTTCATCTGAACAGTTGCTGTGTTTGTCCATTTCATTTCTGATAAACTCTGCAGACTGCACAAATAAAAGACGATGTGACCACTTTACATAATGCTCATTACTCATTGTAAAAGGCCGATCTCCGGCACTGTCAAACTGCTGGCTGTGAGCACAGTCACAGCTGCTCTTCCTTGGCATTAATGGGTGTAGCTTCAGCTAATACAGCTGTTCCAAATTGTAATGTGACTTGTTAAATTGACCAGCTGTAGCACTTCCTGGAATCTGCAGCCCTTCTAAGACAAATGTGCTTAAGTGTACACTTAGAGCTACTTCAGGACTAAAGACTGTATTTAAAGTTGGATGTGGATTCAGGGCCTAAACAAAACAAACAAAAAAAGGTGCTAAGAAGTGCCTTATCTGCATTATTTTTAATGACCAGCAGGGGGACATTCCTCATTTTCCATCAAACTCTGCTGCTTTTGTCTCTCTTATGATCTCTTTAAACATATTTCTAAAAAGCTTAGGATTTCAATCAGTAGTTTGAAGTCTTTCTTGTTTATTTTTTATTTTTATTTTTTTATTGTAATCAAAACGTAGTAGACGCCTCTCACTATAGCGTTACCCACACCCACACTCAGGCTTCATGACAACGGTTTATCCTTCCACCAGCAGGAACTAACATACCTGAGCTTCAGCAAACACACAGATATTGGCGGTGGGTTCAGGGGAGTAATCGTCTTTCCCGTCTGTTAGTATGGTGCCATACAGGAAGGCCAGATCATCGCTGGCTGGATGATGCAACTTCACCTAAAGGATAATAAGAATAAGGTAGAAAAAGAAATCAGTTCACACTGTGGAATATGGTTGGGAGCATCGTGTCCAGATACTTTTGGGTGACATCAAGCTGAGAGGTCATGTAATGCTCAGATTTTTTGCTATAAGCTCTACAGGCATGCACTGCATCCCATATAAGTACTACCAGATGTTTCTTGTGCCCTCTAAAAATATCCTGTGCATACAGAAGCTGCCAATTCAAAGCAGCTCTATATAAGATCAGGCCTACTTTTTCCCCTTTTTAAATTAAAGTATGGATTATTTAGACTTTTAGATTACTAGAAATTTAGCAAGTGATATTCTCACTGTCTGTGTAATAATGCTCTTTTTTTTTAATTTCCTGTCAGCTGATCACCTGAGATTTGACAGCTCTGGTCACAGCTGTGGCTGCGTCGACAAGATCGCGAGTCCTGGACTTGGACACATCCAGACCAAACCTCTGGGCATTCACAAAGGCATAAAAGGCTCCTCCGTAGCTGATGTCAACCGTTACTTCACCAAACCCCTCCACCAACACTGTCACATCTGGTAAAAAATATTGAATTAGTCCTGGAGAACATTCAAATACCTGAGAACTATTACAGTCGTTTGTGCTACCTGTAGCAAATGCAAACGCTGGCACGCTGAGAAACCTCACTCCTCCTGTTTTCCCCTCAGAGTACTCAACAAAGGCCTTCACCAGGCCACAGGGACAGTGGATGTTCACTTGTGTCTCTGGCGACTTCGGCTCTTTCACTAGTTTGTAGTCCACAGCGAAGCGTCCCAGTGCGATGACGGCGTGGCCGCACATGGTGCTGTAGCCCTCGTTGTGCATGAACAGCACCGCCAGGTCGGCCTCGGGTAACTCGCTGTCCACGATCAGGGCCCCGTACATGTCGTAGTGTCCTCGCGGTTCATACATCAGCACCCTCCTGAGGTGGTCCAGATGTTCCCGGACGTAGCGACGTTTGGAAAGCACGCTGTCGCCTTTGACCTCTGGGTAGCCACTGAGGATGATCCGCAAAGGCTCTCCACCCGTGTGCATGTCGACCACAGACAGCTCGCCTCCCTCGTGAGGTGGAAGCTGCATTTCCATCTCAGCGCTGATCTCAGAAATCAAAACAATCCCTTGGGTTATAAACTCATTTATATTTTAATACACCTTTTTTTAAATGTAAACACTTGCATGGGAAAACTTTTGAGTCTGCCAGCAAGCTTTGTTTGGAAAATTATCCCTCAAATCAAAATATACATATGGAGCATCGGTAACAAATACATTTAAAACGATTTATAGCTCGGTGTCTGTGTCGCGTGTTTAGTTTATGAATGCTAAATTCTGCTTGAAGCCAAATTTGCTGAGTGATAATTCATCTGTAACATTGAGGCCACAAGATCAGCTAAAAAAGTAGGACCTTTGTCAGTTGATACCAGCTTGAAAATGAGCTTGAAAGTTAATATTTGGTATGACCGTCTTTATTCTTCAGCACATCCTGAATTCTCTTAAACAACCTTTCTTGTCATTTCTTTAGGTAGACTTCAGGAATAGTTCTCCAGGCTTTTTGAAGGACATTCAAAGCTCTTCTTTCGTTCTTTGTGTCCGGGGATGAGCGTCCCAGTACGCACCGGCTCACTCCTGGTGGCTGCTTGTCGGGGCCTGGAGCCTGGGGCTCGCTCGGGCCCCTTCGGGGATGGGGTGCCCTCAGCCTCTCGGCCTGGAGCTCAGTCACCCTGGCACAGCTGGCCGCCGGCGGAGCTCACGGGCGCGTCACTGCAACCCCCCCTGGCTTCTGCTCCGCGGCTGCTGAGTGACCCCTCATCTGGGGCTCTCCTCAGCTCCTTCCGGGAGAGTGGCGCGGTTGCCCCTCCGTTGGTCTTCCTTGGTCTCTTGTGCTCTGGGGGTCTCTGGATGTCTGGAGCCTTGATCTCCTCCATACCTGCTTCATGCCCTGGAGGACGGGGCTGTGGCTCCCCACACCCTCTAGCAGATCATTACATGAAGGAACCTTTTAAATACAAGCACGCTCACGCTCACAGGTGTACAAACGGGTGCTCACAGACATACTGTAAACTATGTCTGATGAGGGTTCAGTACAGTAAATGGATCAGCTAAAAGGCCAGATCCAGCACTCAGGTAATGTGTCAGGCCATGTTGGATTTTTTCCATATTACTTAAGACATGACTTCCAGATATCATTCCTCTGCTGTAAATAGATGATGTGACAGACCTAAAAGTCTGTCCACTTGTCCAGTTTTTACAATTAAAAAAAAGAAAAGAAAATACCGCACACCATGGTGAGCTATGCCAAGTTTTTGGCTAGTAGCTCTGTAAAAATACTATTCTATTTTACAGCTATTAAACTGTGTTATCTTTGGCATTTTTGTAGATTCAGCTAAACAAACGGGGACAAATTGTGGGGTTTTTTGTGACAGTCTGTCAGTAACAAAGTGGATAAAGATACTATTTAAAGTCGGCTCTTTGTTACTACTGGTTCATCAAAAGATGAACCAGTAGTAACCAGTAAGTACTAGTACAGTTATAGTAGTAGTGTCCTTTTTATGCTTGAGTGATTCACGTTAAGTGGCTTGACAAACAAAAACATTCCTCATAAAAACGAGTACAAAAAAAGCAGCCAATGTCCAAAAGAAAAGCTCTGAAAGACCCGAAAGAACTATTGCTCAACTTCTAAAAAGTACAAGAATAAGTGTAGCTGCCGTCATAGGCAACTCTCGCATTTAAGTTCATTTTATTAGATATGTAAGGTTGAAACAATTAGTAGTTGAAATATTAAGAAATAAATCAATAGTAATTCATGTTTTGTTCATTGGATTTATATGTTTAAATGTGTTATTTTTACTAATTGTGCAATTAGATAGGAACCTTTTCTATAGTTCCGTCTGTTGTTGCTAAGAGGGTATTTTTGGCTGGCACACTCAGCAAGCTAATTGAGACGAGCCACGAGGTTTGCACGTCCACAGTAAGATAGTAAATAGTAAGATAAATAAAAGAGTGCCTTTTTTGGACCTCCCCACGATGTAAGGATTAAAGTTTTATTCCCTTTGAGTGAGGCCAATGAGGTAAATGTTTTCTTTTGTTTATTTTCGTTGTATGTAAATATGCTAGTGTTGCGTGATATTCTAGTGCAATTACCGCAGTGTGAGGTGTAATGTGTATTTTATTGATTGTTTTGTTGGAATGTTTCGCCATATATAATGCTTAGGGGCTTTATTAAGAATATTCATTTAAGTTTGTATTTCTTTTTAGTTCTGACGGCATTGTATCGGCTGTGGTTGGACATCATTACAAGTTAAGGCATGTCGAAGAATCCTCCTGTCCGAAATAAATGTCAGTTAAAACACAAGGAACAAGTTGAGCTTTATTACGACTCGAGGGGAGTAACAGTCAGAACTCAGCCTGCTTCGTGCTGGAGGAGAGAGAAGGAGAAAGAGGTCTGCCGCAGCGGAGCCGAGCGGGAGCGGAGCTGAGCCGAGTGGGAGCGGAGCGGAGCCGACAGCGCGCCGGGTCACGTGATTAAGCTCGCGTCTCTCTCACGCATCAAAGACGCTCAAACACACACACAGACATCTCATAAAGCAACCAGAGTCCAGCGGTGCAGCTTGGTTAAGCTACAAAGAAGTAACACGTTTATACAAGTTAAATGTGGAGAGTAGATTTCTTTAGCTCATCTTAAAGGGACTCTGTCAAGCAATGAAAGTGGAAGTGTGGTGGTTTGGAGTAAAAGTTTAAGCTCATGTTATTGTTGTTTATGCTAAGTAACTGTAATTAAGGTACGTTTAAGTTGATTATAAGGGTTTGCTTATTTTAAGACTGCATTAGATATTTAAAGGTCACATTATAGTATTTTGTTTGACATTGAAGGTTATTTTCTGTTTTACTACAAGTGAAGAGCAATTTACTATTTTGGTTTAAGAGTTTGTGACATATGTTTAAGTTGACTCTTTAAAGTAAAGCAATTTAAGGTCCTAGGTGCTTCATAAGGTGACTATTCACGTATTTAAGTTGACCTAGGTGACTTGAGTGTAGTACAATACCTTTGACTGTCTGTGACATGGAGCAAGAAGGCTGTGACACTGAAGCTGTGGAGCAGCAAGAAGCTTTTGAAGAGCAAGAAAGTTTGCCAGAACCATGCACAAGTAAAGCTACTAAAGAAGGAAGTTTGAGGAAAAGTCAAAGAGTTAAGAAGTTCACTGAAAGGGGCCAAGCACTACATGATGAAAAGGTGAACAAGCTTCAAGCTCGCTTCAAAGTCAGTTATGAAATGTGGAAAGTTGTTGCAAAACAAGGCAAAAAGGCACTTGAAGAACCTGTTAGTGCAAAACTTAAAGAGCTTATCGGCCGAGTTGAACATACCTCGGCAGAAGTGAAACAAGTTTATGATGAACTGCGCAATCATGAAACTCCTGATGCAGACACTCGCCGCAGAGTGGACACCTGTGATGCGGTTTCTCAAAAGATGATAAAGCTAGCTCAAGAAAAATTAGCAGCAGAAGAAGACGAAGAACTTTCTGAGAGATTGGTTCACTGGAGTGATATAGGATCAGCATTCAATTCTGCCGCCTCTCAAAGATCCAAAGGTTCGAATAGCAGGCAATCAAGAAGCTCAAGTAAGTTGTCTGTAAAGAGGCAAGAAGCAGCTGCAGAGCTTGCGGCTACTGAAGCAACTCTGAAGATTATGGAGGAATTGGAAAGTGAAAGAAAGGCACTTGAAATCCTTGAAGCAGAGAATGCTGAGAAACAGAAGGCCTTAGAGCAAAAGCGAAGAGAGCTTGAAAGGCTAGAAACAGTAAAGAGAATGAATGCTGCTAAAGCACGTTTGAAAGTGTACAATGAAGAAGGAAGCTCAGATGAAGAAATATCAGACCTTCTGCACGAAAGGAGCAAACGGAGAAATGTCACAGCTAAACCGATGAATCAGTTTGCACATTCGCAACTTAATGCAAATGCAGAGCCGTTTGATATGCCACAAGCCAACTTAAGGTCACAACCAAGAGAAAGCAAACAGGAAGATAGTACCACAACATTGGCCCAAGCTCTAGCTGAGTCCATTCACATAAGTCGCCTACCAGTACCAGAACCTACAGTCTTCAACGGAGATCCTCTCAAGTACAAGGATTGGAAAATGTCGTTTCAAATGCTGATAGACAGAAAGAACATCCCAGTGAATGAAAAGATTTACTATCTTCACAAGTATGTTGGAGGACCGGCGAGAAAGGCTGTTGAGAGTTATTTTCTGTTGGGAACAGAGCGTGCTTATTACTCAGCATGGAACGTTTTGGAGGAAAGATATGGAAGTTCATTTGTAATCACCAAAGCTTTCAGAGATAAGTTGACATCATGGCCAAGGATTGGGAACAAGGATAGCGTTGAACTTCGAGAATTTTCAGATTTTCTCAGAGGATGTGAAGCGGCCATGCTTCAGGTTAAAGGTCTTGAAGTTTTGAATGACTGCAATGAGAATCAGAGAATGCTAAGCAAGCTACCTGATTGGTTGTCAGCAAGATGGAATCGAAAGGTCATTGAAATTGAAGAACAAGATGGTTCCTTTCCAACATTTAGCCACTTTGTTGACTTCATTGCGAGAGAAGCCAAGATTGCGTGCAATCCAGTAACATCGCTTCATGCACTCAAAGCAGGTGACTCAGAGAAAATGAAATCTTTCAAGACAAGAAGTGTTGGAGCAAAGGTGCTAGTGAGTGCTGCAGAAGAGACGTCCAACACAAAAAAATGTGTGTTTTGTGAAAACTCAAATCATAGCATTCACACATGTAGGAAGTTTATGGACAAGGTCTTGAGTGAAAGAGTCAAATTTGTGCAAACTAAGGGACTGTGCTTTGGATGTCTAGGCTTTGGACACCAATCAAAGAAATGTGAAAGGAGAAAGATGTGTGACACATGTAAAGGGAAACACCCGACATGTTTGCATGAGGAACGAGACAAAACCTCAAAGAAAAGGAAAGAAAAGGAAAGTGACAAGGAACCACAAATGAAAGAGATGGAAGGCAATAAAGAGAGTAGAGAAACCAAACCCAAGGAAGCACCAAGTGAAGCAATATCAAACCGTGTGATTCAAAGTGACAGAAGTAATCTCACATCTACAATCATTCCAGTTTGGTTATCCACAACAAGCAATCCTGAACATGAGATTCTTCTCTATGCTCTTCTTGATAGCCAAAGTGACACGACATTCGTCTTGAAGGAAAAGGCAGATGCTCTGGATGCAGAGAAGGAATGTGTGCAGTTAAAGCTCTCGACAATGTCTTCTAAAGACACTTTAGTACCAAGTCAAAGGCTGTCTGGGTTACAGGTCAGAGGTTTCTCTTCTTCAAGGAGAATTCCTCTTCCTGTGACATACACAAGAGAGTTTATTCCTGCGAATTTGAGTCATATTCCCACACAAAGGACAGCAAGAGCGTGGCCACACTTAGAGCACCTGGCTGAAGAAATCGCTCCACTGATTGAATGTGACGTAGGCCTGCTCATTGGTTACAATTGTTCACAAGTGTTGGTACCCAGAGAAGTTGTGGCGGGAAAAGATAATGAACCTTTTGCCCAAAGAACAGACCTTGGCTGGACAATAGTTGGAGGAGCTAATCCATGTGTTGACTATGGGGATGCCATAGGATGTAGCCACAAGATCATTGTCAAGGAAGTGACACCCAATCAGTCAGCTGAGCAGTTGGTCAAAGAAGTGCAATACGTCTGTCGCACACAAGTCAAAGAGGTGGTCACATCTGCAGATGTAATTAAAGTGCTCGAGTCCGACTTCAATGAAAGAAAGGTGGAAGATTCACACTTCTCACAAGAAGATTTAAGGTTCATCTCCATAATGGAAGAAGGAGTGAAGATGAAAGCAGATGGACACTGTGAGTTACCTTTGCCATTTAAGGAAGACAGACCAAGTCTGGCAAACAACCGGAGCTGTGCAGAACACAGACTCAAAAATTTGAAGAGAAGATTTGAGAAGGACAAGCAATACCACAAAGACTACACAGAGTTCATGAGAGAGACTATAGAGCGTGGTGATGCAGAAAGAGTTCCCTCTGTAGACCTGGACAAAGGCCCTGCCTGGTACATTCCACACCATGGAGTGTATCATCCTCAAAAGCCTGGCAAAATAAGAGTGGTGTTTGATTGTTCAGCAAAGTACGGAGGGGTGTCCTTGAACGACTACCTGCTTACAGGGCCAGAGTTAACCAACTCTCTAGTGGGGGTCCTGTGCCGATTTCGGAAAGGTCCAGTTGCAGTGATGTGCGACATTGAGCGCATGTTTCATCAATTCAGAGTCAGAGAAGAAGATCAAAATTACTTTCGCTTCTTGTGGTGGGACAATGGAGACTTCAACTCTACTCCATCTGTCTATCGCATGCGCGTACACTTGTTTGGAGCTGCTTCTTCCCCTGCCTGTGCGAACTTTGGTCTCAAGTATATTGCTGCACAAGGTCAAGGCAAGTTCAGTGAAGCTACCATAAGATTCATTGAGCGAAATTTTTATGTGGACGATGGTCTTATCAGTTTCCACTCAGAAGAAGAGGCAATTCGTTTGGTGAAGGAAGCAAAGGAACTTTGCAGCACAGGAGGCTTGCGACTTCACAAGTTTGTTTCAAACAGTAAGCAAGTGCTTAATTCGCTGCCGGAAGAAGATTGTGCAGAAACAGTAAGAAAGGACTTGTCACTGGGCGAGCAACAAATTGAAAGAGCCCTAGGTGTCAAATGGTGCATCGACTCGGATCATTTCCAGTTTCGAGTAGTTGTGAACGAGCAGCCACTTTCCAGAAGAGGAGTGTTGTCCACAGTAGCCTCTATTTACGATCCACTTGGCTTTGTGGCACCTTTTGTTCTACTTGGGAAGCAGATACTACAGCAAATGTGTCGTGAGAAAGCAGATTGGGACGAACCACTCACAAGCGATCTGAAGTCACGGTGGGAGTCCTGGTTGTTGGATCTAAAAAATCTAGCAGATGTCAAAATTGACAGATGTTACGTGCCAAAAGATTTTCAAACAGTTCAGAAGTACGAGCTTCACCATTTCTCAGACGCAAGTGTTTCAGGGTATGGTGTTTGTACGTACCTGAGAGCTGTCAGTGAAGCAGGACAAGTCCACTGCGCTCTTGTCTTTGCCAAGTCCAGAGTAGCACCCACGAAGGTTACTACGGTGCCACGATTGGAGCTGTCTGCAGCAGTTGTAGCAGTGCGGATTAGTGACATGCTCAAAGCAGAGTTGGAGCTAGAAGATGCTCAAGAATTCTTCTGGACAGATTTTCAAGTTGTCTTGGGATATATCAACAACGATGCGAGACGTTTCCATGTTTTCGTTGCAAATCGCATTCAGCGTATTAAGGAAAGCACTCAACCGATGCAATGGAAGTTTGTGGTATCAGATCTCAATCCAGCAGATCATGCCTCGCGTGGACTGAAGGCCAAAGACCTCATTACCTCCAACTGGTTTAGTGGTCCAAGTTTTCTTTGGCAAGAGAAACTTCCCCACGAAGAAGTCACGGTGGGGAAACTTGATGCAGAGGATCCAGAAGTACGCAAAGTTGTTGTACTCCATACAACTACAGAAACAAATTCTTTGGCAGAACGTTTTCTGAAATTCTCCAGTTGGTCAAGGTTGGTCAAAGCTATGGCAAGACTTCTCAGATTTGTGAAAGAGATTAAGGGCTTGGAAAGGAGAAGCAATAAAGCCACTAACCTTGAAGAAAGGACAGAAGCCGAGCTTAAAGTCATATCCATTGTACAAAGATCAATCTTCTGCAAGGAAATCAAGGCACTTCAAACGCGAAAGGATCTACCCAAGGACAGAACAAATAGACTCTATCGACTCGATCCCTTCCTGGATGAGAAGGGTGTTCTTAGAGTGGGAGGTAGATTAGAGCGTTCTACATTGCAGCCACACGTCAAGCACCCGGTCATCTTACCAAAGACTTGCCATATCGCAAAGTTACTGATTGATCACTATCATCAGCGGGTGAAACATCAAGGACGGGGCATGACGATAAATGAGCTGAGATCGAACGGAATATGGATACTAGGATGCAGTCAAGCAGTATCATCCTTTATCTACAACTGTATTAAGTGCAGGAAATTCAGACGTCGAGAAGAAGATCAAAAGATGGCAAATCTACCAAGTGAGAGAATGGAGACCACCCCTCCCTTCACGTATTGTGGGATGGATTGTTTCGGCCCATTCTACATTAAAGAAGGAAGAAAAGAACTGAAGCGTTACGGGCTTCTGTTTACCTGTCTATGCTCTCGTGCGGTGCACATAGAGCTACTTGATGATATGTCAACCGACGCTTTTCTAAACTCACTGCGTTCTTTCATCGCTTTGCGTGGGAATGTACGTCAGTTGCAATCAGATCAAGGCACCAATTTTGTTGGAGCCAGACGTGAGTTTCTGGAAGCAGTAAAGGAAATGGATCAGGAAAGTTTGAAACAGCTAGGCTGTGAGTTTGTGATGAATCCTCCCTCTGCCAGTCATATGGGTGGAGCCTGGGAAAGGCAAATTCGTACGATCCGAAGTGTATTGACAACCATTCTGGATCAGTCATCCAGATCATTGGACAGTTCATCTCTAAGAACCTATCTTTATGAAGTGATGGCAATAGTTAACAGCAGACCTATCACCCCACATTTACTCAACGATCCTACTGGACCTCAGCCACTTACACCTAATCTTCTGTTGACCATGAAGTCGTCAGTAATACTGCCACCACCAGGAGACTTTGTAAAGGAAGATTTGTATCTTCGCAAAAGATGGCGTAGAGTCCAGTACTTGGCCAATGAATTTTGGCACAGATGGAAGAAAGAGTACTTATTGAGCCTACAACAAAGACAAAAGTGGCACAAAACAAACAGAAATGCAAAGATCAATGACATAGTGATCGTACAAGATGACCAAGCATCAAGAAACGACTGGAAGTTGGCCAAAGTTGTTGCCATACACCCGAGTGAAGATGGATGTATACGCAAAGTACAACTGTTAATGAGTGACTCATTGTTAGATGACCATGGAAAGAGACTGAGTAAACCAGTTCTACTTGACAGACCTATACACAAGACTGTGACACTATTAGAAGCAGATTAGTTTACATTTCATAAGTTCATAGGTGGAAATCACAAGTGATTTGGTGGGAGTGTAGCTGCCGTCATAGGCAACTCTCGCATTTAAGTTCATTTTATTAGATATGTAAGGTTGAAACAATTAGTAGTTGAAATATTAAGAAATAAATCAATAGTAATTCATGTTTTGTTCATTGGATTTATATGTTTAAATGTGTTATTTTTACTAATTGTGCAATTAGATAGGAACCTTTTCTATAGTTCCGTCTGTTGTTGCTAAGAGGGTATTTTTGGCTGGCACACTCAGCAAGCTAATTGAGACGAGCCACGAGGTTTGCACGTCCACAGTAAGATAGTAAATAGTAAGATAAATAAAAGAGTGCCTTTTTTGGACCTCCCCACGATGTAAGGATTAAAGTTTTATTCCCTTTGAGTGAGGCCAATGAGGTAAATGTTTTCTTTTGTTTATTTTCGTTGTATGTAAATATGCTAGTGTTGCGTGATATTCTAGTGCAATTACCGCAGTGTGAGGTGTAATGTGTATTTTATTGATTGTTTTGTTGGAATGTTTCGCCATATATAATGCTTAGGGGCTTTATTAAGAATATTCATTTAAGTTTGTATTTCTTTTTAGTTCTGACGGCATTGTATCGGCTGTGGTTGGACATCATTACAAGTTAAGGCATGTCGAAGAATCCTCCTGTCCGAAATAAATGTCAGTTAAAACACAAGGAACAAGTTGAGCTTTATTACGACTCGAGGGGAGTAACAATAAGTCTTTGGAAGCATAAGAATGAGGAGGGGTTCAAGACTTTGCTGTATCTTCTATGATCAGTGTGGAAGCTGTTGAGCATCTAACTCCTGTAAATTATGTGTTTATTCATACTTTAGATCAAAACATTCGTTAACATTAAGAAATGTGAGGGTAGATGCAGTAAACATTGAACATGGATTCGCATTAAATTTGACAAAACAGGCACCAAGGCGAATGTTTTGCAGGCTGATCTGAGGTCATCGTAAAAATGATTTATGAGCAACAGTTTTGCTTATATTCGTTTTTGAAAGCAAACAGGGGTTTATAGTGGGAACTTTATTATTATCTTTCTCAAGACATGCTGTGCCGTGTTATTATTATACAAACTTTTCCCAGTTAAACGTTTGGATGCCTGCAGTAGGTATAACGGAGTGCATGCAGCGCAACTCTCCAGTAAAAGGCAGCAAAACCCCAGCGTTGACTTACACAACTGCAAAGAGGAAAAGAACTAAAGCGCTGGTAAGTTTACTTACCTGCTGTAACTTTTCTCTGTGCTCAGATCTCAAACTTGTGCAGCCCTCCTACTTTTTTTTCTTTTCTTTTCTCTCTGTGTTTCAGTTACACAAAGACACTAAAATGAAACATTAGTGCCACCCGCTGTTCTGGAGGGCTGCACGAAACAGCCTGCTAGTACTGTACACAGTTTTATATTCACACAGAGATGCAGACATATGTTTCTCTATATGTTATATAACCCTTCAAAAATAGGCTGAAACCGATTCAGTGTTTCTGATTAAAGATCGTATCCAGGAGAAGTCCCCCCCCCCCCCCCCCCCCCCCCAAAAATAAAAATAAAAAAAATAAATGAGGTTTTTTTAAAATAAATTTAAAAAAAGCGAAAATTCTTACATGTGTATTTATGTTCTGCACAGCAGTTGTAATACTTTATAATACGACCAGTTTATAAAGGTGTAATTCCCCTGTAATTAAATGCGGTTTCTTCGTATGTTATTTGAAATTACATTGTAATTATATTTAGCTACAAATACTTTAGGTAGGTAGGATAAGAGCATCTCCTTTCCTCTAAAATAGCTGGAAGTTAGGCAAGTTTATGTCAATCCACAGCATGACCTGCACCTTGAAAAGTCCAGTGTTCTTATAATGTAAGAAATACTGTTTGTTTTTATACCAAATTATCAAGAAATTACGCAGTACTTACAGCATAATTTGTGTCTCCTTGACTTGTTATCTCCATGTGGGCACCTACAATTAAGTATTTGTGATCCATCCATCCATCCATCCATCCATCCATCCATCCATCCATCCTTCCTCCTTATTAGCACTGATGTTTAAAGATGATTCAGAAGTCAGTGCAAAAGTGTTGCTTTGTTTGTCAACTGCTAAATAAAAATCATATTTGAAGAAAGTCAAGTGTAAATCCACTGTAATCGGTATCCTCCTGTGACTCACCTGGATTAAACAAAACATTGTGACATGAAACCCGCTTGCGTGTTGCACTTTCCAGTTTAAAGGCAGACTTTTGTGTTACATAAGAGAAGAAACTAAACAACAGATGGTGAGCAGGCATTACTTTTCATTACTCATTTCACAGTTGACAGGCTCCCTCGGATGCATGCAAGGTCGTCTCTGAACGTAACATAGAACAGACATACTTAACAGTCACATGCTTGGACCCTTACAGTTCACACAGAATTTCCCCAGTGGTTTCATAAACCACCAAAAAATATGAACAAACTGAGTTTAGTGCACCTTCCCTTTAGATATGCATAGTGAACCATCATTTAAATGATTAAAACAGGATATGCAGTACCATTTATCCTACAAAATGGCTAATAAATAGAAATCGTTCAAATTCAGTCTGAGAACAAAGATACCTGAGCAAGATGCAAAGCTACGTGAAGAAAAATGCACAATGAGTCTGCTGCAAAAACCTGGTGACATGTTCACATCCTGAAGGAAAAGAAACCTTTAACAAAAATGTAAAAGTGGCATTATTGCATTGCTGTCCTTTATTTTTACATGCACAGGAAATGAGTTTTTAAATAAGACAATGCATATAGATTTATATGTATATATAACATTAGATTTCATCAAAACAGCTCGCAGTGAGGCTTTGCTATTGTAAGGCACATTTAATTACCTGATAATTAACTCGGAAGGTAGTCGCTCCACTGAGGATGAGCAACAAAAACTCTGGATTTCCCTCCTAAATAAGATAAAGCTGTGTATTTATAATACACTGTGCATGATGAAATGCTCACTGAGCTTCAGCTTGTCCACAAAATAGAAATGTGAACTTCAAGGTTTTCTACCAAGAAAACAAACAAAATAAAAAACCTCAAAACTGTAAACTGACTTCCAGAAACGTAAAGAACTACTCCATCTTATTTTCATCAAACTTGCATGTTTTGCCAAGCACCTCATCAAGCATCATTTCCTTTTTGTGCTTGTTGTTAATTATTTGTCCCTGCTTCCTCTCACACACAAGTGTCTCATAAGTTAAAAGCTACAGTATAAGATAAATCCCTGGATCCTTGTGGTGCTAAGGTAACATTTCTGCATGCAATCAAGTATTAAAACTTGTAGTCCAGCAGGACATGCACGATGCTTATCTAATCCTTTATTTTTTTTATTAAGTGAGAAAATTTAAAGATCCTCGTCCTCTGTTTTGGGTGAAGCCGGCCTGGAGGCGGTGACCGAGTCTTGACTTTTCCGTCTTGCTTTTGGAGAGGACGCTGGCGGCAGAGAGAGTCTTTTTACCGACAGCAGCCTGAGGATCTCGCTCACCTGAGCCTCGAGCAGCGACAGTCTCCCGCTCAGTATCTGAATGTCTGCTTTCAGCTCCAGCTTGGCCGCGTGGAGCGTCACTTGAAGCAGTGCTTGCTCAGACAGCGGCTGCACGAATGAGTGTCTGAGGGAGGCCTCGGCGTAAACCCCGAGGCTGTGTTCGAATGGATTTCTCTCCATGGGGCTCCTTTCCATCGGGCTTCGCTCGAAGGAGCTTCTTGAATCTCCTGCTCGGTCGATGCGTGGATCGCTCTTTGTGATACCACTGTCGCAGGAGTCGGTTTTGTGCAGGGCGCTTGTTTCCTCACCTGCGCTGTTGCTGCCCTCTGTGCTTCCCCTCTCTCCGCCTCCCCCTGATTCGTGGTTCGTTTTGGGGGCTGCGATCTGTTCTGAGGACTGCGATCCTTTCGGCCACTCGTCTGCTTTCTGAGTCTGCTTCTCCTGCTCGACAGGAGGACGTGCTGGCTCAGCAGATGTGGTGTTTCTAAACTTTGCCCAGCCTCTCACAACTCTGCCGCTCCCTGCGTTACCCTCTCCACCTGCACCACTGCTCTGGCCAAACCGGCTCTCTGGACAAGGCTTTGATGCAGACTCCACCGCCTCCATTGTGCGCCTTTGCTCTGACTTTTCAGGCATGTTGCAACTGTTCCCCCCTCCTGCTGAGGTGTTCTCCTGCCGCTGCTGAGGAGATGCTGAGTGACTGGGCTGAGTGTAAGAGTTTGAGTCAGTGTGGTGCTGCTGCATCTCCACCTGCACGCAGTTGTGATCTAAGTAAGTGTTGGACTCTCCCGTTTGAGCGTCTCTGTGCTGTCTGAACTTCTGGAACAGCTTGCGAACCGGGTGGTCTTCGGGAATCGACAGAGTCACGTCACTCTGATGCGCCTGCTCCCTCCTCACATCGGCAATCTTCCTGAAGATGACCTGCAAGAGGGAGAGTGCGTGCATGAGGACACTGATACAGGACACACTGTAAATTGTAACTTACAGTGTGCATGCTCTAGTGCTCGACCTGGACGAAGCAAGTTGTACAATGTCCGTATAATGCAGCTTCAAAGCAAGGACAGCTGCCTGCAGCTGTTGTGAATGCTGAAATATTTATGAGCTGAAAGCAGTAATGCACAAGGGAAACCGTTAATGGAGCAACAAGTCAATAATGGAGGACAATTTAGGCTCTGAGTCTTTCCTGATTCCTTCTGAAGACAAAGAAAAGAAATGTCAATAAACTCCAAGCGTCTCACTACCTTCCGATACCACTCTGGTAGAAACTTTCAGTGCTGGTGTACCTGAGAAGTTAATCTGTGAAACACTTACCCCCATGAATCCCAGGTTAAAGCCCACTGTGTACAAAGCTCCCACTATTTCAACTGATATATTAATAGTGTAATAGTTAGCATCAACTTCTTTAATATCATTTTTGGATTAATCTGAAACTGACTAGTTTAGATGATTAGAAATAGATTAGAAAACCAATGTAGAAGACAGCTACTAATGGGCTCGGCTGCCCATAAGTAATCTACAAAATGTCTAGGACCTGTTATGTTATTAAACATGCAAAGAACTCTTAAGTCACTGTTTATTTCTTTATATTTTGCTTTAAAGAAGTCAGACTTCCCTATTATTATTTTTTCAAAGTGCTCTTGAGCAGTGTCTCTCCAGGCTTGGCTGCTTGTTTACTCATTTTCAGTAGGGGTGCAACGATACACAAAATTCACGGTTCGGTTCGATACTTTGGTGTCACGGTTCGATATTTTTTCGATACAAAAAAATGTTCATGCCTTTTTAATTTGTCATTTATTAAACTTATAAATATATATTTTAACTCAAAAGTACAGTTTTTAAATTTAACCCTAACCCTTGTGCGTGTTTTTTATTTTGACAGCGAATGCGCACCTGCGGACCACTTATGTGCACCCCTGGTTATATAGCTCGTCATATTGCAGCCACAGAAATTCTTTTGTCCATGAAACCATAAAGCTGCACTTTCTTTTTGCCTTATAGTCTGATTTGTCATAACTTCTCCGTTTTGTGGTAAGCTTTTCTTTGGCTGTCACTTCTTCACCCTGACCTGTCTTATTTGGCTCAGCAGAACTAAAATATATATCTGTCTGTGAAGGTTCTCAGTCATCCAGGTCATCGTAGTCAAATATATATCCTGCTGCTTTTACACGCGCACTCACATAAGCTCAGCGATTCTCTGCGCGATCAACCTCTCACATGTTTAAGCTGCGGGAGATTTCACTTGTCATGTTTGCATAGTAAGCTAACAATTAATAAGACGATGTCAGAGGAATTGGTGCGCAAATTATCATCACTCACAGATCAGTGCTGTCGCTCTCTATACACAGTTCGCACGATTGCAAAGTGAAAGCAAAAAAACAAGCGCAAATTCAAACGGACTTCAATATGTCACATATTGACAGTGGCTCACCGATGCCAATGACATAATTACCCAGCTACATTTCTGAAAGAATGCAAAAGCATTGACATATATTTTCCCTACAATAGCCCGACGGGCAGGGCAGAGATAGATTTTGGTAGCCCGACTGAAAAAAATCGCTAGCCCCAGGACGTTGGGCTAGCGATATTGCAAGCCCTGTATCTGATTGAGGAATCACTCATCTTTGGAAAAGAGAGTTTATTACAGAGAAATGTCTCTTTCCAAAATAAAAGCTATACTATCCGCTTCTTCTGGGCTATATTCTCAGCAGCATATTAAACATATAAGGAGAATCATGTGCTAACAGCTGTCTAAATGACTCCGCTAAAGTTAGTAGCATGCTTGTTGTTTTTGTCTTTGCACTAGGATGATGTCGGCGTAAATGTGCAGTCATATTCGTTGTGTTCCCACTAGTGCTTTCAGGTTAATCTCGTTGAAATGACCTTAACGCCACAACACGGCAAATCTCCGTTAACGAGCTACCGCCGATTGCCCCGTGCGTGGGGCTAGATGGCCAACATGTTAACGAGCTAACTGCGCTAACACACTAGTTCCCACCCATGTAATTGAGCATTGCATGGCACATCCAACATACTGTTTTACTTTAGTCCATGACTCGCTTACCTTCAGGGTCATACCTCACATGAAAACCAAAATAATTCCAAACGCCAGATCTGAATGAGGGTGGGGGAGGTGCCCTGCGCTCTTCCTTCTGTCTATGCTGTCTGTGTTGAGCGCTCAGTGGATCTGCGCTCGACAGTGCAGCCTAGGCGGAGTAGTCGAACGCAGATTCACTGAGCGCTCCACACAGACAGCATCGTCAGAAGGAAAGTTGATAAAATAAATTACAAATGTTGTATTGTTCGATACATATGCGTACTGAACCGAAAGCACTGTATCGAACGGTTCAATATCGATACGAATATCGTTGCACCCCTAATTTTCAGTCCAGTACTTGTACACAGGATGTTAAGCCACTTCAACATGTCCTATGAATCATTCATGTTAAGACCTGACACAGGACCTGAAAGATGCATCTGGCCCTTCAATGTTGACTGAAGCCTCCTCAGAAGTGGCCTCAATGGAAGTGTGTTTGTCAAGGAGCCATTCTCAAGGAAGTAAAACTGAGGCTGAGGTATGCCAAATTACACAAGGACTGTGCTGAAAGTCAGTGGCAATGGTTCCAAACACACTGCCAATGCAGTAAAAATATACCTGGATAGACAAAACACACCATCAAACACTATCAGCATGGATTGGCCTCCCCAGAGGCCCACACTTCAACATTATTGAAGCAGTGTGGGATCATTTTAACAGAAAACTGAACAAAAGGCAGCCAAAATCCAAAGAAGAGCTTTGAATTTCCTTCAAGAAGCCTGGAGACTGAAGACTACTTAAGAAATAACAAGAAAGCTTGTCTGAGAGAGGCCGTGTTGAAGAATAAAGGTGGTCATACCAAATACTGTTTTTAAAGCTCATTAGGAATTGTACACACTGTTTTTGCCTCATATACTGTATACTGTCCATGTATGTTTGCACAGGTTTCAATAAACCACTGCACCTATTTCCCATTTTCCTAACAAAACATAAAGAAATGAAGAGGGCTTGAGACTTTTGCAAAGTCCAAATACCTGCCACGAAACTGTGCCAATTAATATTTACTACACAGCACTTCCAACAATTGCTCAAACATTCTTAAAAGGCCGATCTGCTTTGTTACAGCCAGAGTTCGAGCTGTTATGAGTCTGTTTAATTCCTTCAAATTTTTTAAACCTACATCCTCAAAAGTATTTCATACATCTCAGTCCTGAACAAAGAACACAACAGACTACGTGCCCTGGGATGACTTGACGCGATATGAACATCCATTAAGAACTTAAAAGATAGTATTACAGCAGAATGTATAAGAAACCTACTCTTGTGGCTGGAAAGCAAAGCAGCTCCGTGCTGTAGTGGGATCAATATGCGTAGCCAGGAGAAACTCTATGAAATATTAGAGCCTTAGTTTGGACCGGCTAATTGTTCAGCTTTGAACTAATTTTTTGTCACTGTCCTTTTCACAGATTGGGGAAATCTGGATGGAGACAGTGTGCATGTGCTGATTTATTTACATTTATCCTCTTCACATTTGAGCTGTTCACTCTCAGTTTGTAATTTGATAAAAAGGCTTTCTGAGCGGTCGATACAAAGACAATGTGCTATATATATATATATATATATATATATATATATATATATATATATATATATATATATATATATATATATACAATCCATTTACCATTACACACTTTATGGAAAACTGTATACAACTCTGCATCGCACTCAGGTATTCCATGCTGCCTAGCTCAAGGCCACAGCACATGTTGTATGAATGAAGTCTCATCTGCAAAGAAGGGATTTGATTCTAATTTTTGTCTATGATTTACTGCTGGCACAAACACCTTTTCGTTCTTTATTTCTCCTTTTATTTTAAATTTAATGATCATTTAAGTACTAAACACACATATAGATATGTGTGTTTAGCATATGCATGGCAAGACATTGCAAAATGCTTTGCAATACAAACAAAATAAGAAAAAGTGTTTTTTATTCATACTGTCAGTTGGTGAAAAGTTGTGGTTATAGATGTTCCTGTGCACTGGGTTTGGTTGCTCAGCTCTTGATGATGTAGGAGTTTGTAGATGGAGAGTTTATGTTGTAAAGAAGCAGGTTTGGTTGTATTGCATTTGTTGTAGATTGTAAAGACTGATTCACTTGCAGTCCATTGCACCTTGGTAATTTTAGTAGTGTAATGTACAATGTTGAAGTCCAGCTGGGTGGGAGCTGTGCACCCTGTTATCTCTTTTGCCTATGACAACAAAATGCAATCAGTAATCCCTTGCTTTAAGATGACACTAACATCCTTTACTAAAAGACAGGACAGTGAAAGTTTTACCCGTTTTCGCAAATTACAGGTGAGGATGAGGTTGCGGGAGAAAGAATTGGCGAACGTGGTGTAAAACTCCAGCACCCGCATCAGAGCCTCTCTCCGGATGACGTGCAGGTCGCAGTACGTCAGAGCGCGCACATTCGCACAGGCTCGAGCCAGCGTGGTCTCTTTCCAGAATGCATCTCCAAACACGTCACCTTTACCTGAACAGGGCCAGATATCATATAAACATCTGTTGGCTCAGATAAATATAAATAAAATGGGATGAAGTCGAACACATATAGGTTGTAAAGCATAAAAAGGACTTCAGAAAACTTTGCTCTAACTTCAACTGAGAGCAGCAGGTACAACTTTGCTTGGTCTATTTCACAATATTGCCCTGGATTACCTAGTATTGCGATGACCTCGTCATCTTGGATGACTTCGAGTGAACCCGAGACTACAAAACAGAGCGTATCAACGCTCTCCCCGATGTGGAAGATGAGGTCTCCAGGTGCGCAGTGTGTAGTCTGAAACTCCACGGCGAGAGAGCGCAAACAGCCGTCACTTGCCAGGCGAAAAGCTGGATGGTCATTGAACACCTGTTTGTTGAGGTGGACGCAGATGTCTGCACGCATGTCTTTAGGACAGATGGAGAGAACCTGAAAGACATGGTGAGATTTGTGCAGCAAACACTTAATGCATCATCACTGGAGGACATTAAATATGTAGCACATTTCCGCTGCTCATTTAGCAGATGTATTACTAAACGTTTTAAAAATAGAACTGCAGAGACATGAAAGCTGCTTCTTTAAATAATCTTTAAACTCCAGATGTTGGACCATGTGATCGGATTTACTTCATGAGAACAACAATGGTAATGTTGTTACTGACTGCATGGACTGTAGAAGTTCAGGACCTAAAAGGCAGATATGGGAGGCAGGCAAGATTTAACCAAGGGCATAAACTTTAATTGGGTTGTTGGGAAAGCCAATAAATGAAAACATGAAATCCAAAAGATAAATCTGACAAGTAATGGCACATCAGTTTTTGAAAGCACCCCCTGAAACTTTTGCACAGATTTGTACCTTGTCTGTGTCAATGCCCTTCGACATGGCCCAGGTGGAGACGATGAAGTCCATGACCCTCTCGCTCAGACCTTTGGGAACCTGGTAAAGTTTAAGGAAGTCACGCACATTGTTGAGCATCTCGTGGTAGCGATTTGTGTTGGTGTACATCTGCTGGAAGATGGTGGTGACGTTTCCAAATATTGTGGCATATAGCAGCGCTAAAAGAAAAGACAGAAGAGCAAGAGTTCATCTTATTTATTCGAATCTAACGTTTTCATTCATCCACCTTCTTACGCTTATCCGAGACATGACCATCTCTTCCAGCTCATCTGGGGGGACAAGTCATTCTCAAGCTAGCCAAGAGAACTAATCTCTCCTGTAAGAGATAAATGCTTTTAGATAACAAATAATCATATTTATGGGATCACAGTATCCAACTTTCATACCTCAAATTTAGAGTTAAATATTGTTGAGGAAACTGCCTATGACAAAACGTTTCAGTGGAATATATGCGTGATTAATGGAGTATTTAACATGAAAAAAATTTATATTTGGATTAAAGATTAAATAATTAATTGAGATCTAATCCAAAACTTTATTCCCTTAATTTTTTCCGCTTGTCCAATTAAGGGTTAGAGTCCCAGCTGTTATAGAGCAAAATTCCAGGTGAGGTTACTGGTTTATGACGGGAAAAAACCGGAGCATGCTGATATTTAACTGTCCTTTAAGTGTTTTCCACGCTACCGGCTTCCACACAACCACGTGAAGACTTTTTCCCTCCAAATGACATTCTAGGAACAAACCAGCTCATCTACTTGCCTTTCTAGACCTTCGGGGACTTTTGTGACTTGTCATAAGGTCAAAGGTCATTTTCCCACCTGATGAGGAGTTAACCTGTAGACCCTGTTCATGCAGAACAGTTGCTCCTCCAGGCCACTCTGAGGGAAATCTTGTTAGCGCTCATTTGCAGTTGTATGAAGGCTGGAGTAAGAGTACAGCACCATCAAAGACTCTTCTTTTTTCTTTTTCTTTTGATAATCACCAAATTATGCCATTTGATTATGATTGCTCAAACCTTTGCTTGCCTCTCTTTATCACAATCCCCTGATTTATACATGACTAACACTTGATCAATGATGCTGTAATTACATAATCGCTGGTGCACAAATGAAAGTAATTTTAAGATTTCAAAGATTTTACAGTGATAGAAAAACGAAAACCTTAAAAACAGTGTGGATGTCCATCTGACGTGATGCTGTATAAGCACTACAAGCATATAATCATTATATCTTGGTTCTACAATAATATAGTACTTTTTGCATTTTACATTTTGGATAAACTCTTTAGTGAATTTTATTTATTTGTTTTTAATAATTTTGTTTGTTTTGTTTTGTAATTTACTGAAAAGTAAATGTACACAAAACAGCACTGCTGACAGTGCAGTTTTCTTAAATACATGCATGCATAGCCTGATATACACAACGAGGGATGGGCTAACTCTTTATGATATAATTTCTAATCCACAGTTCCTGGGTAGGAGTGCCGTGCTGCAGTGACCTCAAAGAGTCACTCAGCATCTCTTACTGTGAGGTTTTATCCACTCAACGGGAAAGCTTCATCTCCGGTCACCACAGCAGGATCACAGAGGTTAGGATACATATCTAACGTGATGGCTCATTGTCCACTTACTACACCCGAGCCTGCAGGCAAACTGGCCCTCTCTTCGATTCCTTTTCCACTCAAATAATTACCGTATCTATAGCAGGAGATTTATGCGCCATAATTGAAGCCGACACTGCAGTGTGACTGAATGATCATCGTGATCCAGGCGCCATCAGAATAATGGGTGTTTACTTTCGACTGTACGAAGCTTGAAGCGTGGCTGTCACTTTCTGTGTTCTCACTGGTTTTATTGCATCACTATACATGCTGTTTTAGAGGGATGGGCCAAAGGTTAGTGCACAAAGGTGAGTGATGACCAAGGTACTGTACAGGCACTGAGATCAAAGGTGAAGCTATTACTCTGTCTGCAGTGTGTGATGAAAGCAGCAAACAGGCTGGAGTAAAAATAGGCCTTTCTATTTTGGTGAATTGGAACCACAAAAGATTACTAAGACACCAAAGATATAACTTAGAAACCACTAATGTAGTTACAGTACTAAGTTCTAGATAGTTTTGAAGTTAGCTAAGGAATATGGCGTGACTTATACGTAGACTTATATAACATAATGCATCATTTCTAAGTTCATGTTATAAGCTTCATCCTCATCAATTTGACAGTCGTGTCCCATTAAATACTGAAAGTCACGCAACACAGGGAATGTAAAGAAAAAATATCTGTATTTGCTGAAAATTTAAGGGTAATTTGGGAATAAATGAAGTCTTTAACTTTGACTTTCTTCATGAAGTTTCTACTGACCATGAGAAATACAGAAGAATGCAATGACATTTATTCCCTGCATTGAAAAAACGACTGACTGAATTAACATGCAATACTTTTCTGATGTGACGACCGGCCCTCAGACAGACATTCACAGAGCAGGCTATGATGGGCGCTGAACATGTCACTTTTGATTATTGACAAAGCCGAAACTCAGAGTGGTTCAAGCACCGAGGCTGCAGCTAAACGTGAAACCATGACCAGAATGAAAAGAGGAAAATGTTGTCTGTGGATCATTTAGCTCTATAAGGAATAAATACTTACTTCACTTTCTGAATATTGAATTCTGTCATTATCGAAATGTGATTTTAAATAATAATTAACTGTCCGTTTGGTCAATTAGGGTGGCAGGTACAGATAGACAACCTATTTACATCCCTGATTTAGAGCATGCTTCCAGACCTTTAGGAAGAGATTTTCTACTGAAAATGGTTTTTAATGTTTTAAATGGATGTCTAGTTGATGTTTCTGTGACGCTAATACACACACCAGCCAATCACATGACACCAGCTCAGTGCATTTAGGCACGTAGTCATGGTCAATTTGATGTGCTGAAGTTCAAACTGAGCATCATGATGGGGAAGAGAGGCGATTTAAGGGAATGTGGTGTGGTTATTGGTGCCAGACGAGCTGGTCTGAGTTTTCCAGAAACTGCTGATATAGTGGGATTTTCTCCTTCAAACATCTCTAGAGTTTACAGAGAATGGTCTGAAAAAGAGAAGAAATCCAATGAGCGACAGTTCTCTGGGTGAAAAGGAAAATTTTCAGGGCACACTTTGAGCCGCTCAGTCTACATGAGTATTGTTGCTGACCATGTCCATCCCTTTAGGAACACAGTGCACCTGTCTTCTGATGGCTGCTTCCAGTAGGATAACACATCCTGTCACAAATCATCTCAAACTGATTTCTTGAACATGACAATGAGTTCACTGTACTCATAGCCACCATATCTCAATCCACTAGAGCACCTTTGTTACAGTATATGGTGTAATGGGATGTTCAGGTGTCAAATCTGCAGCAACTGTGTGATGCTATCACGTCAGTATGGTCCAAAATCTCAGAGGAATGTTTCCAGCGCTTTGTTGAATCTATTCCTTGAAAAATTAAAGCAGTTCTGAAGGAAAACAGGGGCCCAGTTCAGTCCTAGCAAAGTATTCCTTAATAGTGTCCACTGAGGATATGCACATTAAAAGGTTAGGAGGAAGTTGCAATAAATAAAGGTAAATGGTTCAAAAATATTTTGTGAAAACTAGAAATTCAACTGATTTGCAATGTTTCACTTTCACTTTGTTGAAAATGTAAAAAGAGACAGCAAAGTCAACTCTGCCATGACATTTTTCAATAGTGGTTACATAAATATATTAGTGTCTAAGCAAAGTCATCTCTAAATACATCAGTAATGCCATACACTATGTTAACTATGGGTAAAAGCAGCCATGTATTGATCACAGCGTGCTGGGACTTAATATCCTGCACAGATCCTCCTCATGTTTTAGAACACGCGTACCATATGTTGCTTTACTGGCAGCTGGTAAATAGCCAGCAGGACTGGAAAGCACGTTATCTTGACTAGCGTGCAAGGAAGTGTAACCAGACTGTTTCATCTCCTGCAAGGTTCAACTACCATATTATGAATGGATGAATGCACGAATGACATCAAAGTATGTATGCTTTGTTTAGTGTGGAGTGATGGGGAGACAGGGCTGTTTTTGTTGTTACAGAGCTGTTGTTCTGGTAAACACCCACAAATGATGCTACTGAATATGGTTAAAACATCCTTTCCCAGCTCCAAGTACAGTTTAAAACTCATGGATCGTTCCATTATATGGCTGTATTACTCACATTGTGGCTGCTAGTTAAATGTTTCCTGTGCCATTTTCAAAGGTTTTGTGAAACCTTTGGAGAAACTGTTAAATGTGATGCATGTTGGAAATACAGTGTGTGGTGACTGGGTACTCACAGCCCACCATCATCATAGCCACGGAGAAAATCTTCTCGCCATCTGTTGTTGGAGCAATGTTACCAAATCCAATTGTGGTCAGGCTAGTCATGGTGAAGTAGAGAGAAGAAATGTACAGCGTGTCTTTGGTAGGACCTCCTTCCCACCGGCCATTACCGCTAGTGTTGTAGCGGTAAGGAGTTCCAATACTCAGTGCCAACTGGTAGAGCCAGCTGTCTGTCTTAATGGTGTTGGTGGTCTCATCAATGACCTCGTGGTCACCAATGCTGTACCAAATGCAGGCAAGCCAGTGAGCCACCAGGCCGAAGACACACACCAGCAGGACCAGGACCGCAGCTCCATACTCCAGGTAGTGGTCCAGTTTTCGGGCTACGCGGCCCAGACGGAGCAGGCGGATGACTTTAAGGGAACTGAAGAGGCTGCTGAGACCCTACAGAGAAAGAAAGTGAAAATGTGAACCAGATATCCAGATTAAAACATACAATACATTGTACATTGTACATCAGATGAAAGCTGCATTATTATCTTATGTTATAAATTTACACTGGTTTTCATGATTAAAATGATTTCACCTTAAGAGAAGAAAATATCTGTCAAGTCAATAAAACAAGTTTAGAATGTGTAAAATCATTAAGAACAGAGGATTCATGTGACTGGTGGAAGACAATCCGAGAGAGTATGGCAACTTAAAGAGGTGCGCTTTGAGAGGGAACTCCAGAGTTTAGGAGCAGAGCATCTGAAAGCTCACATTGTATTCAGTTGAGGGGAAGGGACAGTGAGATGGAAGGAAGAAGAGTGCAAATGGGTGTGTTGATGTGCAGAAGTTAAGAGTGGTACTGCAGAGCGATGTTGTGGTCTCAAAGGTGATGAGCAGAATCTTGATATCATTATGATATGATATTAGCCAAAGAAGCTGCTGATGGGCCTGTATGTTGTGACTAATGGAGGCAGTTCTGGTAATGATCCGAGCACCAGGAAGAGAGAAGACCTGAGAAGAGTCGTCAATAGGGAGGGAAACATTTACATTTACACAAGGTGAACTGGTGTCAGTGAGGAGAACCTTGGTTTTATCACTATTCGATTTGATAAAGTTTACAGGAGTACCAGGATTTGATTTCCTGGAGGCAAACACAGAGAGCAGTGGTACGAAAAGTGGTGGAACATTTGGTGCACAGGCAGAGCTGCATGTCATCAGCGTAACATTGGAAACTGATATTAAATCTATGGAAGACATGGCCCAGAGGAAGTAGACAGATGATAAATAAAAGAGGCTCCAGGACAGATCCCTGTGGGATGCCAGTGAAATTTAATATTTTTGAGTTGAAAGAACGGAGTGCGACTAGAGTTGTTACATTTTGTTGTACAAAGAGATGTTACATTTGTACATATGAAAAAACAACAACCATATCTCCTTAAAGGGTGAATATTTTTCATTGCTAAAATTGAAAAATCATGCTACTGCTTGGTTTTGTTCTCGGGAGTCATGATTGTTTTTGGCTGCTTTTACATATTATTGCAACACTGATATTGTAAAATAAATTATTTACATACAATTGAATACAGTTACAATTACATACAGTTATTTAAATTAGAATTAGTCTTATTTTGGCTCTCTCCTAATGTAAATAGAGATCATATATATAAGATGAATGAATGAACTCATCATGATATCACCTACCGGTTAGTGGACTGATGTTTTGAAGCCTTGAGTTTACCAGTTTAGCTGACTCCACCTTATTTTTTAAAAACTTTAATGTGATCATAAGGGGTAGGTACAAAAAAAACAAGGGCCATATGGAGGTTTTGCAGTCAGGTGACCAATAACCACGTGACATTAACTTGCCCACGATTTTAAACATGTGACAGTCATGGTGATGATGTAGAATCAAGTGAAGAAGGCCACAGTAACACTAGATACTGGTCAAAAATCATATGGGAATCACTGTTGGTGAAGGGAAAAATTAGTATTCCCTTACTGGTTGTGTGTGGTTGGTCACTCGCTTTTACACCTAAGACCAGTTTAGAATCATCAATAAACCTAACCCATTCATGTCTTTGGATAGTGGGAGGAAGCCCCAGCCTCCTCCTGGATTCAAACCCAGGACCTTCTTGCCGTTAGGTCACGGTAAACACTGGATTTTGTAGATATCATTGTTGACAATACTAATGTTCTGGGTGAAAAACTCAAAACAAAGAGCTCAAAGACTCTGCAATGTGATTATTCAGTGTGGTTTTGTCACCATAAGGGATCGATAATATGACCTGATTTCCATCCATTCATCCATCCAATTTCTTCCGCTTATCCAATTCAAGGTCGCGGGGCGGGGGGGCTGGAGCCTATCCAAACTGTCATAGAGCAAGAGGCATGGTACAAACCATATTTATCACAGCATATTTAAAGAAATACAGAAATTTACTTACTGGGAGAACGGAGTCTTCAGTCCGTGTGCTATTTCTGTGGAAATGTGACTCACGAAGATGACCCGTGGAAGAGGCATGTGTGAGGATATCCTACATTAAAAAAAGAACAGTAAAGCAGAAACGTTTTAATGTATACGTGGAAAGACATACCATTGTCTGAGCAATTAATCCTGCATTAAAAGAATTATCTTTATTAAAGTTTACTCACATCATCACCGTTTTCAAAGGCATTGATGATATCATAGGGCAGGCAGGACAGCAGGTCGATGACAAACCACGTCTTTAGGTAATTCATTCTTATGAGCTTGGCATCTGAAATCACCTCTCCAGCTGGACCCACAAAGGTGGTGTGGAAGTTGAGCACGATGTCAACCAAAAAGATGACATCGACAACACTGTCCACAACCAGCCAGGCCAAGTTGTTCTGCTTGGTCCTGAAGGAAACATTATAGGGTACCATGATGGCAGTGTAGAAGGTGAGGATGAGGATGATCCAGTCCCAAGTGGTCTTGAAAGTGCAGTAGTGGAGGATGATGTGTGGAGGGGTCTTAGGGGCCTCCTGCTTGTACTGAGGGAGAATGTCTGATCCCAGCTGGAGAGCCTTTCATTGAGAGGAAACATTTGCCGTCATGATACAAGAACCTCTAAGCCATATTTAAAAGATACAGATTCTAGAAAGAAAATTCTGGGTCTTGCTCACCTCAGCCAGTCTGGAGGGCTTGTGGCTGACCTCCGACTTATTGAGTGGTGTTAACTGCTGCACCAAGTTTCGATTGTTGGCCAGTGCTCGTGTGAGCCTGGCAAACTTTGTCCACCCTATCCACAGACAGCAACACAGAATGCACAGGAAAACAGCACGGCATCCGGCATTATTTAAGAATTAAGAAACATTTAAGAGCATTTAATGTTAAGATGTTTACATTTTACTGGAGTTTATGGGAGTATTAGGTGACGTTGATTTTCTTTGTTAAATGGGCAATAGATATCTTTTGACTTGAACTGAATTTGTGCAGTTGGATAAAAACACCATCTGCGTTTAGACTGGTTGCCTACTAGCCTTGCTTTAACCGTGCACTGCTGTCTGCTACCTGCCACAAGCACGACTGCTCAGCCAAAACAGGAAGAGGAGAGAGCATTTGTTTCCTGCTATATGAAATTAGGAATGTTCACAACACTTCAACACTTGGAAACTTTACCCAGCAAAAGAAAACCTGGTCCACTCCCAGAGGAAGCACAGAAGGAAAAGACAAGTGACAGAAACTGAAGGAAAAATAAAAGTGATCCCAATTTCAATTGACATTATTTCTACAAGATTTATAATAAACAAGTCCCGTGTACTTGCATCGACTAAATCAAAGAATCTCTATGTGCTTGTCTCTTTTTCATCTGTTTTGACAAAGAGTCAAACTTTGAAGGTATCCTGTTACATACACAAACAAGTGTGGCGCCATATTTGAAGTCAGTTGCATGAGGGGCAGTCTCATTTTCTTTTTGTAATTTTTCCCACAGTGTTTTGTTAGCCAGTGAATGGAAATAAACAGGTTTAGGCTCTCATACCTGTTGATTAGTATCACCATTATGTTGGTATTGACCGAGTGCACCATTCAGTGCTGTGACATCATGTCTGATCAATTACGTCTCAGAGATGTTGGGGGTTATCTTACTACAAAAATTTGTTTTTGTTTTTGTTTGTTTGTTTGTTTACATTTTTTCCTGCATTTTTGCATTTGTTATGATCTGTCTCTTTCACATTCTCTTTATGTTTTGAATTTTCACGTACTTCCTTAGTTTCTTATTTTTTGTCTTTTAGTTCTTTGTTACAGTTTCTGTATATTATGGTCTATTTGTTTTATTTGTTCCTCCTACTTTCTTGTGTCTATGTGTCCCTGTTTAGTTATAGCTTCTCACTTCCTGTTTTAGTTTGGCAGTTATCTGTCTCCTAAGTCTTGTTACTAGCTTAACTTTTGTCCTCTTGTCTTGTTGTCTGGAATTGATTCGGCTGTGCCTTGTTACCCCTTTGTTTCCACTTTCTCTGATTACCCTGATGTGTATAAATAGTCCTGCCTTTGCTTTCCCCTCAGTCATTGTCTAAGTCTCTATGTTATCTCCCTTGAATGCTCCCTGTTAGTTTTTTTTTTAATTATTATTTCTACTGGCTCCTTTCTTCAGATTTTTGGTGACTTTATTAATGGACTTTGAATTCAGTTTTTTTTTTATAACAATCCTAATAAACGGTTAATTACGTCAGTCTCCAGCAACTGCATTTGGGTCCACTCCTTAAATGCACCATGCATATTGCACCGCTGCAGATTCATGATATAAATAAATCCTGACTTGAAAAATATTTAACTATTAATATATGAATAATAATATAATAGTATATAAAATCAATCTTCAGAAACCTGCCACACCCTTTTTTACCTCTGTGAAACAGGATTATTCATACAGCTACCTTCTCCTTGTGCCCTCACTTTCATTTAATTCTGCTTGGTGTATGGAAAAAGTCTCTGTGGCACAATTAATCCCCAGGGATATGGCACTGCATAGACTCACAGAGACCACTGTTCACTGACCCGGACACACAACACCTGGACAGTTGTACGTTACACACCAGGAAACTAATGTCTTATAAGTCAAAGCCACTCATGTGCAATCAAAATCTATAACACTCTTTGTCTTTAATTGTAATGGCTGGACCTTTAGCGATAACTCCAAAGCTTTCAATGTGAAAATCCCAGAAATACAATGAAATACAGAATACTATCAGGTGGAAATTATTGGTACAGTAACATAAAGTCTCTCACCTCTTGTGGACTCATCGTCAATTGGCTGTTTGAACAGGGTGATGTCTCTGAAGGTGCAGAGGAAAAGCACCACCTTGTCATTTTCATTTCTGATTGGGGCTATCTGCATGTAAAGCCATACTGGTGTTTCTGTGGGAAGCAATCAAAAAACAAAAAGTAAATGACCAGATATCACTTCTAATCGTGCGTTTCTTTTTCTTTTTTAACATTTATTCCTTAATTCATTTTATTTTTGTTTTTTGTTAAAATCTTGCGATTCAAATTTACAGTACTTACTATTCTTTGTATACAGCAGCACCTCATAGAAATTAGACTCATAGCTGTCAAATGTTTGTTTGATTTTGTCTATCGTATTTTTATCAGTCAGATCACCATACATGAAACTGCAAAATAAGACAAAGAGGGAAGAAAACATAGTGAAATGTGAATAACAGATTATGAGTTTCCATAATGTAAGGTTTATATATATGTTTTTTTTATACTTCAGGTTTGACTATTTCCAGGTATTTAGATTAGTTCCCCTTTTGATAAATAAAAAGTGGAGATTCAATATATAAAAAAAAAAAAAACAAGAAAAAAAAAACACACTAAAATTGTGGATTAAAGCTTCCAGTCAAGCACCAGAAAGAAAGGTGCTGCGTGCTTGAAGAGCATCTTACTTGCATGTGCTGCTCTTGTGCATCACATCTGCTCTGTGGTATCCAGACAGCTTGCAGAATCCATCATTGCTGTAAACGACTGGCCACTCCAGGACCTGTGCATTTCCCAACAGGAAGCTTGTTTCTGAGACAAAATACAGGAAATTTTAAACACCAAATTACAAATAAAGAAAACATATGTAATAAAACATATACCTTTTATTATTTATCAAATCGCCATACATTATTAAATCACCATAATGCAAGTTTATATTTACTACTGCATATAATGGAAACAAGATGCAAAAGTCATCCACATTTGTCTACCAGATGAGACGGAGAAAAGAAAAGCTGTTTAGGTTCCACTCATAATGCGAATCAAATATTGATGAAGAGCTGAAAACTTCTTCCACTTTACTGCAGTTTCAGAGCAGTCTGCAGTCTTCAGACAAAAGGGTGACTGAAATTCTTCCAAATTAAATTGCACACTTGAACTTACTGTACATGTTGTTCATTCTGCGGGCTTTTGTGGTCAGACATTCAGACAATAGAGACTGAATTTCAGATAACCACCACATTACTGAGGTGAAGAGTAAAGTTTACAGACACTGAATCAATGTTGCACCCCTCCATCTACGTTTGTAAGAAAAGCCTCTGGGTCTCATGAGAATAATGTCTGATTGCCTGCTGTGCACATAGTACTTTAAATATTTACGCCAGTAGTACAGTTACTGGCTGTTTTGCTGACATGCATTTCCTTTCTGGAACATAAAAAAGGTATACAGCAAAACTGCGCTCTACTCTCTGGTATTTGTAGCTAAGAGATAAAGTGCCATAAATCAAATTATACATCCCTGAAAAGAACATTACGACCTTTAGGATTGGCTGCAAATCCAGTTCTTGTAAAAATGAGACTATATGTTCTCACATTAGCAGAACTTTACTCCTTAATACCACTGAACAAACACCATGCATCAAATCTGGAGCTGCAGATGGCCTAGATTTCATTCGTTTATGAACTTTAGCTTCTGCAACAATGCGCATAAATAAGGAACAACCTCACAAATCCTCAAACAAATGCTTTAAACTCCTCATATTGTGAAAATCATAATATATGGTGGTGTAAAATTGCACTCATCACATAAATAATAATCTTTACTCTTACTTGATAAGTAAGACAAATAATTAGTGTTTTCCTAATTTTATTTAGAGCTAATTTAAAAAGCCTCCCATAAGAGCAAACTATAATTTAGATTTTTCATTATTTATCCACATAATTCGGATAATGTGACTGTTTTTTGTTTTCTATATCAGAAGAAATGTGTCAGTCAACTTTCAGGTAAAAAAAAAAAAATGCTACTTAAAAGAAAAAAAAATCAGTGATTGCTGATTCTGCTTCCCAGCAAATGGCACAAAAATAACACACGTCGGTATACTTCAGCATCCCAGTCCTGTGTGGTTCCCTGGCTGAGAAATAAAATCGAAAGCATCACTTATTTCTGTTTCCATTTCAGAGTCAAACTCACCGCTGGACCGCCGGACTATATTCTCCAGGAAAGTGTTCTGCGGAGCCACCAACCCTCTCTTGCCCCCATGCATTATGGAGGTTTCAGGTCAGAAACTCGGTGCTGCTCGGTGGTCGTGCTGGTACTAACTGACCCTTCTCCGTTGTCTGCCCGGCGGGAGCCTGGTCCACCGGAGTCAAGATCGCCACGATGGAGCTCTGTGTATCCGGACTGAGGCTTCAAAAATAAAAGCCTCTTTGTAATCATATGGAGCTGGGCCAGATTTGGAGCTGGTTGGGTGCACAAAGTCAATTGTAATTAATATCCACCGATGCTTACACTGTAGCCACACTAATCTACACTGGCCCAACACTGGACTAACTGTTAGTTCTTGATAAAACAAACTTTTATTTTTAAGCTCTTTTTCTAGAGTATTGCTGGTATTATTGTCTCAGGTTTCCACTTTATACATAACTCCGTCCAGACGCACGAGCTGGCCTGAAATGTCTGATTTCTTTCCGCATTAATTTAAATGCTGGGGTTGGACGCGTATTTGTATTTAAAATACGTGTTAAAATATGGGGTTTTATATTTTTTCTTTTTAATACTCAGAAAACGTGCATGATGATGAAACATCTGATATCAGGAATTTGTTCAAGTATAATTCAAACAGGTCATCCTTTCATGGGTTTATTAGGAAGCTGGAGATGCATAAATGTGCAAAAGTCTTCATTTCTTTACATTTTGCTTCCAAGGAGCCAGGCTTTTTTTGTTGTATTTTTAGTCAAAAGCAATAATTCTCCAGGCTTTCAAATAGAATAGTAATTAATCCAAATGTGAAATTATTGGCTCAAATCATTGACAGTATGTATAAACAACAGTTAGGACAGAGACACAACAGTGAGTGTCTACAGTCATCTTTAAAACACGGTGACGGCTTTGTCATGAGTGGGGACAGCATTTCATCCAGCAGTGTTGGAGATTTTATCAACATTAATGGAATTATGAATGCAGAAAAATAATTTCATATTATGATCCAAATCCCAATACTATGTGGACAGCACCTGACTGGCCAGAGCCTTTTTCAACATGACAATGAACCCCAAAACACTGACAGTACAATAATGACATAGCTGGAGAGAAAAAACATTTAATGGATCACCATCAGTCATGGATTGGCCTTCCCAAAGCCTGAACCTCAACTTATTAAAGCAGTGTGGGATCATCTTGACAGACAACAAAACAAAAGGCAGTCAACATCCAAAGAAGAGCTTTAATAGTTCCTCAAGAAGCCTGGAGAACTATTCCCGAAGACAACTTAAAACTTGCAAGAGTTCAGGCTGTGTTGATGAATAAATGTGGTCATACCAAAAAATTATTTTAGAGCTCATTAGAACTCTATTTTTGCCTCATACACAGTATTTGCACATGTTTCAATAAATGAATGTTTCTTTTTTGTGTATCAATTTCTTAAGCTATTCAAATCTATTCATACCTACAATGAATCTCTGACAGGTGTGTGTCAATAAATATTTGATATAAGCTAGTGCTATGCAAAGAACGCAAAAAACAACATGTAGTAGTGTGATCTAACCTAACCAAACTACAGAGGAAGTGTCTTAATGTATCTCTTTAATCAGTCATCATCAGACGGGATGCCTCACATCATCATCGTCTTGCAGTCATGTGGATCATGTGTAATGTGCAACATGTTCAGCAGGGGGTGCTAGCTGAACATGTGCATTGGCCTGACAACATTAAATCAGACGAAGAAGAATCCTAGCAAAACGAGGAATAACGGCCTGACGCAGTTAGTTGTTGTTTGTATGAGTTCGCGTTACATACCCTGCGAAGTAATGGTTAACTGTCACGGATTTTGTATGCTCGGGTCCAGAGTTTCCATGCTGTCATTCAAGGTCGGTGCTTTGGTTGCAGGTAGCAGATAGAGGCGTTCCTAGCCGCTCTGCTAGCTCGGTTTGTGGTATTTTGTTTGAGAGGAATGCAACGGCCGCCGAGCTGCACTTCTGTCTAGCTTCCTGGATAATGAACTTCGCTTTTTATGACTAAATAGAGTTAACTCCTGTTTGCTAACTGATATAAATTATTTTAAAATATGGCGAACTTTGTAAAGACGTTTGTGCAGATATGTAATTATCTACAGGACCCAGAACTTGTAGCAAGGTTTCAACATTTCTGCGGCGTTGAAGGAACATTTCCGGATGCACCGAAAGCACCGGACAGCGGGGTGTCTGAGCCGGACCGTCCGGGGCTGAGGAAGCGGGTCCAGCAAGGTGCAAAGAGCTCAGATGCAGGTGTTGGAAATGGAGCAGCCGGAGATGGTCCCACGCCGCAAGTTAACGGGATGCTGGGAGACGACACCACCGGGCCCGATAGCTCATCAGCAGCAGCAGACTCAGAAACCACCATAGCAAAACCCCTCCGGAGGAACTCACTGACCGGAGATACCGGTCAGGAGTTCCTGATCCACAACAAGTTTCTGTTCTACCTGTTCACGTTTGGCACTGAGCTGGGCAACGAGATGTTCTTCATCATCTTCTTCCCCTTCGTCTTATGGAACATCGACGCCCTGGTCAGCCGGAGACTCATCGTGGTCTGGGCCTGGAACCTGTTCGTGGGACAGTCCACCAAGGACATGATCCGCTGGTCCCGACCGGCCTCTCCTCCTGTGGTAAAGGTGGAGGTCTTCTACAATTCCGAGTACAGCATGCCATCCACGCACGCCATGACGGGCACGGCCCTGCCTTTCTGTCTCTTCATGCTGACCTACGGACGGTGGCAGGTGAGCATATGTACACAGTCCAGGTGCTTTAATCGGATTAAAAAAGTGTAATAAATATATATGTCTGTGAAGGTTCTCAGTCATCCAGGTCATCGTAGTCAAAGGAGCTTGCAAAGAAAAGCGTCTGGACTTCTTTAAGTTGCTTGAAGACGTTTCACCTCTCATCCGAGAAGCTTGACTAATAAATATATAGCTAGACAGACCCCAGAAGAAAAAAAAACCCAACTAAATTACAGTGTCCAGTAGAAGTTTTTCCCCACTGACCTCTAGGCGACTAGATCAGAGCTTCACTGGCTCAGTTTGTCTGTAGCAGCAGTTTGATATTTTACTATTATAAGATATGCAATTTAAAAAAAAAAAAAAAAAAACCAAAAAACTTTTTGTTTGATTTGTTAGAGTTTGACAGTGGACACAACCCCAAAGATCTTTGTCTCCAGCGGGGGTATTTTCTGTCCCAGAATGGACAATTAGGGAGTTGAATGTTTCATTGTGCATGGTGGTCAGCATGATCAATCCAAATAAAACTATGATTACTGTAGTTAAAGTTGTAGAGAGACTCCAGTACTCTCCGACTGTCTGTGGAAAAACAGAGATCCCACTTGTCCCAGTTTCATAGCAGAGTGTTCAAGGCACAATCCACACAATGGCTTTCCTCTGGACAGGAACAGGCCTGAACAGGATGCATATGCTTTGTATGCACACTGTTACACCCCTGGAGTTTGAATCCCCAGTGTTGCTTTATGTTTTTACTACAAAGTGCTATTTGATACATCTGCTGGTCCTGCAAAGTGGATCATCCTTTAAAATTATAATCATCTTTCAGAAAACTGAAATAGTAAGAGAGATTTCTATAGCTTATCAGAATTTATCATTTAAGACCAACACATAAGTCTGTATTCTGTTAAGGGGGAAATTATTGTTCAGCTATGGCAGCCTGTAAATAGTCAGTTGGCAGTTTTTTGGACTGCCTGTCTCTCTGCTGAAGAGTGTTTCTTGTCAGATTGGGCAGTGTAAAAAAATATGTGGTGCAACCGGTCTTAGGGCTACTCATGTTTGTGTTGTTGTCAGTCCACTAGCCAGCCGTGGAGAAGATTGAAGCTATAACATACAAAGAGCTGAAGTGAAACTAAATGTTAAAAACAATTTAAAAAAATGTCCACTGCAGCCACTGCCTGTATGTTTTATACTGTATTTTTGTTTTCTTTGATGCTTTTTTCACACTTCTCACATTCCCGGTGAACTCTGAAGCACAGGGTCATCAACACTGATCACTGTGCAGTTGGGATTTTGGAGGACTGTACAAAAGGATGTTTGCATTTGCAGGTGCACTAGATGTTACTTTCAGCTGTATAGCAGAACTTTTTGGCTTAGAATAGACTTTTGTGATATGACTGCACACAGGTGACTGCTTGTTTAATCTGCATATATTCAAGGACATGAGTCTGTGTTGACTTAAAAAAAAAAAGTTAATATATTTTCCTGTTATTTTATTTGGACATTTGATAAACAAAAATGAATTTTAATCCAGTACAGGCCACTTATGAAACCTTGTTGTAAATTGCACTCTTAATGATTCTACTTTGCAAAGGCAACATTTTTATTTTTGGTTGCTCAAATATAAAATATGCTGGATATGCAAGAGAAATACTGCGTAAGCATGCCTTTTAGCAGTTTCAGTTCTTTTTGTGACACTTGGTGAACTTTTTATTTTGTAATATTTCAGCCATAAAAATGATTTCTAAAGGTTGCAAATGCTCATTTTGGAATATTTTGACAGCATCTGTCAAATACTAGCTTGCTTTACTTTTACTGCGATCTCAATACAAAGCTTTTCCAATTGTTATGCTACTCAGTGAAACATGCTGTCTTCAGAAATGATTTGTAAATGTGGAATTCCAGGTCAAGGCATGCTCTTTGAACACCATTGTAAATGCTTTTCTTCTTCATGTTGCCTTAGATTTCAAAGGTCTAGCTTTAACACAGGATATGAGGACACTTTGATAATTCACGGCACAGGTGGGCAGAGGTGCCAAGTTCCCAGATGGGGTCCAAATGTTTTCTTTTTTGTTTAGTTTTTTCTTTTCATGTAAACTTGACATTGAAAAGCGCAAACCAACAGAAAGCCCAGCATACACTATTTTGTGCAGGGCCCCTCGGTCTCAAAGAGCCGGCCAATCCGACTGAAGGACTGCCATTTAAATCCCAGTTAGTCTTCAGTGACCAGTCTTTAATGAAGAACAGCACAGCTTAGATCAAATCGTAACAAAAGCTGTAATATATCAAGCTTATGCTTTGATTTGTGCCCCTAACAAGACATTAAAGAAGTGGACTGACAGCTGGATTACAGAGGTTCACATAAGGAGAAAGAACCAAGCTGTGTTTTGTTTTTATTTAAATGAACAATATCACAATATCAGAGCAAGTGCAGGAAGCAATGAATGCGCTTTGGGAGGAGAAAGTGTCAAAGGTATCCTGTGATTGAGTCGGTTTTCTAGGAAAGTGGGCGGGGAAGTCCAGTTCGACCAGATCGAAGAACACAAAACATTTTTTTTCCAGCCTTCATGCTCCAAACAAAAGGGATCCACTGCCTGCATAGTCAGTTAAAATGGTTTGAACTTAAAACGCATCAATGAATACAGATAAACATGTGTCTAAAGCTGTGAATGGGTTATATTGAGTGATGAGAACTTTTAATCAATAAATGACCAAAAAAAGAAATGGACTCTGTCCCAAAATAGAGGTGGCAACAACTCTTAAATGCAACTTTGAGTAGTGAATTCATCATAAAACTACAGTTAATGCTTACCTAATCTTTTTTGTGGTACAGTGGTACAGTAAAACAAGCCTAAGTACACGAAGCAAACATAACAGGGGTCCATTATGTCTCTTCTTAAACTGTTATTTCTATTTTGTGGACACAGCAGAGACAAAAACAGGAGCTGCCTAAGAATTTGGCCTGTGTCGTTTCTTTGAGCAATGGCAGAGACAAAAGTAAGGAACAGAGAGGGAGAGGATATAAAAGGGGGGTTTGTGCCGAGAGATAAAAAGAATGGAAAGAGAGAGAAAGGAAGGTCAGCACCAGGGAGGAAGCGCTCAGTACCTGATTAAGTGTGTGTTGATGGTACACCTGCAACCAGGCCTTGAACTGAATGAATGTAGCTCTCTGAACTGCATGAACCTTCTTCCGTGTTAAGTTGCTGCAGTGTCAGGACTTCAGAGGAAGAGGTGAAAAATTTCAGAGAAGAAGGTTACAAAAGGTTTCAAAAGATAAGATATACGCCATAAAAGCTGTCATAGTATGGCGGGAGGGTTATCTAAATATATAGATGACAATTTGGCTGATAGCCAGTGCGGCTATTTGGTTTTAATTTTTGTTTTTTGGTGTTATTTATTATCCGTTTTGTGCCAGAGGTTTTATGAAAATAACCCAGCTGGTGTAAAGACTTCCAGCTTTTCTTTGCACTATTTTTAAATCTTTAGCCAAAGCTAATATGGAACAAGAGATAATCATTGGCCACTGCCATTGGTAAATGGCTTCTTATTTGCTGATAGGCTGAGAGCCATCTCCAAGGCCAATATTTGCTAGAATTGATTGTTGGTTTTTCAGTCAGTCCAACTGATTGGTTCAGAGGATGAAGCAGCTAATTTTTTTTTTTCGTCTTGCACCACGGTGAAGCTGACATTTGTGGTTCTGAATTAAATATCTCAACAACTTTTTCCAGGAAATCTGTAACTCTTTCACGTCCACCCACGATAAATATTGATCAAGCTTAACTCGAATTTTCGCACACAGATAAAATCAGGTCGTAGTTTACTCTACCAATAGTTTAGTTTACATTTAGTTTACACAAGTGATGCCATTCTCAGCTGATAGTCGTGTCATGTTACTCAGGAAACGCTGAGTAAGGTGCTAATCATGGTAAACAGATGTCTCAACATTGCTGCAATTGTGACAGGGCTCTAGAGTGCGACCAATTTGGTCGCAAATGCGACCAAATTTTTCAGTGGTGCGACTAAAAATAAATATTTGGTCGCACAGGTGCGACCAACTGTTCCGGTAACAAAAAAAAAATCTCTGTAACTCTCCTTGTGGTCAACAACAGACACACATTATGCCCCTATCGTGGACTAAACCAATCAGAGATAGTCAGGGGCGGGACCTCTCTGATTGGCCGTGGTCCAGTTGAAAGTGCAAGTGGAAGAGAGAGGTGAGTAGCTTGAATAAAGCGATATCAATTCATTAACGGATTCCACACAAAGACCTAAACACGGAGCGGACCCAACACATCAGAATCAGCTTCGTCTTTCTCGTCTTTCTCACCCGACGGCCTGAACACGGACACGCTGTCGGAGCTTAGCGATTCTTCGGGTCCGCGCTGTGTTTACGTCTTTTTGCGCTGATTCTGAGCTGCAGGTTTTGCCTCTCTCCAACCAAAATTCACCGAGCCTGCAGCAAAAGAAGCAGCAAACTGCGCTTCACATTTGATCAATGTCGTCATGAATTCCCTCTGACTTTTGCTGTTTTGCTTCCACCACGATAAAAATCACACTTCCTGCACAGCTCTCTCTCTCTCTGTACTTCAGGAACAGTTTCCCGTCTCAAATCTGTTTTCTGCATTATTCATTCGCTTATTACCCACCAGTCTAGCGTTGTTTACAGCGCTTTTTCTTTTTTCACTTAAATGACCTCGGACAAGAAAGCCTAATTTCTGCTGTTCAATACTGAAGAAATTTAAATTTCTTAAAATTATGCAAAATTGCAGAATATTTTTAAGGTTATCTGTTATAAAAAGCCAGACCAGGAAAATCTCCTTCATGTTTTCCTGTGTTTTATTCTCAGTTACTTTCACACAAAGGCATCTGCTGTGATTTTCACAATTCTGATGAAGTCTCATGTGTATCAGTACTGATAAATGATCAGAATTATAATATTTCTGACTGTCTGAGGCTAAATTGAATCAAATCAGGACTTTGAGAACCGGAATTGAATGGATTATAGAAATCAGTGATGATACTCAGCCCTAGTGAGCAGCCTAGGCCTGAGAGAAGTGGATGTACTGTAGCTGTGGGTAATAAGAAAAGATGAAAAGAACTATTGATAACTTTTTTGTTAAGTTAAGGCCTGATCTGTCTGAAATTCATAGCCAGTGCTCTGACACGGTGCCATCAATATTTGAATGCTGAAAAAGCACAGTGTATCCAGAAAACACATTATATGCTGCAGTAAATGCACTGCCCAAGTGTCCCCTCTCCCCACGGCCTTTCAGCAGCAGACAGCAGCAAACAGGTTGTCAGAGGAGGCCAAGATGATGATTAAGTTTTTAACATTTTCTACAATATTGACAAAGCACTTTAAGCACAAGTTTGTTAGTTAATAATTTAGAAATTAATATTGTCTGTATGGACTCCCCCCCCCCCCCCCCCAAAGAAAGTGCACATGTAAAACTGCGGTGTTAAGCGATGCGGTTGAAAAATTTGAGTGCGCCTAACTTTTGTGCTGGTACGCCTAAATTTTTAAAGTTAGGCGTACCGGTGCGCCCATGTCAAAAAGTTAGTCTAGAGCCCTGTGTGAGCATGCTGATGTTAGCATTCAGCTTTTGATGCACTACTGTGACAAAGGGCAGACTAATGGAGACTCAGAGTTGTTTTCACAACACGTTTTCAGTGACCCTTGCATCAGTTTCAAATACAATATGCTTTAGGTTGCTGATCACAGCAGTTTTTAAAGCTGTGATTTCCACTGATGGTGAACATCCTGGGTAGCTTGGCTTTGTTCCAATTAAGACATCTTCTCAGCTTTTTTTAATGCATTCTCTGTTTTCTCTTATAGTATCCTTTCCTCTTGGGCTTCTGTGTGGCTCTCAGCTGGAGTGTCCTGGTCTGTGTAAGCCGAGTCTACATGGGGATGCACTCCGTTCTGGTAAGCAGCTGCAGTTTTTAACCTGAAATTAAATGTTCTCAGTGGTGATCCTCATTCAGCATCTTTTACTTCCATTATAGCCTGCAGGCATTTGCCTTCTTATACTATAGTCTTAGTGTAGCCTCAATATGAAACTTTGGTAAGGCAAAATGCATTTCTGAGAACTTCCACTGTCACGATACCTGCTGCGAGTGGCGTGCATATCTCAGATATCACTTGCATGCATACTTAAAATTACTTTCGGTCCAACTGTTGCAGTGAGAGGAGCTGTCAGATGACTTTTAGTTGAAAACAAAACATTATTTTTCCAATTGTTAGTATCAAATTCATTTTTTTCTGATTACTTAATAAATTTCCTGTTGCGTGTAGCAGTTAGAGGAAGTAAGTGCTTTTTTTTTCTTTTTTCTTTTTTTCTTTTTAATCTGCGTACCATACTGCTGGGTTTTGGAAACCTCTGATAAAAAACATCTCTTGGCCTTTGGTTAATGGTCTTTCAGGCTGGCTTTTTAGGGAAAAGGTAAAATTTATTGTAATTAGGGAAACCTTGGGAATTTGGAAAAAGAAATAATCCTGAGAAGGGTTTAGTAATAATTGTTATTACTTTTTCCTGGATTTATTTAAATATAATTTGAAGATGCAGTATTTTAGCATTTCTGCATTGTCACTAAAACACAATGCTAAGCCCATTAACAGATTTATAACATAAGTATGAAGTTGACATTTATAATTCATGGAACATGATGTTAACAGAGCCAATAAACAAATTAAAGCGCTGAGATTAGATTAGATACTGTGACCTGCAAACCTGTGACCTGGTAGCAGCTCTATGGAGATACTGCTTCCTCCAATGGTAACACCTGCTCATCTGTCAGCACCTCACCTGATCCTAACTGGACTTTTTTATGACTGTGGAGTAATCTGCAACTTAAAGGACATGTTTCATGGAGGAAAGTGTAATTGTAGCACCTCCTACAGGACAGGTAGCAGCAAAGCATTTTTTATTTGGTTGTTTATTGGATGTGTGTACTACTGTTACTTTAAAAAAAAAAAAAAAAAGTTTAATTGTTATTAAACATATATCATCAGCCCTAAATATGCTTTGTCAGCACTCTGTCTTTCCTTAAATGCTACCGAAACTGTCTTGCTGCTTTACAATGATTTATGTCCCTGTGTTTCAGGAGGTAATCACTGGCTTCCTGTACACCCTCCTTATTCTCGCCTTCTTCCAACCAATTCTGGGGAAGATTGACAACTACTACATGATGGGCAGCTACGCTCCACTTATGATTGTCATATCACATGTGGGCTTCGGACTTGTGGCTTTCTCTCTGGATTCGTGGAGCACCTCTCGGGGCGATACAGCTCAAGCTCTGGGCACTGGGGCAGGAGCTGCTTTAGCTTCCCACGTGAACTATCAGCTGGGCCTCCAGCTGGATCCTCCACTGTCATCGCTTCCTCTAACATTGCCATCACTCAGCGTTAGCTTGGTGTTGCGCTCCATGCTACGCTTCTTCATCGGAGTCGCCGTACTCCTCGTCACGAGGATGATTATGAAAGCAGTGACTATTCCTTTCTTATGCCGACTATTTGGGCTGCCCATGGACGATGTAAGACGGGCGAGACAGCAAATGAAAGTGGAGCTGCCGTATCGTTACATCGTCTACAGTGTTGTGGGTTTTAGTTGTGCGTGCTTTGTGCCTCTCCTCTTTAAGATCTTAGGTCTTGCCTAACTGTTGTGTGCAAACTGCCATGTCCTGTTGATATGGTGAACATGCTGCTTGTTTTGACACAAGGGAAGGCTCTGTTTCTGCATGATTAAGGGCGTTTTAAAGGATAAGTCCTATGGTATTATGTGTTTCCATTATCGTTAAATCCCATCAAAAGACTAGAATCGGTAATGAATCGATTGACAGTGCGGTGTGTATCCAGCCAGAGGGGTGTACTACAAAGTCATATTAATGGTTTAAAGTGCCGTGTCGAGCAGCTGAAAGTTTCAGAGGGCTCACTCAGCACTAAAATAATTAACTTGAATTAAAATGTTTATTTTATGGCTCTGGGATAAATCCCAAGATTAATCATTTTCTGCAGCATTAATCTCTTGTCATTTATGTTATCTTCATGCATCACCAATTTATCATCTGATAACATCTCTGATCGACTAGGCAACAGACATAGGGAACCTTTTGTGCAGAAGAAGAAGAGTCACGTGACCTGTGAAATGCCCTCTTTGTTAGCACTCAGAAAACCTCGCCTAACAGAGAACGATAAGAACCACTGTTGTCATATCTGTTATCTCCAATTGTGGTTTTAGGTTTTGTTGAGCCAGCAGAGGCAAAGAAAGCCTGGCTATGGGGAAATTTGTTTGTACTACACCCCTCAGCTGTGACGTTTCATTACCATGAGAACAACAGCTCACGTATGCAGTCATGCTGATACAGACAAAACCACAAGTATTAATTATTTATGAATAATTACTTGCTAAAAACTGCAAAACCCACTGGCTTAAGTTTATGAGCTGGCAGCCATGCTCTGGAGGAGTTTAAAAGTAATGTGTCTTTTGGTTTTGATCTTTTTGGGGGATTTGTTGAATTATTAAATGGATGGGATATCACCTGCCTTATCCTTTAAGATCCACCTGTGCTCAACACATTTAAGTGTTAACTGGAGCTACTTAAATATAAAGTACTGTAATGATGCTCATATTCATCATTGTGGACTCTATTGTTCAAATATAACTTTTTTTTTTTTTTTTTTTTTTGGAGAGTTTGACTCTTTGAAATTAAACCAAAATATGAATCTGTAAATCAAAGTGATGAAAAATACTGTAAGTATTTAAGCTTCCAGGCTTCAGGACATTTAATGATCTGTATGTAAATACGGAGGACTCTTTACCTTTTAGTGGGTCGTATATGTCATCACTATTTTTCTACATTTCCATATTCAGCATTGTCCTGTGTAACTTTGGCCCAAATTTAGGTTAAGTCGATTGATAGTAGAGAATTAATGAAAAACAATATTTTTGATAAATTATTTTATCATTGTATTTGATGAATGGTTGTATTGGGAAACAAAGGAATATATTATTCATACTTTATTGCTCTGAATGCCAGAGACGTTTCAGTTCTCCTTACTCTCACAGTCTGCAAAACCTTAGACCCTAAAAGTTGTCTGATTGTTGTAACTGTTTGTAATTTCTTGTGTTGTTTTAATAATCAGTCCGAATATCAATGCCCGACTTATATCAGAACATGTAGGGCTATTTATAGATCTGCTATTTCCATCAGTTCTCCCATTTTTTTTTTCTCTTGTTGTCTGATACCTGTGTATATTTAAAACATTTGGAGACAATAAAAAATAAAATATTTTAAAAAGAAAAAAAGAGTATTTTATTTTGTTGTATTATAAATAAATTCAGGTGAAGCCACTCACAACATAGATGGGAGACCTGTCCACAATGTACCCCATCTCTCACCCAGTGATGGCCAAAACATGGATCTGGATAAGCGGTTAAGAAAATTGATGGAAACCATTTAGTGCATCTGGGATTTTTATGCTAGTGTGTTGTGTTTTTTAATATTGTAAATATTGTGGCCAAATGGACAAAAAAGAAGACATATGCACTTAGAGACTGTAAAATCTTAGATTTCTGTTGAAATTACTTTGAAGGCTCTCAAGACATCATCTCTCAGGAAAAATAATAAATAAATAAAAGAATTTCACCAAACGTGACTCTTGAACTTGTCATTCCACAATGGAAGCAATTTGTTTTTGTGCCATATTACAGTTATTTCATAATTAAATATTATTCCAGAAACATTAGAATTTTTAAGCTGCTTCTATGTTTATATAGTTAAATTATTTTAAAGACTGACTTGCAGCTACATCTTTTTATTTTCTTTATTTTTCTTTATTTTCATTTTTTTTTTTTTTCCCATTCACCTGAGATGGTAGTGGAAAAGCATTTATATATGATTGTACATTATCTTTTAATTGTACATTACCTCTTTTTCAGCAAAAAGTGAATCTAAAAAACTTAAAGCAGGATGGAGTGTGATTAGGCTTTATTCCCACCTAGGTGTCCCTGTGAAGTATTTTTTGCTTTTTTCCAGGAATAAATGTTTTGAACATGTCAAATTGGCGCTTGATACTTTTTAAAATAAAAAATAAATAGACTAATTATATAGTGCACGTGCACTCGTGTAGAATCGCTTTCAATTTTTTAAAAATTCCGCCTAAAAGCTATTTGAGCTTTTATTTTGAAAACTGCTGGTCACCTGATAACCCGGAAGTCCGTAGTTTGACAGTTACCGTCCAAAACATTTTTTTCCTCTACTCCTGTGGTTCACAGTGGAGCAGCAGGATAGCAGGATTTATTACATTAAGGTTATATGACGTGTTGGTTAACTAATGTAGCCGTGACAGCAGTAAGTGAAGTAGTTATTTTAGAGATTTTTCGTTGAATTTTGTTTCCAACTTTCTTCGCTAACAGTTAAAAGTTTTCCTGTTGCTAATCTTAGTTTACCTTGACCTGCCGGCTGGATCGGCTTTTATGACACACGAACAACTTATGTGAAGTTTTGTGTACATAAGCAAGTCATCTGCCGCCCGCGCACATGCCTCGTTTGGAAAAGACAAATCTCCGAGGCAGGGACAGGTAGGAACCTTTTCTGCACTCACTCTTTGGGTTTTAAGGTGGTGCTGGGGAATGAGGAGTGAAGGTCATTCAAAATAGCTTGTAATTTCCACTCTTTCTCTGTCTGTTCACACAAATCAGGCCACAGTTAGACTGGAGGTTTGTGCAGAGGTTCTGCAGCATCCAGAAGGTCTTGTTCCCATCATGGACCAGTCAGAGTGTCCTGATGTTTGGGACGCTGCTGGGCGTTACTCTGGCAGGTAACAGCTGGAGGAGTGTAATAGAACAAAAAGAGGAGGAAACTGTAAACTTAGACTGTGGTCTAACTTTGAGGAACTTCTGATAGCATCAGAAAGCTTGCATTGACTGCAGTCAAATGAGCCCTGACCACAGGAGGCTTTGTCTCTTTCTTGATGACCTTTAGCTAATCATTTTGCTCTTTTATGAGTCACTGTTTGAACTGACTCCTTCCTCATGATACAATGTGCTAACACGTGTTTTTCTGTCATCAGAGCAGCTGATCATTTACCAGGTGGGAGTCCTCCCCAGCCACTTCTACAATGTGCTGGCAGACAAAAATTACTCAGGCTTCAGGAGTCTGGTGGGCACTGCCATGGTGCTCATTTTATTCAACTCCACAGTAAGTTAAAGTAGCAGAGGAACGACAGAAGTCAACATACTAACACAGTAGCATTTATCCTGCAAAGCAAATAAGATTAACACCCTACAGACACGCTGTCTCACGCGTGTCCAGTATTTCTGTTTATGCTTTCTTGGGCGAGTCGCCCCTGAAAAAAATTTATTTTAAATTTTATTGAGACACATACCTGGTCAAATTAAAGCTATAGTAGAAACCCATCTCATATTGATTGGTATAGGTGTAGTCATTTAAATCATTTATATGATAATTTAATTGCTGTTCATACATTTGGAAATAATGTTAATTTTCTGCATCTTTCTTTTACTACTGTATATTTTACTAATATGTGTATTTATGGTAGTTTTGTATTTATAGTGTATTGTGATTTTAGCTTGACAAGGGCTGGAAATTAACAATAGGTGTAAACTCTGTGTGCAGCATATCAGTTTCACGCACTGTATCAGAAGTATGTCAAACTGCATTTTCCCTTTTAAACGCTTAAATGAAATACGTAGATTTAAGGATTTAAGGAAACAGAAATAGCTGCTTTTAGCTGCTCCCCTATTCGCAAGGGGTCACCGCAGTGGTAGCTCTGTGTTTGATTTGGCGCCGTTTTTATGCCGGATGCACTTCCTGAAGCAAGCCTAAAGGGATTTGTTTCTCCTCTTGGGATCGAATTAATTAACGCGAGTCGTGCAGGTTTGGTTTGTGAAATATACAGTTTTTATAAGATTAACACTAAGTCTCTGCAACTGCATATACTTTATTTATCAGAACCTGTTTAGTAGTGTACATTATCTGTTACATTCAGATGCGCATTTCAAATACCTAAGTCAAAAGTTTGATAAATAGTTTCTTATGTTTTACTGCATGGCATCACACCTTTGGATTGATGCTGTAACAGTAGCAACTTTATAAGGTCAGGACAACCTGACATGACCATTTTATAGCCGCATGCATTTGGTCTTGATTGTGTTTGCTTGGATTTTGAACCTAAGAAACTAACTTTAGTCAGCTTATTTAAGCATGTTGCTTTTTAAAGGAACTTCTGTGGCAGGTCTTTCCTGATCTATAACATCTTTATTTAAGTTATTGTCACTTATTGTTACTTTTTCTCTCTCCCCTTCTTTGTTGTTCCCCTCCCATGCAGTTGAAAAGTATTGACCAGTACATTTGCAATCAGATGTATGTCAGCTGGAGGAAGACGCTAACAGAGAGCCTCCATTCGGCCTACTTCCAGGGAAGAGTCTACTACACGCTCAACGTGCTCAGAGAGGACATAGACAACCCGTAAGCATGAATGCATTTCCTGGTTGGTGTATTGTTATGCATGAAAATGTTTTGCTGTCATTGTCTAATTGCGTTGTTGTGGGCAGAGACCAGCGGATCAGTCAGGATGCAGAGAGGTTGTGTAAGCAGATGAGCAGCATGGCGAGTCGCCTGATCATCTCACCATTCACCCTGACTTACTACACCTACCACTGCTTTCACAGGTGAGCACGTTGTGCTGTATGATCAACCCCATCACACACTGTGGTAGAGATCATTCAGCTATGTCGGGGTGCCACAGTTTTACAGCCACGTTTCTGAATATCTGTCCTTTAGAGAGGCCCAGAGTACATAAAACAAGGGATGGAATTAGAAAGTTAGAAGAATAAATACCTGTTATATGTAATTTAAAGCATTACATGTGCTCTACAAAAGGTCTGCTGCAACTTTGACCTTATTAAAATTCAGGCTAAATTGGGGCTTCTTGTTAACCCCTAAGCTCTGTTTGACATTTCCAGCTGGAAAAAAAGAACAACCTTAAATTTAGTAACAGGCTGCAAAACAGTGAGGGCAAAAGAACAACCTCTACTATGGATGGGAAGCATATTCTGACATACAATAAACCTTCTTGTCCTTATCATCAGACTGCAGTAAGATTTGGAAAAAATGACTCTGTTTGCTTCCACTTTATCAAAAACTGTCAGTTAGAGAGAAGATAACAGCCTTGTAAAAATAACAGACCCCTTTAACCCTTTCTAAAAAATCCTGGGCTCAACAAATTCTACATCAGCCGTAGTTGTAGTAATACCAGGTGGTCTTTGTTGTATTCGTGCCATAGGTGGTGACCTTTGAAAATGGCGCTGGTTGCATTTATATAACATGTACAGCCTGGACTCGATATGCTGGCCTCCAGAGAGGAAAAAGGTTAAATGTGAGCTGTAAAAGCAGCAAAATGACTCTTTGAATATCACTGCGTGCACTTTAAGTGTTGTGTTGTTGATGTATTTTGATGTAACGGGCTCCTAAAGTTGTTTTGCTTTGCAGCACTGGCTGGATTGGTCCTGTGAGTATCTTTGGTTACTTTGTAATCGGGACTATTGCCAATAAAATCCTCATGGGGCCGATTGTGTCAACTCTCTTTGAGCAAGAGAAACTGGAGGGAGACTTCAGGTAGGTTCAGCCTTTATAAGTTTGTAAATTTGTGCTAACAGCAGATTGATTTAACCTCTAACAGAGTCTTTGGGTATTCTGCCAGCTTTGTTTGAAACAAATCCTTCCTGTATTTGTTGTCAAAGACACTTGGGTTCTGTTAAAAGGAAATATCTGTAGGCTTTGGCGCAATGCCTTCTGTGTAGGGGTGGGTTCTTATAATCGATTCATCGATTAAAATCGATTCTGGCTTGGATAACGTAAAATCGATTCATTAAAATCCTGAATCAATTTTTTAATATAAATTTATTTTGCCCAAAATGCCAGAATCTCAGGTGAAATCTCACAAAATTTCAAGAACCACCAAACAGTTAAGACAGTAAATGAGAGCAGGAACACGGATTCTGCACAAAGACTTAAACACACAGCGGGACCCGCGGATCAGAATCAGTTAGATGTCGCTTTTCTCACAGTCGGGGCTGAAAGCCGACAGCTCGCTGACTCTGATCTGTCGGCGGGTCTGCGCTTTGTGTGCACGCCCTTTATGCGCCGATTCTAAAGCTGTTAGTTTGATCTCTCTCCAAACAATATTGACCGAACCAGCAGCAAAAGAAGATCCAAACGCTTCACATAAACATCGTCATGAATTCACTCAGACTTTTACTGTTTTGCTTCCACTGCGATGCACAGCTCTCTCTCTGTACTTCAAGAACAGTTTCCCTTTCTTCATTATTCGCTTGCTTGTTACGCACAAGTCTACTGTTGTTTACAGGCTGTCGGCCGCTGTTTTTTCCCTTTTACATTCTTCCGAAAAGAAAACCTCATTTCTGCTGTTCAATACTGAACAAATTTAAACTTTTTAAAATTATTCAAAATGCAAAACGCTGTGTCTGTAATAAAACCGCTGTAACTTCAGAGGTGATGTTCATATGCTGATTAATGGTTTTCTTTCGTTTTTGATGTACTGCAGAATATTTTTATAAAATCCCAGGCCAGGAAAATCACCTTCATGTTTTTCTGTGTTTTATCCTCAGCTACTTTGACACAAAGGCCTCTGCTGTGATGCTCACACCTGTGATAAAGTCTTGCGTGTGTCAGCTTCCTTTTTATTGATACAAAAATATGTAAATGTACTGATCTGAATTATAATATTTCTGACTGTCAAAATTTCCCAGATTTAAATCGAATCGAATTAAATCGAATCGTGGATCGAATCGATTCGGGGCCTTGTGAATCGGAATTGAATCGATTCTAGAAATCAGTGACGATACCCAGCCCTACTTCTGTGTAACACAGGATATGCATCAGCTTGTTTTTTTTAAAAGACGAATCTATCACAAGCTGAAACAGCCTCCCTTTGTGTTCAGAGAGGAACAGATCAACTGGTTTCTGTTAAAGTGGATCTTTTATGGTTTTCTTTATTTCCTGTCATGTGTATACTGTCACAACAGCATGCAATGATTATATTAATCATGGAGAAATCCTCAAATAATGAGTTCAGGGTACACATGATCTCTGTAAGCCACCAGCTCAGGTTTCACACTGCTCTAAACAGTCAGATTCAGATCTTTATGAAATCAGTGAGAGTAGACAACAGAAGCCTCCTGAGGGGTATACTATGAAGTGAGATTGGTGGATTATTGAGGGAAACTGATCTGTGTGCTTTTCTATTGTAAAAGTGATGCTATTTGTTATATTTTCATATTCTTTATAGCTCTGTATCATCTGCTCCTCCACCTCTGATTGGAGTAGGTTGTGCTCTGTAGGTCTATTTTGTGCAGAAGGAAGCATTACATGACATGTGAAACGTGCGGCTGTTCCTACAGTGGATGAACTGAGAGGCTGTTCATCCACATTGCTTTGAACTGTGAATCATGCAAATATACTGTTGTGGGTAGTCTAGTAAGGATCTGGAAATGAGCGAGATGGATCTCTTTTAAATTGCAATTGATGCACATTTTTATCACACATGTTTTTTTCATGTCTAGATTCAAGCACATGCAAATCCGTGTCAATGCAGAGTCTGCAGCTTTTTACAGGTGAGACACAACCACAACATTACTGATGCTGCAAAGGTGGCTGTTATTGTTGCCAGACAGTTTGAGTTTATCTTCCTGTATTGATAAGATGTATTGATGGAGCTTATTCAGAAATCGAATGAAACCAGAGAACGAAATGGAAAAAAAAAAAATCCGCCTGTCTCTACTTGCAGAGCTGGTAAAGTGGAGCACATGAGGACGGACCGCAGACTGCAGGCTCTGTTGTATACTCAAAAGAGGCTCATAAACAAAGAGCTCTGGCTTTATAGTAAGAACGTTCTATACCTTACTGTTATCATGCTTATATAACACTACTTTGTACACTCAACCTCTAAGCCTGTAATGTCTCCTTTCACAGTTGGAGTGAACACATTTGACTACCTTGGAGGATTCCTGAGCTACATTATAATCGCCATTCCCATTTTTAGTGGTGTTTACGATAGCCTCACTCCTGGTGAACTTAGTGCTCTCATCAGCAAGGTAGACATGTTTTATGTCTTTTCTTATTTAAATATCTCTTTTTATTTATGTCAAAATAGAACTTAAAACAGAGCTATATAAACGATTAAAAAAAGGAACTGTGTACATCCTGGTTAGGCAGCAGTTTGAGCCATTTGTATTATGTTGCATGATAACCTAATACCTCAATAAATGTAAAAGTACCAGCCACCTTATTAGGTACACCTTTCTGGTACTAGGTTAGACACCCTTTTTTCTTCAGTGCTGCCTTCATTTTTTCAACAAGTTTCAGCAAGATTCAACAAGGTGTTGGAAAATTCCTCACAGATCTTTGTCCATATTAAAATGATAACATCACACAGTCGCTGCAGATTTGTCAATTTCACATCTATGATATGGATTTCCTGTTTCACCAAATACCAAAGGTGCTCTATTGGGTTGTGATCTGGTGAATGCAGAGGCCATTTGAGTACAAGATTTCATGTTCAAGAAACCAGATTGAGATGATTTGTTCTTTGTGACGTGGTGAATTATCTCGCTGGAACAAGTTTCATTGGAAGATGGGTAAACTGTGATCATATAGGTATGGAGATGGTATGCAAGCTGTGATGCTTAAATGATGCTTAGTTGGTACTAAGGGACTCAAAGAGGAAGGACCCTCCTCTGACCTCTGACATTTAAATGCATTTTCACCCAGAGAGCTGCTGCTCATGGGATATTTTCTCTCTGTTTTTTTATTTTTATTTTTTTATCATTCTCTGTAAAGCCTAGAGATGTTTGTCTGAGGATAATCTCAGCAGAGGCAACAGTTTGTAAAATCCTCACACAAACCAGTCTGGTACCTAGAACCATCCCATGTTCAAATCCACCTTCTTCCTCATTCTGATGCTTAGCTAAAACTTCAGCAAGATGTTTTGACCATGTCTGCACGTCTAAAAGCATTGCCATGTGATTGGCTATTTCAAGAGTTGCAATAATAAGCTGCTGAACAAGTGTACCTAATGAAGTGGCTACTTCAATATGTGGGAGCCAGATAGTTCTGAGTATCTGTGCATATTTTTAACCTGATGACATCAATACTAAATTAGAAGATAAAATCCAAAACTGCTGTCTTGCATGAGTGCACACTGTCCTAATGCTTTCCTTACAGTGGGGCTGAAAGAGGAACTCCATCATGTTTGTTAGTAGAGTAGTTTACCCACTAGGTGGCACCAAAATCCTTTTTATCCCCTCAAAAAACGTAAACGCCATCTCTTGCGCTGCACACAGATTTGACTTCTGAATGTTTTGTTGTGCATGCAGACCTTTTGAAAAAACAAACAAACCTAGTCTCTTATTGACTCTCTGCTTCTTATTCCCTCTCCTTGTTCACATTCAGAACGCCTTTGTGTGCATCTACTTGATAAATGGTTTCACGCAGTTAATAGACCTGTCAACTACTCTGTCAGATGTGGCTGGATACACCCACAGGTATCAGGCTGCATACTTAAATTCACCTCTTTGAGGACAAATGATGACAGCAGGATTTGTGTATACCGTCCACCTTTGCATAACCGTGTGTGTGTGTGCGTGTGTGTGCGTGTGTGTGTGTGTGTGTTGCGGTCAGGATCGGGGAGCTGAGGGAGGTGATGGATGACATCCTACGCAAGCAGTGCGACTACGACCCAGCATCAGGAGAAAGCTACGACTTTGACAGGTTTGTGTGGGCACATTATTCTCTGCTGCGTTAAAAAAAGAAGCACAGTGTGATGATTTAAGAAGCAGGCTGCATGTGAGGAGAATTTATTAGATTACATTAAACATACAGAAATGGAAACGGGAAAAGATGGTAAAAATTCATGTTTATACCAAAACCTCTGAGCCTCAACTACATCACACATCACCACCTCTCCACACAGTGACTTCAACATCCACGCAGGCCCAGTGGACATGGCCTTCATCGTGGACCATCTTTCATACAAATCCCCTTTCTCCGACGAGCTGCTGGTGGAGGACCTGAATCTGAAAATCAGCCAGGGAACTCATCTGTTGGTGGTGGGGAACACGGGCACCGGCAAGACTTCACTGCTGCGGGTCCTCAACCGTCTCTGGGAAGCACACAGCGGTGAGAGCAGAAGAACTGAGACTGTTTGGCCTAATTTGATCTTTTTTTATTATTGTATTAACTCTTTAGCAAATCGGGAGAAGCGAAGACGGCACAAAAAAGGGCAATAATAACAATGCATAACATGGGGGGGGGGACTAAGAATGACGGGAAAAATACATAAATAACAAAGAAACTGAGTCTGAGTTATTTAAAGAGATTTGTATATGGCAAGTATGAACATGAAAAACAGATCATAGTTTTACACGGATGTTGTCATGTATTGTTGACAACTCATCAGTACTGCACTTCACTGACTTGAGGAACAATAGCAACAACAAAGGTTCCATTATGTTAAATTTTATGTTTTTAAAAAGCCACGATATGGGGGTAAATAAATTTACTAGCTTGTTTTTGTTTATTTATTTATTTTGATTGGGAGAGATATGAGAAGGCAGTGTAAAGCCATCAAATAGAAACTGTAAAGCACAAATACATTCATTCAGCTGTCTGTCCTTCATTTTCCCTCAGGCTTTGTCCAGATGACCACGTGCTTTGGGCCCAGAGGAACGCTCTTCCTGCCACAGAAACCCTACCTGACCGATGGCACTCTGCGTGAGCAGGTCTCTTCTTATTGTGCTGTTTTTCTACAAATTTCTTCTTTTATATAAAGCGCTGATATGTTTATATCTAAAAAAGAAAAAAGAAAAACTTTAATTACTGAATTTACTGAAACACTTGTTTCCAACAGGTGATCTACCCACTGAAGGATATTTACCCTGCATCAGGTATTGTATTAAATGTGATCAACAGCTAATTAGCCAGAGGAAAACTACTCTATTAGTTAATCTGTGTGTGTGGTGTATTTTGTTGGGACAGAGACAAGCTCATCACTGTGTTACATCTGCCTTTCTTTTAAAACAACACCTTTAAGTGTGTCAAAACTGGGGAGAACGGTTGCTGCAGTTTTGAATGTGGCAGGACTCATTGTCCCTGTGCCACTTAGTGTCTCAGCTGCTCAGCGGTTTGGGCCTTTCCTTTGTTGTAATCTTTGCTACAAATGCTGTCGGTGGCAGGCAGGACAGCACTGCACTCAGTTCCTTTTGCTTCAGCTTTGTCTTGCTGAAATCATCAAGATTCAAGATTCAACAGCTTTATTGTCAGTACAGTAGTATACACTGTATACAGTGTACCGAAATGCTGTTTCACCGTAAACCCCCCATGGTCCATTTATAAATATATAAAAGATATATCTCCAAGAGATATAAAACTAGGAATTACAAATAAATAACATGCTAGGATTTGATAAAATTAGGGCTAAAAAGGTACTAATTACTAACTATACAATACTATAATGGTAACTATACAATATTAACTGCACGATAAACAAAGACAGGACAGAGACAATACAAAGTGGAATGTGCAGTAGGTATTGAATACCAGTTTCAAGTTATCGTTAGGATATTATTGACGAGGCATGACAAAGACGTGCAAAATGTGCAAATATATTATAATTTAGATGTGTGTTCAGAACTATGTGACTGAGTGTTCAAGTAAGCATATTGTTCCCAGGTCCAGTTTGTAGTGGATTTGTGGAAGTTTTTGTTTTTGAGTCTTTTGATGAGTATTATAAGGTGTTTGTAGAGGTGTATGTTTATATCAGTCCTTTTATGGTAGTGAGTTGAGGGCTCTGACTGCTTGGGGGAAGAAGCTCTTGCAGTGTCTGGTCGTTACGGTTTTAATGCTGCGAAACCGTCTGCCAGATGGAAGGAGGGAGAACAGTGCATGTGAGGGGTGGAAAGTGTCCTTCACTATGCTGTTCGCACGTCGGATGATGGGTCTGTCATAGAGTTGGGAGATGGATGTGAGAGGGCCTCCAATGATCCTCTCTGCTGTCCTCACTATCTGCTGCAGAGACTTCTTTTCAGTTAGGGTGCAGTTCTTTTTTGTTTTTTTTGACTGATTACACAGGACAGTTTGTCTGTGCTCTTTGACAACAGTTTCCATGTTTCTGAGCACATGAATTTCCACTACACTTTAATTCTACAAGTTCTTAAGTTGTTAAGAAGAAAGCTCAGCCTCTCTAAAGAGCCCTCTTTAAGTACCTCAGGATCTTCTATTGTAAATTAACCTCTTTAGCAATGAACTGTTCGACCAAATCAAGAATCAACATATTTTTATTTTTTACAAATATATTGTGTGTACGTGTGCGCGCGCGTATTTATCTTACTGAGGATCGTTGATACTAAATGGCAGTGCTGTAGAGAATTCAAGAAAAACCAGAATTACATGTCATGTTTTCAGGGTCGGTGGATGATGACAGAATTATACAATTCTTGGAACTAGCCGGAGTGGTGAGATAAATTCTGCTTTCATCTCCAATGCATGTTATTTCATGAAATTACTTTTCATTTTCACTCATGCTAAATAAAACCTTGATGTGTGTGCAGTCCAGTCTGCTGAAACGGACGGGCGGGCTGGATGAGAAAGTGGATTGGAACTGGTAAGAAACAATTAAAGAAGTAAAACTGTGTAATACTTCCTCAAGCTTGTTTTTGTTCTCTGCAGGTATGATGTTCTGTCTCCAGGTGAAATGCAGCGTCTCTCCTTTGCACGACTCTTCTACCTGCAGCCCAAATATGCAAGTATGCTCCTCTGGATACTCGCTAGAGCATCTCATAAGAAAACATGCATGCACTGATGAAGTTTTTAGTCGTGCTGAGTGTGTGGTTCAAGTGAGCTGAGGCTGTTTGCTGTGTTTACCGGACTGATGTGTTCTAGTCTGCAATTTTCTGGTGTTTGAACTTTAGTTTTAGATGAAGCCACTAGTGCTTTGACCGAGGAGGCGGAAGCACAGCTGTACCGAACTTGCAAACAGCTGGGCATGACTTTGGTCAGTCTGGGACATCGCAGCAGCCTGGAGAAGGTAGGCCAAACATCCTGACTCCAGTTAGGATAACTGGTGGAAATTACAGCCTGCACACTCAAAACTTTTGCTGTTCTTGGACACATCTTTTGCTTTAGTCACTGTTGTTGAGCCAAATCCCAGTAAGTGGGTTGCTTTGTATGACTCTTCCACATCTCCAAAAAGAGTAAAGTTGATCAGCAATACATTCTTGTGGCTTAGTTTCACCTGCCTTCTCTTACCTTGTTCTCAGATCTGTCCAACTGTTACTACATTATGTGAAACTTTGTTTTTCCAGTACCATGATGTCCAGCTGAAGCTGTGTGGAGAAGGCCGATGGGAGTTAACAAAGTTAAAAGGAACTAGCGGAAACCTCAGTCTCAAAGATGAAGCAATGTGACTGTGGCCATCTATTTGAAATGCTTTAACCAGTGTTTATGTTTACAGTGTCTTTAGAAGAATGTGAAAATTCTTCCTAGAACCAAATCAATCAAACTAATCCACTATTAACTTTTGATTTTTAGTGTGTGGACTAAAAAAAAAACTGGAATTTCACCCAATCACTTCTTGGTTCTGTTGCTTTTGTGTACGCCATCTGTTATCCCCAAAAATGGCAGCTTCTAGACTGACCTGGTCTTCAGTGGAGACGGTGCTTTTAATCTAAATATTTTTAAGAAAAAGATAATAATCGAACACATGCTGAAGAGATAAGGTATATAGATGTGGGGTGTACTGTAAGGCTGTGATTACATTGTATTAAATTATATACTATTGACTCAACATCGTCTATCAGTGTGGGGAATAAGGAACGTAAAGGGTCCTCGCCGTGTCACTCGCTAACATTCCAGTGCTCTCAGACAGCACACTTTGTTCTGTTAACAGAGGTACTTTAATAGTTTGAAGAAGGCTCGTGTGTCACACCACTCAAAAAGTTCTGGTCCCACATAAAGTTCACATTTTAAGATAAAAACAAAAACAACTCTGTAAATCTTTAATGCATTTATGTGACTTTACAGTAGCTTAGTGTACAACATTTCCAATGGGAAAACGTTATTACTGTGTAATAAACAGACTTTCACACAATATTCTTTTTAATTCCTTCTAAGAAATGTCGGTATGTCTGCTCACATGAAAATTGGTATATTTGATGAAGGCAAACAAAATTATGCCTTCATACTATGATCCCAGCTTGAAGTACATCAACATTTTGTGCTTTTTAATTCACATTATTTCTTCCGGCATGTGATGGCTCAAAAATGCCATCTCCTACCTGATATATGAAATTTGAAACAATAGAAAATTAGTTTTGACCCTAAGAATCACTGATAGAAAAATCATCCTATCAAAATGTAGGCTAAAAAGAGACCTCTCATATGTAGTAAATTCTTTCAGCCAGACTCTAATCCCATATGGTGATACGACCCTTTAAAGTTTACCTAAAGTGCACATTTTGAGTTTCTCTGTAGCGAATTATCACCAAGCAATGCTTTTTTCCCGTTATTGTGTCATAGACAATAATTTGGTGCAATTTTTTTCTCTGACTCTATACCACCTCTTGTGACATTGAAGCTCAAGGTTAGAAAATTGTGCTGAACAAAAACAAGATTTTGGATTTAGAGTTTGAATTTTTGTGTAAAATTAATTCGTTTGCAGTTTTTAGCCCTCTGAATCTGTTCAAAATCACCACCCTTTCAGCTTGTTCGTGGCCACAAGTGGCCAGGATAGGATTTAGAGGGTTAGATTGTCAAATTTGACATTGACATTTGTTTTTCCAACCCTGAAAATTCCATGTTTCCCTTTCTTAAAGGGGATAGAACTTGTAAAATAGTCCAAAAATTGAAATTTCATCTGGCTTCATGAAATAACATTATTTTGTAAAAAGTTCTGGGAGGTTAGGTGGGAACTTTTTAAAGGTTTTGTGGGTCTGGTTTATCTGGAGAGTGTAGACAGATTTTAAAAGAGCCTATCGGAATGATCTGGCTATTAAAAATATGTGTTCATACAAAGGCACAGGTCTGGTTCATGAAAATGGAGTGCAACATGCAAGCTTGCCTTGTGCACTCTTCTCTCCTTCAGAAAACACCTTATGATCGATTTTTACTCAAGAGTTTCTCGTGACCTTGAATGATCTCCTGAACTGCTGCAGGATCATCCAGAGTACTCAGGTCGCCCAAACCCTCCAAGTCGCTCTCCACAACTTTACGCAGCACCCGTCGCATTATCTTACCCGAGCGGGTTTTTGGCAGACGCTTGGCAAACTGTGACGAACACCAACACAATGAGAAGTTATTAAATAAAGTCAGATCATGACTGCCAGCATTTTCAAGTCAGCACTACAAAATTACCTGGATGAAATCCGGAGAAGCGTACTTGGCGATCTTTTCAGATACCATGCCGTTTAGCTGCCTCGACAAGTCTGCCTCTTGTACATCGATGCCTTTTTTAAGCACCACAAAGGCGTAGACACCTGACGATGCAAAAATCACACATTTATCTGCTACATTTAGCAAAACACATTGCTGACTGATTTACACTGAAAGGAACTGTGCTGAGTTTCTTACCTTGTCCTTTGATGCTGTGTGTATACCCTACGACAGCAGATTCAGCCACTGCAGGACACTGATTCTGTTTACAGAAGTCACAAACAGGATAAATTCAGCATCTTCATACTTTGTGGTTCTTCTAGAAAGACATTAAACTATTGCTTTAAAACAAAAAAATTAAACAACAACAACCATATAGTGCATCTGATACATCAGCCAATATGTTTTTTCTTTCAGATACAGTAAACTTGAACAGATTTATAACATTTGTAATATGTAGTAATTTATTTACTCATTTTGGCTCCGCCCACCTCCACTCGAATCGGCTGTTTATTGCATTTTGGGGCTTTCCAACTGAGAAGTTGAAGATTGCCCTCTGGTGGACACAGTGTGCAATGTCAACAACATGTTTGAAGGGCGTCTTCTTTTGTTTTCTTTTTCTGACCGTTATAAATGCCAATATTTATAGATGGGCAAATAGTTAATATTGATCTGTAATATCAGCGAAGTGATGAGCTGATAAGTGAGCTCTACAGCGCATTACTATTTAGGCTGTGGGCTGTAGCCGGACCATGCTCCCATTAGCAGTGATGCTCCTCAACATAAAAGTCAGGTCAGTTTTACAGAGAAATTGAAGATTGCTCTGGGGCTCCCAGAGAAAGATGCATTGTGAGCTTAATAAGGACTCAACTTTAAAGATGACGTGGTTTTTGCTTTTTAAGCTCAGAGCTGTGAACCTTGTAATCAGGTATCTCTGAGCTTTTGAAATGCAAGACATTCAAGTTAATCAGTTATTGGCCTTACCACTACGTCCTCTATCTCTGCTGTCCCTATCCTGTGACCGCTCACGTTAATGACATCATCAAGGCGGCCGGTGATCTGGTAGTACCCCTCCTCAGACCGATAGGCACCGTCACCAGTAAAGAAGTAACCTATATTATGTGCACCAGTACAGAAGGATTTAGAGACTGTACATTTCTCTTTCTGTGAAAACAGACATTAAGAAAACAGAGGCGGTCTGTTCCTGAACTCGTAAAACTGTACCAGGATAAGGCTGGAAGTACGTGTCAATAAATCTCTGGTGGTTGTTATGAATAGTTCTGGCCATACCAGGCCAAGGTTGAGCCATACACAGGGCTCCGGATGTGTTGTTGGAAGTCAGCACTTCGCCCTGAAGAAATCCAAAAACAATGCTAAATGTTAACCAGAAAAAAACAGTGTTACAAAACTTCTAAAACATTCCTAGGACACACAGAAACGCTACATTAAACCTCATTTAGCTCATTGGGTGATTTTTTTTTTGCTATGTTTTGGTTATGAGAAGCAGGAAAAAAAAGACTGGCTCAGGGACATCACTCCAACTGTCAGCACAATCTGTGCTTTGCAAATGCTAAAGCAACCTCAATCAGCACAAAACAGAGCGACAGATTTTTAATAGGGAGTTTGGCATGCACACACTTGGCCTGATCGTGGGAGTGGGAGGAGTATCAAAAGTGACACAGCTGGTGGCTATTTTATAATCCTAATCTGACCCCATCTCCCAGGTCGTTCCCAGCCATCCAACATTTGCAGGAACAGCACACACACACACCTCAGTGTCCATAAGCACCGGGTTAATGCCAAAAAAGGGTCGCATAGCCATTCCTGGGACAATCTCTGCGTCTGGGTCTGATGGCCTTGGTGCGATGCAGATGCCACCCGTCTCTGAGAACAGAGCAGAGCGAGTAAAGTGTGAATATATTTCAACATTTTTCCTTCAGATTACTCTGCCCTGTCCCTCACACTCAGCCCCATGCCAACTGGTTAGTGTATATAAAAATCTTTAATAAGCTTTCCAGACAGACACATTTAGTAAATTTAATAGTACAAAGGAATAAATTACATCCCACTGTTAGCTATGGCAATTATTATTAGTTTTATTATAAATTTTATTTGAAACTTGGTAGAGATGTTCCCCAAAGATCCGCACTTGGCCCAGCGATGTGTTCAGTATACATTGTATTTCTCTGCTTAGCCACATTGATTTAAACAGTTTTTGCCAATTTAATGTTGCTCAGAGGATTTTTTTTGTTTATTAAGCCACTTAACACTGATCTATGAATCATTCAAGCATAAAAGGTACCTAACTCAAGGGATGAACCAGTGTTGTGTCTACACACAACAGACAAAGAACCAATTTAGGCACTTTTTAGTAGCAGCATACCAAAGTTAACACACTTTGACACACACAAAACAGTATTTTTAAACTCCCAAAGAGTTATTAGCTGAAAACCTGATATTTATTGCCATAACGTGAATTATGTTCTTTAAAAAAATTGAGGAAATTCAAAAGGAAGACCTGACATAGACCATTTTTTAAAATCCAGGTGCTAAGTGGAAGGTTGAATGTCAAGAGGTCCTTCTTGGGGAAGGGAAACCTCAACATTATTGAAGGCGTGTGGGATCATCTTAACAGACAGCAGAAAAAAAGGCAGCCGACGTCTAAAGAAAAGCTTTGAATGTCATCCAAGAAGAAAGTTTGACGAAGAGAGTTCAGGCTGTGAACTGAAGAACTGAAGAATAAAGGCGGTCATATCACTTGTACGAACTCTGTTTTTGCCTAATATACTGCATTCCCATACATGTTGTCATAGTTCAATAAATCGCAGTTTGTGAATCTACTGTAAGCCCTTCTCATAGCTACAGATGTAGATTGTGGAATTACAGCCATACTAAGTAAATTAAATGCTATTAGGTCTGCGTGGACATCAGGGACCTCTGGTAATCCTCCTGGTGGTGTTGGTAGCAACAGAGGGGACTTTCTACAAAATAGGACACAACAGATGATTCGACAATAGCATTAGCCACTGGCATCCTGTTTACATCAGCTGTAACTGTGAGAGTCGTTGCTTCACAGTCCCAAGAAACAATGTGATTAACAAAAACAGTCCAGGTCGAGCACACAGGCAGTTAAGTATAAAAACCGGAGACAGGAAGCCCGGCTTCCAGTTTGAATTTTGCTGACTTTGGACACAACTAGGTTATCTCTTTTTCCAGTGATTAGATGGCATCATGTGTCTGAAAGTTTAAATACACTAAGCTATTTTTCCCCTTCATTTGCGCTGATTGAAGCTACTTTTCAAGCTCCCATCATCCTCTGTCCTCTCACCTCTCCAGTCCTGGATCATCCTACATGGAGGCTGTACGCCAGCAACGGCTCAAAATCCATTTTCCTCTCTAAACAGGCTACTTGCTTCCAGATCAACCAAATGGCATTTATGAATAATGCCACTTAGCCCTAATTGAAAACACTGGACCATGAAAATAACATAACAACATAATCCTTTTTACAGAAGTAGGGTATTTAGGTCATATCTGTGTCTGTAATTCTCAAGCTCATGATGCTCTAATGTTTAATTATCGTCAATTAATTATGGACTTTTGCCATTTGTATGGTAATTAACCCTGCTCTGCACCATTAGGTCATTACGCAATCTAATGAAGAGATAACTGACATTATTAGCAAAATCAGCTGATTTCTAACATGATGTTATTATGTCCCATCCAATGCTACACTTGTGCAGCATTTTGGAATCTTTCAGTCATCAAACGCTGAAGGACACGTTTATTTTGCAAGTTCTTCTTTCCAGTGGAAACTTCTGCATAAATTCTGCAGTCACAACATGTGCATCCTGCTGTCGAAACAAGCTAACTGCCACAACTGACCAATAAAAAGGAAGGGGGTAGACGTTTCTGCTACCTTCTGATAACCCTATGTAAAAGAAAATAAAGATAAAAAAGCAATTGTGTGAAAGAGTAGAAAAGAAAACTTATGAGAACATTTTGGTTTGGAGCTTTAATAAATAATAAAATATAATAAATATGATGAAGCAGCAGTGCCTGCCTGATAAACTGGTTCTGGCTACATCCTAGCTTCCCGTTTGTTTGTCTGTTTTTTGTATATTTGTCACACTTACATCTTTTAGATCAAACAATTTAATATTATACAAAGTTACCTTGAGGGTAAATACAAAAAAATGAGGTTAATCACAGTTAATTCATGATTTAACAAGCCGGGTGCAATTGCTTTTCAATACAGGGTCAGATAGTTTTATTCCTTTAATAAATTAAATCATCATTTATAAAACTGCATTTTGTATTTATGATGGTTTTATTTGTATAATATTACAATTTGTCTAATTATTTGAAGCACTTAATTGTGTCAAATAGGTAAAAAAAAAAAAAATCAGGAAGGGGGCAAATACTTTTTCCACAGCACTGCAAGTGTGTTTTAACTGTGTGTACACAAACAAGGAGGATGTACAAAAGCCAGTACAAAAGCAGCACTTTTGTTCTGATATCTGCCAGAATTACAGAACCGAGCGTAGGCGGGCTGGTGAGACCTCTGTGTGGGAAAGGTTTATCTCAGCATTCCAAGTAAGGCCACAAGGCAGACAAGTTAGCGTGTTTGTTGACGTGAGCAGAATAAATTGGTGAAACGGAGACTCGTCACGTTTATCCTAACATTTTGTGAAAGTCCAACCTGTTTTTACGTTTGGATACTCAGTGCTGGAATCACATGATTTTGGTTTGGCACCACAGACTAGTCCACAGGAGAAGTGCATCCTCTTCAGATCTAAATGTCCTTATCCCCGCTTTGGTGGTGGATGACTTGAGTGTTAAAGCCACTGAATTTTCTTCTTTTTTTTCTTTAAAAAAAAAAATATATATATATCTCATTCCTTTGGTTTCCTGAACCGCTCCTGAAATAATCTTTAAGTCTGAGAAGAAAACACGTGGTTTGATTTTTAACTCCTAAGAGAAGAGAAATGTCTCTCTCCCTCTCTCTGTCTCACACACACATTACGTAACACTGTTATTGCTACAGGGACTCAGGCAGCTTCTCTCCCCTTTAAGATGGACTGTTTTAGTGTCTGCAGACGTGGCTGTGTTTGAGGAGGAGTTCATGACCTTACAGTAAGTTTCCATTGTGGAAGGATTAGGAATGAGGAATGTTCTAAGACTCACCGTGAAGCATGAAAATTCAATGTGAGCACAAAAAAGGAATTATTACAGATCAGCTAGAGAATACAGGGCAATATAAGGAGAGTAGGACAGACTATAGACTACACATCTGTATCTTATTGTTCTATACATCATTTGAGAAGTATGATCAACGTCTCTTTACAGGCTGGGATTCTCGCCATTTCTCTCAAACGTGCTGTAATCACATCGCTACGCAAGAAACAATAACTTCAATCCACTGATTGTTAATAATTACCAGTTATTAACTGCAAATAACTTGGGACACCAGGGTCCAGCTGACTCACTGGTATTTTAACCAGCCTTAGTCTCTTTGGTTGTTTTATGCAGACAGCTGCATTAAAAAATAAAATAAAATACAGAATTTTGTAACTTTACTCTTTCCAATAATCTAATATTTAAATTTCTGAAGTATCCAGCTGAGTTTGTGCTACTGTAAAATGTAGTGTAGTGTTGTAAAATGCGGTGAATAAACCTGTCACTTCTGTGTGTTCGGTTACCGGTCTGCCACCAGGTGTCCACCACAGGACAGCGTCCGTCCCCGACCACTCTGTGGTACCACTCCCATGCTTCGGTGTTGATCGGCTCGCCCACTGCAGACAGACAAGAATAGCTTAAATCATACGGTACTGTGCAAAAGTATTCAGCCACCTGTCATTTCTTTACAATTTGCTTCCACAGAGACAGACTTTCTTTGGGAGCAGAGCGGTTCAGTCCAGCTCTTGAGTCATTCGGCAAACTTTAGCCTTTTCTCCGTGTTTCCCCTCGTCTTGACTTACTTAAGGAGGACATACTACACACCATGCTAAGATTTGGCAAGTTATTGGCTAATAGCTCTTTATGAGTAATCTTGTTGGCGCAAAAACAGTATTTTATGCCTGTCAAAGTGTGTTATAGTTGGCATTTTAGATTTGAATAAACAACCAAAAAAGAAAATTTCCTCGAAAAATTGTCAGGTACAAGGCCCGGACAGAAAATAAGTGAAAAAGCAGCCAGTATCCAAAGAAAAACTTTAAAAGACCTTCAGAAATCTTGAACTATTGCTCAAGAAAAAAAAATGCTGGAAAGTCTACTTCAACACAAAGAAATTAGAGATGGCTTAAAACTTTTTACACAGCAACTCTCTGTCTATAACCGCCTCATGGCTTCATGTCTATTGCTACACAAATGAGAACCAGGTGAAAAAATACTTATTCTTTCTAAGCGTCCTGTTTCACATACCAGACCCGAGGGTTTTGAGGGTGGAGCGGTCGTACTTGTTCACCCACTGATCTCCATACTTGAGCAGCAGGCGGATTGCTGTGGGGGCCCCATAAAACTGGTTGATCTTGAGTCTCTCAACCATGTCCCAGTATCTTCCTGTGAACAAGACAAAATGTTGATTTATTTTTTTAACTTTTGGGTTTAGGATAAAGCAGTAGCCTAAAAACCAAACCCTTCAACTGTTTTTTATATTTATTTTTAAAAACCTATCACTTGAAGAAGCTTTGCCTTTTTCTGTGCCAATAACAGCTCAAACAATGGAAAACTTTGCAGATTGTCATCTACATGTTGTAGCTGTTTACTGTCACCAGGGGGCAGTGTCACAAACAGTCTGCACACTACTCTTGTTTGTGTTTTTATCAGTCCTTCAGCAAGCCATAACCAACAAAGAGCCGAGTGTTAAACCAATCACTTTTCATGCTACTTCTCCCACCATGTGAGACACTCGGCTATCACTTCCTGTTCTGGCTTACTTTTCAGTCAATCAGCATTCAACCTGCATACGGTGTCAACCATGGGAAGCTACACACTGCTGGTTTTTCATATGACTGCATATCAATAATCCTTCACTCTGCACAGTCATAAAGTTATGCAAAGAAACGCAAACACGGTATCATAAATCCCTCACACGGCAGTTTGCTGCACCATCTTGTGGTGCAATCTGGAATTACACAAAGGTACACCCCAGCTCTAGTTCAACTTCAGCTGATCTCTCTTTAAAACAATACATAGCATGAAATAGGAGCACTTGTTTCTTCACATAAGTTCATTTCGTCAGGTTTTAAACTATCATTAAACACAAAAATTTACAATATTGTCTTTCCATCAAAGAAACATTTTACTTTTTATTTTGTGATAGTGTATTTGGACACCTCAAATCATAATTTCCATTTTGTTGTAATCATGTTCATACCTGGGTCTGGGTAAATAGGAGTGCTCTCAAACAGCACAGTGGTTGCCCCGTTGGCCAGCGGCCCATAGACCACATAACTGTGTCCCGTTATCCAGCCAATATCCGCCACACAGCCAAATACATCACCATCGTGGTAGCTGAAGACATACTGGTGATGACAGGGAATAATTAGAGGATTAGACGAGACAAAAACATAAAAATACTTTGAATATTCACTACCACGTGGCTCAATATTATACTAATATTTGACCCTTCTGAACACAGCAAAAATCTTGAACTGTCCCATCATGCAAAAAACATTTCAGAGAACCTCCTCATTTAATGTGCTGCAAACCAGGCTGAGATTTCCTCTCACACATAGTCACACGGAATTACAACATCACATTTTTGCCATTTATGGCCTTTGTTGGGAAATGGGAGCTAAACACTGTGTTTGCCGATAATGAAAACAGTGATTGTTTACCCTGTGTGTGAGCGCAGCATACAGAAGGTATCCAGCCTGCGTGTGGACAAGACCTTTGGGCTTCCCTGTGCTGCCAGATGTGTAAAGGAGGAACAGGACGTCCTCGCTGTTCATGACAGCTGGCTCACACACAACATCTTCCTTTAGCATCTCCTGTACGATGCAGTGAATAAACACAGTTACAACACCATTTATATTTTTAAGGCCAGATCACAAGAAGACACAACAACCCGTGTTTAGATTTTGTATCTGTCACTGTGCCAGGAGGTCAGTAGAGCCTGTGCACAGTTGTTATACCTGACAGTCACTAGTCAATCTCCTGATTAGTTTAGCAGAGGCTAGCTAAGAAAACTGGTTTCAAGAGCTAACATAGACACACATATTCCAGCTGTTCAGCCAGAGTCACTTTAGGTCCTTGTTCGTCATGAAACATGAGTGTGAGATTTCTTAATTTCTCATTTCTAATGTTTTGTTTGCTCACTGCAAACAATATAATATAAGATGCAAAATGCGCATGCTAGTATTGATTGTTTTTGTTTACTGATCAGATTTAAAAGAAACTCACATGAGTAACTGTGATTTTTCTTCTTTTGGTTATTTGTTCAAAAATACCAAATTCGCCCTCTACAGCTTGTATTTGGATTTTAAGGATTTGATTGGCTTTCTGCTCCCTCACCTCCTCCATGGCAATGTCCCTGGCCGTCATGGTGACCGGATTGTCTGTTCTCATTGCAACAAAAACCTGCTTTACTGTCGGACAGCTCTGCACTGCTGTGTCCACGGTTTTTTTCAGCTCTGTGACCTTACCACCCCTGACCCCCTGGTTCACCGTGATGACTGTGCTGGACTGAGCTGCAAGAAGTTGAAAAAAAAAAGAATAAATAACACAAAGAAACAAACAGTTTAAAATCGCCTGTCTGATGTTTTGGAGTATCCAAAAAGCTCTGATGTTTGGGGTATAGGCATGGCCCCTTTGCAGGTGTTCTGGGTTGTTTTACACTGAGACATTGGTAGTTAATTAATAAGTTCCTTATGGCTGCCTTAAACTATGATTGCACTTTGCAACCTGTTTCCCTTCACTGTGGGGCCTCTTGATTTAAGAACTAGGTTTCTTCGAATGATTCCTCAGTCAGATTTCTTGGAACTGGGGGAGCTGTTTCAATGCCATGGACTGTTTGCCATGCTCCTTGAGACAAAGGGAGTTTTTGTAGAGTGGTGAGCTGCATTTTGAATGCTCAGTTGGTAGGCGGCTGTTATGTGGGGAGTCTATGGACTACAGTGGGCAGCATGGGTAACAGTATGGATGCTAGGACCCAAAGTCTCACAGCTAACCACTGCACTCGGTATGCAGTATGATCAGTATTGATCACTTCACTCAGTGTCTTTAACTTTGTGACTTATTTGATGTAATGTTATAAATGCAAACATCCCGCCCTGCCCCTTAAAGACATAAGTTACATATTGATTCCTAGTTTTTAGAGCCGTTTAATAAGACAGTTGCAAAATCATGGATGAAGAACCAAAACTAAATCACAAAAATGATTAAATATAAAATATTGGGGACCTTGCTGAGGGGAACTACAGATTGGGTCGATGAGTAGTGCCCACTGGCACAGCACATGATGTCATTTGCTCCGCTGTGATATTAAAATGTTGACAAGTGCAGCTCTAAGGCAGCTTTAGGAGCTCAATAATAACATCTCACCATCCCTGATTCGCTCTGCCAGGGCATCTGCGCTGAAGCCCGCAAACACCACGTTGTGGGCCGCACCAATGCGGGCACAGGCCAACATGGACGCCACGGCCAGCGGGCAGGTAGACATGTAGATGGTGACGCAGTCCCCCCTCTTCACACCATGCCGCCTTAACAGGTTGCCCAGTCGACAGGTCATCTCCAGCAACTCTCTGCAAACACATGCTCATGAACTTCAGGAACCAGAACCATCAGTGCAACACCAACTCCAAACTACTTACCCGTACGTGTACTTCATCTCTGACCCCCTTTCATCTCTCTCCCAGATCAGAGCCACCCTCTCAGGACAGGTGTGCACATGGCGGTCCAAGCAGTTCACTGCAAGAGTCCGGAAGGAAGCACGCAGAGAGATGACAGATGTCTCCTTGTGTACTAATCAGCACAGTGCCATGAGGATACTGTATGTGCAGATATATGACATACAGTAGTACCTGGCTTTGCTTCTCAACACAAAGGGAGCACAGAAAACTTTGTGCGATGGCACACATGCTTATTGTATTCTACTTAAAAGTGGACGCAATCTCACCGGACACATTCAGCTTTCCTCCCTCGAACCACTTGATCTTGCCTCGGCTTAGGTCACAGTCCTGCACGGTGTGGAAAGGAGTGCTCCAGCAGAGCCTGTGGCGCGCCACAGCGGCCCAGAAGCTCTCACTGTTGGAGACGGACAACTCCCGCAGCGCCGCGCGGCCCGACACCCCCTCTAAGCCCGCAGCCTCCGGCATGAACGCCGCGACGTTGCACCGACTTCGACCCGAAACATGGAGATAAGAAGCAAGAGTCCGACGAGCGAAAGAAGAAGCGACGTACTTGGAAGTGCAACCGCACTGCAGCCACATATTGTCAGTGAAAGTGCTCTGCGCTTGCTGGACGATGTTCCCGTCACGTATGAGGTCGTTGAGATATCCTGGAAATTACACAGATTAAATTTCGAGAGTTGAAAACTTGGAAACTCCGAAGAGTTCAAAGAGGAAGGGCTTGAGGAGTGATGCGTTAAAGGGCGGTTACAAACTAGTGAACATATCAAGAAAATAAACCCACCCCCACAGAGTTTCAAGTTGTTTTTCACCGTGAAGTTGGGTAATGTTGAAATCAACCTCATTAAAGTCTTTTCAAACATTGCTCACCTCTGGGTACAAACTGTTTCTCAAATCCACCACTTTCAACAATAAGACTCACTGTTTACGTTGCATGCTGGACCATCATAGCCACGTATGTTAGTTTACATCTACAAATCTTTATTATTTCACATTTAAACGCTTTAAACAACTTCGCTGAGCTTCCCGGATATTAACGAACATCCGCAGTACAGTTTAACTTTGGCTTTGATGTCTTCACTTTACAGACTGCCACCTACGATGCCAGCTGCAGCCGCGTACAGCTTGTACTTAACTTCACTTAACAGTGTTTTCGTATGTGGCCACCAAGTATTTAGGGTGAGTAAAGAAGAGCAGTTGGTATCGATCCAACACCAAATAAATACCAGTTTGAAGTATATTTGTTTATTTTCCCCAAAATATTAATTTAATAGAATTCATTGGGTTGCATACACAACTTAAATATAGAAACATAGTATTAATCATATTGTGCTAGTATAGATCCAATGCAATCAATATCTGGATCAATCAGCCCATTAATGAGAGCTTAGACAGAGGCTTTACAACAGTGTAAAGTTCTGCTTGTTGTATTTTACACATCACTGTGAGGATTGCTTTAAAGATAAAGAAGTGCTGAGATAAACTTTATAAAAGTAAAACTTCCATCATACCTAATTCCAGGTTCATACTTTTTTCTTTAAGTTTACTAGAGAAACTTTGCGTGATTCATAATTCAAAATAATCCTCTTTTATCTTCTACTGGGCCTTTCTTCTGATTGGTATGGATGATCTGCTTTACATGACATCATGTAGATCCAGGAGAAGAAAAAACTGCCTGGGACCTTGGCTCACATGGACTGCTTGCACACCTTATTCTAAAGTCATGTTTTATGTACCCCCATTCACCATAACGTTCAGTGTATAACAAAGATGAGCACAAACATAATAGGTCTTGTTTATTCAAGCTGTGTTGTACAGGTTGTGTGTTTTGGCTTCTGTAGCACACTAATTTCCTAACTTTTGGTATAATTAAACTTTATCCAGTCTTATGCAACTGTGATGACATGTGTCACTACAGCAGGTCCTCAGTGGGTTTTTTAAGTAGGTTGGTTAGTCATTTCTGTACTAAAAAACATGTTTTATTCTAAGACCTTAACTCACCAGTTTTTTTTAATATTCATCCATTTTCTTGACTGCTTATCCTATCCCACCTTTCACCCCATCACAGCTGGACTGGTCAACAGACTGTTGCCGGGCAAACAGAGAAATAGACAACCATTTACATGTACAGCTAATTTAGAATCAACCTGACAGGCATGTGTTTGAATTGTGGGAAGAAGTCTGCGAGAACCCACACAGAACATGTCCTTGAACCCAGGACTTGCTTGCTGTGTGGTGTCAGTGCTAACCCCCACACCACTGGGTCATCTTTAATTTTATATGTAATATTAACACTATATGTAATAGTATTTATCCATCCATCCATCCATCCATCCATCCATCCATCTTCTTCCGCTTTATCCGGGGGCAGCAGCCTAAGCAGAGAAGCCCAGACCTCCCTCTCCCCAGCCACCTCCTCTGGCTTATCTGGGGGAACACCAAGGCCAGGCCAGCCGACAGATATAATCTCTCCAGCGTGTCCTGGGTCTGTCCCGGGGCCTCCTCCCGGTGGGACATGCCTGGAACACCTCACCCAGGTGGCGCCCAGGTGGCATCCTTGTCAGATGCCCGAACCACCTCAGCTGGCTCCTTTTGATGTGGAGGAGCACATCACTCTCTACGGCTCTACTCTGAGCCCCTCCCGGATGGCTGAACTTCTCACCCTATCTCGGGATAGGCCAGCCACCCTTTGGAGGAAGCTCATTTCCGCCGCTTGTACCCGCGATCTCGTTCTTTCGGTCACTACCCACAGCTCGTGGCCCTAGGTAAGGGTAGGGGCGTATAGTATTTATTTTAGTTCTATTTTCTTCTCTGTTCTGCAACTCATACAGACCTCATTAAAAGAGATTGAAGGCTAAAAGGCTCCAGAGTGTCGCTTAGTGCATTCTGCAACAGGTTATAAAGAAACCATCCATCTGTTTTCATAATCGCTTGCTGTCAGTGTGAAATTCCCATTAACCTCTGCCCTAACGGTTATAGTTTTCAAGTACCAGCAGCTTTTCAGAGGTTGATTAACCTGCAAAATATGCCTGAAACAGATGCCGAATGACCTGCCTGCTGATTTTATTCAGTGCTGTCTTACAGAGCTAAACCAAGCGTGTTTTAGATGCAGGACTTAGTGATGCAGCAGGTTAAAGGACATGTCTTTGACAGACGGTCATTCCTGGATTTATAGTTAACTACAGTATATTAAAAAGATTTGGATTTGCTCACCTTTCAGCATCAGCATTATTTTAATTTAGGCTAAAGATCATTTTCTATCATTATATATGATCCCAGTACGACTGCTTTTGGCCTTATGACTTTCATCCTCTCAGTTTCAATTGTTTTTTTGTTTAGTTTTTTAATGTTACTTCCAACCACCTAGGTTTTATTTTGATTGCATTATAAAATCTCCACAGTGAAACGTACCTTTCTCAAACTCTGCACACGAAGCAACAAAAAGCACATTATTTAAATACCAATAAGATTTAATTGCTACAATTACATTTATACAGAAACAAACACACACACTTGGTGTTAACTATACATAACGCCATATTACCTATGGGGCATGTTCAAAATTTACACCACTTATTTAAGAGCTGAGGAAACCTTTTTACAGGATTTGGTATCGACTGTTTTTAGTGATACCTGTGTCAGTTACCGAGCCGAGATGTGGGGTCACAGAAAAGTCAGAGGTCAAAGTTATATAAAGTCTCTTGAATCCAGGCTCTGCTTACATGAAAAGCTGCCAAGCTGTATGACAGAAGAATGACACACTACATTTAAAAAAAGCAACACAAAGTTTTTTTTATATGGTAATGTGCTGCCAGAGCAAGTTCAGCGTGCCGTAGGATTGATTGAGCTCCACTGCAGTGATCAAAGAGCATTCTTCAAAAATATATTCCCTCATTTGGTTTAGACAAAACGAAACCTGCCACTGCTTTACGGCTATACACAATTCACATGATCTTACTTTTGAATAATTAATCACGATCCCTCGTGTCCTGTGTGGACAGAGGCGGTGTCATCCAGTAGGACAGAAACGTTTCATCGTAGCATGAAAGCGATCGCTCAGATCAACTTTGCATCGATTTCCAACAAGGTTTCCATCCAAAGGGGTCAAGTGAATCCAAACCATGTCACAACAGCACAATAACAACATCAAAGCCACTCGATCCTCTAACTGTAGATGTGGGGAAGTCAGGTTTTTCCTTTTAATTTGCCACCTGGCATTATGAACTCAAAAGAAAACATTTCTGTGCTCCTCCCTTCCCTTCCTCATCAGCTGCAGGAGAAGACATGCACAAATGTGTTGTGCATTTTTGGTTAGCTGTACAAACATTACAACATTTGAGTTATTGAAGCTCAATCAGTCAGCAGAGCTAAAGACTTGACTTCAGACATAAACCTAAGGGAACGTATGATAACACAAAGTGACTCCGCGTGCATCAAGATTCAGTTTAACCAACACAATAAGACTGCCGCCTCTGAACATTAGAACTGCCACTCTGCAGAGCGCATCCCGTAGCCTCTTTCAGTTTCTCCTCACTTTCGCCGTTTCCTTCTCCGTCAACTCCCCCTCAGCCTCCTCTTTACGAGGTACGTGAATGTTTGTTCTGTCAGAAACTGTCCCGAGCATCTTAGCGCTGTGCTCCAGCGCCTTCGCTCGCAGCGCAGCAATACTGTTCTCCCTCAGTTCCTCTTTAGAAATCGGTGAACCGGTGTCTTTATTCTGCTTCGGCTTATCCTCCTCTATCACTTTATCCACCAATTTCTCTTGTGCCGGTGAAGCTGGTGGCGGTGTCAGGCTCTGGGCTTTTCCTGGAGACGTGTGGATATTTTCAAGAGACTTCTTGTGCATACCTGGACAGGAAAACAGTATTTTTTTAAAGAAGAGAACGGAGAAGTCACAGATGAAAGAGCTTTCCTGTTGTGATTATTTCTGTGAGTTTAACGAACGTACTGAGATGTTTGACAGTGAAGTAAAAAAAAAGGAGCGTTAAGGAATGATCCATACATAGGGGATAGATTGGCAAATAGAACCTATTATTCAATTAGAGTTACGTAACTGATTTAAACTAATCAATTGACATGAGGTGAGAGAGGAGATCTGGTCTAATCTGCCCTGATGAAGTAGGATTATCACTGTATTGACTTCTACCTTTTTAATGAGATGCTGAGGCTTTTATTGGCTCCTGATTTCAGGCAAGCTAACCCCCGTCCTCGTAGGACACAACTCAATCTCAAACACAGTCCACAAATATATAGGGTTTTTTTTTCTTTTTGCATCAAGAGACTTTTTTTGGACAGATAACTTAAAGGCGGATTCAACCAAAATAAAAGAAGATTGTTTTAATTGTTTAGCATTTGATTTATCAGTCAAAGAAAGGAGAGTGTTAGCAGATTTCTGCAAAATGTGCTTCTGATGTGTATTTTTTTAAATGCATATCAAATGATGGAGGATGATTCATAATTAATAAGAGTTGTGAGGGAGGCGATTGACATGTAGTACCCATGGGACTCACCCAGTAACCACGGCGCGTAAGAGTCTGTGCTGCCCTCCTTGGCTGACTTGAGGATGGACTCGGGCAGCGGGATGGAATGGCGGACCATGGCTCCATACAGGCCGTACTCTGCCATCACACTGCTGCGCCCCCAGCACTTCTCCCTTTTTCTCCATTTGGCCCGACGGTTTTGAAACCACACCTGGACAGATAATTTTAAGTGGTGAGGATGTTTTATGTAATCCCTGAGATTTTTTTTAAATGTAAAATTACAAAAAATTCTGTTAGCTTATCACACAGACTTTTCTCTATTTATTCAATGGAAATGTTTGATGGATTTTTATTCTGGTTTTTAATAATAATGGATTGGATTTATATAGCACTTTTCAAGGCACCCAAAGCCCTTTACAGTGCCACTATTCATTCACTATCACATTCACACACTGGTGGAGGCAAGCTACAGTTGTAGCCACAGCTGCCCTGTAAGAAATTTCACGCTCATGTGTCCTGACGAACAAGGACCTAAAGTGACTCTGGCTGAACAGCTGGAATATGTGTGTCTATGTTAGCTCTTGAAACCAGTTTTCTTAGCTAGCCTCTGCTAAACTAATCAGGAGATTGACTAGTGACTGTCAGATATAACAACTGTGCACATCATACATTTCTAGACTAGACGTTAAAATACAGGGCCTTTCTGTCATTTCATGGTTTATCTATTACTTATTTACGTTGTTATAGTATGAATGGTCTCAGAGGAGGTCTTTTTCAGTAGGAAAAGCTGTAAAACGTATGAAAATAGAGTTAAAAGTCTAAAGTTTATGTCCTTCACATATTTCTTTGGCGGGCTGATTCTAGCCCCTGGCCCTTATGTTTGGCACCCCTGTTATAAAGGCTGTTTATGCATGTGGGAGCAGAATATGTGATATCAGAAGTGGAAAATATTGTCTAGCATGCAATTAACATGTGTGTGATATGGAAACACATTTGGAGACATTCTGCAGAAATGACAAATATTGTTGCACAATGGAAAATTCTGAAGCTCTGAAAAAAATTTAAAGAGTCATTTTCCTTTAATTTCAACGTTTTGCAGCTTTTTGAACTCCTTATAATACAATTCACGTCAGAGTGCAGTAATATTTTATTTGTTGCACTGGGATATGACTGGTAGATTGGAATGAGGCTTAAAAAACATCTTCTTAAAAATGTTTTCTTTTGCACATGCACGTGTTGCACAGTATGAGTCTGAACACACAAACTGGACTTTAATTTTCAGTACAAATGTGTTGAGCCCGTGCATGCTTATCCTGTGTGTGTGTGTGTTTCTGTTTCAGGTGCCTAAATTGATTTCCACCAGGCCAGACCGTGTAATCATCTCAGCCTGCTTGTGAATATGGATGAGGAAAACAGGGGGGAAAAATGAGCATCCTAAAATGGCCGTGGATGCAGGATGAGATTGTAAGAAATGGTGTGTGGAGTGCGTGTGCCAGTGTGTGTGTGGACATGAGCATGCGTGTGTGTGTGCGTGCATGCGTTTTGCAGACCTGGAATTAAAAACGATGAAAGCTGGGTCTGGAAAGCTATTCAGGTAGATGTGACGATAACCTCCATCTCATAAAAAGATGGGCCCCAGATGAGCAATCATGCTTTTTGACAGCAGCAGTGTGAGTGTGCATGACAGCGTGTGTGTCTTTGCTTCCTGCGAGGTGACCCGAGGGGGGCAAAGAGGCTGATTGAAAAATAAGTTAATTTCCAGGCCTGGTCGATGGGAGACAGGCGCTCAAATATCACGGGAAATTAAAATGCTCGTAGCAGCCGGGCACTGGCCCCTGCTCAGCCGCTGACCTCTGCTAATTAATTTCTATGTAGTTATCATTTCATTTCAGGGCTGCGGCCTGCCTCTCCCAGGAAGAGACGTGATAAGTTCTCCTCTATTAACTAATTACAGTGTGAAGGTGAAGTGCCTGCTAATGTGAAGACCTTGTGAAGATGATGATGGAGCAGGTGACTGCTGGCTCTATCTGTCTGCTATAGTGACAGAAGATGTCACCTCTGAGGTAGTGTTCATATTGCACCAAATAGCTGAATCACCTGCCCACATTTTGATGTCAAAGACATCAAGATGTTAGCTGATGAAAACATCTTCATGTGGAAAATATAAGATATCAGATTGTGGATTTCTGCTTTCATGCAGAGACATGATCCCACCTGTATTCTGTCTTCTGGTAGCTCAGTCTTCATGGAGAGCATTTCTCTGGCATAGACGTCTGGATAGTGAGCCTCATTAAAAGCTTTCTCCAGCTCCTCCAGCTGATAGGATGTGAAAATTGTTCTGCAGGAAAAATAAAAGACCAAAAACGATTGGATGCCTTTTTAGTCTTTTTAAAATCAATCATGCTTTCAGTCTGATTAGTTATCAGTGATGATGGCTTTTCTTGTGCCTGTTCATTCATTTCACCTGGTTTTTATTTTTCAGGAAATATCTTTTTATGAAAAAATATCATAATAAAGTATTTTATTATTTTTAGTTGATATCAGCTTAGTTACATTTTTAATGTAGGCACCACTTAAAGCAGAAAATGGTGACTTCAGATTTAATCACCTATAAATATGAATATATCTTGTGTCTTGTGAATAAATACAAATACAGAAAAAAACAAAACGAAAATAAAAATATATATCCTTCATATTTTTATAAAGAAAAAAGCAACAAGAACACGTTAAAAAGAAAAGTCAAAAAGAAAATCCAGAAGGAAATCAGAAAAATCTCCTTATTCTTACGCCAAATACGGCATTAAATAAAACACCGTAAGCTCACGTGAGCTTCACCGATCATATATGACAGTCACTGTGTCTTGAAGGCCAAACCGACAAATAACGACCTAATATTTCTTTCGGGTTTTTTTTTTGTTTGTTTGTTTTGTTTTTACCTGTGTCGTCTTTTCTTTCGTTTCTTGCTCTGACCCATAGAGGATTTGGAGAATTTCTGATCGCCGGAGGAGCTCATATCATCAGAATCTGTGGATGATTTTAAAGGTTAAAGGTTAAAAAATATTATTACTGATAACAATACTACTACTACTGCTACTACTAATAATAATAATTAGAATAACAAACTGGAGCCGATTATTTATTTAAATTATCATATTCATCTTCTTTGATGACAAATGATAAATAAATATAAAAACAACACAGATATTATAATGGAAAATTGAAAATGTGTCACATCACACCTGGAATAAAAAAAAAACCACAGCCATGTTAAAAAAAAACTATTTTATGAATAATTTAATAATTTAATAAATATAAATACAAAGGCCTTTTCCGTTCGACCCTAACTTGCGCATTTTCAACACAACTTCTCGTTTCTTCTTTTTCTCATTTGCTTTTAGTGAGACATTTTTTCCCTGTTGCCTCACGTTGGTTCGGGGATTTGACATGACATTTTAATCTTCACATAAACTTAAATATTACAAACACTCCGACTGACTGAAACTATCCTCGTGCTTCAGCGACATGAAGTCTCACCGGAGCTGGTGGAGTGCTGCGCGTCCATTTCAGAGTCCACGCGCGTTGTCCTGTGCAGCGGCTGCAGGTGCACATTTTGCGCCTCTGACAGCACCTCCAGAAAAGCAGGCTGGCTGTAAAACGAGTGTATGCTCTCTGGTCGCAATAAGCTTACGCCGACCCCGAGGCCTCCATGTCCCAGGGCTGACCTGGCGGCCAGAATGTGCGCCCTGTGCGGCAGAGCTTCCAGCGGTCGCCTCGGTGCCGCCGGCGGCTCTATGTTTAGGCCGAGCAGCTCCTGGATCCCAAAGCCGGTGCGCCGCTGCGCAGTGGGGGCCATCTTCCAGGTTGCAGGCGGCTGTTGGTGGGCTCCCCCGTGGCTCACGCAAGTCTGTGAAGCTGATTTCTGTTTATTCTCTGAGTCTGAATGCACTGCTCCCTCCTCCCCCGTCATGATCCCACTTTTTGTTCCGCTCCCTCCAAAAAAAAGAAAAGAAAGAAAAAAAGCTAGAGTCCCCGGTGCAGTCCGCAATGTGACTCTCTCTCTTTATCTCCACTGCTCTTTTTATTCAACAGGCGGCAGCCAATCACAAGAGAGGAGAGACTGCATACTAAGTTTGTGGTTGCTCCGGAGCTTTATTATCGCACATACGGAATATATTTTCATGGATTTTCTGTAAAACAGCTACTAGCCTGGTGATGATCAATCACTACTACAGTTTAAGGAGCTGCTTTATAGACCCTCATCGGAAAAACTTTGGGTTTGAAATGACAGCGTATACTCTTTTCCCCTGTCTTACATCGAGAATAAGGCTTACTTTCACTGCAGCTCTTGGCATTTCTATGTGTGATCATCTGATCCGACTGATTGAGTTTAAACAGCCGGATTAACCCATCAAGTCCAGGAAATCAGCATCAAACGATGTCAGTATTGAAAATTACTGGCAAAATAACTAAATAACAAACAAAGAAAACAAGAATATATATGAATATAATTTAATGTAACTTAAACCTGGATAAAATTGTGCTTCTACCCTCTTTAATAAGCCCGATATTTGTGTTTGTTTTCTTAGAACAATAAGGGTATTATGAAGGCCCTAAAAGCTGTATTAATCGATAAACACTACATTTCACAAAGGAGGCCATAATTAGTTAATTCGTCCGTTAAAGACGCGAAATAATCATGCTATGAAATAGTTGTTCTGACGTGCAAATTCATCTTAATAACAGCCATGCTTTCTCATGAATTATGCCAATAATAAATAGAGGGACCAATTCTCTTTGATATAAAGAACAAAAGGAAGGAAAAAAGGAAATCTTTCATAGGTCAAATTTAAGGAAGGGCTCATACACTCACATCTGGTCAACACCTCCTATCAATTAATCAATTAATTCATCTCCTTCTCTGATTGATCCGTTAGCAGCTCCAAGCGTCCCACATAACTCACACGGTGATTTGCATATTCTAATTAGGGTTGCGCACTAAACGTTTTGTCTTTGGTAGCGGTCTGCGCATCTGTTGATAGGTTATTAAGCCTCCCCTCCCCTCCCCTTTTTTTCTTCTGTGGAGAGCCACATGATAAAGAATACACTGTCCCAGTTCGGGGGTATTTAGGACACACCCGGATGGCAATTATAAACGAGACAAACAGCGGACCAAACGGCAGCGCACAATACAGCAACAGATTGTTTCCCAACAACACCCACCCAAGTGTCTTTTTTTTTTTTTTTTTAGCTTGAGGTCTGATATCACAAACCCGCGGCTGAAAGGTTGCGCAGTGTTTCAGTGGGTTAATCCGATTTCAAAAGTGAGAGCAAACGGAAGAGGTCTTCAGGATGTCAGGGGAAATCTTCTGCAGCTTCCCTTCATTTGTCATAGAATAAACCTCAGATCAAATCCAAAGCCAGTGAGTTGTGAAATGGAATGAAAATAGTCCCGTTTCCCCCTCTTTTCCCTCCTCGAACCTAATCTGCTCTAATCAGCTATTAATCAATTATTGCCGGGTTTCAATCGTTCGGAGATAATTTGAGGCACACTTTCGGACATCTGGGCGGACAATTACGCAGAGGAGAGTTTATGGAGATGAGTGGACGCGTTGCGGAGATGCGGTATTGTCAATGGGACATGTGGTGATGAATAAATAAATAAATAGGTGGTTCCTGTGGGACTGTTTGGCACCAGAGCGTCAGGCAGTCAACCCCAGGTTTGCTGTCGGTTATTGTTGGTTGGTTGGTAATGGGTAATGTGATCTCGAGATGTGGCATCAACCCGATCAAGCCGATTATTGGCTCACTGTCGTCGCCCAGAGCGTCAGGTTTTAACGCTGCGCTTCACCCTGCAACCTAAGAGAAAAGCCTGATAATATCAGGACTCTGCACTACATCACATTTTTATTTAGTTTGAGGCACAATGTTTAAAATTTTTAAAATGACCCAAATATCTTAAAAAAGTTGGGAGAGAAGAGAACAGTGAAAATGAGATTACCTTCAGGGACTTCAGGGACAATTTATTAGAGTGAATAAAGAGATCAATGCCATACCAAATAGCCATGGTAATAAGGTTTCTCTCTCTCTCTTTCACACACACACACACACACACACACACACACACACACACACACACACACACACACACACACACACACACACACACACACACACACAGCAGATAGACAGACATTTGTTGTATCATTACAGTACATCTCTAATTGATTCAAAAAGAGAAATAAGACACATGGAAAAAAAACTTAAAAGTAGTTTGGAATAAACCTGCAAGCAGATTAAGTGTTATGACGAAATTATTATTATTTTTTGACGTTGTTTGGTCCAAAAAAATAAAAAATTATTATTATTATTATTATTATTATTATTATTATTATTATTATTATTATTATTATTATTATTATTTTGTCTTCTTCTCTGATATTAATTTGTTCTGTTATTTTAAATAATTTTAGTTGTGTTACAATAATATCAAATTTTTTAAAAGAATTAAAAAAAAAGATGTTTCCCACCTTATGTGCCACAATCTGGGTTAAAATACTGGCATTCTCACCAATTTAATTACAAAACGTGAAACAAACTGCATGGCAGGCCTAATCTTACTGTCATTAACAAGGTTGATAAGCCAATTAAAAAAAGAACATTCCTAAATAATGAGTCAAAATCTGTTTTGTGATATCTTTATACCTCTATGTAAATGTTCACAAACATGCAAAAAACACTCACTAACGCATGGAAGCTGTTTTCCAGCACTGATAAATGGATAAATTGTTATTTTTTCATATTAACATGTAGCACACAGACTGCTATTTAGCTGACACTCGCTGAAAAAGGAGAGAATAAATGAGGCATTTTGAGTGATAGATTTTATAGTTGTTATCATCCAGACAGCATGCTGAAAAGAAAAGAAAAGAAAAAAGAAAAGAAAGAGAAGGTAGAAGATGAGAGAAACTTTAGTTGAGTACAGGGAGACACTGACACAGACAAATGTCTGCTTTCTAGCAACAGAGTGGCATATACTACTGTTCTAATAATTTAATGCTATGCAAATGTTTTATTACATTATGTTCTCAAATTATAGTACTGAAATGTTTTTTTTTACTCTTTGTAGTTTAATATCCCATTTTATTTGAACCCTTCGTATCTCAAAAAATGTGCAACAACTGATGTTTGATAAAACTTTAGGGCCAGAATAAATACATTTTATTATATCAATACAACACAAAATTATCAAAAAGAAACTGCATGAACATAGTTTAATGTTACACAAAGGGTTTTCCTCAGTGTCCCAATTGACTAACTAAAAAGTGTCCCAGTTTACTTGACAGTTTAGTTGACTGCACACTGTTACTTGTAATCCCTTCAAATGTAGTTTGTTTTCTATTTCTGTATCTCCGATCCCTGAAAGGACTAAAGCAATAATATGCTGTAATTCTACTGAGATAATTTTGCAGACACTAATTAAATCTGTGAAAATATCCATGTACAATGACAAGTAATGATTTGGTTATAAATAAAAGTCAGGACTGAATGTTGTTGGGTGACATGCAAAAATTTACTGTAATTTATATATATAAATATCAGGCATGGTTTGTTTTGTCATGTTAGAGTTTCATCTGCCCCTGTCTGATCTTTGTCTATGTTTGAGACTCCCGAAATGGCTCTACTAATCTAGCTAATTGCCATTTCCCAGAGCTTGGCATTTAAGAAGAGGAGCTGGGTCACCAAACAGCCGTTGATCAAAACATCCCATTAGAGCAAAGAAGACAAAAAATCTCTCACAGTCCTAACAATGTGGCACCAGTGCATCTACAGTTTGCTCTGTGGGCACAAAGCATTAATTAGGGCAATAACTTCATGCCATTGCCATTCTATAGTCTCCATTTCTGAATGAGTGCATCTATTTACGCTCTGAAGTTTGTCGGGGACTTGCCGAGTGTGCCGCATTCCCCTGTTGCATGTGCAGATGTGTTATTGGCGTAATGAGGAAAACACTATGAGAAACGTGGGAGAGACACCCCCCCCCCCCCCCCCAACGCCAAAAGTTTCTTGACAAAATAACATTACACATTGTGGCTGCTCCTAACAAGAATTGACATAATTACTTGGGCCCATTTCTTGTCTAATTAGCACATGTCCACAGTAGACAGGGACTAGCAGTTAGGCAGGTGAAGGGAACTAGACAGGCATGGCAGCAGCAGCAGCAGCACAAAAAGGGGCCCATTTAGTGTAATTAGGTGAGACAATGCCCCTGACTGTTTTCAGCTATGGCAGTGGCTCAAAACTGGGGGCAAACCGGCAAGCGGACGCCCCGTGAGCTGCATCGCCCCAAGACCCTAATAAGCCCCTAATTGTCTTTTTGTGATTCACATGGGCAGCACCAGCAGACATGAAGACAGCCTATTCCTGGTTTCCTGTGGAGAGTGTGGTGCCTGGCCCAAGGAGAGCCTGCAAACGTCTCTCAGGGAACTCCAGACAGACATTCATTTCATTTTAGCAGTAACATAGATGCTGAAAATAATGAAAATCCCAAATAGAGTTACATTTTTACCATTCTGATAAATATCAAGGATTATTTTAAATCTTGTGAGTAAAGTGCAAGAAATTCAACACTTGCAGACATTTAAAAAATTGAAACATAGAAAAGAACAAATAAAACTCTTGCCAGTACAGCCCATGACAAATAGTATAGTATTCCAATATGTTTCAAGTTAGAGTCTTATTATGAAGTATCCAAATTTCTACTGATCTCGTCTGTAATTGGAGTTAAAAGAGCTGTAAAGGTTGCTGATGGGAGGATCCACTCTTCTAATATTTATCTTCTGTTTTTACATGACCACACAGTGTAAATACAGTATCAAACATTACAGTCAAGCTCCTCTAGTACCAGTGACAACACTTTATAGCAGAAAAACCTAATGATAGCTAATTGTAAAAAGATAGTATGCTCTCTGCCATTGTTAAGATTTTGCATATCAGGATGTATAAAATCTCACCTGGTCTTTACCCGGCCTTGTAATGATTTAAATACACCTCATCATTATTTATTTAACAAAAGCAGTGTGTGAAATTCTATAGAACCACATTTAGCAGTAATAACATGAGTGTTTGTTTTCTCTGTGACTTTATCAGTCTGTCATATCATTGTGGAGAAATTATGGACCACTCTTCTTTACATGTCCATCAGTGGTCTTTTATCCATTGTTGTATAAGAATTGTAAACTTTACATTTTAAATCTAATGTAGATTTTGGTAAAACATTTTTTTCTGTTTCCAGAGCTCAGTTTGTTATGTTGGTGGGCAGAAGGTGTCATTTTTACATTTCTGAGGGTACTTGCTTGTAAATCTTTCCTGTTTGTTGATTATACAGCATTTTACACCAATTCTAGGTCCTATTCGCTCTCTTTTTTTCTAGCAATCAATGAAGCCTTGGCTCATAAGCAGCTGGGCTCTACAGGCTGCATTTCAACACTGTAGGATGAGCCTGTTTAAACACTCACAGCCTCACAGACTGGTCCATATGTTTGAGGCCTCTTCTAATGGCAGCTGGTTCTCAGAAGATTCAATATTCCATAATATGTTCTCCCTATGATCATCCGCAGTCAAGGCCCAGCTCAGAGGGACATCAGCTTGATGTGCCCTCACTCCTTTAATTAGCTGTCAATTAGTGCAAATGAATCAACTGTTCGCCTAATTAAGCAATGCCACCAGGCAGCTCCCGTATACAGGCCATTGTGTGAGCAGCATGAGAAATCCACAGCTAGCAAACTCATTTTGGATCACGAGTGCAACTTAACGATCGCACTGACAAACCGCGTTCATCGAGCTGGGAGTGTGAGCGGTGTTTGTCTGGTCAGGGTAAAGGTCAGTGTGTTAGTGTGATCAGGCAAATCTTACCCGTATACCTTTTTGTCTTTAATGTCAGTTTATATGTGCCAAACACATATATGCAAAATGATCCGATTTCCTTATTTGCAGCACACTGACAGATTCACAAACATAAATACTATAAAACACTATCTCATGAGCACTCAGCTATTTAAACACAAACTATATTGCCAAGTTCACAAAACATGTAAGTCAGTATTCGCACTGATGTTGGCAATAAGATACCTTTTCTTCATATCAAGTGTAGATGTTTTTAGTCTTTCTAACAATTAAATCAATAAAATAGTCACACTTTTGGGTCATCTTCTCCACCGTCTCCTTTTAGCCTCCTGATTCGCATGAATGACCATTAATTAACATAGTTGCTATTTCAAAGCCACTAGAATATTATTTTATTATGCAGACCACATATTTCCTTTACAGCTGGAGTGGAAATGTAATTTCCTCAAACGTCTGTTCACCCATTTATTTTTACATTTATTTATTTTATTACTGTGACATGCCTCTTCTTATGAACGTTTCCCATAATTAAATAAAAATACTGGCAACACCATTAACCGAATCCAAGTTCAGACATTGTGTGCTTACAAGTGAGTTCAGAGGTCACTGAATTAAATAAGCTATAAGGCTGCAGAGCCATAGGTGCGCTTGCATCATTATCATTTATTTTGGCACTTTGTAATACAGCTGCCAACTTGTGGTTTGATTTCTCTCCATTTACCATTAAATTAATTTGAATTCAGGATGCGCAGAAGACAAATCATACTTTAAGATCCTTTCATTTAATGAGGACCTTTGAGGCACTTTGGAGGAAAGAACAAACAATAATTCCCTTTCTTACATCATAAATATTTAGCATTTTAAGTGCTACAAGCTATATCATAGAGTATCTTTCATTCATTATGTCATTATCCGTTACTTATCCAGGTGAAAAGACTGATTGAGATTTAAATCTCATTTCCAAGAGAGAGCCGGCCAACCTAACATACCCTCTTGCATAATGATTATAGGAGGAGATATCTTCCCAAGGTGTGAGCTGTAGCATGTTTAGACTTGAAGTGTTCCTTTTTTCCATTTAAAAGATCACAAGGTCACAAGCATTACCTGTATTAAATACACTAAATCAAACACAGTGATAAATACTTAAATGTCATCTACACGTGTGTATATAAGTGCAGAGCATTTATGCATCCCCTTAAGGTTATAAAACACCCCAGAAATCACCTTAGTGTTAAAACAAGACACATGTATTAACTTGAGAGCATTACAGAGAATCTATGCACATGTTATTAGTCTTACATCTTCATTTTGTCTGCACGCGTATGCCGATAATCGCATTTAATGGATGCACGCTGTTTAGAGGCTTGTGAACAGTCCAGCTATGTTTCCTCTCTCCCTTCTTCCACCAGCCTCTCTGGACCATTACAGGCTGTAATTGTTATTTAATGGATTAAACATTCATCCTCTCTGCGCAAAGTCCGCAGAGAGCATCACCATGTTCACACAGCTAAACATGCCTCATCAGACACACACACACGCACACACACGCACACGCACACACACACACACACACACCACCACCACCACCACAGCAACACTCATTTGACAGCAGTGTTTGTGCTTAAAATTCAATTACCCACTTATTGATAGCTCTCTGGGGTGCAAAGGAAGTGGACAACATGGTGCTGGTGGAAGTGTGGATGATTTCCCAGGAGGCCTCAAGCTCCTCTGCACATCTCCAGCTGGATCTATTTCATGGCTTTACTCATCAGCGGCAGAAGCAGATGGAGCATAAGCAGCAGTCATACACCTGCACACACCAGCGCACGCAGACACAGAGACTGGGGCTGTAACACTCACACACACACATACATACACACACACACAGTGGAAACACAAGTCATTTATTACAGTCCATTCTAACAGTGAAAACATGATAAGACATTTGCTGAATTTTCAGGAGAGAACAAAACAAAACAAATTCTTCATAAAGATTAATTAAGTATATAAACAGTCATTTCATGTCTTTGACACCATACAAATCCACACAATTTTAATCTGGATTAAATTAGTGTTAGTTTATGTGTTAGTTCATTTAGTTTATCCTCGTCCTGTGTAAAAGAAATAATTTATTTCCCTAAATTTATGATTTTGCATGAGGACACTCATCCATTCCTTTTTGCTTCTGGTCTTGCACACTGATTGTCTTTCTTTTTTTTCTGCTGGCAATATTCTTGTAATTCTTTTTAACATAGTCTTTGTGACAGCATACAGGTAAAACACAAATATTTTTCAGCATTACTAGTAGCTCCCATCAACTGTGTCTGAAGCCATGCCAGTATTTGACATGCTGATTTTATTTTTTCCACCTCTGCTTTTCCAACTGGGACAAATTAAAAAAGCGTTGTTTTTACAGTACTATTCCAAATTCTTGAATCCCTCCTCATGTCCAAAATTGAAAAGTTGCCTTTTGCCCTGTTCTCTGTCAAGATGATCCACACTGCTCCAATGACGTTGAGGCTGAGAGACTGTGGAGCCAAATCCATGAGTAAAGTGCTCAGTTGTGTGTTTTTTCTATCCAGGTATGCTTTTACTACAATCAATGTGTGTTTGGGATCATTGCCATCCTGAAAAATGACATGGAAATCAGACACTTTCCAGATGGCATTACGTGGTCAATCAAACTCTGACAGTACTTTTCTGCATTTATAATTCCATCAGTTGTGGAGATCCCCAACACCAGTGGCTCAAACTGTCACTTTGCATGGTATTTACAGAAATACACAGGCAGTGTGTAGTCTAACAGCACAAAACCTAAAATAAGGATAAATAACAATCAAACAGTTATTTAACAGACCTGACGCCACTCATTTTCAGTTCAGTTCTTGTATAATTTAGCATACCTCATCCTTTCACCCTTATTTCCTTTCCTTAAGAATGGCTTCTTGACAGCCACCCTTCCACTGAGGCCATTGCTGATGAGACTTCAGTGAACAGTAGATGATCAACTGAAGGTCCAGATGTGGTTCTCAAGTCTTGTGTCAGGTTAGGTGGATTTTGTGTGTGCAGAACACTGGTTCTTCTCTTGAGTTATGGACCTTTTTTTGTACCTTAATGATTCATAGATGAGAGCTAACAAATAAAAAAAAAACACATATCTGACATGCATTGAAAATAAGTAAAAAAGCAGCCAATGGCCAAACAAAGACCTTCACAAGTCCTGTAGAACTACTACTCAAAACAACTTTTTAAAAAAATACGAGAAAATCCGGCTCCTTGGAAGAAAAATTCAAATAAAGGCACTTTACTGTGTGTCTAACACATCAGCCCTCAGTGCCACAGGTAGTGCACCACAGGTTAGCCACGCGTCTCAGAGTCCCCAGAGGCCAGAGGGGGCCCCACACAGACGCTCTTGTTGCTGCTGGCCTCATTCCCCGCTAATTACAGCACTCATCTCTGCTCTCCCATGAGACGCCACAACACTGATGACAACACAGGGAAGGTTCTGCATCACCAGCAGCTGAGGCTGCCGACTGCACATCAATACCCAAGGGGGCAAAAGGAGTAACGATGGTGTGATTGCATGTTGGGGGGTTTGTGGTTAGAGTTATGCAGGGCCAGTTTTGCTGCTACTATCAGTCTGGAACATCCTAAACTGATTTATTAACTGCAACTTTATTGTGTTAATCTGTTGCAATTCAGCTCTGATTTAGAAAAACACATGAAACCTAAAACTACAAACTTACAACATGTGGTGTTCCGTCAGAGACACTACACCACATGATCTAGCATGAGTACAAGTTTGAGTAGAAAACAAAGATGAATCTTGTTGTCCTTTGGTGCCACCTTGTCAGACTACAGCTTGCACGTCCCTGAAGATGACTCTTGATCGATGAGCTCCAAAGATACTGTACCTCTCAGTGTGATTGTTCATTAGCAGGACACAGGGATCTAATGGCCAGCACACTTCTGGCAGTCATAAATCTTCAGACTCCACCCAGGTTTGCTCCCCTGTCTCATCAAGGCCCGTGAAGAATGGAGTCAGTGTGATAAAAAGGAGTGTGGGATTTATATTTTCCCTCTACCGCCTCCTCCACGCACCGAGATGAGCTAACAGGCACAGAGAAATGACAAGTGGGGCTTGACAAGACACCCCCGTGAATGTGATGATGCCGCTAGATGTGTTTTAGATGCTGATGAGCCTGCTGGACAAAAAGAGCATTTTAATGTCTCTTTTCTGTTTATTATACATTATACTTAAGAGTGTTTTGAACCCAAGCAGAACAGCTGAGATGAAAGTGGGGTTTACAGGGCCCTAAAACCAAAGCAACTAAATGGGGTTTGACCGTCAAAGTGACACATTTGTTTTTCTTACTGTGACTTGCCAAACATCTTACAAGAAAACACTTATGTGTGGTAGACAGAAATACATTCCGAGTGGCTGGTTTGTAGTGGAATGAGAGCAGGTGTATTGACAGGTGAAAGTCAAGTGAATGGAAAACTGGGTACTGCCGAACAGGTGAGGAAATACGGGGCTTGAAATTGTTTAAACTTAGAAAGATTTCCTTGTAGTCTTTCTAATGTGTGGCCTTAATGTGACCTTGACTGTGCCTCTGAAAGCATGTTGCCTCATTTATTACATCCTTGTCCTAGTATGCTGTGTATACAGTGATTGCTCTGAAATACAGCTTCACATTTGTGAGTACAAGAGGTTCTGGTGTTCCTTGGCCTTTTCATTTATCATAACATTTATCATTAACTAATCAGTGAATGCATATTTTGGAAAAGTTGCTCCAAAGCTGCAAAAATGAGGAAAATGAGATCAGATATGCTCATTGGTTAACATCTTTCCTAAAATGCACTTTCCTAATTAGTCTTGAAATACTTTTTGACAGTTGGATGATGTCATAGTCTGACCAATTTGTGTGGGGCGGTGGAGAGTGAATACATTGCTGCTGCGTCCAATTCACTCTGACCTTTTTTTATTCTGCAGTTCCATGTCATGAAATTTAGGTCAGAGAACAATGCACGCTCTCTGTTAGAACTAGTGGGGTGCCAAAACCCTAGCTACTCCCCTCTGACCCTCATCCCAAGCTTTCACATTCATCCACTTTCCACACGATGTTTCACTTCACAGACTGGAAGATGTATAAAAAAAACAAAGGTATTTTTATCTGGAAAGATGTTCTATCTAGATCTATCTATCTATCTATCTACCTGTCTACCTATCTATCTATTTATTTATCTCATCAAATACTGTGTTACAGCTTGGCTGATGATGGGCACAGCTCCACAAATGTAACAATTTGTGATTATTATCTAACAGTATTACAAACACTTGTCAATCACTATGTGGTATTAAAGAGCTGTCTGAAATTCAGTTGTACACCACACAAAGTTACAGAGTGGGGTGTCACATTGACACTGATGTGCTAAAAACCTGATTTTGTGAAGTCAAAACTTTCAGCAAGTTGAAACAATCTTTCTTATTGACTCCAATTAGCCTAAAATAAGGACTGGTCCCATCCCATGTCATGGCATGAAAATATGACAGGCTGTCATCAATTCAATCAGATACTTGCGAAAATTGTAAACACTGAGTAAAAATCCTTCAACATTTTTATTGTATTTCTGACAGTGTACACACAAAACAATAATATACAAACACACACGTACACATACGCTGTCCTTCGGCTTATTAAAAAGGCTGTCATGTTTTTGCTTGGTCAAAAAAAAAAAACCCAACAAAAAACAACAACCTGTTATTACTGTGCTGACTTCCTCATTTTGAAATGATTAGGTTTTTTACTTTTACAGCATTTCATCTTGGCTGATGATGGCCACTAACCTGATGAGCTCACATGAATGAAAGTAAAACTTCCTGTGAACGTAGCTGCTTCTCGCCGGGTGCGGTGGCGCGTGCCTGTCATCCAAGTTACTGGGAGGCTGAGGTTGGAGGATCGTTTGAGCACAGGAGCTCTGAGCTGCAGCAGGCTGTGTCGATCGGGTGTCCGCGCTAAGTTCGGCATCGATATGGTGATCCTGGGGGAGCCCGGGACCACCAGGTCGTCTAAAGAGGGGTGCACCGGCCCAGGTCGGAGACGGAGCAGGTCAAAGCCCCCGTGCTGCTCAGTAGTGGGATGGCGCCTGTGAATAGATGCTGTAGCGCAGCCTGAGCAATACAGCGAGACCCAATCTTTATACACACCATTATACCTGTCTCTACCTCACACAGCAGCCTCGTCAGCCCTTATTTATATTTTTAATTGACGTCAAAAACACTCACAAACCTGCTGCTCTGCTTGTCCTGCACCACCTCCACCTGCAACTAAATCCTCCACCCTAAACACTCCTGCCGCCCAGCAGGTGAAGACAAACTAAATCAATCAATCAATCAATCTCTCTATCTCTCTATCTAATAACTTATTGCATTACAACTTGGCTAATGATGGGCAGGAAGTTTATGTGATGATGTCACCTCAGACATAGTTAAAATCCTTGTTAACGTAGCTACTTCTCGCCGGGTGCGGTGGCGCGTGCCTGTAATCCAAGCTACCGGAAGGCTGAGGTTGGAGGATTGTTTAAGGTCAGGAGCTCTGAGCTGCAGCAGGCTGTGTCGATCGGGTATCCACACTAAGTTCGGCATTGATATGGTGATCCTCGGGGAGCCCGGGACCACCAGGTCGCCTAAGGAGGGGTGCACCGGCCCAGGTCGGAGACGGAGCAGGTCAAAGCCCCCGTGTCGCTCAGTAGTGGGATGGTGCCTGTGAATAGATGCTGTAGCGCAGACTGAGCAATGCAGCGAGACCCAATCTTTATATACACCCTTATACCTGTCTCTACCTCACACAGCAACCTCATCAGTCCTTCTTTGTCTTTTTAATTGACGTTAAACACACTCACAAACCTGCTGCTCTGCTTGTCCTACACCACCTCCACCTGCAGGACAGCTGCAAATACATCCTCCATCCTAAACACTTCTGATGCCCAGCAGGTGGAGACAAACTCAAACTAGGAAATTCATTCAGGTAACCTTTGGGTTTAATATTTGCATCTTATGATCACAGCTTTGACTGTCATGTAAAAAGGGTTTTTTTTGTTTTAGAAGTGAACTGTGCACAACTTCAGTACAGGCATGAGTCAGGATTTCAGGGTAAAGTAAATGTTTTCTTTACATCATTTCTTTGAGTGTATGGTGAAAGATTGCCAGGGAAGGGACTGTGTTGCATTTTACTGGGATAATTTCTCTATTTTTTTAAATAGATTTTTCATCTTATAATCAACAGTATATAAAACTATATATATATATACATATATATTACATATTGGCTGAATACTTTTTGGCAGGTTGCCATGATCAGGCAGTTCACACACTCTCACAGGGGTTCCATGGTGTAATGGTTAGCACTCTGGACTCTGAATCCAGCGATCCGAGTTCAAATCTCGGTGGGACCTGAGTTTTTTTATCCGCTGATTGGGATGTGAAACATTTGAGCGTCTTCTCTGGGACACCAAAACTGTGCTATAATTGTGTTTTCAGTGAGAGGTGTATAAAATCAAGCAGCAAACCTTGACCTCTCCCTTTACAAACACTTGTCAATCACTATGTGGTATTAAAGAGCTGTCTGAAATTCAGTTGTACACCACACAAAGTTACAGAGTGGGGTGTCTGAGTGCTGAGGTGCGCTTGTGCGTAAAAGTCACAAACACTCCCCTGACTCACTAACTGCACAGCTGACTTCAAAGTCAGCACAGAAAGTGGGCGCCACGAGTATGTGTTTCCATGGCTGAACAGCTGCTATATGTGTTATGTGGAGTATAACGTTTGTGTCGTCCCAACTATCTAAAGTTGTAACCTCCACGAAAGTCCCATGTAGTACGTCAGGATGGCCGAGCGGTCTAAGGCGCTGCGTTCAGGTCGCAGTCTCCTCTGGAGGCGTGGGTTCGAATCCCACTTCTGACATTCAAGCTTTGCTCTTCTTCATATTGTCACAACATACACTTGAAATTTGGTTGAACCACGAGGTTTCTCACAACTTGCTTATCACAGTTGTGCACCGTTCATCCCTGAACTGTAGTGCATTTTATAATGATGTACACTGTAAAAACATTCTACATAATTCTAATAAAATTCACTACAGGAAGCTGATTACTGGTGCATCTTTGAATGTGCTCACATTGACACTGATGTGCTAAAAACCTGATTTTGTGAAGTCAAAACTTTCAGCAAGTTGAAACAATCTTTCTTATTGACTCCAATTAGCCTAAAATAAGGACTGGTCCCATCCCATGTCATGGCATGAAAATATGACAGGCTGTCATCAATTCAATCAGATACTTGCGAAAATTGTAAACACTGAGTAAAAATCCTTCAACATTTTTATTGTATTTCTGACAGTGTACACACAAAACAATAATATACAAACACACACGTACACATACGCTGTCCTTCGGCTTATTAAAAAGGCTATGTCATGTTTTTGCTTGGTCAAAAAAAAAAACCCAACAAAAAACAACAACCTGTTATTACTGTGCTGACTTCCTCATTTTGAAATGATTAGGTTTTTTACTTTTACAGCATTTCATCTTGGCTGATGATGGCCACTAACCTGATGAGCTCACATGAATGAAAGTAAAACTTCCTGTGAACGTAGCTGCTTCTCGCCGGGTGCGGTGGCGCGTGCCTGTCATCCAAGTTACTGGGAGGCTGAGGTTGGAGGATCGTTTGAGCACAGGAGCTCTGAGCTGCAGCAGGCTGTGTCGATCGGGTGTCCGCGCTAAGTTCGGCATCGATATGGTGATCCTGGGGGAGCCCGGGACCACCAGGTCGTCTAAAGAGGGGTGCACCGGCCCAGGTCGGAGACGGAGCAGGTCAAAGCCCCCGTGCTGCTCAGTAGTGGGATCGCGCCTGTGAATAGATGCTGTAGAGCAGCCTGAGCAATACAGCGAGACCCAATCTTTATACACACCATTATACCTGTCTCTACCTCACACAGCAGCCTCGTCAGCCCTTATTTATATTTTTAATTGACGTCAAAAACACTCACAAACCTGCTGCTCTGCTTGTCCTGCACCACCTCCACCTGCAACTAAATCCTCCACCCTAAACACTCCTGCCGCCCAGCAGGTGAAGACAAACTAAATCAATCAATCAATCAATCAATCTCTCTATCTCTCTATCTAATAACTTATTGCATTACAACTTGGCTAATGATGGGCAGGAAGTTTATGTGATGATGTCACCTCAGACATAGTTAAAATCCTTGTTAACGTAGCTACTTCTCGCCGGGTGCGGTGGCGCGTGCCTGTAATCCAAGCTACCGGAAGGCTGAGGTTGGAGGATTGTTTAAGGTCAGGAGCTCTGAGCTGCAGCAGGCTGTGTCGATCGGGTATCCACACTAAGTTCGGCATTGATATGGTGATCCTCGGGGAGCCCGGGACCACCAGGTCGCCTAAGGAGGGGTGCCCAGGTCGGAGACGGAGCAGGTCAAAGCCCCCGTGTCGCTCAGTAGTGGGATGGTGCCTGTGAATAGATGCTGTAGCGCAGACTGAGCAATGCAGCGAGACCCAATCTTTATATACACCCTTATACCTGTCTCTACCTCACACAGCAACCTCATCAGTCCTTCTTTGTCTTTTTAATTGACGTTAAACACACTCACAAACCTGCTGCTCTGCTTGTCCTACACCACCTCCACCTGCAGGACAGCTGCAAATACATCCTCCATCCTAAACACTTCTGATGCCCAGCAGGTGGAGACAAACTCAAACTAGGAAATTCATTCAGGTAACCTTTGGGTTTAATATTTGCATCTTATGATCACAGCTTTGACTGTCATGTAAAAAGGGTTTTTTTTGTTTTAGAAGTGAACTGTGCACAACTTCAGTACAGGCATGAGTCAGGATTTCAGGGTAAAGGAAATGTTTTCTTTACATCATTTCTTTGAGTGTATGGTGAAAGATTGCCAGGGAAGGGACTGTGTTGCATTTTACTGGGATAATTTCTCTATTTTTTTAAATAGATTTTTCATCTTATAATCAACAGTATATAAAACTATATATATATATATATATATATATATATACATATATATTACATATTGGCTGAATACTTTTTGGCAGGTTGCCATGATCAGGCAGTTCACACACTCTCACAGGGGTTCCATGGTGTAATGGTTAGCACTCTGGACTCTGAATCCAGCGATCCGAGTTCAAATCTCGGTGGGACCTGAGTTTTTTTTATCCGCTGATTGGGATGTGAAACATTTGAGCGTCTTCTCTGGGACACCAAAACTGTGCTATAATTGTGTTTTCAGTGAGAGGTGTATAAAATCAAGCAGCAAACCTTGACCTCTCCCTTTACAAACACTTGTCAATCACTATGTGGTATTAAAGAGCTGTCTGAAATTCAGTTGTACACCACACAAAGTTACAGAGTGGGGTGTCTGAGTGCTGAGGTGCGCTTGTGCGTAAAAGTCACAAACACTCCCCTGACTCACTAACTGCACAGCTGACTTCAAAGTCAGCACAGAAAGTGGGCGCCACGAGTATGTGTTTCCATGGCTGAACAGCTGCTATATGTGTTATGTGGAGTATAACGTTTGTGTCGTCCCAACTATCTAAAGTTGTAACCTCCACGAAAGTCCCATGTAGTACGTCAGGATGGCCGAGCGGTCTAAGGCGCTGCGTTCAGGTCGCAGTCTCCTCTGGAGGCGTGGGTTCGAATCCCACTTCTGACATTCAAGCTTTGCTCTTCTTCATATTGTCACAACATACACTTGAAATTTGGTTGAACCACGAGGTTTCTCACAACTTGCTTATCACAGTTGTGCACCGTTCATCCCTGAACTGTAGTGCATTTTATAATGATGTACACTGTAAAAACATTCTACATAATTCTAATAAAATTCACTACAGGAAGCTGATTACTGGTGCATCTTTGAATGTGCTCACATTGACACTGATGTGCTAAAAACCTGATTTTGTGAAGTCAAAACTTTCAGCAAGTTGAAACAATCTTTCTTATTGACTCCAATTAGCCTAAAATAAGGACTGGTCCCATCCCATGTCATGGCATGAAAATATGACAGGCTGTCATCAATTCAATCAGATACTTGCGAAAATTGTAAACACTGAGTAAAAATCCTTCAACATTTTTATTGTATTTCTGACAGTGTACACACAAAACAATAATATACAAACACACACGTACACATACGCTGTCCTTCGGCTTATTAAAAAGGCTATGTCATGTTTTTGCTTGGTCAAAAAAAAAAACCCCAACAAAAAACAACAACCTGTTATTACTGTGCTGACTTCCTCATTTTGAAATGATTAGGTTTTTTACTTTTACAGCATTTCATCTTGGCTGATGATGGCCACTAACCTGATGAGCTCACATGAATGAAAGTAAAACTTCCTGTGAACGTAGCTGCTTCTCACCGGGTGCCGTGGCGCGTGCCTGTCATCCAAGTTACTGGGAGGCTGAGGTTGGAGGATCGTTTGAGCACAGGAGCTCTGAGCTGCAGCAGGCTGTGTCGATCGGGTGTCCGCGCTAAGTTTGGCATCGATATGGTGATCCTGGGGGAGCCCGGGACCACCAGGTCGTCTAAAGAGGGGTGCACCGGCCCAGGTCGGAGACGGAGCAGGTCAAAGCCCCCGTGCTGCTCAGTAGTGGGATGGCGCCTGTGAATAGATGCTGTAGCGCAGCCTGAGCAATACAGCGAGACCCAATCTTTATACACACCATTATACCTGTCTCTACCTCACACAGCAGCCTCGTCAGCCCTTATTTATATTTTTAATTGACGTCAAAAACACTCACAAACCTGCTGCTCTGCTTGTCCTGCACCACCTCCACCTGCAACTAAATCCTCCACCCTAAACACTCCTGCCGCCCAGCAGGTGAAGACAAACTAAATCAATCAATCAATCAATCAATCTCTCTATCTCTCTATCTAATAACTTATTGCATTACAACTTGGCTAATGATGGGCAGGAAGTTTATGTGATGATGTCACCTCAGACATAGTTAAAATCCTTGTTAACGTAGCTACTTCTCGCCGGGTGCGGTGGCGCGTGCCTGTAATCCAAGCTACCGGAAGGCTGAGGTTGGAGGATCGTTTAAGGTCAGGAGCTCTGAGCTGCAGCAGGCTGTGTCGATCGGGTATCCACACTAAGTTCGGCATTGATATGGTGATCCTCGGGGAGCCCGGCACCACCAGGTCGCCTAAGGAGGGGTGCACCGGCCCAGGTCGGAGACGGAGCAGGTCAAAGCCCCTGTGCTGCTCAGTAGTGGGATCGCGCCTGTGAATAGATGCTGTAGCGCAGCCTGAGCAATACAGCGAGACCCAATCTTTATACACACCATTATACCTGTCTCTACCTCACACAGCAGCCTCGTCAGCCAAATACATCCTCCATCCTAAACACTTCTGATGCCCAGCAGGTGGAGACAAACTCAAACTAGGAAATTCATTCAGGTAACCTTTGGGTTTAATATTTGCATCTTATGATCACAGCTTTGACTGTCATGTAAAAAGGGTTTTTTTTGTTTTAGAAGTGAACTGTGCACAACTTCAGTACAGGCATGAGTCAGGATTTCAGGGTAAAGTAAATGTTTTCTTTACATCATTTCTTTGAGTGTATGGTGAAAGATTGCCAGGGAAGGGACTGTGTTGCATTTTACTGGGATAATTTCTCTATTTTTTAAATAGATTTTTCATCTTATAATCAACAGTATATAAAACTATATATATATATATATATATACATATATATTACATATTGGCTGAATACTTTTTGGCAGGTTGCCATGATCAGGCAGTTCACACACTCTCACAGGGGTTCCATGGTGTAATGGTTAGCACTCTGGACTCTGAATCCAGCGATCCGAGTTCAAATCTCGGTGAGACCTGAGTTTTTTTTATCCGCTGATTGGGATGTGAAACATTTGAGCGTCTTCTCTGGGACACCAAAACTGTGCTATAATTGTGTTTTCAGTGAGAGGTGTATAAAATCAAGCAGCAAACCTTGACCTCTCCCTTTACAAACACTTGTCAATCACTATGTGGTATTAAAGAGCTGTCTGAAATTCAGTTGTACACCACACAAAGTTACAGAGTGGGGTGTCTGAGTGCTGAGGTGCGCTTGTGCGTAAAAGTCACAAACACTCCCCTGACTCACTAACTGCACAGCTGACTTCAAAGTCAGCACAGAAAGTGGGCGCCACGAGTATGTGTTTCCATGGCTGAACAGCTGCTATATGTGTTATGTGGAGTATAACGTTTGTGTCGTCCCAACTATCTAAAGTTGTAACCTCCACGAAAGTCCCATGTAGTACGTCAGGATGGCCGAGCGGTCTAAGGCGCTGCGTTCAGGTCGCAGTCTCCTCTGGAGGCGTGGGTTCGAATCCCACTTCTGACATTCAAGCTTTGCTCTTCTTCATATTGTCACAACATACACTTGAAATTTGGTTGAACCACGAGGTTTCTCACAACTTGCTTATCACAGTTGTGCACCGTTCATCCCTGAACTGTAGTGCATTTTATAATGATGTACACTGTAAAAACATTCTACATAATTCTAATAAAATTCACTACAGGAAGCTGATTACTGGTGCATCTTTGAATGTGCTCACATTGACACTGATGTGCTAAAAACCTGATTTTGTGAAGTCAAAACTTTCAGCAAGTTGAAACAATCTTTCTTATTGACTCCAATTAGCCTAAAATAAGGACTGGTCCCATCCCATGTCATGGCATGAAAATATGACAGGCTGTCATCAATTCAATCAGATACTTGCGAAAATTGTAAACACTGAGTAAAAATCCTTCAACATTTTTATTGTATTTCTGACAGTGTACACACAAAACAATAATATACAAACACACACGTACACATACGCTGTCCTTCGGCTTATTAAAAAGGCTATGTCATGTTTTTGCTTGGTCAAAAAAAAAAACCCCAACAAAAAACAACAACCTGTTATTACTGTGCTGACTTCCTCATTTTGAAATGATTAGGTTTTTTACTTTTACAGCATTTCATCTTGGCTGATGATGGCCACTAACCTGATGAGCTCACATGAATGAAAGTAAAACTTCCTGTGAACGTAGCTGCTTCTCGCCGGGTGCGGTGGCGCGTGCCTGTCATCCAAGTTACTGGGAGGCTGAGGTTGGAGGATCGTTTGAGCACAGGAGCTCTGAGCTGCAGCAGGCTGTGTCGATCGGGTGTCCGCGCTAAGTTCGGCATCGATATGGTGATCCTGGGGGAGCCCGGGACCACCAGGTCGTCTAAAGAGGGGTGCACCGGCCCAGGTCGGAGACGGAGCAGGTCAAAGCCCCCGTGCTGCTCAGTAGTGGGATGGCGCCTGTGAATAGATGCTGTAGCGCAGCCTGAGCAATACAGCGAGACCCAATCTTTATACACACCATTATACCTGTCTCTACCTCACACAGCAGCCTCGTCAGCCCTTATTTATATTTTTAATTGACGTCAAAAACACTCACAAACCTGCTGCTCTGCTTGTCCTGCACCACCTCCACCTGCAACTAAATCCTCCACCCTAAACACTCCTGCCGCCCAGCAGGTGAAGACAAACTAAATCAATCAATCAATCAATCAATCTCTCTATCTCTCTATCTAATAACTTATTGCATTACAACTTGGCTAATGATGGGCAGGAAGTTTATGTGATGATGTCACCTCAGACATAGTTAAAATCCTTGTTAACGTAGCTACTTCTCGCCGGGTGCGGTGGCGCGTGCCTGTAATCCAAGCTACCGGAAGGCTGAGGTTGGAGGATTGTTTAAGGTCAGGAGCTCTGAGCTGCAGCAGGCTGTGTCGATCGGGTATCCACACTAAGTTCGGCATTGATATGGTGATCCTCGGGGAGCCCGGGACCACCAGGTCGCCTAAGGAGGGGTGCACCGGCCCAGGTCGGAGACGGAGCAGGTCAAAGCCCCCGTGTCGCTCAGTAGTGGGATGGTGCCTGTGAATAGATGCTGTAGCGCAGACTGAGCAATGCAGCGAGACCCAATCTTTATATACACCCTTATACCTGTCTCTACCTCACACAGCAACCTCATCAGTCCTTCTTTGTCTTTTTAATTGACGTTAAACACACTCACAAACCTGCTGCTCTGCTTGTCCTACACCACCTCCACCTGCAGGACAGCTGCAAATACATCCTCCATCCTAAACACTTCTGATGCCCAGCAGGTGGAGACAAACTCAAACTAGGAAATTCATTCAGGTAACCTTTGGGTTTAATATTTGCATCTTATGATCACAGCTTTGACTGTCATGTAAAAAGGGTTTTTTTGTTTTAGAAGTGAACTGTGCACAACTTCAGTACAGGCATGAGTCAGGATTTCAGGGTAAAGTAAATGTTTTCTTTACATCATTTCTTTGAGTGTATGGTGAAAGATTGCCAGGGAAGGGACTGTGTTGCATTTTACTGGGATAATTTCTCTATTTTTTAAATAGATTTTTCATCTTATAATCAACAGTATATAAAACTATATATATATATACATATATATTACATATTGGCTGAATACTTTTTGGCAGGTTGCCATGATCAGGCAGTTCACACACTCTCACAGGGGTTCCATGGTGTAATGGTTAGCACTCTGGACTCTGAATCCAGCGATCCGAGTTCAAATCTCGGTGAGACCTGAGTTTTTTTTATCCGCTGATTGGGATGTGAAACATTTGAGCGTCTTCTCTGGGACACCAAAACTGTGCTATAATTGTGTTTTCAGTGAGAGGTGTATAAAATCAAGCAGCAAACCTTGACCTCTCCCTTTACAAACACTTGTCAATCACTATGTGGTATTAAAGAGCTGTCTGAAATTCAGTTGTACACCACACAAAGTTACAGAGTGGGGTGTCTGAGTGCTGAGGTGCGCTTGTGCGTAAAAGTCACAAACACTCCCCTGACTCACTAACTGCACAGCTGACTTCAAAGTCAGCACAGAAAGTGGGCGCCACGAGTATGTGTTTCCATGGCTGAACAGCTGCTATATGTGTTATGTGGAGTATAACGTTTGTGTCGTCCCAACTATCTAAAGTTGTAACCTCCACGAAAGTCCCATGTAGTACGTCAGGATGGCCGAGCGGTCTAAGGCGCTGCGTTCAGGTCGCAGTCTCCTCTGGAGGCGTGGGTTCGAATCCCACTTCTGACATTCAAGCTTTGCTCTTCTTCATATTGTCACAACATACACTTGAAATTTGGTTGAACCACGAGGTTTCTCACAACTTGCTTATCACAGTTGTGCACCGTTCATCCCTGAACTGTAGTGCATTTTATAATGATGTACACTGTAAAAACATTCTACATAATTCTAATAAAATTCACTACAGGAAGCTGATTACTGGTGCATCTTTGAATGTGCTCACATTGACACTGATGTGCTAAAAACCTGATTTTGTGAAGTCAAAACTTTCAGCAAGTTGAAACAATCTTTCTTATTGACTCCAATTAGCCTAAAATAAGGACTGGTCCCATCCCATGTCATGGCATGAAAATATGACAGGCTGTCATCAATTCAATCAGATACTTGCGAAAATTGTAAACACTGAGTAAAAATCCTTCAACATTTTTATTGTATTTCTGACAGTGTACACACAAAACAATAATATACAAACACACACGTACACATACGCTGTCCTTCGGCTTATTAAAAAGGCTATGTCATGTTTTTGCTTGGTCAAAAAAAAAAAACCCAACAAAAAACAACAACCTGTTATTACTGTGCTGACTTCCTCATTTTGAAATGATTAGGTTTTTTACTTTTACAGCATTTCATCTTGGCTGATGATGGCCACTAACCTGATGAGCTCACATGAATGAAAGTAAAACTTCCTGTGAACGTAGCTGCTTCTCGCCGGGTGCGGTGGCGCGTGCCTGTCATCCAAGTTACTGGGAGGCTGAGGTTGGAGGATCGTTTGAGCACAGGAGCTCTGAGCTGCAGCAGGCTGTGTCGATCGGGTGTCCGCGCTAAGTTCGGCATCGATATGGTGATCCTGGGGGAGCCCGGGACCACCAGGTCGTCTAAAGAGGGGTGCACCGGCCCAGGTCGGAGACGGAGCAGGTCAAAGCCCCCGTGCTGCTCAGTAGTGGGATGGCGCCTGTGAATAGATGCTGTAGCGCAGCCTGAGCAATACAGCGAGACCCAATCTTTATACACACCATTATACCTGTCTCTACCTCACACAGCAGCCTCGTCAGCCCTTATTTATATTTTTAATTGACGTCAAAAACACTCACAAACCTGCTGCTCTGCTTGTCCTGCACCACCTCCACCTGCAACTAAATCCTCCACCCTAAACACTCCTGCCGCCCAGCAGGTGAAGACAAACTAAATCAATCAATCAATCAATCTCTCTATCTCTCTATCTAATAACTTATTGCATTACAACTTGGCTAATGATGGGCAGGAAGTTTATGTGATGATGTCACCTCAGACATAGTTAAAATCCTTGTTAACGTAGCTACTTCTCGCCGGGTGCGGTGGCGCGTGCCTGTAATCCAAGCTACCGGAAGGCTGAGGTTGGAGGATCGTTTAAGGTCAGGAGCTCTGAGCTGCAGCAGGCTGTGTCGATCGGGTATCCACACTAAGTTCGGCATTGATATGGTGATCCTCGGGGAGCCCGGCACCACCAGGTCGCCTAAGGAGGGGTGCACCGGCCCAGGTCGGAGACGGAGCAGGTCAAAGCCCCTGTGCTGCTCAGTAGTGGGATCGCGCCTGTGAATAGATGCTGTAGCGCAGCCTGAGCAATACAGCGAGACCCAATCTTTATACACACCATTATACCTGTCTCTACCTCACACAGCAGCCTCGTCAGCCAAATACATCCTCCATCCTAAACACTTCTGATGCCCAGCAGGTGGAGACAAACTCAAACTAGGAAATTCATTCAGGTAACCTTTGGGTTTAATATTTGCATCTTATGATCACAGCTTTGACTGTCATGTAAAAAGGGTTTTTTTGTTTTAGAAGTGAACTGTGCACAACTTCAGTACAGGCATGAGTCAGGATTTCAGGGTAAAGTAAATGTTTTCTTTACATCATTTCTTTGAGTGTATGGTGAAAGATTGCCAGGGAAGGGACTGTGTTGCATTTTACTGGGATAATTTCTCTATTTTTTAAATAGATTTTTCATCTTATAATCAACAGTATATAAAACTATATATATATATACATATATATTACATATTGGCTGAATACTTTTTGGCAGGTTGCCATGATCAGGCAGTTCACACACTCTCACAGGGGTTCCATGGTGTAATGGTTAGCACTCTGGACTCTGAATCCAGCGATCCGAGTTCAAATCTCGGTGAGACCTGAGTTTTTTTTATCCGCTGATTGGGATGTGAAACATTTGAGCGTCTTCTCTGGGACACCAAAACTGTGCTATAATTGTGTTTTCAGTGAGAGGTGTATAAAATCAAGCAGCAAACCTTGACCTCTCCCTTTACAAACACTTGTCAATCACTATGTGGTATTAAAGAGCTGTCTGAAATTCAGTTGTACACCACACAAAGTTACAGAGTGGGGTGTCTGAGTGCTGAGGTGCGCTTGTGCGTAAAAGTCACAAACACTCCCCTGACTCACTAACTGCACAGCTGACTTCAAAGTCAGCACAGAAAGTGGGCGCCACGAGTATGTGTTTCCATGGCTGAACAGCTGCTATATGTGTTATGTGGAGTATAACGTTTGTGTCGTCCCAACTATCTAAAGTTGTAACCTCCACGAAAGTCCCATGTAGTACGTCAGGATGGCCGAGCGGTCTAAGGCGCTGCGTTCAGGTCGCAGTCTCCTCTGGAGGCGTGGGTTCGAATCCCACTTCTGACATTCAAGCTTTCCTCTTCTTCATATTGTCACAACATACACTTGAAATTTGGTTGAACCACGAGGTTTCTCACAACTTGCTTATCACAGTTGTGCACCGTTCATCCCTGAACTGTAGTGCATTTTATAATGATGTACACTGTAAAAACATTCTACATAATTCTAATAAAATTCACTACAGGAAGCTGATTACTGGTGCATCTTTGAATGTGCTCACATTGACACTGATGTGCTAAAAACCTGATTTTGTGAAGTCAAAACTTTCAGCAAGTTGAAACAATCTTTCTTATTGACTCCAATTAGCCTAAAATAAGGACTGGTCCCATCCCATGTCATGGCATGAAAATATGACAGGCTGTCATCAATTCAATCAGATACTTGCGAAAATGGTAAACACTGAGTAAAAATCCTTCAACATTTTTATTGTATTTCTGACAGTGTACACACAAAACAATAATATACAAACACACACGTACACATACACTGTCCTTCGGCTTATTAAAAAGGCTATGTCATGTTTTTGCTTGGTCAAAAAAAAAAACCCAACAAAAAACAACAACCTGTTATTACTGTGCTGACTTCCTCATTTTGAAATGATTAGGTTTTTTACTTTTACAGCATTTCATCTTGGCTGATGATGGCCACTAACCTGATGAGCTCACATGAATGAAAGTAAAACTTCCTGTGAACGTAGCTGCTTCTCGCCGGGTGCGGTGGCGCGTGCCTGTCATCCAAGTTACTGGGAGGCTGAGGTTGGAGGATCGTTTGAGCACAGGAGCTCTGAGCTGCAGCAGGCTGTGTCGATCGGGTGTCCGCGCTAAGTTCGGCATCGATATGGTGATCCTGGGGGAGCCCGGGACCACCAGGTCGTCTAAAGAGGGGTGCACCGGCCCAGGTCGGAGACGGAGCAGGTCAAAGCCCCCGTGCTGCTCAGTAGTGGGATCGCGCCTGTGAATAGATGCTGTAGAGCAGCCTGAGCAATACAGCGAGACCCAATCTTTATACACACCATTATACCTGTCTCTACCTCACACAGCAGCCTCGTCAGCCCTTATTTATATTTTTAATTGACGTCAAAAACACTCACAAACCTGCTGCTCTGCTTGTCCTGCACCACCTCCACCTGCAACTAAATCCTCCACCCTAAACACTCCTGCCGCCCAGCAGGTGAAGACAAACTAAATCAATCAATCAATCAATCAATCTCTCTATCTCTCTATCTAATAACTTATTGCATTACAACTTGGCTAATGATGGGCAGGAAGTTTATGTGATGATGTCACCTCAGACATAGTTAAAATCCTTGTTAACGTAGCTACTTCTCGCCGGGTGCGGTGGCGCGTGCCTGTAATCCAAGCTACCGGAAGGCTGAGGTTGGAGGATTGTTTAAGGTCAGGAGCTCTGAGCTGCAGCAGGCTGTGTCGATCGGGTATCCACACTAAGTTCGGCATTGATATGGTGATCCTCGGGGAGCCCGGGACCACCAGGTCGCCTAAGGAGGGGTGCCCAGGTCGGAGACGGAGCAGGTCAAAGCCCCCGTGTCGCTCAGTAGTGGGATGGTGCCTGTGAATAGATGCTGTAGCGCAGACTGAGCAATGCAGCGAGACCCAATCTTTATATACACCCTTATACCTGTCTCTACCTCACACAGCAACCTCATCAGTCCTTCTTTGTCTTTTTAATTGACGTTAAACACACTCACAAACCTGCTGCTCTGCTTGTCCTACACCACCTCCACCTGCAGGACAGCTGCAAATACATCCTCCATCCTAAACACTTCTGATGCCCAGCAGGTGGAGACAAACTCAAACTAGGAAATTCATTCAGGTAACCTTTGGGTTTAATATTTGCATCTTATGATCACAGCTTTGACTGTCATGTAAAAAGGGTTTTTTTGTTTTAGAAGTGAACTGTGCACAACTTCAGTACAGGCATGAGTCAGGATTTCAGGGTAAAGTAAATGTTTTCTTTACATCATTTCTTTGAGTGTATGGTGAAAGATTGCCAGGGAAGGGACTGTGTTGCATTTTACTGGGATAATTTCTCTATTTTTTAAATAGATTTTTCATCTTATAATCAACAGTATATAAAACTATATATATATATACATATATATTACATATTGGCTGAATACTTTTTGGCAGGTTGCCATGATCAGGCAGTTCACACAAGTGGGTGCCACGAGTATGTGTTTCCATGGCTGAACAGCTGCTATATGTGTTATGTGGAGTATAACATTTGTGTCTTCCCAGGTATCCAAGCTTGTAACTTTCACAAGGTTGACATGCGGACGTCAGGATGGCTGAGCGGTCTAAGGCACTGCGTTCAGGTCGCAGTCTACTCTGGAGGCGTGGGTTCGAAACCCACTTCTGACAGTCTAGCTATGCTCTTCTTCATATTGTCACAACATACACTTGAAATTTGGTTAAACCATTTTGTCTTTTGCGAGATGAGCAGTTGGGAAGGTTGGATCTAAGAGGTTCACAGTTGAAAGTTCAAGCAGAGACGCTAGAGGGGGAACCACAGCCCAATCTGTGAACTGGTTTCAAATGAATGCCCAGCTGCTTTCCTGTTGGGTGATTTTCATCAACACAGAACACGGGGATAAATGCATTTTTGGTTCCATCATCTCTCCTCACCAATAAAAAGTCCTACTTTGAGTTTGTCTCCACCTGCTGGGCGGTGGCGTGTTTAGAGTGGAGGATGTAGTTGCAGCTGTCCTGCAGGTGGAGGTGGTGTAGGACAAGCAGAGCAGCAGATTTGTGAGTGTTTTGGACTTGAATTAAAAATACTTATAAACAGTATATTTGCATAATGACTGAAAGCAGCCCCATGAAGGAACAGTGGGCTTGGAGGTCAGTTCCTTCGTCATGATTATGCAAATTCTCATGACCATTGATCAAAGACCCATGAGTACCAGTAAGAAAGAAGTGCGAAGATTCAATTGTCAGAAGTGGGATTCAAAACCACGCTTCCAGAGGAGACTGCAACCTGAACGCAGCACCTTAGACCGCTCGGCCATTCTGACATTGCAGTGTCAGTTTGGTGGAGGTTACCACTGTTAGAAACTTTGGAAGAAACAAACATTATCCTTCTCATAACACATATAGCAGCTGTTCAGCCATGGAAACGTAGTGCGAATAATATACAATGTCATCCATACTGATCATTTGGCTGAATACTTTCATGCAGGTTGCCATGACCTGACAGTTCTCATGATTTTGCATAGGTTCCATGGTGTAATGGTTAGCACTCTGGACTTTGAATCCAGCGATCCGAGTTCAAGTCTCGGTGGGACTGTTTTTTGGGAGGTGAAACCATACTGCATGTCAGGTAATGATAACTTGTGCAGGTTTTTGGTCGCCAAGCGGTCTAAGGCACTGCGTTCAGGTCGCAGTCTCCTCTGGAGGCGTTTGTTTGAATATAGCAGCTGTTCAGCCATGTAAACACATACTACGAAGCTCTGTGCTGACTTTGAGGTCGGAAGAGGTTTGGAGCTGTGCGGTTAGAGAGTCAGCAGAGTGTTTGTGACTTTTGCGCACAAGCGCACCTCAGCACTCGGATACTCCAATCTGTAACTTTGTGTGGGTTGTAACTGAATTTCAGACAGCTCTTTAGTACCACATAGTGACTGACAAGTGAAGGAACTCTTTAGTGATTGACAAGTGTTTTGTAAAGGGAGACGTCATGGTTAGCTGCTTGATTTTATACACCTCTGACTGAAAGCACAATGTGCTAGAGAAGACATACACTATGGTTTCATATCCCAAAAGCAAATCCCACTGGATTCGCTGGATTCAGAGTGCTAACCATTGCACCGTGGAACCACAACAAATCATATCAGCATTATTGTCGTAGTATTTTTAAATGGCTGTACAAGAAAAAGAACCCCAGATGCATTGGCTGCATTTTAAGATTAATAGTCGTATAAAACTTTGTTGTTCACAAAATTTGTAAACTTATGGACAAATTCTTTCCATACGTTTTAAAAATGTACAATTTCTATTTGCATTTCAAGTTATGAAGATAATTTACTGAACATGTCTGTGGTTTTTACAGTAAGAAGAAAATATAACCACTACTAGGATTTTATGTTCTTGTGTGATTTCAGATCAGTTGTGTTAATACAGTATGTCAATGAAAAAATAACTGTATATTCAGACACGTGAGGTTGTGCTGAAAAGAATGATACCAAACAAGGCACGGTAAAAAAACAAACAAACATTTACACAGTAAACATCTGAAATGATGACAGCCTTTCATATTTTAATACCATCACATGGGAAGGACCAGTCCTTATTTTGGGATAGTTGGAGTAAAAGATAAAGATTGTTTCAACTTGCTGAAAGTTTTGACTTCACAAAATCAGGTTTTTAGCACATCAGTGTCAGTGTGAACAAATCTACTCTCTAGTGAATTTTATTACAATTATCTAGAATGTTGTTACATTGTGTATGACTACAAAATCCACTGCTGTCAGGGATGAACAGTGCACAACTCTCATAGTTGCCAGTTTCAAGTGTATTTTGGCACAACAGTAAGAAGTCTCCAAAGGTTGATTCTGTTCATCTGAATGTAGCGTTTTCAGTGGGAGAAATGTCTCGTCACTCATCCAAGTGACTTCTTCAGTCTCAGCTGACTGCAGGTTTCCCCAATCTTATAAACAGTATATTTGCATAATGACTGAAAGCAGCCCCCTGAAGGAACAGTGGGCTTGGAGGTCAGTTCCTTCATCATGATCATGCAAATTCTCATGACCATTGATCAAAGACCCATGAGTACCAGTAAGAAAGAAGTGCGAAGATTCAATTGTCAGAAGTGGGATTCGAACCCTCGCCTGCAGGGGAGACTGCGACTTGAACGCAGCGCCTTAGACCGCTCGGCCATCCTGACATTTGTTTAGGACGGAGGATGTATTTGCAGCTGTCCTGCAGGTGGAGGTGGTGTAGGACAAGCAGAGCAGCAGGTTTGTGAGTGTGTTTAACGTCAATTAAAAAGACAAAGAAGGACTGATGAGGTTGCTGTGTGAGGTAGAGACAGGTATAAGGATGTGTATAAAGATTGGGTCTCGCTGTATTGCTCAGGCTGCGCTACAGCATCTATTCACAGGTGCGATCCCACTACTGAGCGACACGGGGGCTTTGACCTGCTCCGTCTCCGACCTGGGCCGGTGCACCCCTCTTTAGGTGACCTGGTGGTCCCGGGCTCCCCCAGGATCACCATATCGATGCCGAACTTAGTGCGGACACCCGATCGACATAGCCTGCTGCAGCTCAGAGCTCCTGAGCTCAAACGATCCTCCAACCTCAGCCTCCCGGTAGCTTGGATTACAGGTATGCGCCACCGCACCCGGCGACAAGCAGCTACGTTAACAGGGCTTTTAACCATGTCTGAGGTGACATCATGACACTAACCTGCTGCCCATCATTAGCAAAGTTGTAATGATGGGCAGCAAAGATGAGGAATGAATGGTGCACAATTGTTATATGCAAGTTTTTAGAAAGCTCGTGGTTAACCCAAGAGCATTTTGTCACAATATCAAGAAGAGTAAAGCGTCAATGTCGGAAGTGGGATTCAAAACCACGGTCTAAGGCACTGCGTTCAGGTCGCAGTCTCCTCTGGAGGCTTTTGTTCGAATATAGCAGCTGTTCAGCCATGTAAACACATACTACGAAGCTCGTGGCGCCCACTTTCTGTGCTGACTTTGAGGTCGGAAGAGGTTTGGAGCTGTGCGGTTAGAGAGTCAGCAGCGTGTTTGTGACTTTTACTCTGTAACTTTGTGTGGTGTGCAACTGAATTTCAGACAGCTCTTTAGTACTACTCTTTAGTGATTGACAAGTGTTTTGTAAAGGCAGACGTCATAGTTAGCTGCTTGATTTTATACGGCGTTCACTGAAAACACAATTCATACAGAAATTCAAAGTGCCGGAGAAGACACCTCCCAATCAGCGGATAAAAAAAACTCAGGTCCCACCGAGATTTGAACTCGGATCGCTGGATTCAGAGTCCAGAGTGCTAACCATTACACCATGGAACCCCTGTTGCTGCAATTATACTGTCAGGTCGTGACAACCTGTCAAAAAGTATTCAATCATACTTTTTGCCAGGTTGTAATGCCATCTATTACTGAATGAAATTGTATATTGTATTTTAAAATAATTACATTTTTTTTAAATCCCAGCGCTGTATTTATCATGTCAATTGTATTTTATACTACTGACAGTGTGTATTTCACAACGCAAGACAGTCGTCCAGCAATCGTCCAGCTGTTTTTTTATGACTAGGGTAACCTGTAAGAGCTATTTGAACTAATAAAGAATAAAACTTCGACTTTTATATTTACTGTTTCACAAACGTAATGTTTATATGTATTTATACTTTAATTAATGGAAGTTTGATTAAAGCGATTTAGCAGGAGCAAAGCAAAATCAAGTAAAATCACAAAACCATAATCATTTAAACTACACTTATGGTGAGAAGAGAATGGAGAAAGGATGAGCACTACTGGACCCCAAAACGCACTTAATTCCGTGTTGATGAAAATCACCCAACAGGAAAGCAGCTGGGCATTCAGTGGAAATCAATTCACAGGTTGGGCTGTGATTCCCCATCTAGTGTCTCTGCTTGAACTTTCAACTGTGAACCTCTTACATCCAACCTTCCCGACTGCTCATCTCGCAAAAGACAAAATGATTTTACCTAATTTTTATACTTGCTCACGCTTTTTCACGCTTCCTTCACAGGACGTCACATTTCACACTTTGGCCATCCAATCAAGTCGTTGACATCTAAGCATTCCTGTCCACCCACACCTGATCTTTCTATTTCGATGTGACTTACAACATTTAACACAAACTTTTAAATCAATGTATTTTCTTTGTAATTATTTTTTATTTGCTTTCGTTTATCTTAAACATACATGCGCTCAACATACAAGTCAGCAGCTGCTCGGGATTATTCAAATACTCGTGAGCTTAGTATGTCAGGATGGCCGAGCGGTCTAAGGCGCTGCGTTCAGGTCGCAGTCTCCCCTGGAGGCGTGGGTTCGAATCCCACTTCTGACAGCGAAATTTTTCCATGATCTGTCAGACCTTCAGGTTGCTGTTTGTAGTCTCCCCACCCCCCCACACACACACACACACACAAAAAGAAAAAAAGAAATCACTTTACTACTGAAATCATGAACATCTGTGTTAATTCCAAATATACCTTAGTTGTGTGCTTGTAATCTCTCTACACTTTTGTAATCATCAACACTGTGAAGTCCTGAATAATTTGAAAAAAATTCACCAGAGGGATTACCATTGTTCCACTCTCACCTCTCTTTGGAGACGTTCACACTGAGACTATTGTGATGAAATCTGACTTTCTCCAAGTCTTATTCTTCTTATCACCATCAGAAATACTCACAAACCTGCTGCTCTGCATGTCCTACACCACCTCCACCTGGACAACAGTTGCAACTACAGTCTGCTGTTCATCAGGATCATGTGACTCTGTTTCCACATCGTAGTTTGAATCCATTGTTCCATTAAAGGGAAGTCAGTGTTATTCATTATGATATGATGAGCGTTTATCTGTACTGGTGTTACACAATAACCTCAGCTGTTCTTAACAGCTCTCTCTTTATTGTAAGGGACTTCAGGTACAAAAAATGAAACCACATCAAAAGAGACACAAACTACACTGCAAAATCATTCATTTCTATTTATTTGTTAAATACACCGATTAAAGTTCATGGTCCTCTGGGTGGTAAAGTTCACTCATCAGTCTGTAGATGTATGACGGTGCGTGTCCTCCGATGTTGGAGATGAACAGTGTGATGAGCTCGGGCGGGACATAGTCAAACACAGGACAGTGCACATTCACCTTTGAGAGAATCTCACCTGAAATATAAACAGAAAAATGTGAGTTATTTTAAAAAAAACCTGACAAAGAGGATATGTCCAAATCTGAAAAGGATTTTCCAAAGGTGGGCACGTGGTTGAGGTCAGTTTTGTTGCAAATGTTACCTTCAGTGAACGGGAGCACCTCATGTGGGGAGACAAACTTATGGAAGGTATCCTCTTCATTTGGAAACTGAAATATGACATATCATGTTCACAGAAGTATGAGTTTAATCATTTATGGGGGTTGAAAGGAGATAACTCGGACTTTGGAGTAATCTCTTACCTGAGGTGAGAGCTTGAACATGGGAGCACAAACAATCAGAGGTGTGGAGTGATGCTTAGCTGCAAGGGCCAGTGTGTGTGTCCCGTTGATGGCCCTCAGGCCTCCATTTGCTAGAACTGTCTGTGTTCCAATGATGACCTGCAAAAAGATCATGACACAAGTTCACCTGCATGCTCTAACATGACTGCGCTAACGTCTCCTTAAAACGTTAAGTACCTTATTAACTCGAGACATGACTGCAAATATGGCAGCATCTGTGATCACAGTTGTTTCGATGCCAGCCTTTGAGAGGTTTGTAGCCATTTCGTGCCCCTGTAGAGAGGTGAAAAAATAAGATTAGGAACTGTGTTTTCTATCTAAAGTTAGACATTTAATATTTCCTTTATGACTGATGTAGATGAGCTACCTGGCAGAAAGGAGCACACTCTGCCACAATGACGTGAAACTTGCGTTTGCGTGCAGCATCTTTGAGGAAAGCCTCCACGGTGCGCGAGCGGCCGATCGTCATGATGACCTCATTAGAGTGGATGTGCTCCAGGGCCTGCATGGCAATGTTGTCGGTCGTTCCCTCTGAAAAACAGAATGATGGGCACCAAGAATTGGAGTGATTTAAAATACAAACTGACGCTATCTTGGTAATAACGCAACTTACCCAGTTCAGTGAGTAGCTCATTGATGGCCTCGATGACGTTGGATTTGAGGAGAGCAAAAGGTTGCCTGAAGTTCTCCTCGCTGAGTCCCCCAGAGGTCAGCAACTTGTGGAGGGATTCCTGGTCTGCTTCTTCACTGCTGCCCCGAGATCTGAAAGAAAAACACAGTTAAGCACAAATCTCACCAAAAACACAAAGTATTTCAGCCGTCTGTAGCTTAAGTATTTCTAAGCAACATACTCTCATCCTTTAATATATGGTACGATTGTACTTGCTTTTCATGGCTGCCTATTGATTCAACTTCAACTGTTAGGTCAAATGGTTTTCTGGGACAGAAGAAAAAACTTGAAACTGCAGCTCATTAGTTTGTTTTCAATTTGAGGGCAGCAACACATCTCAAATAGGTTGGGACAGCGACATGTTTGTAAATAGTTTGTAAACATCTGGGAAATGAAGAGAAAAGCTGCTGGAGGATGCTGGAGGATTCTAGCTGTTCGATAGTCCTGGGTTTTCTTTGTCACATTTACTTTACTTCAACACGCATAAAATGTTTCCAGATAGTCAAAGGTCTGGACTGCAGGAAGGGAAGCTCAGAGCTGAAGCACCTCTACTTAGGGCTGTTCGATATAACGATATATATCGGATGACGATATAAAAACATTTATCGTTTCATTTTATGCTATCGTTTGTTTCGTGGTGTCGCAAAATAAACTCTTTACAGCAATATTTTTTCATAGTTTTGATGGTCACTGTAGTGGCTATATTAATTTCTTAAAGTTCTCTCTTTCTCTTATATTTTATATAACCACACTACAGACGGACAAGCGCCTGCTTTTATGCGTTGTCGTTAGCAACAACGACGGTAAAACCATCGCGTGTCCGCTTGTTTATGTTCCACATAAACCTTTCACAATAAAGCTCAAGATCCTGTTGAGACTTTTCAAAATAAACAGAATCACGTGAAAGAGCAGATTATTTACGGATGAGAAGTAAAAAAGAGCCGCCTGGTGCTAAAAAATAAACCTTAGACTCAAACGTTAGAACAGGCTGTTTCCCGTGGCACACTGTGTAATAAATACTCACAAAGAAAACGGCAGCCGTTACAACTTATGTCTAAAAATGTATAGTTTCATACATCGGTTAAAACACTCGACTCCAGCTACATGACGCGCAGCTGGAAACACTTGCCGCAAGTCGAGCTGCCCGAGATTCACAGAATTTACAAAAATGTTACATTTTTGTGATTTATATCGTTATCGGGACGATAGAATTCTTATATCGGGATATGAGATTTTGGTCATATCGCACAGCCCTACCTCTACTACAGAGCCATGCTGCTGTACAAGATGCAGTTTACCAATATCTGAATGGGAACATATGTTACTCTAAAACCTGTAAATAGTTTTCAGCACTGATGATGCATAGAAGAGTTTTCCACTTTGACTCACTTCATTTGGTTTCTTCTTTACATGGTATAGCTTTAACATACACTTGTGGATGAACACAGGTGAACACAAACAATAATTTCTTTAAGTGCTCTTGATCCCATGCAGTGAATTTCCATGACAGAATCATGTCTGTTTTAAATGCAGTGCCATATGAGGGCCTGAATATAACAGGCATCCAGTCCTGTTTTTCAGTCTGGTCCCTTGCGCACAGAGTCTTCTCGAGTTTCTCAAAATCTTTTCATGATGCGATATTCAAAGTGTTCACATTTTTACGTTGAGGAACATTATTCTGAAATTCATCAACAATTTATGGAGGGCTTTTGCAGACTGGTGAACCTCTGCTGATCTTTACTTTACTTTGCCTCTTTAAGATGCTCTTTTATACCCAGTCATGTTAATTCCCTGTTCCCAGTTCACCTAATTGGTTTTAAAATGTTCCTCCAGCTGTTTACTTTTAGTACTGCTTACTTTTCCAGCTTTTTGTTCTCCTCATCCGAACTTTTTTGGGACACGTTGCTATCAAATTAAAAAGGACCAAATGTTTTTTTTTTTTGAAAATGGTAGGTTTTGGCGTCCTCACCTGGCATATTCCTCTCTGATGATCTTCAGCACCCGTCTGATCATGTTACCCACTGTGGTCTCTGAGGGCTGAGCTGCTGTCATCCTCCTCCCGTCTTTGCGGATTATTTCCATCAGATCACCTGAAATCGAGAAGATGTTTGCAAAAGACCAAAATCTTGGGATAGAATATTTTTTGTGTATGATTTTACATCAGCAACCATTTTTTCTACATGTTCAACATTTTACATATGTATATTCTGTATTGTTTAGATGTAAGGAAAGCTAAAGAAAGCTTATTTGTCATGTACTACAGCGTTATACCAGATTTAAAAACAAAGCCTGTTTGACTACAATGGCAGCTGTCGCTGCAGTTAACTTCACTGTGTCGACAACAAACAGCATTCAGCACCTGCACTGCTCCACCGAGCCTGGGCTGTAATTTTGCGGAGCAGGGCTGTCGTTTCTCGGGCTGTCTCCGCAGAGCCCCGGAGAGGTCCTGCCCCGGTCCCCCCGCGCTTCAGGTCGGACAGGAACGCCTCGACCCTCTCGGTTAGGTCTGTTTCTTTGTATGGGCCCGGCATAGCTGTTTTAAAAAGCTGTCACTGTAACACTTGAGTCACTCAATAGTTCCACCATGCCAGTGTTTTGACGAGGAAGCACTTCAGGAGTACATCCGGGTGGCTGTGGGCTCGCCGTCATCTGATTGGTCTGCCGCTTCACGTGCGTTACAGTAGAGTGGGTCGAAATTACAACAATTTCCCATTTCTACAGTAAAATGACAGTCTGAAAGTGAAATGTAAAACAACGATATATTATTATTATTATTATTATTATTATTATTATTATTATTATATCGTAAAAAATATCGGGTTATTATCTCAAAACCCGGACTTAATAACTTGAACATATATGCTATTTGATCAATTTTTAGTTATTTTCTCAGAAGATTGAGTACATAAGCTGAAATTTTGAGACAATAACTCCAACTTTGGACTTATAGACGAAAAGTTTTTAATTTTAGTTTTCCTAGTGGCAGAAATTAGATTCCATAATAAAAGTCTTGCTTGCTATTTATGAAAATATGCTCTGTATACATTGGAGATAAAACAAGCTTCAGCTAAAGCATACACCTTTCTGGTCAATGCTTTGTGCTATTTCCATTTAATTTAATTCTTTGTTGACAAATATTCCTTTTTATGGCCATTTTGGGCCGTAGATGCTGGATGAAAACCAAGAGAGGCTGAAAGAAGTGTATTTTTAAGAGAAATGGAAAACAGCGCAAGAAAGATTAATTATAGTAATATTAATAGTTACTATCATAGCAATAAAAAATAGTAGATATTTATCGTCTATGTATCGTTAAAACATTTAAATTGAGAAATTAGTGAACGGGCTGGCTGCTCGTTTGGTTTCAAATTTTATAGAAAACATATGTATATTTACACAAAGTTGACAGTTTATTAGATCTAGTCCACTCCTGGTTAATTTATACATACTGTAAAAAATGCAACAAAATAATTTTAATAAATTATATACAATTAAATAAAATATAAATAAGACACAAACACAAAGACACAAACACATCACAAGAGGCTTTTCTTCTTCCTGTCATTGTCAGACTCATTGAAAGTGATCACGCTGCACTGTTGAAAACATATATTTCCTAAAGAAGTGTTTCCCAACCTTTTGGAGCCATGGCACATATTTAACATTAGAAAAATCACGCGGCACACCACCAAACAAAAATGTCACAAAAGGCATATTGATCATTTCCCCCCGCGCACCAGGCATAGAGGAACTGGCTCGGTTTGTCCCCAGTATACCTTTTTTGCTTTTTCTGATCACTACTCATGCTACGGCCTTCGTCTGGGTCGCAATTTTCTCCAGGACCCAGGTCAGATTTACCACTTTTTCTTTTCAAATATTTATCTATTGCTATTACGCGCTGCGTTGTCTCACTGACAATGTAATTTCCTCTACGTCATATTCTATTTTACTGGCAGTTGGCAACCCATTAAATTAGAGCAGATAGTTGTACTGCCCTCTAGTGGAAGAGAATGTAATTGTTCTGCTAGTTACTCACGTCGATCGCTTAGTGCATTAATCTGGTGGAACCAGATAATCTTCCACGGTACTCCTGATCATTTCTCGGTCACAGTGGTTGGAAAACACAGTCCTAAAGAGTAGGATTTTACATGTGTTTCAGTATGATGCTTGAAGCCAAAAGAAATCATCTCCCTTTTAAAAAAAAACAACTTTTTGTATCCTTGTCAGCTGTTTAATAGGGGGTTATATTCTCAAGCAGCCCTTGGTTACTTGAGTCTGAGGCTGAGTGGAAGTTTGGCCTTGATATTACAGTTTTTTCTGAATGCTTAAACCCTAACTGTGATTCCTGTAGCACAATCTCCAAAACTATTCAGACTTATAGCAAAACCACTCACTGAGTTTGCAAAACTAAAAGCACAAAAACTGCTTTGCACTCAGTTTGCAATTTTGTAACACACACTTTGCAAAACTGTAGGCACAATTCACTGCACAACACTCAATTACCAAATTTCCAACACACTCCTAGCAAAAGTATACACATGTATGGCTATCATTAACACTAATTTGCCAACTGTCTGGCACACTTTCACATGTGAAAACTTTTTTAGATAATTAGTTCACTTTGCAATCAGCCTAAGCACTATAATACAGGTAAGCTGTGTGTGCGGAGTACAATGGAGGGAGCAGAAAGAGTGAGAAGTAGAGGAGGCCGAGGAAGAGGACGTGGAGGTGAAGAAGTAGGATGAAGAGGACGACAAGGACAAGGAGGAGCAAGAGGAAGATGAGGAGGGAGGAGAGGAAGATGAGGAGGGGGGAGAGGAAGGGTAGGAAGAGTAAGAAATAGAATTGCTGATGACATCAGAGCTACAATAGTGGACCATGTAATCAACCGTGGAATGACCCTGAGGGTAGCTGGCCAACGGGTCCACCCTAACTCGAGCCGCTACACTGTAGCAAGTACCATAAGGACATCTTGAAATGAGAATCGGTTAGTACAGTCACTTCGCACAAAGATTTGTAGCACTGCCATATGCCAATGAGAAACACACCAATACCATTGATGTAAAAATACTGAAATTGTTACTTTACAGAATTGCTAGATGACCAGATGCTGGGGGCAGAGGAAGCATGTTCACTGCAGACCAAGTAACCCATATAGTCATTATGGCGATTGCAAATAATCCTATACTTGGAAATAAACACTTGTGTTTGTTTTGATGTGTTTGAATAAACACCAGTACTTGAAGTTTGGATCCCTCTATGCTTATGGATCTATGACAGAAGTATGAGCTCAAACTGACATAGCCTACCTTGTGCACAGAGAAAGCAAAAGCCAGATGTGTTTTGTATTCATACCATCAGTGTGCAGTTGGCGCATTGTGTGCTTAGTAGATGATGGCTTGTGTGTACTGTTTGATACGGAAACACCATTTTTACGAAGGTGTGAAGAGTTACAGTTTTTTCTGAATGCTTAAACCCTAACTGTGATTCCTGTAGCACAATCTCTAAAACTATTCAGACTTATAGCAAAACCACTCACTGAGTTTGCAAAACTAAAAGCACAAAAACTGCTTTGCACTCAGTTTGCAATTTTGTAACACACACTTTGCAAAACTGTAGGCACAATTCACTGCACAACACTCAATTACCAAATTTCCAACACACTCCTAGCAAAAGTATACACATGTATGGCTATCATTAACACTAATTTGCCAACTGTCTGGCACACTTTCACATGTGAAAACTTTTTTAGATAATTAGTTCACTTTGCAATCAGCCTAAGCACTATAATACAGGTAAGCTGTGTGTGCGGAGTACAATGGAGGGAGCAGGAAGAGTGAGAAGTAGAGGAGGCCGAGGAAGAGGACGTGGAGGTGAAGAAGTAGGATGAAGAGGACGACAAGGACAAGGAGGAGCAAGAGGAAGACGAGGAGGGGGGAGAGGAAGATGAGGAGGGGGGAGAGGAAGGGTAGGAAGAGTAAGAAATAGAATTGCTGATGACATCAGAGCTACAATAGTGGACCATGTAATCAACCGTGGAATGACCCTGAGGGAAGCTGGCCAACGGGTCCAGCCTAACTCGAGCCGCTACACTGTAGCAAGTACCATAAGGACATCTTGAAATGAGAATCGGTTAGTACAGTCACTTCGCACAAAGATTTGTAGCACTGCCATATGCCAATGAGAAACACACCAATACCATTGATGTAAAAATACTGAAATTGTTACTTTACAGAATTGCTAGATGACCAGATGCTGGGGGCAGAGGAAGCATGTTCACTGCAGACCAAGTAACCCATATAGTCATTATGGCGATTGCAAATAATCCTATACTTGGAAATAAACACTTGTGTTTGTTTTGATGTGTTTGAATAAACACCAGTACTTGAAGTTTGGATCCCTCTATGCTTATGGATCTATGACAGAAGTATGAGCTCAAACTGACATAGCCTACCTTGTGCACAGAGAAAGCAAAAGCCAGATGTGTTTTGTATTCATACCATCAGTGTGCAGTTGGCGCATTGTGTGCTTAGTAGATGATGGCTTGTGTGTACTGTTTGATACGGAAACACCATTTTTACGAAGGTGTGAAGGGTTAATCTAGCTGTGTTTGCTTTTGCAAGAGAACTACAATGTTTTGATGATTGGGTGACAGGTTTTCTTATTTGTGTGAAGAGTTTTGCAAAATTAGCCAATAGTTACAAAAAATGTGCTTAAGCTATCAGAAAAAACTGTAATCTAGCTGTGTTTGCTTTTGCAAGAGAACTACAATGTTTTGATGATTGGGTGACAGGTTTTCTTATTTGTGTGAAGAGTTTTGCAAAATTAGCCAATAGTTACAAAAAATGTGCTTAAGCAATCAGAAAAAACTGTAAGCCATTGAAATACTGCTGACTTTTCTTGGATTTCTACTAACTATAAGTTTCTGAGAATATGTCAGGACTGTTGCTTTATGCAGGGGGATTATTAACAGATTTAAAAACTCCTTTGTCCCACACGCCATCAAACTGTTTAACTCCTCTCTGGAGGGGAGAGGGAGGGGAAACAGGAGGACAAAGGAGGGGGGAACAACTAAGCTGTAGTGCCTCTTCACCTCACTGTACAATACCTTGTGCAATACTTTTTGTAAATAGTCAACAGTGCAATAGACTCAATACTTGAAATGTGCAATTCACTTGTATTTTTATTTTTTATTCCTATTTATTCTATTTATCCCCTTTGCATATTTTATTTATATTTGTTTCTGTATTTATATATGTGTGTGTGTGTGTGTGTGTGTGTGTGTGTGTGTGTGTGTGTGTGTGTATATATATATATATATATATATATATATATATATATATATATATATATATAACAATTCTGTAACTGAAACTTCGGTCGTTGCTGTGCTTTTTTTGGAAATCGAATTTCCCAGAGGAACCCACCCGAGGGATTAATAAAGTTCTATCTTATAACAAAGCAATAATAGAGCGCAGTCCCATGATATTCCATCACCTTGAAATTAATGTTGAGGTTATTGTCTGTCACAATCATATGATTTTGTATTGAGCCTGGTGGATTGTGATTATGGTGCAGGTATCCTGTGGCACTGATCTGGGAGTCTGAATAATTGATAGCAACTATAAGTGGAATCTCTAACTAAAGTACACCCTGGCGTCTCTGTATTATCCTCCAGTAACAGTCGTGACTGTCAGCCTTCCTCTTTCAGACACAAGTATTTTATTTGGATGCATATAAGACATTATAAAGTATTGCCTCACAAAACACAAAGATAAGAACACAGTTGCTCACTTTTCATCTTTTGATGGCATCTGCCTCTTCTCACTGCAGAGGTTCAATCTATTGGAAATTGTTTGGATCGAAGCATCTTCCACATGAGGTTAATGGCTCCATCATCTCTTCAGATACGCTGTGTTGCATGCATCCTAGCTGTGTTTAGATGGTTATCATCTTCTGGACAGTTTGATCACTCGCCTCTGTCAGTGCGCCCCAGGGCAGCTGTGGCTACAATGTAGCTTGCCATCGCCAGTGTGTGAATGTGTGTGTGAATGGGTGAATGACTGAATGTAGTGTGAAGCGCTTTGGGGGTCCTTAGTGACTAGAAAAGCGCTATACAAATGCAGGCCATTTACCATTTAATTGGTCATTAGTGATCATTATTCACGTGCTTTAAGGCATGCAAAAAGAAAATTTATTGGTCGTTACTGTGATCAACAGAAAGAGTTGTTCTAAAAAGTAAGATTAATAGGTTAGTGAGGCAGGTTCTCTAGCCAACCTAGATAACTGCTGTTATGGTGATGGGATGTTTGGATTTCTGGTTTAAAATCATTAGTGTGACAGGAAATTTGAATGTCATCAGGCTGTGACACAGAGGACACCTGTTTTTCTGCTTGGTTTTAATTTGTTAGCAACACTGTTTTTCCACTAGATTTTAGTCTATTTCTAGATTGTTTGTTACTAAAATTATTTCATTGATTTTTTTCCACTTTGATCTGGCAAAAAATACATTTAAAAGGTGACTTCCACATCTAAATATTAGGCTACTGGAAAGCATCAAGTCACTTTAACATGATGGCTTCATGTTAGAAACTGTAGCACTCAGCAGATTCAATAACAGTCATAAACAAACATAAACACACTTCACTAGCACACCCTTTTGCCTTCAGAACTGCTTTAATTCTTTGTGGCAAAGATTCAACAAGATGCTGCCAAAGAAACATCCCCAACTTCATTACATCATCACTACCATCCTGAACCAGTGATACGAGGCATCCGGAATCCAAGTTTTCATGTTCCTTAGTCCAAATCTTCTTTTGTCCAATTCTGGTGAGCCTGCGTGAACTTTAGCCTCAGTTTCCTGTTGTTAGCAGACAGGAAATACACCTGGTGTGGTCTTCTCCTGCTGCAGCCCATCTTCCCAAACTTCTGTATGTTGTCCATTCATAGACGCTGTTCTGAATACCTTGGGTGTGACAAGTGTTTTTGAGCTATTATTTGCTTTCAATCAACCAATAGTAACAGAAGAATGACAGTCTAACTGAAGTGACAGTTGCCATTGTAGTCAAACAGGCTTTGTTTTTAAAACCGCTATAAAGCATTAGTACATGTGAAATACGAGCAGAAATTGCTCTTTAGCCTTCTTTACAGCTAAACAATACAGAACATGCATATGTAACATGTTGGAAACGTGGAAAGGCAAAAATAAATAAATGGAGGTTTCCGATGTATTTAAAACGGTAAAAACACAATAAAAACATGACTAAAAATGATTAAAACAATCTGTTCATTCTCTGACCTCTTGCATCAATGATGGAGTTTCACCCAACTTGCGAGAACTGCTGCTCACTGGATATTTTCCTTTTTCTTTTTTTTTTTAAACCCATACTCTGGAAACCCCAGAGATGGTTGTGTGGAGAAAATTCAAGTGGACAAGCAGTTTCTGATATACTCAGACGAGCCCATCTGGCACCAGCAAACAGGCCACATTCAAAGCCACGCAAATCACCTTTCTTCGCCATTCTGATGCTCAGCTTGACCTTGAGCAGGTTGTCTTGACCATGTCTACATGTCTAAATGCACTGAGCTGCTGCCATGTGATTGATTAGATGCATGCACTACTTGGCAGTTGGGCAGGGGTACATAACAAATCAGCCAATGAGAGCACATGCACTCTACATGCGTCTCCTACTTTTCAAAAATGCCTAAATAGGCAATTCAAAGGACAAAACAAAAATAATGTAAATCCATCCAATAGTTTATTGAATAAAAGCCCAACACAAATTTACAAAATTTAATCAGTCAACATAAAAATCAGTGACTGCGCACAACGTTCACTGTTAAAAATGTACCCCATGACAGATGCTTTAAATTATCCCCATCAAAAACAATCTGCAACCACCCCGAGCCAAAACAATTCTGCTGGAAAGAAGCATGTTGGATGGATCTGCACATACTGTAGTTGGGAACTGATATTTGTGAAATTTCAGAAGAATAATTAGCTCTACCAGTGTCAAGAAGAAGGGCCTGTGACTGAAAATGCTTGGACAGCTTTACATTTCAACACCTCTGTCCATTGCACTCTGACAGGAGAAGCTTTCACAAATATATATATAGATATATATAAACTGTATAATAGAAATCAGGAGGGTGTTTTTACTCATAACCATATACATAGGATGTTACAAATTCCTTCCTAGGAACAAGGTTTTTGGTTCCTTGCTTCATTTGATAGGTGATGTTAATGTTCCGAAACAAAAATCTATGCAAGAGCCCATAGAAATGACCTAATTTACAACTAAGAATATTACTGACAACTCACAACCCCCAAAAAGAAAAAGAAAATTACCAGTTGAAAGAACTAAGTGGTAATTACAATATGAAAAAAAAAAAACAGTTAAATTTAGCTACCAGACATGTATGCAAATTAAGTGACAAAACACAGAAGTTCAGTGGTTGCCAATTGTCTCATCAAAGTAACAACAAACTGTGTTTTCAAAGAACCTTCACTCAATAAAAGGGCACCAAGGATCTAGTTTACTTGGCATGGCAAAGAATGAGTGTATAAACAGGAGGGCAAAAGACATTCGCTCATGGCACATCCATTCAAACTGAGCTCAAAATCAAACATTGCTGTTCAACGAACGCTCGAAGTTCTTATTCAGTGAGCTGCAACATTCGAAACAGTGCAGACAGAAATGTCAACCACAGAGACGGACATCTCCCATGTCTTACAGTGCATTTCTCCCTACAGCGCTTTTCATGTTTCCAACCACTAAATAAGCAGGTGATATTTTTTTTATTTTTACTTTTATTTTTCCCCAGAAGAAAACCTTGGTACTCTCTCTCTCAGCCTTGAAAACTAGATTTTGAGCCCCCACTTGCTGTTGTTTGCTGAAGCTAGTCCAAGGAGGGTGGATGTTTGGATGTGTTGGCTGACCGTCAGGCAGCGTCCCGCGAGGTAAGGAGCTGGGAGCGGGTCGCTCTACTCAATCAGCTTCTTAGCCTTGAAGAAACGCCTCAAGTAGAAGACCTGCCATGTGGCCAGCCCAATCAGACAGCACATGGAGAATATGCTGAAGTACAGCACGCGTGTGTTGGTGGATTCTGTAGACAGATGACCGAAAAAAGGGTAGCCGTGTTATAGGACAGTGATGCAATACTCCTTGTTCATCACTGAAGTAACCACTACAAGCAGACAACTTTACTCTGACGTCTTTAGCTACTTCCTAAGAAAACAATAACAAAGGAACATTTGCAGCAGATGGCTGCTCCAGCCCGACAATGCTTCTGCTAGAGGTTTCTTTATGCTAAATCTGAGTTTTCCCTTCCCACAGTCACCAAGTCCAAGTTTATAAGGAGTTGTGTGACTTTTGGGATTGTTGGATTTTTAACTTAAAATACACTCCTTGAGGTGACAGCTGCAATTTGCCACTATATAAATAAAATTAAACTGAATTCAGTGAGAGAGCTACTGAATAGCTATGTGCTGGGTTGTATTACCATTGGTGTCCCGCATCTCCTCTTCTCTTTTTTTCATGTAAGCAAAGTCGTTCACGATGGACTCCGAGAGGTCTTCCAGGCGCCTGAGCTCAACCTCAAGAGGCTTCAATTTCTCCACCTTGGCAATCTGGAGGGACAAAAGAAAATGATCAGAGGGAAATGGCAGAGAAGGTTGTACAACAGCTTGAGAAGAAGGGTTATTAAATAATTTGTCCAGCAGGTGTCAGTCTAGTGTGGTGTGTATGCCAAAGCATTCCTGTTTACACAGGTTCATGAGAATCTGCCATTCGAACTCTGGTGTGAACAATTGCACCTGAGAAAAGCCTGGGTGTGGTTGGCCTTGTTCCGCAACCACAACCAACCACAGCGTGTTATGATATCAATGCACGACGTGTACCAACTCAACTAGCGTCAGAAAGTTTCTTGGTTATGTGGTAGCTCCTGGTTTGTTTTTTTTGTGCATGACTTGATGTAAGCCACTAGAACAAATTCTCGTCAGTCCAAGAAAGGCCTGGAAAACTGCCCGAAACAGGTTTGAATGTTTCTACTTAATTTCTCTATGCATCCTTTAGTCGTGTGAAACAAAAATAAATAAAGTAAAATATATATTTATTTATTTTTCAGGCCCACTCAGCCATTAGGACCTTGGATGTAAAAAACCCGTGAGCTGCCAAATGATCAAAAACACAGCACACTACAGCCGGCTCTACCAAGCACACATTCTCAAGTATTCTGCAACAGTGAGGAATTCTTCCAGTGTTTTTAACTACACCCCCCACTGAACAGCTTGCAAATTTGTTCAATAAGTAACATGTCCATCTATGTAGGTGAATACATGGTGGGTGGAGCTGAAATTGCAGCTACCCACAAACAGGAATGCCCACTTGGAAGTCTCGGCGAACATCCATCAACACGCAAAGAACAGCATGTAATGTTTGTGCGCTGCGTGTGGGTGGGGAGGGAGGACTGATCATCAGCTCACAGCTCTTTATCACGCCTAAATTTCTAAAGTGTTGCCTAAGGCAGTCACAGTTAGTGGTAATACATTTTCGGGAAAGGAACCCAAGTACTGTGACGATACACACGTCCCTATACAAGAAAAATTGAATGATGTGAAGCCAGGGAACCTCCCGCACACATTACCAAAGCACCCTGAGGTCAACACTGTCCTTCAACAAAAGACAACTACAGCAGTACTTCCAGGAAAAAAGACAAGTTTTAAAAAAGGAGGCACTGAGGTCACAACTGCCAGATTATGCTTCCGTAACATTTGATTAACATGAGACTAAACCTATATGTAACAGTGAAGATATTGTAGGCTGCTTCAAGAAAACCTACTGACCTGATCTCCAAGACACCATGTGCATCATCTATATGAAAACAAACAAACATTTCAGACTGATTCTGACCTCTTCGTAGTTTTTGGCCTCAACACCATGCTTCATGTCCAGATTGACCAGCTGGTCAGGCACTCTTCCAGTTCCTGATTAAAAGAGCAAAAAACTTTAATCATCATATTCAATTTCACTGAAACATTTAAAATGAGCATCATTTATATAATTTATCCTTTCTAGCACTTTTTTTTTTTTTTACCAAGCTTCACAAAGTGCTGTAAAAGAATACAGTGTATTCTTTTACAGCACTTTGTGAAGCTTGAACTAAAAATCACTAACTTACACACCAGGAAAGACAAGCATTGTAAAACTTTAACAGTCACAGTGCAAATAGGAATCAATACATAAAACGTATAGATAATTGATGTATTTGTAGCGATGCCCTGATTTTGAAACATTGGCTTGATGTGATGATGATAATTTTGGCCTTTCTTATTTCTTCCCCCTATCTGAAATGTAGAAATCCCCATACAGGGCTCGCAAAATCGCTAGCCCGACATCCCGGAGCTAGCGATATCTCCGGTCGGGCGACCAAAATCTATCTCAACCCCGCCCGTCGGGCTATATGATAACCCGACGGGCGGGGCTGAGATAGCGGGTTAAATGGTTAATCAGAAGATTTGACAGTGACTAAGGCATAAAACCAAGTGTGTGTGAACAGCAGCAGCTGTCCATAACACACATGGGGGGTTGGCATGCTTACCCATGGGTGATTTGCTCTCGAAGCAAACCTCAAACATGTCATAGTCCTCTGTGGTGAATGCAAACTTTCCTTTTGAAGCATCTTCCTTGGAGTAAAGAGTGTGGCCAGAGGAGTCTGTGATCTGCAAAGATACACAAAAGCAATAAACAACAGTCAAGAGCCAAAGAAACAGCAGAATATTAACTGAAATATTTAAATCAATACTGAATTACTTTGCTCTTTAATGTGGGAATTTTAAATCATTGACCAGTATTATCACTAATAATGGTATTTTTATGACACCAACATGAGGATTTCAGACACTTCAACTGTGTCGTTTTCTAGATAGTTATAGGCTGAGATTGTGATGATGGTTGCTTGTCATCCTTACATGTGTCTGAAAATGCAAGGCTGCAACACCCCACGCAAGCCATTAAACTGCCAGCTGTTAGAACATGAGGGGAGTAAAAAAAACAAAATAACTTCGTGAGGACGCAGTGCAATCTGTAACAGTATAAATATCGGTCATTTTCTTTGATGTGAGGAAAATCTTTTAAGATCTTCATTTAAATAATACACAAACCATCACTGACGTGTTGGAAGCTAATGTGCTAATATGGCTAAGCTGTGCTTGGCAGCTGAATGGACCCTAAGACTGACGTGTAACAGCAGCAGAGCCCAGACGAAGTCACCGGCAGGGTCGTTTCTCCAATGTTTTAATATAAATACGTGCACTGTGTGTTACAGCGAGTGCTCACTAGTGTCAAGGTATCTTAACTAATTTTTAAAAAAAGTAAATTACCCCTCAAATTAACCTGAACGGGAGTGTTAGCGAGCACTGACTGTAGCCAGCTGGCTAATTAGCTTCTAAAACCAGGAAGCCGAGGTTTTCTGGGCCTGGGCTAGCTACAATGCTAACAACAGTAGACATTTTCGCAGCAGAAATTACTCGATTTAACATATATAGCCACAAGAGTCACTTGTAAGCGATGCATCGGGTCATTAAAAACCAGATTGAAGCCATTTCGGCCCCGACAACAAACTTGGTAATGGTGAGGGTAGCTAGCCAGCAGGTCTGCGCTCACCTTCAGATTAGTTTTCGTGTTCGCCTGCTCGCTTATGTCATACTCCCCCGTGACTAGCACGTCTTTGTGGATCTCCTCCCGTAAACACTTTCTGGTGTTGACCGGTAAAAAGAAGGAAATTGATAATACCGATTCAATAAGAACCGGTAAGAGCAGTAGCGCAGCGACTCGAGCCATGGCTACCATCAACCGACCAACCAGACCGTGCCAGCCAACCAGCTTAACACCGACTTCCAACTCACACTACCGGCCTCCCTTAGCACTCCAGCGCCGCCGCTGGCCTGGACGTGGAACTCCAACTGCAGATCCTGTGTCCGTGAAGTTCGGGTGAGGTCCAAGTGTTTTATTTTTTGTTCATTTTAGTTTATCTTAGTCCCTTTACAGTCATTTTATTATATTATATCCAGGCTTGCCAACTGGTTAAGAGCAATATTCATGGAATTAAGAATAAAGCATATAAAAATATAAACACTTTGTCCAGGCAATTGTCTTCTCTGTGTACTTCCTCTTTTCGTCCTGCCTCGCAGCAGCGCATGTTTAAAACCTTTTGTCCAGCATATCTATTATATCTAAAACTAAAGATATTTGTATAGAACCTGGTATTTGCCAATCACAAACCCTGTTTTTTTTTCTTCTTTTTTCATAATTTGGGGTTATTATCTGAACATACTGAACTTTATAACTTGACATTTTAAGTTTTATGTTAATTTTCTTGATGTTTTGAGTTAGTGAGTTGAAATTTTGATTTATGGGTGGCAAAAAATGTTTTTCTAAGAAATATTTTTTGTTTTGTTTTGATTGGAGTGGCGGAGTAAGCTTTAAATTACATTTTTAAAGTAGCTGAAACAGTTTTGCACCTAGTTTTAGTCTTTTGTTAAGTTATGGTTTACTTTTATAACTTTGGTGCAAAGAGAAGGATGCATTTGCAGTAGGCATGACATTGCAGATCTGGTTTGCACTCAGGCAATTAAAATACTTACAAGGACTCTACCTTGACAGAAACTACCAGAAGAATCACAGCAAGACTTTTCTATGACTAAACTGTTGTAAAAATAACTGCTCAGGTCACAAAGAGCCCTTACCACAAAGCATCCAACACCTAAGAAATCTGCTAGTGTATCATCTACAAAGGGAGGGACTGGTACATGCATATGTGAAAAACTCTAAATTGGTGTAAAGGCAGCGATCAATGACAGGTGGCATGGACACCAAACAGACAGCAGCTGCAACAGAAGAGGAATCAAAATTTTGGCCAGTGAAAGCTGAAGGAGGATTTCTTCATCCTTTGATCATGTGTAAGCTAATCCTGACTGCCTTCTGTACCACTCACTGGGCAGGCAGGGGAGCACTTTCTATATTCTATTTAGTGAAGCCCTCAACTACAGAATCTTTTCTACTTCATATAATAACGCTCCACATCGTCATTACATGAAGTAGAAAAGTAGATTCTCCAGCAGAGAGTCAACTGTTCTCCATTTCCACCCTGTACTGTCACAATATTCAACTCTCTGCACACAATAAGCCACTTTGTTGCATTGTCCAGTACATTTTACACACAGTTACGCTGAAACATCAGATATTTGCATTTCACAAACCAAATATAATCAACCCCACAGATAAAGAAGAGGGAAAGATAAGGAAACACTTGGAGGGGGGGAATTAATGATAAGCATGGGGAAATTTACAAGATATACTCAAAATGGTAAATGAGCTTTAGTGCTTTGGTGTGACAAGCACATATTGTATGTTAAAGGACTAAATCATACTGTATATAAGTGTGTCACAATGTGTCAGAGGAATGACTACAACTCTTGAGTTATTTGCTAAATGTTTTCCTAAATTAATCACAACTCCAACTGCTCAGAGCTTTACTTTTTGTGTATATTGGTCATAAACGGAGCATTTAAGTGAAGTGCGTAATTTCTTCTTGGAGCATACTGTATCAGGTTGCAGGGGTTTTCCTGGCTAAAACCAGTTCTTTCTCACTAAAACTGGAGCTCAGACTTTTGTACTGTTTGTCAAGTTCACGCAGATCAATTGAAAAAAAGAAAGAGAAAAAAAAAACTAACCACGTAGCAAACCATGTTATTTGCTAGATATTGTCATTTAAAATTTTCATGTAGGCACCAACAGAGTTCAGTTCAGTTACTGACGACAGTTACAGAGACGTGAGAGGTTCAAAGCAGACAGCAACCTAGTCAGCGTTCACCTTTCAGTCAAACTTTACTGTGCGCCTGCTGTGAAAACATAAAAAATTGTAAAGAAAAAAAAGGGAACTTATTATTTACTTGTTATTTAGTGGAATACTAACAATAAAAACATGTACATGTCGAATATTTATTGGTTTATTTTCTTCGTATTTTTGTGTCTAACAGGTTAAGGCTGTTGTTAGTAAAACGATGAAATTTATACCCTTCTTCTTTCCACTTGTCACATTTTGCAGAGCCATTCAGTGGGTTACAACAGAACCTTTGGTGGTCTGGTTCTGGTCTTCAGGACCTGCCTTAACATGATGATTATATAAATTGTATAAAGCAACCACACAGGCAGGGGCAGATCTACTGTGGTGGCATGTGCCATCCTAAAATAATCCCTTGCCATCCCTAGTGCAACCATAGTTTTGCATATGACAGTGTTGTTTATAGCATGAACACTTTTACCCTAGCTACAGTTAACATTGAATATAAATTCTAAAACTTAATATATTGCAAAATGTTACCCTTGCATTAAAAATGTGTTACCCATAGTGTTGAGCTGGCTTTATTTCCTGTTGTCAGTAGTGTTTGACAGTACAGATTTCTGACCTTATGTGTAAATTCAAGCATGTAACAAAAAAGTGCCAAAGAGAAGTTAGACTTGCATTTCTAACTGATCCACCTAATGTTGTGTAGCTTTCAGGAGTTTATACTTATTGAGCTACATGCTTATTTATTATGTTGGCTGTACAGTACATAAGATCGAACTGAAATGTTTAATGATTTGGGATAAAGCCAATAAGAAAGTTATAGACTTTGTTATTGTTATTGTTTATATGAAACGTGTATACTTATTGCATTTGATGTATTTTCACCATTTATATATAATGCATATTACAGAATGTAACTACTGTATGTGTCTAAAGAAATGGCTTTGCTTTTGCCACCCCCTCTGATTTCCATGCCACCCTCATGCCACCCTAAGAAAATTTCTCTAGCTCTGCCCCAGCCACACAGGTCTTGTTAAAAGAGATACCTTAGCTTGAAAAACCAAAACAATTTCTGTACCGGGCTGTTAACATGTTTACTGTAATAGCAGAACAGCTTACTCCTACTTATGACAGGAAAATCTACCTGGTTTCTTTTCTTTTCTTTTTAAGCCTTTTGGAAGGATCTGTAGGAAATGTTCTTCAAGCTTTCCAGTGTGTTTTAACCAAAGACTGCATATGAGACGGAAATGACCGCTGTGACACAGGCGTGTTTCCAAGATTGTTTAAGAACCGTGGCACAGAGGTACTAATAAGTCAGAATATTTCATCAGAAGTAAAAGCATTGTAGAAAACTGGTGTAGAAAACATGATTTTTAGGCTCTCACGAATGCCTGTATCCAATTTATTAACTTAAACATAATCTTGCACTGGATAAAATTGTTTCAAAGTGGAAAAAAGTATTTAGACTTTTCATTTAAGTAAAAGCAAACTAAACGTTAAAATCCTAATCAAGTAGCTTAATAGTTCACAGGTTCATTGTTTAAATTTTAAAGCTTTAAGCTAGTTACTTAAAGCTTTAAAGTAACTAAAGTAAGTGTACTCATTATGTGGAATGGCACCTTTAGAATTATATACAGCGGGGCAAAAAAGTATTTAGTCAGCCACCGATTGTGCAAGTTCCCCCACTTAAAATGATGACAGAGGTCAGTAATTTGCACCAGAGGTACACTTCAACTGTGAGAGACAGAATGTGAAAAAAAAATCCATGAATTCACATGGTAGGATTTGTAAAGAATTTATTCGTAAATCAGGGTGGAAAATAAGTATTTGGTCACCTCAAACAAGGAAAATCTCTGGCTCTCACAGACCTGTAACGTCTTCTGTAAGAAGCTTTTCTGTCCCCCACTCGTTACCTGTATGAATGGCACCTGTTTGAACTCATCATCTGTATAAAAGACACCTGTCCACAGCCTCAAACAGTCAGACTCCAAACTCCGCCATGGCCAAGACCAAAGAGCTTTCGAAGGACACCAGGAAAAGTATTGTAGACCTGCACCAGACTGGGAAGAGTGAATCTACAATAGGCAAGCAGCTTGGTGTGAAAAAATCAACTTTGGGAGCAATCATCAGAAAATGGAAGACATACAAGACCACTGATAATCTCCCTCGATCTGGGGCTCCACGCAAGATCTCATCCCGTGGGGTCAAAATGATCATGAGAACGGTGAGCAAAGATCCCAGAACCACACGGGGGGACCTGGTGAATGACCTGCAGAGAGCTGGGACCAAAGTAACAAAGATCACCATCAGTAACACACTACAACGGCAGGGAATCAAATCCCGCAGTGCCAGACGTGTTCCGCTGCTGAAGCCAGTGCATGTCCAGGCCCGTCTGAAGTTTGCCAGAGAGCACATGGATGATACGGCAGAGGATTGGGAGAATGTCATGTGGTCAGATGAAACCAAAGTAGAACTTTTTGGTATAAACTCAACTCGTCGTGTTTGGAGGAAGAAGAATACTGAGTTGCATCCCAAGAACACCATACCTACTGTGAAGCATGGGGGTGGAAACATCATGCTATGGGGCTGTTTTTCTGCCAAGGGGACAGGACGACTGATCCGTGTTAAGGACAGAATGAATGGGGCCATGTGTCGTGAGATTTTGAGCCAAAACCTCCTTCCATCAGTGAGAACTTTGAAGATGAAACGAGGCTGGGTCTTCCAACATGACAATGATCCAAAACACACCGCCCGGGCAACAAAGGAGTGGCTCCGTAAGAAGCATTTGAAAGTCCTGGAGTGGCCTAGCCAGTCTCCAGACCTCAACCCCATAGAAAATCTGTGGCGGGAGTTGAAAGTCCGTGTTGCTCGGCGACAGCCCCAAAACATCACTGCTCTCGAGAAGATCTGCATGGAGGAATGGGCCAAAATACCAGCTACTGTGTGTGCAAACCTGGTAAAGACCTATAGTAAATGTTTGACCTCTGTTATTGCCAACAAAGGTTATGTTACAAAGTATTGAGTTGTATTTTTGTTATTGACCAAATACTTATTTTCCACCCTGATTTACGAATAAATTCTTTACAAATCCTACCATGTGAATTCATGGATTTTTTTTTCACATTCTGTCTCTCACAGTTGAAGTGTACCTCTGGTGCAAATTACTGACCTCTGTCATCATTTTAGGTGGGGGAACTTGCACAATCGGTGGCTGACTAAATACTTTTTTGCCCCACTGTATCTACTGATTTGGGGGATTATAAAATTAACAGTAATGTTATCTAATGCCCTCATTTTAGGGGGCACAAATCATTTGTAGGGGGGCATCAGTTGGAGCTGGTGCCATCCGATGCCCCCCTGGAGAACACACCCCTGCTCTGACATTAGTATCATCACTATGCTATCATCTAGTGAGATAGCTAGCTAAATATACATATATTTTTTAAAGGTTTATTCTTATTCATCTTTATAACAGGTATTCTTATTGTATCATCAGATTTTTACACATTGCTTTTTCATTTCTGCTTATTATTTATTTATTTATTTATTTATTTATTTTTTAGGCCCCTTTATTTATTTAAATTCCATTTTTCTGCTTAACTGAGCTATTCTCCTTTACTGAAGTCATTTTTACACATTCTTTTTAATTCCTTGGCTGCTGTACCACTGGCATTTCCCTAGTTTTGGGATGAATCAACTATATTTTATCTGGCCATTAAGTTTAAATTACTTTGCTGAACAAAGTGCAATTTTTTACCCCTGCCCCGGTAGTGGTCTTGTGTGGGATGGAGTGTTTACATCAGGTGTATTGTTCGCTCTGTAGAGTGCTCCAACTCCAAAAAAGGAGTTTCCTGGGTACGGAGACAAGGTGACCTTGCACAATAAGCTAAATATATCATTATAAAGATCATCACTATTCACACTATTCATTTATTCAAGCATCCTATCACAATATAAGATATGCAGAGCCCAGAGCTGTAGCTGCAGTTCACAGAGCAATGAATAACAGTCATTAGGACAAAAATTGTTCTGGACTTTTATGATTCTCAAAAGGATGTGACCTGAATGGCTGCCTCTGTCTCCCTGTTAGCCCTCTGTTCAACTAACACCACTCAGTAGACTGGTGGTCAGTTTCCTATTAAGACTGGAAATATGGGATGTGCAGTAAACAACAAGAACCCTGCACTTTAACTCACACAGCAGCAGCTGTATTTACAAAAATAACTCTCAACTTTCCTTTGAGGGAGCTATCATTTTCAGAAAATCCTTGTGTTAGTGTTTTGCAGACCAGAGAATATTTTTAACCTGGGCCCCCTAGTGGGTCAGAGAGGCTATATATCTGAGACTAATGTTAGTGGCAGAGCGTGGGAAGGCTTGTGCAAACAAGCCAGTTCAAGGTGGAGAGAAGCACAATAGATCGATCAGGGACTTTAACTCCTTTCACTGAATAAATAGCAGTCTTATAGTTAGAAGTCTTTTAACCCCCCACAATCTGCTTATTGATATCTAAATATTGTCACTAAAATCCCTTTATCATTACAGTTACTAATAATCCAGATCTATCCTGTAATCGCTGGATCTAGATTATGAAAAAGACATATTACGTTCAGTGTTGGCTTGGGTCTTTTTGAAAATCCCAAACGCTATTATTTTTCTGTCAGCAGCTCAGGGATTACCCAATTATATATGATAGAGCTGTCCAGTTTCCAGGGAAACATCCTAGTTACTGATCCCATGAGACAAGAAGAGGACACGCTGCTGAGTGGGGAGTCTGGCAGCAGGTGAACAGTAATTATTGGATAGAGAAATCCCTCCAGTTTTGTATCTTATTGCGTCAAAACCTCTAAGAATAGCAAGTCACACACACTCCTCTGTGCCGCAGAGGAGCTTAGGCTACAAATGAAATTCACAAAACTTTACATCCAACAATAATGAGTAGCCTGTATTTGAACTAGTTTCAGCTGTTCTTGAAGTGTGAAAGTCATGCTTGTTCAGAAAAAAAAATTATTTGCTTCTGTTTGTTAATTCCAACCCTTTCTGGGCACATTTATTTATTGATTGTGAATTAAACATTTCAAGGAGTAGGATGAGAGCTTCTTTTGAAATCTTACACCTGATTGACTGTAACCGTTTTGTCACCTCTGGGCACGGTTCCAAATTTTCATTTAATTTCACTCCAAAGAACAGACACTTCCTTAAAGAACAAGCCTGCTGACGCAAATGCACACACCCTTTAACTAGCTGTTGTTATTTTATGAGTTATGCTCCTTATCACTTCTAAATACTGATAAGACACATTCACACAGCAGTAATTCATCATAAAAAAAAAGGGCCTCAGGCAAACTCACAATAACTCAGACAAAGAGTTGTTTCAGGGCAAAATTGGATAAAACTGGGTGTGCTTAACATTGATTACTATAAGTGTTATTCTGAGTCAGCTCTTGCTCTGTTACTTAGCCATGACTGGCAGACTGATGTTTTGTAGTTTGTTAAAAGCTTTCACATCCCTTCTCAGCAGCAGAAAGCTATCAGGGGGATGGCTTTCTGTGAATACAAAGCCAAGCCAAGCTGAGCTGTTGTCAGTGTGGCACGTAGGCGAACTCAGCTGTTTCATCATCACTGTGCTCACAATTACACCAAGGCAGGGATCTCTGTCTGTCTCCCTCCCTGCAATCCTCTCATCCTCATCATTGTCTCCCTTCCTCCTCCTTCTCCTCCTCCTCCTCTCTTTCTACCAGGCGTATGCTGCCTGGTTCCTCCCCTGGGTTGCAGCACCGACGCAGGTTGGCGTCACAGTGGTCTAATTTTACTGCTGTTGATGCTGATGTTAAAAGAAGCAACAGGCACCTGCTATTTCTGCAGCTACCCCATCTCCCCGAGCCCGCAAAAGGGGTATTAATAAACAGAGTTATTAGATGCTGCATGGTCGCACACGGAAGCTTTATTGAGGAAAAGAGGGGGGGTACTGCTGAAGAGTAAAGGAAAACAGATACTGAGAAATAGGCTGTTATGCAACGGCACTGCAAGGACAAAGCAAGAAACCCTATAAAAGCCAATCTCATAAAGAACACCATATTTTGCTACTTCAGTGCTTTGAGCGATATTAAACTTGTTCCTCATTTGAAAGCAGGCCCTGAAACCAGGAAGCAGAGCAGCAACAACTGCTGACATCTTGTGTGGCTTTACAAAAAAAAGGGTGTGACCACACTGGAAGGCCTCCAACGTCAGAGCTGGTTGGTTATTGTGCGACAGTAGTCTTCCACCAAGCATGTCTTTTACACAGACACACCACGCATTTCCTGTGTGAAGCCATTAGGCAACCTGCCTTTTGATGATTCTGCACATGATGAAATAGTGGTACAAGGGGAAATGAGCAAATGAGGTGAGAGAATGACATGCAGACAAGATGAGAAGGCTGGGAGAGGTCTGATGACACAGTGAGGAGCAATAAAAGCAGAATAATTAATCTGCAGAGATGCCAATGGAAAAAACACACACACAAAACACACCACCGAGATTTATCTGAAATAATCAATGATTACTGCATAAGTGATGCATTTATTGCCTTCATGGTCTCCTGCGTAACAAGAGGCAATAGATGCCCCCACCCCCAGACCTTCAGTTTTAATTCATACTGCATACACAAATTATGGGGGTAAGGATTGGGGGAGATTATACTAGATTATATGAAAATTTCATTTCTAGATCTTCCACATCAGGTGACCTTTTTAACTAACAAATGGCATTTGGATGTCATGCTGTCACTTCAGCATCCATGTTGGCACAGATTTGCTTCAACAAGATCCACATTTAGCATACAGTCACAGCATAAAAATAAACCCTTATCGCTCATGCAGAAGTTCATTTAATAGGTCGACAATGCTGTCTGTGCCTTTATGAATTATTTCTGAGGACTCCTCTTTTTCCTTTTTTTTTCCTTCCTCGAATTATGCTGTAACTCGCACGTCTTTTGTTCTGTGGGAGGTGATGTTTTGGCTAATCGGGGACCTTCTGATGCACGAGAATTAATTAAACCATCGTATATTGTGGCTGAAAACGTCACTTTCAGATCCTCCTGCGAGTTCCCTTGCACAACTACAGATCGCGTGCGTATGTCTGTGTGTGTGTGCGCGCGCGCACGGTTGGACGTGAGAAACGTGTCGCATCGGTTACGAAAGCAGTGTGCAGCAAGCCTTTTTCATCTTTTTATCACAGATGTCGGTGATTAAATCGGCTCTCCCTGAGACCGGCAGAGGGGAAAAAGCCGAAAGAAGAGAGCGTATATCTGTTTTAGCGGGGGGGGGGGGGAAAGCGCTGACCGAGCTGCCCGGTTACTTTCTGTTGGCAGGCGGCAGCGAGCAGCAGACTCCTCGCAGAGCCCTATATTTGGGCACGGAAGTCCAAACGTCATCGCGCACGGCTTACGATTAAAAAAATGGAAAGAACGCACTGACGTAAGAGCCACTGACATAGTTAACCCTGGCAACAGGCGGAACAATAAATAGAGCAAGTGGAGGTACAGGGAAAAAAGATGGCTATGCCTTATATAAGCTAATTTTAGCATTATTTTAATAATTTTTGAAAGCATTTTACTGGAAATGCTTTTAATTTACTACTCCTGAGAATATTCCCCTCTTTTTCTCTTCTCTTTCATCTTTTCTAAAATTATTTTTCCTTTGCCTCTCTTCCCCTAAACACGGCGGGAGGTTTCTTCCTGTTAAAAAGAGTTTTTCCTTCCCGCTGTCGCAAAGTGCTTGCCCCATGAGGTGACTGATGAATACACCTGACTTGAACTGAATAAATATGTAAATACATATGTGTGTGTGTGTGTGGATATCGTGAGAGGAAAGCAACACACCCAGCCAGCACAGATGATTGAATTGAAATATCACTATCTTTTTATTTACATATTTTACAAACAACATTCTTCTTTACTATCTCTTTCTCTATTCCTCTATGTGTAAAAAAATAAATTTAATAAATTAAAAGGACTAATGTTTTCACAGAAAACTTTGGATAGACCACTCAGACCATGGTTAAGACAATGCACGTGTTTCTTTTTTGTTTGTTTTTTTCTTTTTAAAATTTCACAAACAATTCACATGTTAACTCTCACATTCCATTAACCAGAAAACAAACTGGATCAATAATAACTATTGCTCTGAACATATCGATAAACAACAAGTTATGTTATCTAGCACCATATAAATCATATACGAACTCATATAACGACTAGATGGTATTAGTTGAAACATGCGGGGAGGGTTTTTTTTGTTTTTGTTTTTTAAACTTGCTACATTGGTGTTATAGGCAAGTATAGATAAAGGCAGATAAAAATCATAAATAATTTAATATAAGTCTGTTCCATAGCCCTGTGATCGGCACATCTACGTAAGAAAGTGTGCTTTGATCGGAAGAATCATTGTTTCTTGTACAGTCTTTTAGAGGGCCAGCAGGGTGGGTGAGCTGAGGGAGTCGGAGGACTGCTCATTGCTGCTGCTTCCTCTCCTGTGGGCGACGCCACAGGTGGGGACGGTCTCTGCCTCTGGGAAGGTGAATACAAATGAAGACGTGTAGGTAGTGCAGGCTGGGGTGCAGGTTACTACAGGTGTGCACAGGGGCTCGAAGTCATTGGTATTAGCTGAGGTGTGAAGAGCCTCCCACTCCTGACCCGTGTAGAGGGAGCTGGACAGGTCGACCTCTGGCACAGACCGTGCCGTCTCCATCTCCGTCTTTGCCAGGAGATCCAGAGACTCCTCCAGGACAGAGGACTCCAGGTCTGACATCTTGACTGTGCTGCTAGAGACGGTGGCTGTGGAGAGGGTGGCGCTGGCGCTGGAGAATATGGAGTTGGAGGTTGAGGTGAAGGTCGACTGGCTGGAAGCGATAGCGGGTGTATGAGAGACGGTGATCTGTGGCTGGGTGGACACTGCAATGGAGTGGCAGGAGTGGGTAGGAGAGAGGGAGGTCAGGGGGAAGTCTGTGCCCAGCTCAGAGGGGATTTTGCAAATGGGCTGGTGGGCAGCCAGAATGAACTCAAGCCTCTCCTTCTCCTTCAGCAAGTTGGCGATATCATTCTGCAGGTTGGATTTCTGGTCTTCCAGGATATCAGTTTCCTGTAAGAGAGAGAAATGGAGGAAGTTGCATCAGCTTGGCTGTTGGATAGCTCTGCTATAGCTCTGACAATAAACATGTTTCAATGAGTGATGGTAAATCTGATGGGATACTTACAGCTTGCAGAGTGTCTGTAAGCTCTCGCCTCCTGTTGCGGCATTTTGCTGCTGCCTGCTTATTCCTCTCTCTGCGAATCCTTCTCTTCTCCTCTTCCTCAGGTGTCATCTGCACATGATAGAAGGTAAAAGTTAGGACCCCTGCTCTTTAATAATCTTAGTCTATATATATACATAACACTTCATGAACGAATGATAATTACCTGTTCCACTTTGCCTCTCTTGTTGTGAGCCCTGGACATTGCAGATTTCATGACTGCTCTTGAGTATGCAGGGCTAGGACTGGAGGTGTAAGGTTGAGCTCCGTGGGAAGGGGCCACTGAGGAGACCACAGGCTGGACCATCCACTGAAGATCTGGGCTTGTGGAAATGGCTGTGACTGTGGGGATGAAGGAGGCACTTGATGCTGTCAGGTCTGTGAAATCCTGGAGGAAATGAAGTAAAAAAGGAGATCGTCAGGACATTTGGTACATTATCAGGAGGGGTGGCAGCATTGCAAGATGTCTATGAATGAAGCACGGAGGGTCTATAAAAAGCTGGATGGTTTAAAAATATCCTTATGATGTCAGCTATGACGTTACATTCTCTCTATGGAGTTTCCAGGTGGATGAATGAAGCTTGCCTTGCACTGTGTGGTGCGCAGGTCAGAGTTCTTTTTTAATATATATATTTAAAAACTCAATGGGTGCTTTTCTTAATTTCCAGCCAGCCTTTTTCATTATTAACATTATTATTATTTGAAAACATCAAATTTAAGCTTTGTCAGTTTAATTTAGTAAACATTCAAATCTCCAACAGGTTCTTTCTGAGCTGAAATAGCGTGTTGTAAAGATTTAACAATGTTTAAGCGGACATACCTGAGACTGGGGAGATCCCATGCTGGAGTAAGATCCCGCTGGTGACGGGTAATATCCCAAAGTGTCCACGGACGGGGAAGCGGTGCTGCAGCGAGAGGAAGAGTCGCAATCCGCGTTGAAATTGAACATCATCGTTCCTTTTTTTCGAAAAAAAATTTAAGCAAATAAGAAGATCCGGACAAACTCTACTAAGGACGAATGTAAACTTGAGGTCAGGATAGTCCTTTAGTGGGTTTGCGAGAAAACTCTTCAAGCGCTGCTCCCGATCAGTTCTCTTTAGTCGCTGTTCTGCTACTCAAAGTTAGACTGCCAACTCTCCGAGCTGGGCCTTTTTTATAGTGTGCCTGCTGACGTAGAGAGGGGTGTGCCGTTCACCCGACACCAGGAAGGAAAAAAACACCAAAACACTGACTTAACAACGCCGTAATAACACCGACTTTTCCTCGCGCTCCATTTAAATTCAATACACTTTGTTTGCACGAGTCACGAATGAGTCATTTACAGGTGATAAGTGACTATTTAAAATGTTTATTTCTAAAACTCGTCTTCAAGAAATGGAATATTCCGGAGCGGGATCCCCGATACGTAGGTATCCATATATGGTGCATCCTGTGAAGGAGGCGGGGCCTGATGGGAAATACACCTTGAGAGTGGCGGACAGCGGCATGACGTTATGTAAAACAACAAACACAGACGCTGTTGTGAAAACTTGAAGAACTGAGATAACAGTGAGGAAAAGTGCGTCCTACACAGCAGGGACACAATTAAACATGTAAATGTGTCTGTGCTGAACAAAACGTACCAAACAAACACATTAAAAAATAAAAATCTGTTTCTGTTTTTTTAACCCCCTCCCCCAGCCGTGCGCCTCCTTTTTTATTTGTATTTTTGAAATATAGAAACTCAATTTTATCGTGCAAACTTGTAGTTAAGCACTTTGTGATATTCACCTTGAAAGGTGGTATATAAATAACATGTTATTTAAGTACTCGCTAACTTCACTCACTGACTCACTTATCGACTATTTTTAAAGTGTTTAATTTGATCAATTGTTACACATTTAATGCAAGACAATTCATACAATCACAGGAGGCCCATGTTTGTATGTGTAGGTAGGTCACAAAGTACAAAGAATAATTTGAATAAAGATAAGAATAAGCGAGAAAACGGTGGGTAATTGATTTTCACTTGATTCTGTGGTCTGTCTGTTAAACCGACTTTTAATTTACTTATATACTTAATTTTATCCATGTATTTTTCTTATTTAATCCCATGCGTTTATATCCAGTAAGTTACAATGGAATTGTTTCATAGAATTGTCTAAAATATCTCTACATAAACGTTACATGTCAGGACATGGGTGACATGTTCTCCACCCTCAGGTACTATTTGTACTTTTCGCCTGCAATCCAGAACAGGGCGTGTTTAGCTGCAGAGCGAGCTGATAACTGGTTTTCTGTGTGTACGTTTCCTCGACGACAGTTTACATTTCTCAAAGGAGGGGACGGGGAGGGGTGGCAGTTAATTGTAAAGGTCTTCCCCAAAGCCACTAGCAGAGGGAATCCTCAAGATTTACGTAAGAAGCTATGAAACGAATTCATGAAATGCAGGCTTAACGGTGAGCCAACATTGCGACTGCATTTGCTGTTTAATAACTGTTCATTCTCTGACATCAGCACTTTTTTTTTATTATCGTGTTGACTTGAGAAGTAGGTCTGTGGAACAGGCATCGTGACTTTCGTGCAATATTACCAAAGTCAGCAACATTTTGCTGGTGGTTTTGTTCATGGTTTATTCTTAATAAAGGCGATACATTCATGCACATAAAAAAACACGAGCAAAGCATTTTATGAGTTTTATGAAACACAATTCATACTTTTCTTCTTCTTCTTTTCTCTCTCTCGTGAGTCTTCCGGGAATTCCCTTCTTTAACCAAACAAGCACAAAACAAGCGCCATAAGTGCTCTCGTCCCATTAAACAAACCATAAAGACTAAACAAAGGTGTCATTGTGTCAAAAGACCCTAATTCAGGCTATAGGATTTTGCGCTTTCTTTCCCGCGCCAGTGTTTTGTTGAACATTCCTGGTTGTCATAGCGACGCCCAGCCCCTTTCGCGTCAGTGACGTCCATTTAGTTTTTATTTTTTCATAGCAAAGAAGATCGTGTGTAATCATGAGGAGGAGCCACATCAACAGAGAAACACCAAACCGACTTTTTCGGCATCGCCTGTGGAGACGGAACGTGCACACGAACACGTCAGGGGCCGTTCCCGGAAACGACGTCGGAGTGAGAGCTCTGAGTGTTTTCAAGTCTCTGACAGTCCTCCCCTTTCCTCGGTGTCTGCGGGTCAACGGAATGGAACGGGACACCAAACAAGCCGTTTACCTTGAGCGGTGTTTGAGTTCTGTTTGAGTGGTTGGCATGAAGGTTGCTGACCTGCACTGTTTGAGTGACCTGGTTTTTGCTAGTGTTATTTCGTGTTGGAATGATAATTTAATCGAAATAAAATTATAATAATAACAATAATAATAAGAAGAAGAAAGAAAGAAAGAAAGAAAGAAAGAAAGAAAGAAAGAAATGCAATTTCTAAAAGAAAAAATATTTTTTTATATTGCTGCTTTTGAAAGTATTTAAACTCTCCGGTTATCTAATAGCTGAAGTTATTTATTTTTTATCGCTGCTCTTTGGCTCCTCAAAGGAGAACAGTTCACTAAAATGACCGTGAACTTGGATGCCAGTGGATCTAAAAATAAACTCCACAGTCTTTGCGCATTCACGCTCAAGTTGCTTTGAAGAAGACAACTGTTAGAGATGTGCTGAGAGGTGAGTATTGTTCGACCTTTGAACTTCGTTTTGTCCCAGGCCGCTCAAGCCGACCACCAATAGTGATGTGCCGGTAAATAGGGCCCAAGGCGGGGGGGTTGCCACTGCCGGGAAGTACCCGGGAGCACAGAGCAAACAGGGGGGGAGCCTCTCACTCTATCCAGCGCTTATCCCTTTCACTTGGGTGGATTCGTGAGGTCACATGAAACCTAAATATAGCCCAATCCAGCCCGCAAGTTCTTGTTATGGGAGCAGAATTAGGTTATGCGGGAACATCAATTAAAGCCCGGGCTTTAATTGGTGCCGATAAACTGCATTACAGTCTGTGAGAAAGTAAGTCACGTTGCTCCTGTCTAGAAATTATATCAGTCACTGGCCTTCTTGAATTCTCCGATTCCCTCGTGAGTGTGTTTTGCACATCTGCGGCTGCACCTAATTGCCACCCTTATATGGAAAGGTGGGTCAAATCCTTCGCATCCTCAAACTAACGCCTGTGCGGGCATTCTTGGCGCAGCTGATGACGCTGATATCAGGTACAACATAGGGTCAGTCTCTGAGAGCTTGTTTTACTTTCTTTTTGCGGCAGTGAGTGAGTGGGCCACACACAGCCCGGCAGCGTCCGTCTGCGCGCTATCCTTGTGCCACAGCACGCCCCCCCTCTCCCCCCTCTCCTCCCGGAAATACCATATATGGCTCGACCGGTCCATCGGCGATTGGCTGCTTGGCTTCAGCGACAGTTCTGTTGCTGGAGCTCTATTCATATGTAGAGACAGGTGAAAGGCAATGTGATACGTGAATGACACTTAATTTTGACGGCTTATAAATAATCAGACAGTGTGCTGGAAGCTTTGTGAAAGAATTAAATTAATGCCGGATTTTATTTTGTGTCTATAAATAGAAGTTGGAACATTAGTGCATAATCATTGTTCTAATGTGGACAGTTTGGAGGAGAAAGAATCGGGGAAGCACCACACTGGCTATTTTAAAACCATTTATTAATGAAGCCTATTACACTGCCTCCACTTTCCTTCTAAAGCATTGAGAGCTCGTGTTACCGTGAAAGCCCAGAAGCATTAAACAAAGGGTAAATGTCGAGAACATCTGAGGGCATGACGGGAACATATAGCCTGTGATGCAGATGCTGCATACATGAAGTGACGTAGATCATTCATGGCGGTGGGCACCTTTTGGAGGGAGGGGTGCCACTTTCTATGTGCACACTTTTTAAAAAAAACCATTTGAGTTCTGATAATAAGCTGAAATGAAACAATGGGTTAGTGTTGATTTTTACGCACTTCAGTGATTTGATTGTTGAACTGTAAAAAACCCCATCTGCTAACCCCTTTCTCCAGTCACTTCTCCCTCGGTGAAATGGTTCGGTCTCACCACACAGATTTCATTCATAAAATTCCAGCTCACTATAAAAGGCGGGCCTCTCCACTATGTGCACAGTTATGAACCTGGCAAATGGAATATAGGCGTCCGGGACATCCGTTTTCTGTCTAGCACAGACTGACTGTTCAGTCTCTTATGCGGTGATTTAATTTTATTTTGAATTTTTATTTTTTAATGAAACCATGCATCCAGACTCCAGCACTGAGTTCGACTTATCGTCCAGCTGTAGCACAGCATCGCCTGGCGGGGACACCCCTGGGTGCAGTCAGCATCCTCCTGATTCGCTTTCATCATCAGTGGACAGCACCAAGGTAAAGCCGGATCTCATCATTACACACACAAAAACCTGATCACAAAGCGTAATCTTGTGTTTGACGCATGCGGGTGATAGAACTGCATTCCTCAAATTCTTCACATTTTTATGAAGTCCTTTTCATGCACTGCATTTCCCCTAGCAGGATTACTATCCCGTGTTGGAAAAATGACTAGAAAAACATGCGTATCTCTGTAGAAAATCCCTAAAAAATACCCCAACAAACAAACAAGCAAAAACAGCGCAATGATATTATTATTTAAATAAAACTGTTTGTACTGCTGTCTGCTTCACAGTCTTCGTTGCAACCTTTTTTTTTTAATCTATCATAAAAACTGATGAGGATGCGAGGCTGGTTCTGAGGTGTTTACAGAGAGCAGATTTTTTTTGTCTTCTTTGACATTCCTTGGACAAATGATTGATGTAACATTTAAACATTGCTAAAGGTCAGCCAATAACGTGGTCACCCATTCGTCAGATACGCTAAATTAGTATTTTACTGCATGCATATGCATGTCTGTCTGGTGTGGGTTTTTCCAGGATACTGAGACCAGTGCAGCAGCCTCCTTTGTTCCGACTGTGACTGCAATCTCAACATCGCCAGAACTAAAGTGGATTGTGCAGCCTACAGTCATCACATCTGCCTCTCCGTCGCCCTGCCGTGCAAAGCCCAAAACTCATGCAGCGACCCAGTCGTCTTCCCGGCCAGGTGCAAACAAGGCGAGAGCCAGCAACAGGAAAGGGCCGAAAGAACAGGTAAAGAGAAGAGAGGGGTGGGCGGTGATGCTGATGTGTCAATCAACCACCAGTCAATCAATCAGTCAGTACAGCGAGCAAAAGAGCACTCTGCCCCGATCCCCACACCATCCCCAACCACCTCGTTTCCACTCATTAAGCTTAATGTGAAAACTGAGATATCGCGATATTTTAGCGGGACGGGACGCAATTAACTGCTTTTTTTCTTTCCCTGTCGTGGGGAAATAAAGTGTTAGCGGATTGATCTGAATATTTTGCTGCGGGGAGTCAGTCATAAGCCGATTTGATCATGTTTAATTGGTGCAGAGCGGTTACTTTGGCGGGGGTAACGAGCTCAGCCTTGTTTATGTGCGGGATAGGAAATTGCATGCAATGCGCGTTCACGTGACTGGCTAGACCGTGCCAGTGGTGCAGCATTTTAACGCCTGAACTGAGAATCTTCACCGACCACATCAGCATTCACTGCATAGGAGATTTTCTCTCTCTCTCTCACTTTGGCACAAGAAACGGTGTTTAAGAGCCAACTGCCGACATGGCAAGACCTAGTGGGATGAGCGTTTAAATTAATGGGCTATTTCTGATTGATTTTAGCCTTCCAAAGAGGAGGAGGAAAGGAGGAGGATCAGGAGGGAGAGGAACAAAATTGCGGCAGCCAAGTGTCGTAACAGGCGGAGGGAGCTGATAGAGACCCTTCAAGCTGTAAGTAATGCTTTGTTAAATCATTATAGAGGATTCATTCTCACAGAATACTTTGCATACTTCCAAAGATGAATAATGTCTCAGTTCACAACAGCGAAGCAGAGCGGTAGAGCCACATAGGTTTTTTTTGTTTTGTTTAGGGTTTTTTTTGTGCTTTGCTCATGCTCTTTTCTTTTCTCTTTCTCCCTCTTTCCCTCAGGAAACTGATACTTTAGAAGAAGAAAAGTCCACCCTGGAGACAGAGATTGCCAACCTGCTAAAGGAGAAAGAGAGACTAGAGCATGTCTTAGCTTCTCACCAACCGTCCTGCAAACTCTCCTCAGATGATGACGGCAATGGTGATGATGATGAGGGGGATGATAAGGAAGATGATGTTGACACAATGCTGCAGGATCCACCGGACTCCCCGCAGCTGCTTTCCATGTTAGAGAATGGAAAAACCCCAGAGAGCAGCACAGCTGGAGAAGCCCATATTGGTCAAGACATGAGCAGTGTCCCTTGCATCCCTGCTGCAGCCATCTTGGGAAACTCCAACATCCTTTTGTGCTCCAGCGCAGAAGAGGAGGCTCTGGAGGAACTGAAAGGAGATGACTTGGATGACTTGGTGCCCAGCATACAGATGGAAGTGACGCCCGAGACGGCCGCATCTGTCCCTGACATACTACAGAGTACTGACCTGAGTGGGCCCTTCTGCCTCTCAGACTGGGAAACCCTGTACAAGTCCGTGGCAAGCGACCTTGAGTCTCTGAGCACCCCAGTCATGTCTTCCAGTCCCACTTGTAGCAATTACCGCACAGTGTTTTCCTTCAATCACTCCGAGATTGATTCCCTGGCTGACGGTTCCGAGTGCCTCAAAGGCAGCCTCGGTGCATCCGAGTTAATGAAAGATAGTCTTAACTCGCCCACACTCCTGGCCTTGTGAATGCAAAGAAGTTATGCAACAATACTGTATTCTAACCAGCCAGCAAGCTCCAGTCGCTCTCAAATAACCTTTTGTAGTGTGAGTTTCGATGTCGTGCATATACCTGAAAATCAGAGATTGTGTAGACGCAGTGTTTTTCTGTGACTGTAAACACGGTTGAGTTCTTCCATGCTGTTGCTGCAGTTGTCTGAGATGAGACCTTGTGCTAGTAAAATGCATGCAAATACAAGTCATCTGTAATCCAAGAAGAGATGGTATTGTGTTGTTAAAAAAAAAAAGCTCTGCGTGTGGTCTGAAACGAGATCCTGTTGAGTAGCTTAATATATGTGTAACACTGTTTTTGACAAAGCTGTGTTGTAACAAGTGAATTATAGAAGGATACTAATATGTAAGTGTAACATCTTGCTGTAAGGTGCCCCCCCTCCAGACCTGAACTGACATTTCCTTTTACATTTGTTTTCCATGAAAAACAAGATCATGCCATGTATTTTATTGAGATGTATTTTATGACATAGTTTATTTTTTTACTTATGAAAATATAGAGATGCAAAAAAATCAACAACAAACAAACAAAATCAGAAACAAAAGAAAACTAGAAACTAGATATTGATAAAATATGCTGGAAATAAAATACCACAACTGCAATTAATGCTGTGCTGCTGTTGTTATTGATTTAGGAGCATTTATATGAATAGATAGTCGGCACCACAGCCTTGCTTAGTTGGTGACTTTACATGAAGTTCCTCAGCAGATGAAGAAACCATGAGATGCCTTAGAAATGTGGTGGGAGGGGGACGAAGAACAGCTGAACACCTTCAATGCAAACTTCATCTGTAATAAAACTGCTTTAAACCCAGTTTAAATATGAATCTGACCTACCAAACACTCACTAAAACGTCAGAAGAAGAAAAATCCTAAATTTAAGGGTGGTATTAATGATGTTCTCGTCTCAGTATCAATCCATAAAGACGGCATTGCGCCTATTTCTGGCTTCGGGATTACATAAAGGAGACGCGTCGTGGACGGAGACGTGTTTGAATTGAGTGGGAAGCAGCGCAAACAGCAGGTTAATTATTTATTCACAGCCTGCTCTCTGCTCCACTATTGTCACGGTCAAGGGAATCCGAGCGCACACACGGCAGCGCAATGCGTGCTGTGCGTGACGTCAGCACGCGATTGCCGTTTCGTTTCAGTTCCTTTGACCATATTTGGGTAGTTGCAGTTGTTTTGTATCCATAGCAACGGGTGTTAAATTTCGGAGCTGGAGAAGAAACAATCCAGAGGAGAGCGCGAGCCTCATTAAAGACCAAGTTTCTCATCAATTAAGGAGCGGGTGGTCACGTGACTGACGATAAGCGGTGCAGTCGGTAATTTAGAGGTGCTGAGGCATTTCTCGGAACAGCAAACGAAGGGTTTAATGAGGGATAAACCTGCTGGGGTTTGTCCTTCAAGGAGGAGATAGTGTTTCAAGCTTGCAGTAAGCATGTTCATCCCAGAGGATTACTTTTTATCCTTTTTTACTCATAACACAAAGTCCTTTGCAACAAAGCACACGGCTTGCATGTCATGCCTTAACAGTGAACGGTGCAGTTCTTCTTTTCATCAGTAGGGGTGGCTACAGCGAGAGCAACAGCAGAGCAGAGAACTTGTCATGTAATGAGGGCTGCAGGGCTTTCACTTCCCCCTTTGAATACCTCAGTTGTTACGTTTGCACAAACAGACCTAACCAAATCGAGTTGTTCATCTTTAGAAGTTATCAGTGATACTTAGGAAAGCATGCGATCTGCCTGATATATAAAAATTATCCTTTATTTAAGTCCTCTTACTGTAATCAACATAGCTCAGTTTTAGTGTATCTGCTAGGGTATTTGTGGACTTGAAGGGACTCGGTTTACAGCATGCATATTTGGTTGACTGGTAAATCTAAGCAGGCCACAGGTGTGGATGTGAGAGTGCAGCACATCTCAAAAGTATTCGCGGTGCTTCACTTGTTTCACATTTTGTCATGTTGCAGCCTTATTTAAAATGGATCCAATTCATTTTTCACCTCAAAATTCTACTCTCGATATTCGCTTGAAATTCTCGCAAATTTATTAAAAATAAATGTACAGAAGTATTCACAGCCTTTGCCATAACACTTAAAATTGTGCTCAGGTGCCCCCTGTTTCCACCAATGATCTTTTAGATGTTTCTACACCGTGATTGGAGTCCACATGTGGTAAATTCAGTTGATTGGACATGCTTTGGAAAGGTACGTGCTTGTCTATATAAGGTCCTCCTACAGCTGAAAATGAATGTCAGAGCACAAATGAAGCCGTGAAGTCCAAGGAATTGTCTGTACACCTCCGAGACAAGATTATACCAAGGCACAGATCTGGGGAAGAGTACAGAAAAACTTCTGCAGCAATGAAGCAAAGGCTGTTAATATTTGTATACACGTTATATTTTTGTCTTCTGTTGTTAATAAATTAATAAATTATGGGGTGTAGTGTAGAATTTTGAGGTGAAAAAATAATTGCATCCACTTTGGAAAAAGGCCGTAACAGGACAAAATGTGGAACAAGTGAAGCACTGTCAATACATTCCAGTTGCACTGTATACGAGACTTAGACAAATGTAGACAAAGTCCACATATTGGCACTGTGAAACTGACTGACATGGCATTAAGGATGAGTTATTTTATTTTTAAGATATTTTCTGAATGTTTATTTGCAACAGTGATGCATTTAAGCACAAACACTGCAATAAACTGAGGTCATTTCTCAAGAAATAATGTACATTTCAAGCTTTGCCTTGAATATGGACATGCCTGATCTGCTGCTGATGAATTGTTTGTGGCTGGTTCCGCTTTTTTAATGGTGCATAAACCAGTCTAATTCATTTGGAAGTGCCAGCAACATTCACCTTTGCAGATATTAGACAAAACTTCAGTTCAGTGTTTCTGAGGGTCCTGTGTGCTTTTCTTCACCATTTATCTCACGACTAAACTTCTTGTTCTTCTTTTTATATATCAACTGTGTGCGTGTGATGTCCTGGCGCATGGCTATTTCAGAGCGCTGACGGATGGGCCCGTCAACAGCTCTGATGCTTCGTGACTCACTCACTCCGTCCACTCCACTTGTTCCATCAAACTATGTGTGTCCAGCAGCGTGATGCTTCTCACCTCCCGAAGCCTGTTTCACAGTTGTACCATATCAGAGAGCCAGAGTTGTTCACGACCAAACTTTGTGTGTGAAATGTGAGCGGTAGGAGTTTTTATTTTAAGAGTGGGATTGAGGCCAGGGATTGCTAAGTGAAAGAAGTGGTTTTTTGCTCTCTAACTTGAGCTAAGAAAAAGTAGCAACGTCATCAGAATGAGAAGTGGTGACGCTGCAAGCATTAAAATATGTTTGCAACAACAACAGTTTTTTTAAGCATCAAATGCAAGCACAGAAATGAGCCCTTTCATTGTTATATGTTGTTTATTGGATATTTATTACTGATGCATCATGTAGCATACTGTATGTTGTACAAGCAGCAATCTTGGGAGCTTGGACAGAAAGACTTCTTTAAGTTTCTTGAATACATTTTTACATTTGATGGGGTGAGACAGTAGTTTCACCCGAAACCTCTGCTGATAACGAACCACGCCTTTTTTACACTTTGGTTCATGTGATAAGGCACATGATTAATAGTGAGTCAAAGAGCAACTTAAAGGACTGTCCGTCTTTTGGTTTTAGAACCGATGAAGCCTCTTAAATAAGAGGTGAAACATCTTTAAGAAACTTGAAGAAGTGCAGTTGCTTTCTATCCAAGCTCCTTAGACTACCATGACCTGGATGAGCACTTAAACAGACATTAGCAGTAGTATTATAACACTTAATCTGATCAAAGGTGCCTATTTATCTGCAGCACATTCATAAACCCATAATATATTTTATAAACTGCTTGATTTTGTGTAAAATCTCAGTCTATACAGCAGCCACAATGATCACATTAGAGACATTTAAATGTAGCATAAAATCCAACCCCCTTAATTCATGCATCCAAATCATTGAATTCAGGGGTTTCAATCACTTCCATGGCCACATGTGTTTAAAATCAAGCACTCAGGCATGCAGACTGCTTCTACAAACATTTGTCTAAGAATGGGTCGGTCTTAGGAGGTCAGTGAATTCCAGTGTGGTGCCGTGATAGGATGCCACCTGTGCACCAAGTCTAATTGTGAAATTTCCTCACTACTGAATATTCCATAGTCAACTGTTAGTGTTATTATAACAAAGTGGAAGCAATTGGAAATGACGGCAAGTGGAAAGTTTGGTAGAGGGGGGGGATTATGTTGTGTTTTTATTCTTTTTAGAAGTTGCACTTGACCCTTAACTAAGGGGTCAACTCTTCAGCATACCAAGAAATTTTAGACAACTTCATGGTCCTAGCTTTATGAGTTTGGGAAAGTCTCCTTCCTGTTCCAATATGACTGTGCACCAGTGCACAAAGCAAGGTCCATAAAGACATAGATGATCAAGTCTGGTGTTGAAAAACTTGACTGGCATGCACATTCAGCCCAACTTTGGGATGAGCTAGAACAGAGATGTTAGCCAGGCCTTCCTGTCCAACATCAGTGTCTGACCTCACAAATGCACTTCCCATAAGAATAGTCAAAAATTCCCATAAACACTCCTAAACCTTGTGGTAAGCCTTCCCAGAAGAGTTGAAGCTGTTATAGCTGCAAAGGGTGGGTTGACATCATATTAAAGCCTTTTAATTAAGAATGGGATGTTCCTCAAGTTCATATGCGTGCTTCTCCCGTTGGAGAAGAGGTGGGCGTGTTCAGGCAGATTCAGTCTCCTCTTGCATCACCTGTAAATGCGAGAAAAGCTTAATCCTTAAGCTCAAGTTCAATAACCTTACCGTCAAACACGTAATCTTAAACTGTCCCTATATCTAGGGGCAAGCATAAACAAAAAACTCCCACCTGAGTGTACAGCTAAATATATTATTCACACCTCTGCCTTACTCTGACTTGTTTGAGTGTTTCCTGTGTAAAAGTGCCTGCAGGCATGTGGTTTGTTTTTAATATACTGCATTTGGGATTTGATAATAATCAAATGTTTGCATGTTAACAGCTTTATAAAGACTTAATCCAACATCTGTGCACATTTTTCAGCTCAGCTGCAGGCTGGTTAGCTGCTACTTTCCACTTATATTGCTTAGACAAAGTCTCCACTTTCAAATCTTTTCTTTTAAAGACTTGAACAGATTTGTGGAAGCCTTGTTTTTTTTTATGTGGCCATGTGGTATTTATATATGTTTCTGTGTGTCTGTGTTTATAGTTGAACTTAAATGAATTGAGCGAAACATGAAGAAGCTCGAAGGCTTTCAGGTTGGACTTATTTCCAGCGATATCAGCCCCCTGTAGTATGTCTCACATCGCTTGCCTCGGTTCCAGATTTCCATCTTTCTGTCATTCATCACGTCGCTCAACGTTTCCAGCTCTGTTATCTCACATACCTTCTTACCAATCTGTTTCCTGCTTGCCGTCATATTCCCGAGGAAGTGCTATATTTGCAGGGATAAATCAATGTCATGTGCTTTTTGGGAAAGGTTAGGTCACCTGATATGGGTAACGCTGCCAACAATGGTGCTGGTACGTGCGTGAACTCACCGTCTCCTTCCAACTGCAAGATGGCACTTTCAGTATTACATCAGAAAGATCTTGTGCTGATTCAGGAGTTTATGTTGAAATGGCTGACCTGTTCTTTTCTTGAGTACCAAACGAATAAGTTGCCACACATACAAAAATTTGGATTGTTACAGGAAGGGAAAAATGTGCTTCTTGTAGGATTTGATGCAGCATGATATGGGAGGAAGAGTAGTGTTATGATAGATGAGTCTGTTGTGAAAGAGAGATGAAGTGTGTAGTTGGCTTGATTTCTGTGAATGGAGTCTGCTAAAGCACCACATGTAAGCATTTCTGTGTGTTACACCTGCTGCTGCATTGTAAATGCTTCAGCTAGTGTACTCCTAAATGTTGGCATGTCGCCACAAGAGTCAAAGTATGAACAATGTGACGCTCGCTGAATAAACTGTGACAAAACAAGAATTTCCATTTGCTCCGGTGCTGTCAGAAAATGGGAAATGTCATTCTGTAGTAACACAGTATTTCCAAAGGCTGGCAAAACTCAGGACATCTGTGATAAAGTTTTAAATAACCTGAGCTGTCGTATGAGTCTTCGCACAATTAATAGACACGTTATGATTTAGTCTACAACTGTCTGAGATTCTTGGGAAAGAAGAAGAAAGGAAGGAAGGAAATCAAATGGAGTAGTGTTAAAAATAACATTTAGTGTCTGCAGCGTGGAGGTTAATGAGTCAGATTTTGTGTCTGGAGGTGTCTGGTTCATTGGGTATTTCCCAAAGATGTGCTGTTGAATAATATTACAGCAAAACATTTAACCTACGGAATTTATTCAGGCCAAGGGTTTGGAAAAGATAAAGAAGTGTGACTGAACTTGTTTATCAATTTTAGAATGTGATGAAGACTTGGAAATGTACCAAATGATTAGAAAGACAGAAAAAATAAATAAAAATGTTTACTTGCTTTTGGCAAAAAATATTTGGTTTTGCTTTACCTTGACTTCTGACACCCACGTATTATGAACTCTGCACGAGTTTGGCAGAGCAGCAAAACCACAAACTCCACTCACTCTCCATTAATCAGGGTGGCAGCTGCTCAAAAGTGCACCCGAGCTCGTGCTTTAATGCAAAGCAGGATTGCAGCAGACAAATAATAAAGCTCTTTATAGGCAGGCGTTGAGGTACGATTGCAAAGGTTTAAACAGGAAAGTAGCTTTAGAAACTTTGTGGTTTACACATCCTGAGACAGACCTGGATTTTCTTTACCAGCACCCTTTTTGGTCATTCCTGTGCACTGTTACACACTCACTAAAGATCTTTTTCCTTTAACTAACGTGCTCTACACACTTGCCTGTATACCACGCTGTGTTATTTTCTTAGTTTCATTATCAAGGCTCATTGTTTTCGTGAGTAACGGCTCTGTCTTCGAATGTCAAATGTGCACCATGTGTGTTCATGTAGTGAGTGACATTTCTGGCTGCCTCCCTGCAGGCACAAAGGAACCCGGCTGAAAGCCTACACCTGCAAAGGGAGTGCTACCTCTGTTTTAACCACAGACGTCCAGGACCCTCGTGTTTTATAATAATCCGTCTGGTCATGGACTCAGTTCTGCTTTATTAACTCCACATGTCTCCCCTAAAAATTTGTCATCTGCGTTAAGAGCGACTCTGACGCACAGTCGGCCCCGACCTGCCGTCAGATGCGAGGCATAAATCACAGCAGAGAACCAAATTAGAATCTAAAAAAAGGAACAGAGCGGGGCATTTTGGTGAGCCTCCAATAACTCAGCCGCTTTTTATAGGTCGAACAGTTGAGCTGGCATCGTGCAAAACCAAAACTGAGCCTAAGCTGATGTTGAAGATAAAAACATGACACGCAATAAGAGACAATGAGGACGGCTTGGTGTGTTAAGATAAGGTGCTTTTAAAGCAGTTTGAAGATTTACCAGAAAACAATAGCAGTGTTTGGGGGTGACAGCGCTGTTTGCATCCATTTTCAAATTGTGGCACAACTTCTCAGCTGTATCTGCAATATATAAAAGGAGATGCATAACTCAACACTGCTATAAAGTGAAAGAGGGCAAAAAGCAACTCCTTGTAGTGGCAACAGTTTGTTTGTAGCCTTTTAAAACGATAACTGCACGTCCCTATAAGTAGAAATGTCCAGTTACATGTAGTTTCTGTTGCCCACAGTAGAGGGAAGCATTAGGATGAGGCTTTCAGAACTTTCTGGAACCACCTTTAGAAATATTTCAGCACAATTTTGTTCACGATTGTTCACAGGAATGAATAAAGAAAACAAAAATGGTCTTTCAGGGTAGCTATTGTGCAACTACCCTGCAGGACCGACTGTATTATTTGTGCAACAAACTTCCTTAACCACATTTTTTTTTACCTTCGTGTTGAACTTTTCTAAGAAAAGGTATGCTGCAGCTGCAGCTGTACCTTTGAGAGCCAAAAGGGTAAAGGGTGAAAAACAAGGTGAAAGAAGTGCAGTGAAACTGTGGTGCCAACTCTCCAAAAAACACCTTCAGATGTAGTTTTGTTTATGACACAACAAGGAAACTAAAGTAGAAACTTGACAACTGAAAAGCAAGTCGTCAGATTAAATTGAAAACAACAGGAATTACCTTAAATATCCCCTGAATTATACTGCTGTACTATAGTTTTTCCCTTAAAAAACATAAATCCCCTAAAAATATGTATGTGTCCTCTGTAAGTAGTGTACTTTATTGAATAGGTAGATCATACGCAATACAGGCTTCAAGTTTCCATATGACAGAGCCTAAAGAAGCCTATTTACAAACTAAAAGTGAAGTCAGAGATTCTGCTCATTAACATGCACGTTAAAATCAGATATGAGGTTGGCACAAACTTTCCACTTTCATTCTCCACAGCAAACATGAGATCTTAGTTTTCAGTGGAAGAGTTCAAAAACATTTAATCTCCAGATGTTCAATTGAGACTTTTTTTTGTTTGGTTCTTTGTTTGTAGGCTGCAGAACTCCAATGTCAGCATTCCCTTTGTGAGGCTATGCTCAGACTAGGTTTTTCCAGGGATTTGCATAAAAATATTTTTAAATCTATGCTCAGTCAATTCTTAACACTTCTGCAAAAACACTGCAGGCTTATGTGATCTACTCAGCAGTAATATCACTTTAATAAAGATATTAGTACATGCAAGCAGTGTATATGCGCCACGTAGGAATGCCCAGGTTAAATAAGTGCTCCCACAAGATTAGAAAGATTACTTTAATTACTACGTTTAAGTTTTTTCCTTCCTCTTTCTTGTGAATACTAGTTAATGCTCATATTTTTTGTAGTCATTTTTATTTTCATTCATCAAGTGCAATCATATAATCTAAGAGATACGAAACAGGAAGGAAAGGCTGAGGTATGTCAAATTACACAAGACTGAGAATCAGTGGCAATACGTCTTATGGACTGATAAATCCAAATTTGACGTCTTTGGATCAAATCATTGTTGACGTGTGTTGAAGAGGTCAGGAGAGAGGTGCAACAGTGAGCGTCTACAGCCATCTATAAATCACAGGGCAGGTCTGTCAGTCAAAAGTTCAGACTGTGCTGAATAAAATATGAATATTGTGTTTCACTCTTGTTAGAATTGCACAAACTCAATTTCAGTTTTTGCCTTTTAAAGTGCATTTCCATTTATATTTGTGTGTTTCAATAAAACAGTGCACATATGTGCTGTTTTCCCAGAAAAATATAAAGAAATGGGAGCTCCTTCAAGATTTTTGCACAGTAGTTTATATCTTATTTATATTCAAATGAAAAACAACAGAAGGAAAGGGGAATGTTAGAGGCCTTAATGGTCACAAATCAATACATTTTCATATGCACTAAACTGGTAAGTCATAATTAAACCATGCATGAATTGCTTTCATATCTTTGGGCCTCTAAAAATGTCTTAAATCAGGGATGTCAAACTGATTTTACATTGTGGGCCACATACTTTGATCTTAAGTGGGCCAGACTAGTGAAACTCACGTTCTGTCAGAGTAAACACAAATTGAATCTAAAGATCTTAGAACGGAAGAAGCTTCTCGGATGAGAGGTGAAACCTCTTCAAGAAACTTGAAGAAGGCCAATCAAGTTTCTTAGATTACCATGACCTGGATGACTGAGAACCTTCACAGACATGCAAATGGAATCCTTAAGATATCCTAATATGAGAAAAACAAGTGTGATTTTAACAGCAGGTTACAGTTTTCTACCTGAAAAAGAAATGCTCCTGCAGTACATCTGTCAGCACAACTATATGGACTTAAAATATAAGAAATAAATGAAAGATAGAAGGTTCTGTAATTTGACCAGACTGCCCTGTAATTATATAAAAATGTGTTGTTGTTTTTTTGTTAATTTCCAAAAAAAAAGCAGATGGTGCTATAAAAATCTAACTTTACCTTTTAATTGTATTATTCTATTATTATATCTAGTAATTATATTGCTTAATTACTCAGGCCAGTCTAAATGGCCATGGGTGGGGTCGTTATTAATGGGAAAAGCTGTAAAACGTACTAAAATAAAGTCCGAAGTTTGTGATCTCTTTCACGTTGTTCAAAGCCATCCAGTAGGCGGGACTGAAGTCTTTGCACAGGCAGTCTCTGCCCCCCTGGGCCTTATGTTTGACAACCCCTGTCTTAATTTAACAATGACTATGAAAATCTTTTTGTGTGTGACTTGTTAGCGCTGCACGTACTGATATAGTTGATAAAAACTGTCACATTGCAACATAACCTTTTTATTAAAGGCTGTAAATAACTTACTACTTAGACTGGTAGTCTATATTTTTGTTGTTGGCAGTGCCAAACACCCGCAGCTAAGATGAGTGCGGTGTGTTTACAGTCACAATTTTATTTATTGACTCGTTTATTGCCGTGGCAGACGTGTATTTACCCGGGAGTGCGTATCTCTTTCTCTCCGTGTGTCCCCCGGGCTGAAACTTTCCTCTCCGCAGTCTGTGTATGTTTTCTTGTTGCTATGGGCGGGGCCTCAGTCGTCCTCCTATTTTCATCCATGCTTACGTCTGACGCAGCAGTTCCGCATTCCTGAGCGAGTTCAGTACTTAAACGGGCTGATGCAACGACCTCACTTAGTCCCAAAACCCCACATCCGACTCCTGTCTCCCACACGGTCCTCCTAATACTGCGGATTTTTTTGGACCTACAACAGGTAAGTGTGTTAGCGAAGCGTCGAGATATGTGCTGCCGTTGCCTCCTAGTCTTTGTTTCTGTGTTCGTATTTAGCTAAAATGCCAGGCTTCGTGTTTTTGCATTTTTCTCACACTTTTTTTACTACGTTGTAGACATTTACCACAGTGCATTTTTTCCTCGGTATGTATTACAAATTCCCGTGAGACATTTATGTACGTATTCCTATATTAAAACCTACTGTCACTCAGCTGCTCGAGAAAGTCCTAGTTTCCTTACAGTTTTAAAGTTTTCCGTGCTCCTACCGCAGAAGTCAATTTGTTGCGTCCGCAACCATTAAGCCCGTTGTTGTTACAACTGTTGTAGCAACTGTCGCTTTATAGCTCGTTATTTACAGCCTCGTTAGCTAAATTATAGCCCGCTTGTGTCAGGGTGTATTTTCATCTCGGGATTCTTCCTTTCTGTGTTGCTAAACTCAAGCGTCGGTTAGCTTTCTGAAGACCGTTATGCAACGGCTTACACTCATTGAGAGTTTCAAAGTTAACCGCTAGCTACGCTAGCCTGTTACAGCGAGCTACATGGCTCTGCAAGGCTGTACCCTTTCACTTTCAGCAAACATGTGTCTGAAAAGTTTTTGTACAGTCATTCTGTGCATTGGCGTTAATATCGGACTCTTAGTCCAGTCCAGCTTCTCCATGCAAAAATTTTGCAGGGAGCTGTAAGATAAGACGTGCAGGTCAGGTCTGCAGAATTAACACCCATTATTTATTTTATTCCTGTTTGGTTTGTCAGCCCCAAAGTTATTACATTATAATAACATAAAACAGAAACAAAACGGGGGAAACGAGAGAAAAGGTGTTTGTTTTTTTTGTCGGATCCTTAAAAACTGTCTTTAACATGACATTTTAACAACAAAATAAGGGGTCCATTGGAGATTGTAAAACTTTCCAAACAAAGTTGCATCAATTTAAGACAAATCTAGATGCGATTTATCAGAGATGCTCTCTTGAGAAGAAAATATCTTGGTGCTGTTAGCTCACCGTGAAATATAAGTAATGCAAATGAAGTGTGAGATTTCTTTGGGAGCATGGGAGTACAGCCAAGAATGTGTGTTCCTATTGGCTTACATTTGTAGTCTTTGCTTTGGCCCCCAAATGCTTGAGTATAGTTTTCTGGGAGCTGAGAGGAAACTCTGTTTGTGTGTAGGGGGGTGGGGGTTGTGTGTGTGTGTGTGTGTGTGTGTGTGTGCACGCGCGTGGTGCTTAGATGTATATTTGCATATCAGATAAACATACTCCAACCCTTGACTTTTTTTTTTTTTTACTACAGCGACTGTTTGTTTTCCTCTTGCTGATGGTGTGAGCTACTGAAAAACACGCCCTTATCAACTTCTTATAAAAAGATTTACTGTATATGTAACTGTATCCAGGCCAGCTTATCTGCCCTTGTTGACCTCAAGGTTAGAGGCCAATCGTGGAATTGGAAAAATGATTGGTAGGGGATGGTTGTCACTTGCAAGTTCATAGGTTCAGCTTTTTCCTATATGGAGGTGCATACCGTTCAGCGGGTGCAGCGTACAGCTATATGCTACGCAGGGGAAACTATTCGTGTGTGCTCTTTATATACTGTATGCTTCCTTTGTGTCTGTGTCTGTGTTTGTGTGGGTCTAAGTGAATGAGCATGTTGCAGAGGGTTTAAATGCCCCAGCGCCTGCCTGGGCACATCCGTAGGATGGTTTCTGCATAAATGGAACGCTGCAGTGGATTAATGGGGAAGGGCTGGCGAGCCGACAGGCAGCGCGGGGCCGACGGGGCTGTGAGGCTGGACGTGGGCGCACAGTTTATTTTAAGTAAAAATGCCTTCCAGTGTGTCTCTGGAGAGCTAGAATTGCCAAGCTGCACCTCAGTACACTCAATAGACAGCAGACGCATTGCAGGCGAGCGAGCCAACTATGCAACAGCCAGGCTCAGTGGTGCTAATACTAAAATGCTGGGGGAGCAGCCATTCACTGCTATGGGTATCACATTATCAGTATCACATTGTAGTCCCCCATAAGCCTTTCCACATGGTTTGTAAAAACCTTTTTGCCAAGGAGACTAGATGCAAACTGTGGAAGCAAACAGCCACATGTCCAAAGGTGTTACTGAGAGAAACACTGGTGTTTCTTATAAAAGGACCCTTTAGAAAAAAAAAAAGATTAATGGAACCCTTTGTGTTAAATGTGGAGCTAAACATAAACCTTTTAGCTTCTAGTCTTTGAGAGGAATAAAAGCACTGAACGGCTTGTTTGATCGCTCCAGTGTCTGCACTGTACAAGTGTATGCTTGACATGAGGCGGATGAGGAAACACTAGAGGACAAAGTATGAAACCTCATTAAAATGACAACCACAAGTTACATAAGAACTGAGATTGTTTCAACAGGCAGCATTAAATCTAATTTTCTGGACTTGGTTGGCCAATATCATGTTGTCAGAGATTGCACAGGACTTGTCTTGGATTTGTCATAGATGTGAAATCCATACGTTTAAAAAGGCTTTTGCCAGCATTTTGCATTTTGACTCCTTTAATCCGTGTCTGAGCCAAGCCTAAGCTTTGTGCCATGCACAGTCTAATCTTGACTTACAGCATGGAGGAAAAATAGTAACGTTATAATAACTCGACCAGGACCACCCAGATGCAGAATATAGATGTGCGACTGTTTGAATGGCACGAAGCAGACCAAGCAGGAACACAGCCAAAGATCACATACTAATGTTTGAATGATGGCAGCCACAGCCTGCATGCTTTGTGCATATCTGCAGGTGTTTAGTGTTTGGATTTGCCTGGAAAAAATGTCGTTCTCAGGTCAAAGTCTGCAATAAAATGCAGCAGTTAAATGGGCTTCTCTTGTGTAATTTCAACAAAAGATAAGCTCTGCATGTGCTGCACTCCATCCCACTCACTCCAAACTGTAAAGGAAAAGTATTGCTATTACTAGCTGTGGACTGAATTGCTTTGGGAGTATTAAGTCAATTCCATAAGAGGAATTTCTGGTAAAGTTAATTTTGTCTCGGCAGCTATTTAACCCACAAGAATACCCCCCCCCCCCCCCCCCCCCAAAAAAAAGAAAAAAAATCACTTCCACTCATCTTCCATCAGACCAGCACCTATTAATCCCATGTCTGCGTCTTGTCCTGTCCCTCCAATGAAAATATAATGAGGGCTTGGAGGAATGTTGACACTGTATATTTGGACTGTCCTGTTCTTGAGGAAAGCTGGTGCCTAATTCCCTGGTTTCCTCAGAGGATTGCGAAAGGCTGTAACTCAACACACAGCCTGACTGAGTGCAGACGGTAATGATGATCTCCTAGACCTTGGCCGGAGATTGAGAGTGTTCCTTGGCCACAGCCTCTATGCTCATTGCTCATTTTCAGGGCTCATGTTGAGTTTGGAGCTGTAGAAGCACTTTTGCAAGGTGTGCACTGGTGTGTGTGGCCCGTGCAACGACTTAATAATCCAAAATTAGACTCTAATAGTGTGCTGACAAATGGTGGCAAAATGGCATCAAGGGAAGCATGCATGTCTTTCCCGTAATGCAAGCAGTTTTGACTTCTGTTTTCAGTTGCCATAGTGGTTGCAGTATTATGTACAGGTAATGAGTAGCCTATGAAAACCCCTGTATCCTTGCTCTGACCATCTCAGGCAGTCTTTAAAAAGAATGAGGATAACGGGGCCTCCAGTCATGCTGCTGGTCTATAAGAGCCTGAATTCTTTGGTACTTCTAATTGCTTTCAGGAAATGGACACATTTGGCCTAGCAAAAGACGTGAGCACGCACACACCTTCAGCTAACTCGCATGCAGTTAGATTGGCTCTGGGCTAATGCCAGAACCTATATTTCATAGCTAATACGTGATGTTTCCGTTCACCGCCCTTGGCTTCAGCTCACGTCCCCTCAGTGAGCTAGCGGTGCCCACACTGCTGCTGGTGTTGTGTAGGTATCTTTGTCCGAGGCTGCAGTGGACCTAAAAGCTGTGGCACTGGCTTTTCTGCTCGACTGCAAAAGCACAGTAAGGCCGTTGCATCATCAAACGCTGACCACTAATCTTTGGCTGCAGGCTGCTGCTGACAGAAGAAAAGGAGAAAAGTACCCTCTTTTTTGAAAAATGTAAAATTCACTTTGACTCATGCTTTTATGTATAATTACACCCCGCAAGACATGCATCAGCAAACTTTCCCTGTGTTGTACAGATGAAGCTTCTGTGAGGTTTCATGTCTTAAGGCTTGAATGGGTGTTGAATTTGCAAACGGGGATTTTTTTTAGACACTTGTGTGGCAGACGGAACAGATTAAACACAACAAACTTTCTACTCAACTCAACTTAAAAGTCATGTTTAACTCAGAACCGAGACACATTGAGTGCCTGTTATGTGTTAGAGTTTACAGTGGAGCTTAATTGTGTGGAATGGTGTATAACTCAACTTTCACGTCTCCTACTGATAGTCATCTTCTTTTATGCATCATTTCACCTTTGTCCTAGAGGCTGCTGGCAAAAACTGTCTCTGCACACTTTTGATTTGTGTGATCTCATGTTGTGCAGTCAAATGTGAGATTTATTTAAGCTTATATAATCAGCGCCTGTGTATGTCTATATAAGAGCTGACTTCAACTGCATGTTTCAACACGCCGTACTGAGGAATGGGGGATTTTCCTTGTAACGTATCTAACAGTGCAGAGTTAGGTTACACTAGGGTGTGTTGAGCCAGTCCAATCGACATAAAATAAGATTATACTTGAATTAACATATTTTCTTCAATGTCAGCTTCCCTTGAAAAATTGTTTGTCCAGGTTGGAGCCTAATTTGAGTCTGTAAACCAATCCTCACTGTCTGGCCAACTTTGATATTAGATTCTATTTTGGCTCTAAGAGCAGTTTGCTCAGTAATTCCTAAAAGAAGCTTCAGTTCTTGTGGCTTTCCTCTCAATCCGGAATTTAATTTGGATCCCGTCTTTTGAATTCCATTAAAGTTATTGATCAGCAACTAGCTGTGCAGCGCTACTATTGTCTGTATTTCCTTGTTCTTACACACTCTTTCTTTAGAACGAGTTGGCTTTGGCACCCTCCACTCCACTACAACACTCCTGTGAGTTTCAGAGAGGAGGAATTTTGTCTGAGGGTTTTTTTTTCTTAAACCAGGGCTGTCTTGTTCCTTTCCTCTCCAGCAAAAACAACAGGCTGCTGCCAAGTGCAGTGTAAATGGGAGTATACATAGGGCGAGAGAGAGGGGGCAGTTGGGATTTAAGTAATAAAATGCCTCATGAGGGACTGGCTCCACACATCAACTTGTCCTTGGGTTTAATACATAATGCAGACTTCTGAAAAATCAAAAGAATTAGCAAGATTAGCTTATTTTTACTGTGCGTGCACTGCATCTTTAGTTTAAATGTGATCTGAAGTTTTAGCTTAACAAATTTATGGTTATAGGGCTGTTTTAGACCTGACCTCTGCACTACACTTGATGCAGATGGTTAAATGAATGAATTCTAGTGCAAATTAGACAGACAAAATAATTTGATTTATTTAGTTCATATATATCTCAGAGGTTCATATTGATTGCTGGATTCGGTCTCCGCCATGCACGACAGTAAACTCTAGTGAGCCTGTAAAAACACTTTGGGACCAGCCCATGCATAGGGTGGAGTACGTTAGAATAGAGTTACATAACCCTGCTTTTTTCATTACCTCTTCCATGGCCTTTGTAATACAGAAAGTCTTTCAGCCCAGCGAAAAAGGGGTAGCAATGAAAGAAAAACTTTAACTACTTTAACTTTAAATACAGTCAGCCTGTCAGCTAGTTACCCACCAGCAAAGTTAGCTGTTTTTGTAGCACTTCACAATACACGTCTTTGTTGGTTTGGTGTGAGAGGTGCTTTGTTCAGTTGGTGCCTAACCTGTGGAGGTTCGGCTACGGCTGAATGCCGAAGAAGCAAATGTGAATTAAACTGTTAACGCCAAAGTTGCATTGATACCATCTGATACCATTTGCAAGTTTGGCTGTTGAGCCTATGTTTTGTCAGTGTACCCAAAGAAGTTGAAGTATCAGGTGTGCAGGAATTTAGTCAAATAGATTAGATCTACTTGTAATTCCCTCTGAAAAGGTGAAATAGTCTGCCAGTGTTTTGCTTACAATTGCCATTTTTTGGGTGCCTTTATTTTCTGCTCGAATGCGGAACAGTAAGAGTAAAGTCAGTGGGTCTCAGTTTGCCTCTCCTCAGAGATCGCAGGGATGGACAGAGTAGAGTCGGTTCATGTTACACTGTTCTCATCTGGAGCATTTGTTTTTTATTTGGCCATCAGAAGTTTTCCAACTCTCTGCCTTACAGTAATTAGAGAGACGTCTTAATTCTCCAGCCACTTCCTTTATGCCTGCGTGAATGCTGCTTTTTCTCCTCTGTCCTTCATTCCTGCCTGATTACATTAAAAAGTATTGTGGTCAAACCCTCCAAAATACCCCAAATTGTTGGAAGAGGGGTGGTGATGGAATGCATGAGTGTTACCCAGCTCTGTTTTGGCACAAATGCTTTTCATAACTTTTAAAACCTTTTCATGAGGAAACAAAACAAAAAAAAAATGAACAGAGATCAAAACTTCTTTGTAAATTATCTGACGGTAAAAGACGATAGTTAAGATAAGATGGATCTGTGTTTTAGATCAAAAAGCTTCAAAAGCTTTTTGAAAAGTTTTATTCGTTGCTTCCTTTTGCATGTGAAGCTACAGCAATGAGTATGTCGCTGCTTACACTGTCTGTGTTTGTGTGTGTGTGTGTGAGTGTGTGTGTGAGTGTGTTTGGGTTTTTGTGTTTTCTTTTCTTCACCCGCTGCCTACTGAAAAGATAACACAGCTGTCAACACAATCATTTTGAAATCATTCTTAGAAACAGCAGCCAGTATTTACAAAGATATTTGATGACGAAGACAAAAAATGGTGAAAAACGAGTGTGTGTCAAAGGCAAGCTGTATAACATCATAATAAGACAAAAGATGCTGTCAGATGGCTGCAGTATAATAAGTATAAATGTTTATGTTATCATAACGGAGTCAGAAAAGGGGGGGGGGGGGGAATCCAAAGAAAAATGCATGCACCCATGACATGGTTTTTGGTATGAATAAAACCGTAGCTATCAGTACAGATGCAGGGATAGATCAGATATAAGGTAGTGGGCTGGAAGACTTTAAAAAATTAAGTTAGTATTTATAATCAATATTTCTTTTCCTTTGTGAAAGTGAGCAGAAATTGATAACAAAGCATTATGATTAAATAGAAAAAATATTAGTATTGGCACCATGAAGTCTTAAAAAAATTTGTTTTAATTAATTTCATTATTTCTTCTTTTAGAAATAAAGATTTACAGACTCAAGTATTTAAAATAGGTGTGTGCACTATGCTTCTCTCTGTGGTGGAGAAAAAAAGCTGAATTTTCACTGTCAGCGAGTTGTTTTTAGGCTTGACTCTCATCCTAATCATCCCCCTCTTCCTCTTTTCTCTTTTCCTTCCTCTCTTTACCCCCTCGCCTCTTCCCCTCCCCTCCCACAGCGGCGGTGGTGGCCGGGTTGGACATGATGCCGGGACAGATACCTGACCCTTCGCTGGCGGCGGGCTCCCTTCCCAGTCTGGGCCCACTGGCGGGCATCTCGGCCACCACGCTCACCGATCAACTCAAGCTGGCTGACTTCCGCCAGCTGGGCACCATGCTGTCTCCGCTGCACTTCCTGGGCAGGCTGGGGAAACGGCCGTTGGCCATCAAGACAGAGGTGAGGAGGAAGAGAAAAGAGGAAACAGAGTGTGTGAAACGTGAATGTCATGGGAGTATTAGCCAATCAAGTCAGGCTTTATCGTTTTATCATTAAGAGTCATTTTTGTCTGTCACCCAAGTATGGTCACAAAAACAGAAGACATGGTAGCAGCCAAAGTGTCAAACTCATGGCTTCAAATCAGTAAGCCAAGGGGTAACCTCAGGGTGGCTGTGTCCACTTTTTTTGTACAACCTGTGATTGAAATGGAAAAATAAGAACAGTAAAATGTAAAAACCTCTTCTGTTTTAATATTAATGATACTTTGTATTTGCAGATGGATGAAGATGAAGAAAGGAGGAAACGAAGACGAGAGAAAAACAAAGTTGCTGCAGCACGATGCCGAAACAAAAAGAAGGAACGGACTGACTTCCTTCAAAGGGTGAGTTCATGATTCAGCACTGCACGCTGAAGAGCAGAACAAAATCATTTTTCATGATCTCAAACCACTTATTCATGTTTGTGGTTAGATTAGTTTTTGTTCTCAAATTTCAATATCAACTCATTAAGCGTAAGATTGTCCTCTGTGAGGTGTTTTTTTTCCAGTAGTATGTACTAATTGAATGCCTTTGTCCAGGAATCGGAACGTCTGGAAATGGTGAACTCGGAGCTGAAAGCCCAGATCGAGGAGCTCCGTCTGGAGAGGCAGCAGCTAATGGTGATGCTCAATCTCCACCGGCCGACATGCATCGTGAGGACCGACAGCGTCAAAACACCTGAGAGCGAGGCCAACCCACTGCTGGAGCAGCTGTCCTCTGAAACCAAGTGAAAAAAGAGAAACCAGGGAAGTTCCTGAAGCCCAAACTAGCACCACCGTGGCTGCCGTTTATATGTTAACATAACTGGCAATACATTTCTAAAGAAGCACTTGAGCTCCAAGCTGGAGACTTTTGGAGACTTTGTCCAAAGATCTGAGGTTGTGGGGCTTCCTCAGTACTGCTACACGAGCTGGCTCTGTCCATTGGAAGACTGGAAATACCCAGGTTCATCTCCACATTAAGTGTTGTTGTTGATACCCGCTGTGCCTCGTTGTTACTTCAACCATCTCTACAAAAAAGGGACCAATGGAAACAGTAGAGTATGACTGGAAACAGCGCTGAGGAAACACACTAATATCACTATGGTGCTCTGTTACAAAAGCCCTGCGTAGATTGTGTGGCATTGTTTCAGTGCCGTGTTCTGCAGTTTTCCTAATGTATGCTAGCTGAAATATACAGGTGTAGAGTTATTAGGATAAAATACTCATTACAGATACACCAAATGGAGTAGAGGTTTTTTGTTTTTTTTCAATGTTTATTTCTATACCCTGCCTGGACGATGGCAGTTACCGGTTGATCCGATTTGTGGTGACGCTGGCGTCATGAAAAGCACATATACACAAAATGTTTACACCCTTATTTTTTTGGACTTGTTGTCTGTCCATTATTGTACTTGTTTTATACTGCTTTCTATACATAAACATATATGAAATGCTTGTGAATCACTTGATGTGATTTGTCTTTCAGTCTTTGCAGTCTGTCATGTTGCGCTGTCAAACAGCTGTGAAAAGGAGTAGAGGCTCCTCAGCTGAGCAGTATTTCAGTGTCTGTTCTGCATCTCTCTTTATGTATAAACTGATATCCTGAATAGATTAAATTTTATTTTCTAACTACAAGAAAGACCTTTTATGTTTTCCTTCCATTACGTTACACCTGTAAAAATGCAATATTGCAATATACTGAAGTTGAATTTGCACCAGCCGGTCATGACACTAGAATTACAGAATACCAAATGTTGTGCAATCACGTTTTCTTCAGCGCTATTCTTCAGTATATTGCCAAAGTCAGGGCTTTACTTTTGTTTGCGCAACTCTGAAAAGGTCACTCATGCTTTTATTTCTTCGAGCCTTGATTAACATAGATCCCTTTGTTCACTGCTCACCGCGAGAAATGACAGACGGCACAGAACTAACCCGACAGCAGACGCCCCAGTACCTGCTGACGATCACTGGCTGCCTCTTCATTGTAGAATTTATCCTAGTACTTTATTACTGTTTACAAGTCTGGTGTTTATTGGAACATGTATTTTATTAGTATATTTATTAGAACGGACTCTTTTTTTTTTTTTTTTTTTTTTTTTTTTGTGAATATGATACCTCACAAACACTTGGAAGACATTTCTTTAAATTTAGCACAAATATGCAATTGAGCTCAAGGATGAGCTAATTAGATTTTCATGGTCAGAGAGGAAAGGACACTGTGACATATTGCCTTGAGAAAATGTTGACTTCAACTAAAGAACGAACTGACTAGTAAAGAAGTGAAATCATGAATGGGCTTCTCTAGCTTCTCTAGCTCTTGCTGGGACACATAATCTCTCACTTAGATTTCTGAGATGCCAAAAAGCAGATTTAGTTACAGCTTTAATGTGGTCAATGAAACTAATCCTTATCCACGGTTACACAGAGATTTATCGCATGAGTTCTTTAGCGCACAAGAGTCCACAGTCAAATATCAGTCACTCTAACCTCATGACGATAACATTTTACACAGGATAAAAAGGATACACAGGATACCCACATGCGTGTCTACTATAAACAAAATCAAATCAAAGCTCTGTGAGAACATTAGAGTCAAATACGTGGTGATCCTTTCCTACAGCCTTTGCACTTAAGTGTTAACAATTAGTAATAAGAAGCAAAAACACGTCTAAAAAAGGGTGCGGGAGATTATTGCAATAAAAGAACAACTCATATTTGTGGTTATATTTTACCCCATTTGGTAGAATTGGTAGTCTGACTGTATAAAGGAGTGCTTTATACAGTCATTGGTCTCTCCCACGTTACAACCACATCCGGTCTCATCTCGATAGGGATTACGGTGAACAGCGCCATCTAGTGCTTATCTATATAAACGAATCAAAGTCTTCACTATTACCATACTTTAAACCATTATTAATTGATATAGGGTACTTTTCTTTCTTTCTTTCTTTTTTTTAAGATGGAAATGGCCGTTTCCAGTGTGCTTCATTTGTTTTTATCGATAATTTTCCGGCCGCCCTCGGATCTTTCATAACTTTCCTTCTCCTGATCAGCCGTTGGATCATCTTCTTAACACTAGAAAACGACAAATTTTTTCCCAGGTAGACGGATTATTCCTCTGCTATGAACAATAATAAAGGTCTGACAAATAGGATTTTATATAAAAAAGTAAGTATTTGTTTTAATTCCGAATAAAACAGTGTTTCCCCTCTTCTGCTGATCTAACTGTTAACTGCTTGATAAAATGCAGTAGTAGCTAGGTAGCTAGTTAGCTGGCAGCTCTTCTTCTACCTCACTGTTAAATAAATGCGCTGTAAAGTAAGTCATGTTAAGTTCAGTAGATCTTTAAACTTCATGTAAAACTATCCGTGTGTTGTTTCTGCAGGTTTCTCTATCAGGTTCACATTGCTCATGGAAGTAGTGCATAGCCAGGGGCGTTTCCAGGATTTTTAAATGTTGGGGAAGACAGGAAGTCTGAATATTTAAGCTGATGGAAATACCAGGAGTGGGTTTTTCATGCAAAGATATTTCAAGATTAAGTTCAGTTTTCACTGATGATTGTTGTCTAAAGATTGCCCACAGCCCAGTGTGCTCTCTGCTACTGTGGATAGTGGTGGTAGACTCGGTAGCTTTAATTGTGCCCCATTTTTATATATTTTTGAAGGGGCGCCACACATAACCTTTCTGACAGTTGTCAATATCTGTACATGTTTAGACTTTCATCTCACTTTGTCGGTCGAGTCTGGGTACTTTGCATAGTTGATCACATTTTCTTCTTTTATTGTAGGGCAGTTAAATAGAACTCATCTGAATATTGTAAATCATGCACATCCCTAATAAATTCAGTGTAAAGACTTTCATGTGCAGCTCTTTGCACTCATATAGATGCTAAAGCCTAGAAAGTGGCAGTGCACAGGAGTTTACAAAAATTACACAATGTTGCTTAAACAGTCTAATAGCCTGCAGCAGTGAATCCTACCTGTCTGCTCCTCTTATGTTGTCTTCCAAACATACACTTGAGGTTGTCAGGATCTTGTGCCGTGATGAATAACATCCATGAAGACAGTGTGGATTTTCAGTCCAATTCACAAGAGGAAAAGCAGCAGCTCTCTGTTCAGTCAGTCCTGTCCAGAGGATCCCAGGAGGAAATCAAGTTCACTAAGGGCCAAGCAGGGCACAGTGATGATGAATGCAGTACTGACCTGGAAGACGATAGTATGTTCATGGAGCAAAACAATTCCGTAATAGTAGATGTGTTTTTTATTTACCCGTCACGTCTTCTTATTTTCATTTCAGTTTTCACCTCCAGCAGGAGATTGAATTTGTCCCCATCAGACGTGTATCTAAAGGCCTGCAAGCAGACAGGAGCCGTTCCTGTTTCCTACATCCTCTGCCACTTGGATGATGCTATTCTAGACCTGAATTACTATGGGCTGGGACCTCTGGGGGCCAAAGCTCTGGCTATCCTTCTGAAAGTAATCCTTTTTTCTAGCTATTCATGCAATCCCCAAATTAAGATGGTGTAGGTCATGCTGGATCAAGTTCTGGTCATGTAATGAGTCTGTAACATATTTCAAATGAGTTTGTACTTTTTAAACAATATTGTATCATTTTTTATTAATTTATTTTTTAATGTTTTAGAGTCACGGTGTAGTCACCCACCTCGAGTTGAAAGGGAACTCACTTCAGGCTGAAGGGACACAGTATCTGATGGCGATGCTTTTTGAAAACATCAGCATTCAGAGTCTAGTAACGACTTTAAAAATATCACATTCAAAACTACAGTTTTGTGTAGATGTAATCCTCTTGCTGTATGTGCAAGAGAAATGGCCTTAATGTTATTTAAAAAACAAAAATCTCAATCTTGTCTTTTCTTCAGAATCTTTCTGACAACAAGCTGGGCCTTAAAGGAGCAGAGGTTATCTCCAAAATGCTGTCAGACAATCGTAAGCTCAAATCCATCAACCTCTCAGGTGCTCAGCCAAGTCTTAAGCTATGCTGACATGAACTTCTGTCTATCACTGTAATACAGCAGCGAAATGAAGAAGGTAATTCTCTCATTTCCCTTTGTTCTCTTAGAAAATGACTTTAGTGACGCTGCAGCTAAATGCTTGGCAGAAGCATTAAAGGTGAGTGCAGACTGCCGAATGCCGCATAATGAATTACACATGTCTATATGTGTCACGTCTATATATGCTTTAAGCTGCAATTCAGAATTTTGTTTCCTATCTAACAGAATGATTTTGTGGTCAAAGAGCTTGACCTCAGTTACAACTGCATCTGCGATGCAGGAGGAGAAGACTTGGGTGTCATGTTAGGTACAGATCATCTCTATTTCTGTTCACATTAGTTCCTTCAAATTAATGCAAAGCTTTACTTTTTTTTTTGTAAATTAGAAATTCTAATGATGAAGCAGCTTTTGACAATTTTGGAATAGCATCTGGGCTTTAAGCGTTAGGGTAGAAACAAGCTATCCTCACTTTGGAACATCCAGCTGTAAATTTCTCTCTCTCTGCATTGGCTCCCTGTTAAGTCTAGAATTTAAAATTGTTTTCCTTACAAACAGCATTTTGAATAATCGGGCCGTATTAGGACAATATGGACCGTGTAGTACAGCGGTCCCCAACCCCCGGGCCTCGGACCGGTACCGGTCCGTGAGTCGTTTGGTACCGGGCCGCGAGAGTTGAGGCTCAGGTGTGAAATGTATAGTTTTCAGGGTTTTTATCAGTTTTCAGCGTTATTTTGTTGTCGTTTTTATCGTTTACTTGGTTTTCCTTGGGCTTTTCAGGTGTGTTATGAATAAATGTTCTTTTTTTCGGTACCAGTACTAGTTTTATTTTGTTGTATTTATCCGCGACAACCTTAAAGGCCGGTCCATGAAAATATTGTTGGGCATAAACCGGTCCGTGGCGCAAAAAAGGTTGGGGACCGCTGGTGTAGTACCATATTGTCCTAATAGAGAACTTCACTCTTCACTCTCTGGTGTTTCTCTACTTTTAAGATTTGACTTTTTGATGAAGTTTATAGTTAGGGCTGAATCAGGTGACTCAGAAGGATCCCTTAGTTACTTGTTATAGGCACAAACTGCTGTGTGACTTCCTGTGATCCACTGAGCATTTCCTCTCCGCTCACCTTGTCAGCACTCAGCATGTCATTAGATTCGGCCTTCTCTCTCTGCGAGTTGTGCTCTCTCTCCCATCACCCACAATCAGTTGCCACTGATGGCTACCCCCTCCCTGTTTCCGTGAAGATAGGAAGTACCTTGAGGCAATTTTGCACCGTATAAATAAACCTTCATGTGGGAGGACACCTCTGTAGTGATAACAAAGAATATTATAGATCATGCAATGAGAGTCAGGGAAAGAAAGTTGCTAAAAAGCTGAGGATTATAGCTTCTTATTAGTAGATATACTGTGAAGGCTGTTTGAGCATTATTGTTCTTGTTGTTGAGTTTCCTTCCATTATGAAATATAGTCAGTGTGCCCTTATGATATTATACTATATCATTGTAGTAGTTTAAGTATTTTAGAGAAAAAGACAAATTCTGCTGCACGGCATTGATTCTCAAAGTGGGTGTTGTAGCCTCCTGGTGGGCTGTGGAAGTATTGCAGGTGGTTCATTTTGTGATTTTAACTACCGGTAAAAAGTCACATTATATATTTACATACATTACATACATTTCCATACATACAGCTACTATTTAAATAAGAAATAGAACTGAAACAAAAAAAAGGGGATTTTAAAATAACACATTTTTTAATTTTCTGACTGTTTTTGGTCTTGAACTCGAACTTGAATTTATATCTCGTCAGCAGTAGGGAAGAAATAAAACTGAAGCAATGGCTGTCTGGTAGTAGAAGTAAAGCCAGCAGAGCAAATTAGCAGGCAATCAAAATGCATCAACAAAACATAAAGAACTAAATACTATATACTTCATCTTATTCCGTGTGATGATCAGATGTACTTTGGTTGGGCAGCATTTGATTTTCAGCAGTTTGAAGTCCTGGATTGGCTGCTGTACAGACTTTCTAAACTAAAGTAATTATGAAAACAAACAAGCAGGCCTATAAAAGAGAAATGTGACCCACTGATATATTACTTAATAGTAAAGTATTAAGTATTCCTAAAGTATTTCTTGAACTTGAGAAAATTTTACATGTAGCTTGTAGATTAGTCTCAAATGTATTGTGACTTTGTAAAAATGTGTATTTCACTTCCTTGTAGCAGAGAACATCGGTATTGAAGTCCTAAATCTGAGCTGGAATCACTTTCTTATACGTGGCAATGCGGCTCTGATTGCTGGTCTAAAGGTGACTAAAATGACACACTCGAGCAAAGAGTTCAGTTTTGTTAACTCTCGTTGCTGACCTTCTCTCCCCCCTTTTCTTTCCTCAGGTAAACGCAACACTGAAGCAGCTCCAGCTGTCGAACAGTGGATTTGGCCGTCCAGAGGTACAGCTGATGGCTGAAGTGCTGCAACAAAATGACACACTTGTGCTGCTGGACCTCAGCATTAACTCTGTGGACGATGAAGCTGTAAGGCTGCTCTGCCAGGGCCTGGCCACCAACGAAACCCTCGAGGTTCTCAAAGTGAGTAAAAGACTCCTGCAGCAATACTTCATTGTAACGATTTTAACGTCATTGCACCCTATGAATTTGAGATCATGTTTGGTCTTTGCGTGTGCGTTTCAGCTCTCTCGCAACCCCATAACAAAAATCGGAGCCGCCACGCTGCTCAGAACGGTTAAAAACAACATGAAATCAGCACTGGAGGAGATCGATATTTCTGTAAGTGCCGCGAAAGAATATAAGCTGAGGTGTAAATAAAAGTAGTATCTGTTTTAATTTACAGTCTGTTTTTGGTTAATGACGCATTTGTTGTAATTTTGCCTCTGTACACCACCGCAGTGGAGTACATTTTTGTACACAAGCCCCCAAAAGTAATTAGATACACAATCACAATATTATATGATCATAATATGTCTGTGACTGTGTGAGTGCAGAGTGTGCTTGTCTGTGAGACCTTTGTGGAGCTGCTGGAAGAAACCCGCGTGACCCGCCCTGCTCTGCGGTTCCAGTATTATATTCTGCCCTCCGTCACCAAGAACTTATTGGCACTTGGGATCTTTAAGGTACATTGTCAAGAAGGCTGAGAAAACTGGTGATGGGAAAAGATGGGAAAATCAATAAAATCATTTCTGCTTTTTCAGTTCATACTTCAGAAGTCTTAGCAGCCTCTTTAACATGCTTTCAACTGTAAAACAAGATCTCTCTCTATATGTTTTTTTCCGTAGAAGTTCTTTGAAGAGCAAAATAAGAGCATCATGGATTTCTTCCAGGCTCTGGACAAAGAGGGAACCATGAAAGTCTCCACCTCTGCCTTCAGGAAGGCTGTAAAGGTCAGGCTAACGGTTTGTCATGCTGCAGTGATAATGTAATAATGCACCTCATGAGCAACGATAGCAAATCTATGACAGAATGTTAACTTAGTAAGTTGTAGCTCCCACTCTTGCGTGAATGAGCGATTGGGAAATTGAACTTGTCACACATGCAGGAAGCTAACATACCTCTGGATCAACAGCAGCTTGGCTGGTTGGTCAGGAAGTTTGACAAGAACTGCACGGCAACCATAGTGTACAGGTTAGTCTGCAAACACACAAACAGCAGCACATGATGACCCCTGATGATGTCTTTAACAAATGCAGTTCATTTATTCTAGTTTGCCTGGGTTTTTGAAAACCTGGACAGCACTGAGGTTAAATAAAAAAAGTTTATTTTCTTGTTCTTTTCATTTAGAAATCCAAGTTTGACAGAATCATCTTAACTTGGGCTTTTTTACCCCGCAGTATTTTCAATAATATTTTTATTGTCTTCATTTGAACACAGAGTTCAGTGAGGTTGTTTTTTATGTGTGGATGATAGACTGTATATAAATGATGGACGTAGGCACTGTGCTGTCATTGGTTAGTGATGTCCCATTGTGAAATCTCAAACTAAGCTGCTTTGCATCCTGTTTCATCCATACATCCATTTTAAAAACAGTCTGGGGTGTGAAGTAAGCCTTTAAATGTAATCAGGGGTGTTTCAAGTTAAACACTTACTAACTGAGAAATATCTTCAGAACGTCGTCTGTCAGCCATGAATATAATGTCAGGTTCTCTTTAAACTGTGTCTCTATTTTTGCAGTCAGCTGACTGAGCTGTCATAGACGTGGAGACACAGTATCACTAACAGGAAGATTTGGGAGGGCTGTTGACATCTTTAAATAAATGTTGTTGGAGTTTATACTTGATTTTCTCCTTAATATGCAGTAGTTCCTTCATTGATTTCTAGTATAACTTTCAACTAAAAGCACAGTTTCGCAATTTTTTCACAGTTTTAGCTAAATCCAAATCGGTCCACTTCAGTGTGTACACTTGAACCTGTGACATCAACCAGCTGCACTAACCTCAGTGCTGTGAGCTGTGGCTCGGCCGGCGGGGTCCTCTGCCTCATTCTCTCCATCCAAAATAATCTTCTGGTATGACAACAGAACAAGAGGAGGAAGAAGAAAAGAGCTGGGGTCCATATCAAAGGACAGAGGCGACACAAAGAATAGGGCCAGATGCGAGCCAGTTGTTTCACCACATTCGTTAGCTTTGAATGAAATGGCCCGCAAAGGAAACGGTACACTTATGAATATGCATGCAGAGCATTACTTATGCAGGCCCTGCCGAATGGGATTACTATTATTATTAAGAGTGTGCAGAATTGAATTGTCTCAAGGTGCGATATCGAGCAGCGCTATCGGTTTCTGCCAGGTGGCTCCAGATGCAGCTACAGAGGAGACAATGACACAACGCACGGTCTCATCTGCGTCGGCTTTTTGTGTCACAATTAAACGGCTTTTTGTGATACAACTATGGGTGATCAGAAGATGCGTCACCCTTTAAACTGACAGTTTAATTATCATTATTCTTTTGAATATTTTATCAGAGATTTAGCTTTGTTTTGAAACCTTTAAGTGAAAGGAGCCCCAGTTATTAGTTTTTTAACAGGCATGTGTTACAAAGAAACTTGGAGTAACAGTTCCATAGATTTGTCTACGAGATGAGCTACAGGTGTCAGCAAACCACCGTCTGTTTTGGTTGGTGCTTCTTTCACTCTTTCTGGATCTTCCTAAACATGAATGTTGACCTCTATGTCAACACCTGGGCTTTATTGTCAATGCTGCTGAAACAGGTTTTGTAGAATCCAGATCCAGACTGAATCCAATTTTGAGCCCATCTGTATGCTTCAGTATGCAAACTATAGGGACTAAAGTACTGGGCCACACCTCTTCGTCTTTGAATTTAAGGGGGGTTTCAGTCCTTTTCCACATGAAATCAAGCACCCAGCCTTGCAGTCTACGTTTGCAAACCTGTGTGAAAGAACGGGTCGTTCTAAAGAGCTCACTGAATCCAAGTGTGGTGTTGTAACGGGATGCCCTTGTCAGTTTGTGAAATTTCTTCCTTCCTAGATATTTCACCATCAACTATAAGCGGTATTATTGCAAAGTGAAAGCATTTAGGAACAAGTGCAACAAAGGCATGAAGTGTATTAGAAGGTAGGAGACAGTAGCAAAGGCAGGAATGTGGACCTGAGAGTAAGGGATCAGCTGTGGAGGTCCCTGGAGGGAGCAGCAGAAAGGAAAGAGTAGATTTTTCATGCATTAGTGTGAGGTTGCTTAAAAAAAACCTAGAAAAAAGTCACAAAAATCATAAACTGTATTAACAAACAGTTTACCTGCATCTGGTGTTTGGCAGCTGGATTGTTCCAAGCAACATGAAGAACTTGCCACAGGTCTTTTGTGGGCTTCAGGCTTTCACTCCTTTTTACAGGACACTGTCTTCTTGTTCTAACTGATTCTGGCTCAGTTTGGCTTTTCTGTCATGCTCATTGATGCTAAATGAATTTGGGACCAATCAGAGGTTTCGCCGATAAGACTGGAGGATGAACTGAAAAAAAAAAAAACTAAACTGAACTAAACATCTTAAGTGCTTCAATCTTTTATGCAGTACTGCTCCCAAAAAACCTGTACATAGAGTGTACTCAGCTTTTTAAATCAGCTGTCCAGTAATGGACACATTTCTCTTAATGTACTTTTTCAGCTGGACTAAAATATAATTCTTTATATAACAGTATTGCCACAATGAGCTTGTTTTGAAAGCGAGAAAAAAAATAACAGAATAATTTAGGTAAATTATCTCTCTGATGTGGCTTAATCAAAACAAACAGCTAGCTGCCAATTTCTAATGGGCCATCTTTCATCTGAATGGACACAAAGACTTGAAACCCATGTCTTATTGAGCAGTCCCATTGGAAATTCACAGATTTGGCCAAATTTTGAAGACGAAACATAAAACCTGCCAACAGGCCCTTCAGATATCTATGCACCCACTGGCATACGCTGCCAATTATCATGATCTCAAAAGCGCTAATGGAATCTTGAGCGGTAATAAAAGTAAATAATTAAATTAAAGGAGCTCTTGTATCATTGTTTGCTGTATTCAGGCCCATTAGAACCTCCAGTATTCTCATGGTAATGTAATGTTTTGGTTTTTTGTGCCCGCGTAATGAATTCTGTGTTTTTCCTCCAAACAGTGTTGTTCAGACATTTGTGTAGGTGCTGGCAGAGAAACAAAGACGTACATTAGGACCCATTGTGCCCTGTGATTATTAAAGTAAACAGAAATACTGAAGAGGTATCATACACAGCTGCAAACACTTGAGCCTGTTTTTGTGAAGTGGGAGAAAGGGCCAAGCAACCCTCAAGACTTTGTCAGAGATGATCCCATTATTTGGAGCTTCTCAAGAGCTGAGCGGCAGGCTGGCTAATGAGGCTTTGAAGATCCACCGCTGGCACACAACTCACATGCGGCAGAGAATTCGGGGAGCGAAACAGAATCTGGCACGAGATAAAATGTTTTAGCCAAGATCGGCCGCAAAGACGTCCATTACCTCGGCGCTCTGCTTTTATTTTGCCGGCATTGCTTTTCCAAGACCTTTTAAAAAGAGACAAAGACTTTCCAGGAGATGAATGTGAATGTGTAATGTCCAGTTCATCTGCAAAAAGACAAAGGTTTTTTTTGAAAGATCAGGAGTAAAGTTGGGATAATTCACTAGACTTCTTCAGAGACTTCTTGAAAATAGCATGAGGAGAATAGAACACCTATGTATGAACATGAAGAAGAAAAGTGTGAGACAAGTTTCAGTACATATAAATCAAGAGATTTAATGTTTGAAATTGTTTCTTTAAATAAGTAGAAGCATTTCATATACGAGACTGGACAATGAAAATGAATGTTCCAGCATAAAAACCTGCAAATTGTGCACTTTGAACTTTACTTCGAACATATTTTTCATAAAGTAACAAATTGTGTGCATCTAGGTAAAAAAGCATGAGGTTTTTGTTATGTACAGTTTCTGCTGAACAAAAATGAAATGTTCGTTTGTTTTACTAAATAACTGATAACAGTTGGATCAGCGCATGTAACCTTGACAACAGTGAGCGAGGCAAGTTTATACTAGATCGCTATATACAACACAGGACAGGCAGGAATATGATTAAACCAAGTCAAACAGAGAGTTGATGTGGACTTAAAAGGCATGGCACTGCTGTACACACAAGTTCCATACAAAGACCTGGTTTCCTGGTTACTGACTCATTTTCTCCAGGCTGTTGCCGGTTACAGTGTCTAACCAAAGCAATCTGTGAAACCTGTGTTAACATCAACATCTTGAACTAATCTGAATTATCCCTGTTCGGCCCTACTGTGGAAAAAGTGGCGCAAGAGCACTAATTAACAAGCGGGGGGGAAATGTTATGCAAGCAGCTGCTGTCTGGAAAAGCCATTCTGTTTTATGATTATACAACTGTGATGAGAGTGAGTTTGCATACCGCTTCATTCATCCGAAGGCTTCATAACGCATCTTTAGACAGGCTTATGTGGAGTTAAAGCCAGAGTTTTGTCTTGTTTTTGAAGTTATTTCCATTTGATTAATTCAAACGTCGTAAAAGAATTACTGATCAAAGTAGCAAACTTTTAGTTTTATCAATTTAGGCAACTTGACAGATACGTTACAGGTAATGTCATGCATTTAAGTGCAATGAGCATTGGAACACAACCCCGGTACGCCCCTGTAGTATCAACACTTGTAAAAAACAATAGTGGTACAGGCTATTTTGTGCGTTTTCTGTGATGTGGAGTTCATTTTTATGCAGCCGAGTATCTTTAAATAAGAATTTAGTGGCGGAAACGTCACATTCCCAGGAGCAGGACTCTTGGATCTTCCACCACCGCTTTGATCTTGCGTAAAAAGGTGACGGCTTCTCTGCCGTCAATGAGTCGGTGATCGTACGTCAATGCCACGTACATCATGGGCCGGATCTCAACCTGCCAAAGCAGACAGTAGTTAGTAGTCTTAAAAATATTATATATGAAAAACACAGAAAAAAAAGAAGAGCTCTGTATTTCATCAGTTAACACAATTCTCACCTTGCCATTGACGGCCACAGGTCTGTCAAAGATGCCATGCATGCCCAGGATGGCAGACTGCGGTGGGTTAATGATGGGCGTGCCAAACATGGAGCCAAACACGCCACCGTTGCTGATGGTGAAAGTGCCTCCGTCCATATCCTCGACAGCGAGCTCGTTTTTACGAGCCTGAGGAACAAAACGCAAAGGAATTACTCATTTATTCAGGGGTGCACAGGAACAACAAATATCTGAAAGACTGCTTTTCCCAGTGAGATGAAATGGTTCAAAACGAAATGATTCTAGGACGTCTGTGCTGTCTCTCATCATTTACCTTTTCTCCCAGAGCATTAATGGCTTTCTCAATGTCAGCGAAGTTCATGGTCTCAACATTCCGGATCACAGGTACAACAAGCCCCTAAAAGTCAAACCTGGTTAATGTCTGATCCATGTTACCTGGAGCAAAAATTGAAGGAGTCAAGAGATCTAACAGTTTACAGAGACTCAAATCTCATACCTTTGGAGTGGCCACGGCAACGCTAATATCTACATAATCTCTGTAGACGATCTCTTTGGTTATGTCATCAATAACTGCAAAAGCATTTTGTAAAATAACAAAAAGAAGTTTTAATCAGTAAAGTTGGCCGCTTGAGTGTGTGAGAGTGGAGATGTTTGTGTGTTCTTACCAGCGTTGACGGCTGGTTGGTCGATCAGAGCGTGTGCAGCAGCCTTAACAAACGCCGACATAAAACCCAGTTTGGTGTCGTGCTTCTTTAAGAAGGCGTCCTTGTGGAGTTTTCTCAGCTCGTGAATGTTGCTGAAATTTTGAACATTGGAGAAAAAGATGGAAATCGGGAGCCTTAGGTACAGCTCAAAAAATCTGGACTGATGCTCACCTCATGTCTACCTCATTGAAGGTAGTCAGCATGGCGCAGGTGTTCTGAGCCTCCTTCAGCCTCTGAGCGATCCTCAGCCTCATGCGGTTCATCTTCACCTGGACACGGGAAACAACGGTCGTCGTTATGCTGCTGTATTTTGAGGCCAAATTATTACAGACGTTGACGTAACAGAGGAATATATGAAATGTTGTGTCAACGAGTGTGTTACCCTGCTTTCTCCTCTCACTCCTGGAGCTGCTGTGGGGGCTGGAGCTGCAACAGTGGGTTTGACAGCAGAAACTAAGTAAAAACATAAAGACATATTAATAATTAAACAAAAATCATTCATTGATTAATACATAGCTCTTGTAAAACAAAGGTGTGAGAGCCAACATGAATTGATTGTAACTAGTGCTGTCAATAGATTTAAAAAAATTAACTAGATAATCGTACAATTTTCTGTAATTAATCGCATTTACTTGATCAATAGCCTGGTTGCAATTACATTTTTTCAACTTTATATTTAAGCTTGTAACTGACATTCATGCAATATAATGAAGTAAATGCAGAAAGACACAAAGAATGTGTGCTTAAATTCAAAGAGAATTGGAATAGTTTTCTTCAGTCTTTTAGCACAGGTTCTCTCCTGTGAAATACACCTTTTAAAACAAACCTATATGCTAATATATATTAGTGCTGTCAAACAATTAAGATGTTTAATCAGATTCATTACACAGGGTTACTGTGGATTCATTTTGATTAATCATGATTAAATATCATTCATTTTTATTCTATATTAATCGCATTTCATTTTGCATGAGCAAACAGACTCGAGAAAAAAGGGAAAATATACACACTTAACATGTTTATTGAACATCTTGAACATTAATGTTAACAAAAAACTCTCTCTGTCACTCTTGGGGAGTCACTTCAAGTCCTTAAAACGAGGAACAAAAGCTCTGTAAAGCACGTGTTCTCAATTATGTTAATACGTCTGCAGTTTGTCGCAACTTGACAATTGTGTCAGTCAATATGTCCGAGGTAGACTTACTGAGCCCCCGATGCTGCGTGAGTGATTTGTCGCAAGCTGGGTGACGTGTTAGAAGCCCAATGTGCGTTTATAATCTTCCATATTGAGTTGACTGGTTCAGCTGCCCGTCACCACCAGATCTACTGCCCATTTGCGCATGTGCGAAGGTAACTCTACTTGGACAACCTGCCCAAAATGCGTTGACAGAAACATTTGAGGGATTTTCAGTCATTCTGCACTCCAGATGCGTTAAAAATTTTAATCGTGTTGACCGTGATGGCGGATTAACTTGTGTTAACGTGTTAATTTTGACAGCACTAATTGTAACCTAAAAAGATGCAGAGGTACACATGAGTACACAGTCAGCAACTACATAAAACTACACACCAGGCTTGGGTTGGGCGGGCTGTGGTGGTGGTGCTGGAGGAGTGGCAGCTGGGGCTGCAGGTGGAGGAGAGGTTTCGGCTGCTGGAGGTGGTGCATCTGTAGCTTGGGAGGGGGCAGCTTTGGCAGCAACAGCTGAGAAGAAAGAAGTAGAGAAGGACAAATACAGTATAGGTGCAATGATTGCCATATTATATTTTGCTTCCAATTTCCATAACATTAAAAATCCGATTTTTTTCTCATCCGTAGGACATTCACAGCAAAATTTGCAACACACATGTTTTAGCCCTTGTGCCATACTGGGGCCTTTTTGGGTCCCTTTGTTTGTTCGCATGAAAGCCATTTTCACTGTGTTGGGTGTAATATAGCCAAACTTGCCAAACGGCTTCGTTTTTGTAAAATATTTAAAATTCCAGTCTGATTTTCTTAAATCAGCCTAACACGGCTGAGCAGCAAAAATACTCACACTGATCACCCTAGGGACCGTTTTGGGCCCATTGACTTCCATTATAAACGCTATTTTTCACGGCAAAAAAATTACGGTCAAATCGATCGTGATCGGTTATACTTCCGCTTCCGTTTGCAGTACTGGCCTTAGAGTTGTAATTTTTTTATTTGTCCACCAGGTGGCGCCCTTGCTCCACATTTGACCCCGGGCTGGAAAACAGCGGGCTGCCGTAACGGACCTGCGGGAAATGAAGCCTGATTCCCCGCGTGCAGCAGCGGCTTCGCCCGCTGATCGGCCGGGACCATTTTCGGGCCCTAGGGTGATGAGAGGGTGTAAATTTTTTTTTAATCAACAGGAAATGACGTATTTGTTGTCACGTGGTACCGGAAGTGTGCGCTGGAAAAAGGAGTCCGACGCAACATGCCCCGATCATCGTCGCGAGTTAACCCGGGAGAATGCACTCATTTCGGCCTCGACGAGCAGCATTTGCCGCCTGGAGACCATTTTCTGGTTCTGGAAAAAAAAATAAAAGGCGATCGAAATGAAGGTTGGTGCCAATCTTTAGTCCATCTAAAGGCCTAATTATAATAACAATCAAATATTACTTCAAATGTTTTTTTTTGAAAATATTTAGTTTTTTTGTTTTTTGGGGCTAAAAAAACAGGGCGTTCATGTAATAAAACTGGGATTTAAAGGGTTAAAACAACGAAAATATAATTAAAACTTTATGTGAATATTTCAGGCAGAAGTAGTCTTAAAAGACTGACTCATTTAAAGTGGTAAAAAATATTAGTATATAACATTTTTATTGCACTTTTTGGGGCGGGACCTTTTTTGGTCCCCAGGGTGATCAACGTAAGTTTTTTAAAGGATGACACAAGGTTAAACACCAAATAGAACTAATATTACATGTTCTGTCTTTGATTTTTCCCATGTATTGTAAACTGGGCTCAAGTTACTGAAAATAAACAGGCAAACCTCCTTTCCGGAGTTTAAAGAGAGGCGTTCCTCCTTCTACCTTCCCTCCGTCAGGCACCAGTAACTCCTCGATGACACCGGCTGCAGGAGCGGGGACTTGCACCGAGGTCTGGAAGCACAAGACAAAGAAATCTGTCGTAATTTTAACAACACCCCCACCCTCCAAAAATAGACCGTCTCACGTTTCCTCTGTCACACCTTGTCAGTCTCGATTTCGCAAACCACTTCATCCTCTGACACGGAGTCGCCCACAGCTGGAAATGAATCGATAAAAACAATCAATCCAAAAGCATGCATCGCATGTGTTGAACATTTACCACCAATATTCGGCTTATTCTCACGGTCAGTCATTTGTGGCATATTTATACACACCAACCTTTCTCCCACCTCACATCCCCCTCTGTAACTGATTCTGCAAATGCAGGAGTTTTGACTGTGACCACTTCATCCCCTGTGGAAAAAAAAACAAGCAAATGCAAAAACATTTTGCAGTCAGTTAAATGCAGAACAGATACAAAGCATGATGCTGACATTGGTTAAAGACATAGATGTGATACATACTGTGGTGAGCAGATGTCTTAAAGTATCTTATTTGGTAGATATTGGCTGATGATGGAAAATCACATCTAAATGTCAAGAAGAAGGGATTTATTTTGATTGGAAAAAACAAAAAAAAATACATAGATAAAAGCATGTATTAAGGGATTCAGTGTGTGGTATTATTTATCACCCGGCTGATCTATTTTTGATTAGGTCTAGCTCACATTAAGTGTTAAATGACGGCGTTAAAAAGCACATGCAGCACTGTCACACTTAAAGATCAAATATTTCGATTCATTCTGTACAGCGGACGACATTTTTGTGTACATGAGAAACAAACTTACGGCTGAGGTTTCCTGTAAACGATCTGGCTGCAGATGGTGTGGCCTTGAGGGGAACAAACAAAAGACACGGAAAGAAAATCAGCACAAACTGCCGCTGCTTTTCCTCATGCTCTAACATAAGATATGAGTGGAGCTTTCTGAAAGCTGCAGTTAACCACTTGTGGGCTCCTCAGGCATCTTCGCCATTCAGCCAGCATTACTTATTCTGCTTCAGACAACCCGCTAATTGAGCATGGTTATTCATGAGAGACCGGATAAAAAGAGTGGCCCGAAATCCAGGCTCTAAAATCCACCTGAACGCTCCGTCCACTCAAGCATGCTTACCTGATGTTTTCTGTCGGACCAGCACATCACTGAGCTGTAAAGATATGAAAAAAAGAATTAGATTAATTAGAGCAGCTGTAACTAGGAATTATTTTCATCCTCTAATAAACTGCAGACTGTTTTGCTTCATTTCGATTTAAATTTTTTTTTTTTTTTTTTTTACAGAGGCTGTGCTTTTTTTTTTTTTTTTGACCAGAAGATATAACTTCGCAGTTATCCACCCACTCACTGTCCCATCCATCCACTTATTCGATTAAGGGTGTAGAGAAAATTTAAATCTTGCTTCATTTTCAGTGAATTACTTGATCAGGTGTTGCTATTTTACAATGTGTTAATCACCTTTTACGTTTTCATTTATTTAAATGAAATAACGACATTTGGTCTCTCTGTATCGATACAATATTGCCAATAAAAAACATCTACTGCGCTGTAATGATTGATTCTCTTTCATTCTTTCTTCTCTCCCTTTTCACTTTTCCCCAGTGGAAGATAAACAGTCTGAAAATCCTTCATACTTTTAAATTTCAGCTATAGCCACAAGATTTTTCCAGTGCTGACAACACAGGCTTCTGTAAGGCCACTCCGCTGCAGCCTGATATAAGTCGTCTGTGTATTTTAGAGGAGAGGTATGTCTAGTTATGACTGCTTTTACAGTAATGTTTGTCTGGCGGTGTCACTTGTGCCCCAGAGCTAAACTTGCTTACTCTGGGCTTGCCGGAGCAGGGTGGAGTTGTCAGAAAGTACTATTCAAAGTACTCGGAGCACGCAGCCAAGTGTTAACAGCTTGATAAACCACTGGCTCATCCTGCGTTACCGCTTTCAGTGTGTCCCCAAGCGTTTTTCCAGTAAAAATAATATATGGAATTAAAAAATACAGATCTTTTACGTGATTACACACCCTGCTTAACTGAATGCAAACTTTTCCAGATGTTACCTGGTGGACGTGCACGTGAGAACACAAATGTCACGCGTGTCTGATCGGACATTAAGTGGATGTCCCGTTTTCCTGCACGCCCTATCCTGGCAGCACCACACCTAAACCAAATGAAGCCGTGGGAACATGGCTCGAGTGGACTGTTTCCCATCTGAGCTAGATATGAGAAAGAGAAACTTTGAAGACTGTCATAACTGGATTCACCACACATCTGTGCGACATCGGAGTTGCACGCATGAAAACAAATCTAAATAATTTCCCCTAGGGATCAATAAAGTATTCTGATTCTGAAATTAATATTTGTATTTGAAATGGCACAGATTTTATGCAACCAGCACTAGAAGTACACCAGCTTGTTTTGTGTCTTTTCCTGCTCTTGAATAGGGCTGCCACGATTAGTCGACTAGTCACGATTACGTCGACTATCAAAATTGTCGACGACTAATTTAATAGTCGACGTGTCGTTTGAAGCTTTGTAAGATCCCAAAAGACGCAGGAATAAGTAGTAGTATTTAAGAGTGTAACAACGGACTGAAACAGAAAATGGCAGCATTGCATGTTCAAGGATGCCAGCTGCCGTTAAACTCCGAAGAAGAAGAAGCAGTGTCCCAGAATTCATAGCGCGGCCCTGCTCAATTTTCAACAATGGCGGCAGCTAGTTAGTTTTAATGTTACTCTTATTATTCTTTCTGGGTCACAAAATAAACGTTCAACATATTTTCAGGCGAGAATGTAGCTGTGTAAGCCTCAAATATCTGCTCAGTTTATCAAGACACCACATATTTTCAAAAGCGCTCCGACGTTTTCGGAGACGTCTGTTACCCACTAGCTCGATAGCTAGCAGGGGGCAAGGCTCACTAGAGCCGGTGAGAGCACATACCTTAAACTTAAAGCTGTAAGATAATGATAGTTATATAAGAGCAGATGCTGCTGGTGCAATAAGCTGTACGTTTTACATCCAATTGATGCACGATCTGATAAGTCGACTAATCGCAAAAATAATCGGTGACTAGTCGACTATTAAAATAATTGTTTGTGGCAGCCTTACTCTTGAACCACCTCACTAATGAAATTTGAAGGTACAGTCAGTTTTTCTAGGTTATTAAATGGTAAATAAAATATTGTACTCATAAATATACAGTGACTAGTGTGTAATTACGTCTTCCAAGAAATGAATCCCTTGTCATAAATGTAGAATGAATGCAATAAAAACATATGCCTTGCCATTTTATCCACAGTGGACGAGATAAACGTCACTGTTCCACCTTCTAGTGTTTTATATACATGGCTAGAGGCTAGCCACATACATAATAAACCGATTTGTACACCATAGTACAAAAACAGAATTCAGTTGACTGCAATCTACTGACATCTAGTGTTGAAATTTCCCACACTGTACCTTTAACTATAACTTAGATTGACTAATTAAAACAACAATTCATCAGAGCCCTACTTGTAAGCGTGGGATGTACCGATTGTGAAATTCTGGCCTCACGTGTATTTTTAAATTAATCATTTGGCAAATTTTTGTTTATTTGTTTTGTTTATTCTGTTACTGTGTTTATTACCTCATGAACTAAACTGCCCTAATGTCATCTTTAGACACAAAAATGTTGTAACACAACAAATAAAACATTTGTTAGTGCCAACTGCAGGGAAACTTATTTTCCCATAGCCCGCTATCATTTAAAAAAAGTCAATGAGAGCCTAAAAATCTGTGCATTCCTATTATAAAAATCCAGCTGATGTGTGTGCAGTATTAAAAAAATAAGCATGCAGCACAACTGTGTCATCGCAAAGCCACCAACATGACTTAAAGAGGAGTCCACACTTTTTTTTTTTTTTTGAGGCTTCAGGGAAAATGCCAGCCTTTAATCTGCACTCCAAGTAACTGATAACCAACACAGCTCAACCAGGAGCTGTGTTGATAGCCAAGATAACCATTATCAGCACAGCTCTGCAGACTGAACTCACTGACAACACACTCATGAGAAGTACAGTTCAACTCTGAGGAGACACTTAGTACCATCCAGCTCATATTTCAGCACATGCATCTGCACGCACTGCTGGACTTGTGAAGGAAAAGCCATGCTATCTGTTACACACACGTCGGACACGGGCTATTTCTACACACAAACATCATCCTATTTCAGACTGTGCCTGTCACATATAGCAGTGTACAGCAACTGCTGGGCTTTCAAAACTATCAAGAAACAAAACAGTTAGCGGGACAGTGAACGGGTGGGTGTGCGGGACCTCTTCACAAACTTGTGCTGCCTCTCAGTCAGTGTGCCTGCAGGTCTGTCCCTGGTGACGAGGCCCTGCGTTTACGAGCTAACAAGCTAGCCATGTTGTAACTCCTCGAAGCGCTTTTAAAACACAGACTCGTTTGGCTATTTCTTCCCAGCCTACCTGACGAGCCGCTGACAGGGAGCGGCACAGCGTCCGGTAAACACGCGGAGATCGCGATAACATAGCGTGGCCGGGGAGTGTCTGCCTGGTCCTGACAGCGGTTGAAGCGGCTGTACGGAAGCCCGGCAGAGCTCTAAGAATGGGAGGAACCACTGCGGCTGGACTGGAGGGGTCCACCGTAGCGGGCGGTGGGAGCAGACTGGATATTACTCACACTCCGGTCATAGTTCGCCTCACCATGAACTTTAATCCTTTAAATATTGTCATTAAAATTAAATAAATTTAGCTTTTCTTATTATAACATAATGAAAATAATTTATTTAACAGGACTGTACCATGTCTGCATACTATACTAAAACAACTTATAATTGATAACACATCATGCAGACCACGGTGTTAGAGAAACAAGAAAACAGACACAATGAATGAATACACTCATAAAGAAGTAACAATTTATTCATTACTAGCCTTCAAAGATTCATATGTTTATTAACAATGCGGTAGGTTACGGGGACGGGATAGGCTGACATGTTAGAACACACCTCCTGCTTTCTGGAGCGCTCTCTGCTGTACCACTACAAATAACCGAGTTTCCTCCTCCAGGACCCAGACCTGCACCCTTCCTCTGAGCTGTAAGACAGGTAAGTTTTATATTGCATATCGAGTAAAAAGGATGCCATGTTGATGATACTTTAATATCTGTTTGTATTTTTACTTATTTAGTTTGATTTCAATTAAATAGACACTTTTTAAAAATGAGGTAACCTGCAACCTAAAAAGGGATATCATGTATATGTGAGAAAGATGTCTCCACTAGCTGTACCAAGTTCTCTTTCCTGCTATTACTTGCATGCATTTTATTATTCATAAGTGGGGTTTTTTTTACTTTTGTCTTTTTAACCCTACCAGAATGAATCAGAGTGTTTGGAGCAAAGCCATGTATTCCTCCAGCAACATCTGCCTGGATGGCTGTGCTGCAGAGCATCTCTCCTCTTTTCAGCCTGACCTCATGCCATCAAACTCAGATTCGTCAGGCGTTTCATTGACCTTACACAGAGAAGGTGAGAACATGAAAACACTACCAGATAGTGCTCATTATAGCAGTGCAGTTGCTGGTTTGATGTATTCCAGTCAACTGGATCTTACTTCATCCAGAGGCAGCACCAGTGGATCTTTATTCATGGGAAGACACCCGTCTCCCGCACCCACTTCTTATGGTCACCATGACTGGAACCTGAACAGAGGCCATCAAGCAAAGCGTGCGAGAGTAGAAAATATAATCAAAGGTATGACCAGCCCTACTCATATGTACGACACAGAAGTGAAAACGAAGGAGCGTAAAGAGACTGACTGCACGCACAATGACGAAAAGATCCAAGAAGCACTTTTCCTTCAGAAACGCATGGAAAGCACGGCTCAAAGCCAGGTAACAAGAAAGCAGCTGGAGAGCCAGCATCAGCACCCCAGGCAGCTCAGAACAAAGGTTACTCACCTGGATGGAGTGAGAGAAGCCCATGATTCCATCAAAACATCTGGTGATGCGTTTACAGATTTGTACAGTGAGTTTGAGAGCAGTTCGAGTCTAAAATATCAAGGATGGAAGAAGGTTAAATTGATGAACTACTTCCAATCCAAACCGGCCAGAATAAGGCTAATGGCAGATGTTCTAAAGTACGAGTTGTCCAGAGTTGTCAGCAAGAGCGTTGACTCCATTTTCAAAAGTGTGCCGCTTTTACAGACATCGCCATATGAAGTGGAAAATGTAGAGACTGGTACGCCTCTTCAGCCATCGGTGAGCAGTGATGATGATAAGTTGAGACTTCCATGTTGTGGGACTCCAGAGGTGCAAACCCCAGATGTTCAAACAGAAGCTCTGTCTCTGGTTGTGCAAAAACACGAACTGGAAAGATCCAGGTTACCAGCTCACCACCGTCCAAAATCTCCAAATTTCCTCATCGTTGACTCTGCCCTGCAGGAATCTCAAGCATCAGAGAAGAATCACCGTGCTCTCAAGAGCCTACAGGACAGTTACTCAGAAGAAGGCTGGAAGTCAGTTAAAGTGAGATCAAAGGTCAATTCCAGATCTGTGAGAAGCCCACAGACTCACGCTGTGTCTGCAGATCCGGTGATTTTGGAAAGCACTGGTCTCCTTCATGTGAAGACAGAGTCTGATAGCCTGGTGAAAAGCAACCTGTACATGCTGAATGTATCCTTTCTAATTTCTTGTGTTAACCTGTGGCTTTAAGTAGCACTTAGCAATGACAGAACACCTCCAATATATCTGAATACTGTAGCATCTCACGCAGATGTCTTTAAAGTCTTTACTGTAAGTACTATAAGTCTCATTTAAATACTTTCTATCAAGCAGAAACACATCAATTTAATTTGGGGTTCAGTATGTTAAAAAGGACACTGAGGCATGTGGACTTGATGAGCCAGGGATTGAACCACTGGCCTTCCAATCGGTAGGTGACCCTGTTTTTAATACCTCTTTTAAACACTTTGTGACTGGTTTTGTCCTAAAAGGCACTTACAAATAAACTTTATTTACTTAGTCAATGATCTGCTGGACCTCCTGATTCCCAGCCACCCCTTTTAAAGAAAAAGACAATAAACCTACCCATTGTGGAATCAACATTTTCATCGTATATTGGCTATAAATGAATCAGTTTTGGAGAGAAAATATCTTGTTTTTGCGTTTCGTCCTTAACGCTGGTGAATTTTAGGAGGGTCTGACCACAAACCATCTGAAGAAAGCAAAGCTTATGTTTTTCTACACTCGCTACCCGAGTTCACTTGTGCTGAAGATGTGTTTCCATGATGTACAGGTGAGAGATGGCTTGCAAGTTGGATTCTTGCACATGTCGTGTTATCGTCCTTCTCACAGAGTAGAAAACATGTTACATGTGCTGCATTTACAGATTTATACAATTTCTTTCATTTTGCATTTGAGCAACAGCGATGCTACTTTCCATTTTGGGAGAAAAGTCTCAACCTGAAAACATACAAAGAGTCCTCTGTAACCTTTGGATTTATTATTACATCGTTTTCAGCATCATAATCCACAAACCAAAGACATCATCATATAATTCACAGTGTGTTAAAAAAAAAAAACAGAAGACAGTTAAATAGCTTCATGGGTGATTTTATTTGCTTCACATATTGTAGTGTGCACTGTAAAACATACAAATCAGAAAACAACAACGTTCATTGTCACATTTGACAAGCTCACTTACCTTTCTTTCCTCCTCAGTTCACGCGCTCCATCACCTCTCAGCTCATCAAGTGGTTCAGTAACTTCAGGGAGTTTTACTACATCCAGATGGAGAAGTTTGCTCGACACGCTCTCATCGAAGGAGTGGCAGACGTAAGGGGTCTGACTGTGGGGAGAGAATCAGAACTTTTCAGGGCTCTCAACAGGCACTACAACAAAGCCAGCGACTTCCAGGTGAGGAACAACTGAGGACTTGTTTTACTCTAACACACTGATTGCTTCCTAAAAGCGAGTCGTGAGGTGTCACTCAGGTATTCCTTAATTTATAGCCTCATTTTTGACCATGCATCATCTTTATTTTAGAAACACTGTACTGTGTCCACTGTATCTGCAGCTCCTCTTTTTTATGTCGCCGTATCGGTTTCAGAAAAAGTAATAAAGGAATAGAGCTTACCAAGATTCATTACATTATTATGACTAATATTGTGTAGATGTTACGTAATTCTCATTCTTTCTTTTTTAACCCCTTAAAGCCTGGTGTTTCATATTTAATACATGAGATTTTTTTATTTGCTAAAAATACAAAATAAAAAGCTTTTCTAAGTATTAAATTGGAAAACAAATAAATAAAAATATTAAAAGCAAATACAAAACAAATTAAAACTCAAAAATATACGCAAATTAATATTTAAATTCAGTTTAAAAAAAATAAATAATAGATTCGTTAAATACCCCAGAATTTTGTAAAAAAAAAAAAAAAAAAAAAAAATTTTCTGGCAATTATTTAATCGTTCAGGCTTTGAAGGGTTGAGTAAAATGTTTATTTAACCTTTCCAAAATGTGAACTTTACCTGAAAATGGTACAAATTGTGTGAAACTGCAGCAAATATGCAATAATTAGAAACAACCAAACAAAAAAAAAACCCAAGAAGCATGTTTCAAAGTAAGAATTTTCTCTACAGTCTGATTTAACCCCCATGTGGAGAGGTCTTTTTCACCTATGTATAGTACAAATATAGTGTTTTTTCCTTTATTGAACAGTTGACTGCAGTGAAACAGGATAAGAGAGTAAGATGTTAAGCGTTATGTTTCACCCAGTTAATGTTAAGTTTGCAAAACTGTAAACAACCTAATAATTTGTAACTACTGATGAAGAGAAAGCAGAAATTGACCTATTCTGATCTTATGGTTTCTCTCAGACGGTCACGATGATTATTTTTCTAATTCATAATGTGCCCATGTTGAGCTGTTAATGCACAGAGATCATAAAAGGTCAAATGACACAAATTATTTCATAGAGTTCATATAAAGAAAGGTTTAATATGTTATATTGATGTGAGTGTTGCACTTCGATGAAGCAGCTGTGACAAGCTTTACTGAAGAAAAAATAAGTCAGGGCACTTAGTAATATATTAAATAAAGATTTGCTTTGAAAATGCACATTTATTAATACAGAGTAAATGTCAGCACTGTGAACAGAGCTGATCAGTACAATGGACTAAAACGTCCTGATGATGACTGTTTGTACTGAGAAGCTTAAATCACTGGTAATTAAATAGCAGATTGTAGTCATTTATATGTGCTCAGTATGACTTAAACCATTAAAAACAGTGATGAGTTTTAATGAAGCAACATGATTTCCCACTTCTGCAAATAAAAACAACCATTATTTTTCTTTATTGTCCAACTTTTAAATCAAAACACATTTCCGTGTAGATCTTAAAGGCTGAGACAATTTTAGCATGATTTGATAGAAATCAGAATCAGCCTAATAAAATCTCCACCTTCATGTGATTACCAGAGTTGTTAGGCTTAGTGGAATTGTTGAAAATGTTTAGTTATTGTTTGTTTCAATGTTACCAAACAAACATATACTAAAATACAAATACTAAAAACTAAGAACTTTCATCTATATTTTTTATTCATTAGTTTTCCAGGAACTGAAATTGTTTTAAGCTTTAACACGAGTATTCCTCTAATTTCCAAATGAGTAACAGAGAAATTAAACCTATAAATTGTGCTTTGAGTGGGAGAAGACAAAGACAGCACGGCAAGCATAAGAGGAGCTACAAGTATGTCAAACAGATTGGTTAAGAAAAGGAAAAAAATGATTCGTCATTAGACATACTTGTGCTAGCTGTGCAACTGGACTGAGTAAACCTGTAAAACTAATAACTGCCATTCGAATAGGGAGGTTTTTTTTATGCACAATGAAATTTTGTATAATTTAGCACAGTCCATATATGGTTAACACTAATTACACAGCAAGTATTGCAATTCCATCTCACATATTAGTGTCAGCTGTTAGTGACATAAAGTACATCAGCTAGAAAAAGAAAAACTGATGTTATACATACGTCCTAAACCTGTTCATTAAATCCACCAATAGAACTTATTGAGTGTTGTTGCTAATAAATACATTTCTTTAAACTCTGGACATGTTGTTCAAATACTCTTGGCGTCACAAATATATTCTCATGAGTTTGTGCAAAATAAGATTTTAATCTTTGTGCATATGTTTTAAATGTTAAAAAAAATATCCATACCAAACCCCACCGTTATTATAATCACTTATATTCTCGCTGTACTCATTTGAAATTTCACCAGATTTAACAATTGCATATCTTTAAATAACATAACATTGCTTATCAGGTCCATTTTGGAAAATTTGTGTATGCACTTTTATTTTGTTACATGACAGTAGTTTAAAACACTTAAAGGTTCACATTGCAAAATAAGAAAAGCTGATTACAGCACAGGTAGTTGTATACTCATTGGTTCAGTTTCCCAAACATAGATTAATCCTGATCCCAGACCATAAACCTTAGTTTGGGACAAGGCTGAATCAGTGTCAGGGAAACTTGCTAAAATAATATTTGTTCTTGATCATTTCACTTCCTTTAATTTTGTTCTCAGTCTCTGTGCTAAGACCTGATTTGTTACTTACCTGAATTTTCTCGGTTAGAGTCACATCTAAAATATAGTGCCATATACAATTCACACTATCTGTCGACGACAGACTGAACAGAATGGCAGCAAAGGAATGATATTCCCTCTCTCCCCCATTAAAGAAATTCTTGTGTGGATTCACAGGTGCCCGACAGATTCCTGGAAGTTGCTGAGATTACACTGAGAGAGTTTTACGTTGCCATTTCAATGGGCAAAGATCGTGATCCATCCTGGAAGAAGGCAATCTACAAGGTGATCTGTAAACTGGACACTGATGTACCAGCTGAATTCAAAAGTCATCACTCTGTATAAGAACCAGGAGACGACATGATCATGTGCCACAGTGACCGGTCACAATGTGGACTTACTCATTTCTTCATGGGGAAAAAAAAAAATACTTTTTTAAAATTATTATTATTAAATTAAAAACAAAGATTGGCCATCTGAAAAGTAATGTAGATTCTGCCATACTGATGGCAGTGGGGTGTATATATATCTGTCAATCGTTTTTGTTTCATCATTGGCTGGATAGATGCATGTATTTTGCTATATTATATAGCAACAATACATATTTTACATGATTAAAAATATTTTATTGTTGACACGACGAGTCACAGATCACAATTTGTTTTCTGTAAAAAGCACAAAATAAATTCCAAACCAGGAATTTACAAAATCTTTAATATTGATGGAACAGAACTTATTACTGTACATACAAACAAAATGACAAAAATATATAGAACACAAACCATTTCAATTCTACAATTACAATGTCAGTGAACCAGTTAAAGTATTAATAAAGGATTAATACAAAAAGGAATAGTTTCTTGCTTTCTTCCATACTTACCACCTGGATCCATCCATTCATTTACCACATGGCACACTTCAACCAATGGTCCAAAGCCAATTTAATCCTTCATCAGAAGTGATTTGTCTGTTTGTAACCGTCGATCCTTGTTGTGTCCTTCAGTTACTCCAGTAACAATGTCGGTAATCCAGATTAAATTTATTGTAAAAAAATAAAAAATAAAATCCTGATGTGCTTGATTTCAACAGCAAACAGGGGCCAAAAAACAAAAACAAAATAGTTTGGGAAACTATACATTTCACACTAAGAAGCCATTTTACTAGGTACAACTGTTCAACTGCTTATTATTGCAAATATCTAATCAGCTAATTGCCATGTAGAAATGGTCAAACCTGCTGAAGTCAAAAATGTGAGTGAGAAAAAGTGGGATTTTAAATGTGGCATGTTTGTTGATGCCAATTGGGCTGGTCTGAGTACTACAGAAACTGCTGATCTACTGGGGTTTTTAACACATAACCATCACTAGGGTTTATGACGTAACCCCAAATAACCATGTGTCAAAACCAAGGAATGCAGAAAAACATCTCTGAGCACACAACACATTGAACCTTGAAGCAGAATGGCTACAGCAGCAGAAGACCACATCGGGTGGCACTTCTTAAAGTCAATAAAAGGAAACTGATGCTACATAGGCTCACCTAAATTGGAAAGGAGAAGACCAATGAGTCCAATAAGCCTTGATTTCTGGTGCGACATTGGGATGGTAGAGTCAGAAGTTGGAGCTTGACAATTTGTTTTCCATGACAACAGAGTACCGTCTGATGTGCGTACGATCATTATACAAATTCGGTTGAACGCCATTTGTATGCAACACGGAATGCCACAACAAAGGTGGACATCAAGACAATGGTACACCTGCAGTCAGTCTGTGGCTTTTCGTTAGACTCTGAGTGTCGTTTCTGTGTAGCCATTTCCATCGTTGCTGGATTTCAAAAATGGTGGGTTTGATTTTCGTGAAGGAGTTTCTCTCATGACTTATCAAGTGACGTCCCTGTCTAGCCAATCAGTGGCATGCAGCGTGTTGATGTCACATTTTCAGATCGCTTGGAACCCCAGTTGAGTAGGTACTAAAAAAGTACCTGATACCAGGTACTATGACCTAATGGCAAACCCTAAAAAAAAAAATAAAAATGTTGAGTTGTTCTGAGTAGGTACTTATGGAAAAGGGCTATTAGAACTAAATGAGCACTATTCATATGCCAGACATACCTGAGTACTGTTACTGACCTTGTCCTTCCCTTTATGACCAAAGTGTACCCATTGTGTGTTGGTGGCTAATGCACCATGTAAACAGCTCAAAGCATCTCACACTGGTTATGGAACATGACACGTTTACTATACTAAAATGACCTCCACATTCACCAGATCTCAATCAAATAGAGCACCTTCAGAATGGGAGTGGTAGAACGGGAGACTCCACTATGGATGTGCAGCTGAAAAAATGTGCACGAACTGAAGGCAAATTGAAGCCCAACCAAGTACTAGTAATAGGGATGAGGTGGCCAGTGAGGGTATAGTAATCAAAATGTGGTACAGGCAACATCTTATTTTGACTTTGAGTGCAAAAAAATAATATTAGAATTGTTTGTTTTGTTTTTCTAATAATTAAAAAACAAAAAACAAAAAACCCCAACAAAAAACAGTAACAGAAATTTTTTAAAAACGGGACATCTAAGAACCCCAAACCCAGAGTGGACTGATTTTTCCCTTACAAAATGTTCTTCCATATTTTGACAATTTGGGTTTGTTTGGTTTTTTTGTTTGTTTCAGGGTTAGGGATGCACTGTAAACCATTTCAACAGATGCTGCCAACAGTCCAATTTCAAACTGGTCATCATCTATTTCTAAAGATGTTGTAAAGACACTGGGTAAAGCAATCCAAAGTGTTAAAGCTTTTGTGTGAGAAAATGCCATGTGAAAATAAAAGTAGGTCAACTGATCTACATGGTAATTTCTAACAAAATACAATTTTATACAAAATATGTAGATCATAAAACCCACCTGATAAATTCAGTAAGACTCAGAAAGTTTAGATTGTGTTTTTTATTGTCCCTTTTAAAACTATGGATGGACCAAGAAACATTGCTACAGGTATACAGTACATGAATTAGGAAGAGTATAAAACAGCAAAAGAACCCAAACATAAGAATAATGATAGGATGCAAGACTAGACGTATCAGAGAATTATAAACTACATATTGATTTGATTTATATCCAGAGAAATAAAAGCCTCTAATATATGTAATAATGAATGTAATAAGAAACAGATAACAGCTGGTGAAATCACCCTGATCAAAATTTCATCGCCAGTAAGCTTCAGCAGTTTTCACATTCTGGGCACCTGCAGAAAGAAAAGCATGATATTGGTAATTTCACGGTTAAATTTCACTCAAGTTTATTTGTTTTATGTGACAATAAGGACTGCATTAAAACAATGAAATTTCATGTATTTTATGGCATTCTGTTAACTACTGTTAAATACAGAAGATAATAGTGTTACCTGCATTCTCATATAAGTCATTCTTAATCTGTATGCTCCCGATCAAACTCAATAAGATTACTTTGGAAATGGTAAGTCGAATCTTTTTCGGGAAAATGGCTGGCTGATTGACCAAATGTTTCTCTCAGTATATTTTCCAATATTACTGATACAAAAGACGTTCCCTCAAACTTCTCATTTGAGTCATTAAACATTCTGATTAAAATATTTTAAATTGTAGAATATTATGACTTAATAGCCACAAACATCATCTACAATTTTTCTAACAACCTGAACAATATGAATAGGAAAAATACGAACCTTTCACTGAAACCAAAAAAAGTGTAAGATTATCTTCTTAGAAATACTTGGTACGGTTGAGAGCTCTTTGTGCCAGCTGGCCACTCTCGTCTGTTATTTTCTCCCAGTCCGTTTGACCCACCACGAAACCGATAGCACGCTTTCGATCTGCATCCTTTTGCTCTTCAAGATCAGCCCATCGAACCTTTGGAAAACAAACAAAACAAACAAAAAAACCAGGGAGAAACCCAGGATATCATGTTATGAACAAGAAATGGGTAAATGATTTCAGATAATTCAGTAACATCTTTGAACATTCAGTATCATAGAAACTACTAGGGACACACCAACTGTGAAATAAATGCTAAAAATAATTCAGTTTTCTGTTATATTTCTTTTTTAATTAATAGTGAACTGACGTTCACTGTTTAAATGCATGTTTAAACATGTAGCCAGCTCACACCTGACATAAATATACATATCAGCCTCTGATATTGATAAAGGTCATATTTGCTGATTTGCTAGCTGTTGTATCAATGCATTCTTAGAAATGGTAAGGAAAAAACAACCTTGAACTTTTGGTTTTTCCTCACTAACAAACAAATGCACTCATAGATGGTCAGGTCAAATTTTACCCTCTTCTTTCCAGGTTCGGACATGCGTGTGGCATAGTCATCTGGCAGCTGTAGGTAGTCTTCGAGGCCTGCCATATGTTCGCCTTCACGCTTCCTCTTCCCGCCACTCCCCAGACCATCCAACTTGTCTGTTTAAATTGAAGATTACCGTTCAGTTTACCTCTACTCCCCCATAAAAACAACATAAAACCTCAACAAGGTATCACTCATTTATCAAAAAATAAAATAAAATTATGAGACAACTAGTAACATCTGTTTTATCATTGCTCCATAAAACGATGATCCAGGACCTGATCTTTTTTATACAAAGAATTAGTCTATAATGTGTCTTTTTAACTTAAAGAGAAATGAGGTCTTTATTTAAAATTTAACCTTTTTTTTTTTTATTTTTATTTTTTAAATTTACAGTCACAATAGAAACAACTTAAGGCGCTTTCCTGGTGTTCTTACAGAAACTGCAGCCCATGTCTCATTCAGTAACTGACTGTTTCCTGTTGACATGCTAACAACATAAATAGCGGTTTGTACTAGATCTGATCAGCCTGGAGGTACTGTGCTGTTATTGATTATAACACCATAAGCCTCATCTAACAAAACACCTGCTCAACTAAATGAAGAACAGCTGTACAAGTCCTATCAAATCATTTTTCTCTCTCTATAAGCATAATTCATAAACTGGTTTATGGTTTACAGTGTACTCTAATGTACTAACAGGCGCAAAAGATCCCCAGTTCAATGCTGGGAGGAGACTCAAATCCCTTTGGGAGATTAAACAAATTAAACATTAGGTAGCTACTCACTGTGGTGACCCCTCATCAATAAAGGAGCAGCCAAAAGAAGCTTTGACTCAAACTTTTTCTGAATAAATCCCTTCAGAGCACCAAAATTGTACGCTCCTAAAGAATTATATGTAGATATAAAGCTAAAACACCCGTTTAACCCCCCCCAAAAAGATTTTTAAAATATTTTTTTATTTGCTGTATCCCCTATATGCAGTTTTAATAATGATGAGGTTGGGCTGTTGGTTGGTCTTTAGTGGGATATAGAAACCAGTTGAAACTATTATTGCTTTTCATCAGCAACAAAGCATTAGACCAGTAACTTGACCAAGTCCACCAGTGACTCAATCAAAATGCAAAAGAATCGCATCAATCAAACAAAGTTCACAATAGGAACAGAAAAAAGAACACAAAACATACACACACGACTTCACAGATCTCGCTACATGACACTTAAAACACATTTTAATGATGCAGAAGGCTCTATATGACAAAGGCAAGACTGGGTCATCATTAAAAAATAAATACCTACCAAGTTTTGCCTCTGATGTGTCCATCTCCCATTTGCTTTTTGGAATGTAGCCCTATATTACATAAAGAAACACTGCAATGGTTAAACATCAGGGTGATACAGGGGGAAAAGGGAAGGGTGGAGAAAGTGGGGAAAGGGGTTGGCTGAAAAGACAGGAAACTGGTTTATCAGAGGTTATAAGACACAAAAACAAGCACAACTGTAGGGTGAAACTTGGTACAATACTTGGTAAAGACATACAGTAACTACTAACAATGGCATGCACAGAGTTTAATTTAATTTGATTGCAAGGTGAGACGTGTTCACACTGAGTCTTTTGTTTTCTGTTACCGGCTTAAAAATGGACAACTGTGCTCTGCTTTGGTGAACACAAACTTCATTTAACAACAGTCAGAGCGCTACTGAATCTAGAGAGAGAAGTTTGCTAATGATCATGTGATTGGAACACATTTCACATGTAATTTTTTCAAATCAATTCAATTCCACACACACTGATAAACCTATAACTAAATTTACAAAGAACAAAGGTTCTTGATTCTTAGATTGCAGTAGTACTACTTGTGAAAAGGCTTTAGTGTGTAGAGATCTTTCGTTACCAAACATGAAATCATCATGAATGAGGTTCCCTGCTGTAACATCACTGTGTAGTTAGCTGGCCTTTAAAGCAAAATAAACAAATTAAAAAAAACAAAAACATTAAAATAAAAAGGATATTTGGTTAGCAACAGCAAATTGCTCGAACTCCACTATTTAATTATTAATTTCAGGATTGTTTGTTAATCTCTGAAGGAGTCATTTCTGTTAGACTGAACAATAGCGCTTATAATGTTAGTATATCACCTAAAAGAGACTGAGAGAGCATCTTTTTACTGCTTAACTTTATAGATGACAAGAGGTAAATTATTTAATATAAGGCATCGGGAACTTGTTCAGATCATCTTCTCTAGCATGAGATTGTGAACTATGTTTGCCATTTCACTAAAAAAATGTAATGTCTGAATTTTGAGGGTCCTGAGATCATGAGGCGCATATTTAATGCATGCTTTGTCATTTTAACTGATTGCATTGCTTTTATTACTATATCAACCGTTTTGAAGGTCCTTTACTTTTAAGCAATTTATTATCCTTTATTTATCCAGGTGAAAGTCTCATTGAGATTTAAATTCCATTTCAAGAGAGAACTGGCCATCATGGCAGCAAAAGTTACAACAAATACAACAATAAAAACATGCGTTTTTAACCTTGACCAACCATACGTATTATAAAAAGATAAAGCATCAGAATTAGTTCACATGTTGTGAATACTGCGTTTAATGATTGTACAAGGTGTTTTTTAAGTGGTTTTTCTATTTTCAAAAACATAAAATGTCAAATCCATTATATAAGTGTGGAAATCACCCTGCAAATGAGTATGATAAAATCTGACTGTTTAATTCCACATGGCATATGCATGACAACATTGGCATGTAGGAATTTAACATGTGTTATTTATTGAAGACACTTGGTTGCTGGCTTGTTTGGATTTCTTTATCAGAATTCACCTCTGCAAAACTTCAACAACATCAACAAATGTGTTAAAACTTATGTGTGTAACTATTTAACTGCAAAGTTACAGGGACCAAAATAACACCAGCACTCTGGTGCAGTTTTTTTCTCCCACAGAAAATACTGCTTGAAAACATCAGGCTTTTCTTTTATGACTTTTCTACTTCAACAGGGAAACATTTGCATAACGCCAACAAACTGAACTCAATTCTGCTCAATATCAATTTCATCTCTTTGTAATGTTATTGGTGATGCCTTCCGCAACAGTTCCATGGGCTCCATAGGATACTTTTAAGGATTTTACCAAACATACAGATTTTGTTTTCTGTGAAAATTAATCAAAAACACCAAAAACATGTTATATGCGATTGATTACCAACATCCTCAAGTATATTCACCTACGAGATCAAGTTTTCGATCACTGCAGACTTGTACAAATCCTTATCTTTTATTTATTTTGCTGCATTACCCTGTGAAAGGCCCAAGTGCCGTGGGTTTTTTGGAAAAGTTAAAATGCAACTGGCACACTGATGGCTTTAGGATTAGTATCATTTTAGAGGAACCTCTTTTTAATTGAAGATTTTTTTTAACATATCCCCATCATCTCAAATATCACAAAAAAAAAGAAAAACGTGACAAAATATACATATTCCTTTTGTTTTAAATGTGAACGTATTCCTTGTTCGACGATTAAATTAGATAAAATATTTTTTTAAAAGAAAAGAAAATAGCTCAGGTATTTGTCTTCATTTGATATGATGGCATTTGAACATGTCAGCTTTCTGCAGGGTTTTAAGATAATTTGGCCTTTGCCCAAAAGACAATCATCAGTTTTACAAAGTGATTTTTTTCCCTTTACATTTCTGGTTAAAGTTGACGTTTAACAAATAGTAAATAAGAGGGAAATACACAAACCTCTGTTGCTCAACCTAACATAGGCACATTGCATTAACCATTTTAGGGTCAATTTGAGCTTATATGCAGTTACCCCAAAAAGCCTATTTGTGAAATACAAAAGACCCTGGGGCTCGATGTCTTAAGGCAGGGGTCGGCAACCCACGGCTCTTTAGTCTTTATTTTGCGGCTCCGGGTGGTTTGGGAAATTAAATTAGAAGTATTTAGCTCAAGTGTATTTTATTTGTGTTTAGTTCTTTTTTTTAACTTGTACCGGTAGTTCTAAATTGGAAGATTATTGTGATTTTGAAATATAAAAATAAAATTATATCTTATTATTTTTTTCATTGCTCAAAATAAGCGTCACACTCGCGGAAGCCGGACCCCGGGTAGCTGGATCTTCAGATCCATATTATGTCGGCAGCTGTTCTCCTCCGTGAACTATGTTAAAAACAAACACCGCTCACGCCCCACAGATGACAGCTCACAGTCCTGCGTAAAGATGAAAGCCCCGATTTGCAGGCGCTGTGCGCAGAGGTTCGGGACCAGAAGTCCCATTGTAAACATATCGCGGCAGACTCGATGATGTTTACATGAACATGCTTTTCAGCATCTCTTTATTGACCACTTTTCACCACGGTTGCTGTACGCATACAGCCGGCTGTAGCTTTTCAGCTCACAGCCCGACAACACAACAGCAGAGAGAGCACAGACTTTAAGGCGGCGAGGCGTGATTGCGGGTGCAGCTCAGGTGCGTCCGACTCCCATGCAGCGGCACTGCAGACCACGCCCCGCCACACACATTAACCAGGTAAAATACATATTTAGGCAGAATTTTGCAAATATCTTTTTTTTTTTTTTTTTAGCAGCATAGTGCTTTTTTTCCCCAATTATTTTTTAAAAGTCAGGTCAAGGCTCCAAAAGCCCAAAGGAGATATAAAGGTGGTGGCTCACAACAGTTTTTGTTTGCTACATGGATCATTTTAGTTCAGCTGGGTGTCTCTCCTTTTGTTATATTTCTTTTAAGAGTTCAAAATGTGTTAATTACATAAATAAAATTAAATTTTCTCTGTAGCACTTCATGGATTTCACAAGCAACACACCTTAGTTGCTCTGTGGATACTTTTAAAAAGCAGTTAAAAACTTTTCTTTTCAAACAAGCCTTTTGTTGATCTACGTATTTTATATTCTTTACATTATTTACATTTGATCTTTTACATTGTGTATAATGTCTATTGATTGTATTGTTTATTTTAATATTTGTGTACAGCGCTTTGTGACTGCCTGTCTGTGAAAAGCGCTTAATAAATAAACTTTACTTACTTACTTTAGTTGTTCACACAAAGCATAAAGGTAAAAAAAACAATTTATACAGTGTTATCTTCATTTTAGATTTCAAAAAGTATTTGCGGCTCCCAGCCTTTTCTTTTGCGTGGAAACCGGGTCCAAGTGGCTCTTTGGGTGTTAAAGGTTGCAGACCCCTGTCTTAAGGGATGTCAATGTTTTCTTCTTGTTTTTTTGTTTTTTTTAAGGCACACTTGCTCACATCTGTTTTTCACAGTACCTCCACAAGAGACCAATCCAACAAGAGACAGCTTGGAAATCCAAACGTAATTCCAAACTGGACTTGAGGTTGCCCTCAATTCTAGGAATAAACTGACAACAGACGGATGAACAGGAGAAAAAATGAGCACTCAAGTTAACTGTAGCAGCTACAGTTAACTTGATGATGGCCCAAGTATCTCCAGTGACTGGAGATACACATGATAAAAAAGCGTCATCAGTGAATCACAAGTAAAAAGCACTTTTGGAGTACAAGAATGAGATTAAGAACATCCATCCATTCTCTTATGCTTATCCTTTTTTCACCAACTATAGCTTTAAATACACATTAGCCTAATATTAGTTGTTGCGTGATGATCTGATGTCCTGGTTTTACTTATATAATTGACAGTGGCAGATATTCTTCTGTAAATGATGTCTTTCATAATAACAATGCTTTGCAGCTGTTGTATAATGGTTGTGTACTTTGGGTATGCTTGATATCAGAACACTGTTGGCTTTGCCAAAGTGTGAGTCATTGCAGGTAAGGTGTGGGCTTTGTGTGGAAGCTTACCAAATATTGTGTACATCTGGCTTTCCTATGAGCCAGTACCCAGCCTCTATAATGTGTGTAGAGTACATTTTATCTATGTTTTGTTAGATGACTATCCTTTCATAGCAAATTGTATTTGTATGATTGAAACTGGATTTTTATGGCTTATTTTAAGGAAAACTACATTTCAAATACCATTTATACAAAGAAGTTTTTTGGTGCTCAGGGTGGTAGCCACACTTCACACATAAATCCTAAAAGCTCCCCCAACTTGGACTAAATTCTATCAAGAGGACCACTGTCATCTGCATCTCAAGATGCTTGAAAAAAAGAACACGAGGGGGGAAAAAATACAGTAAAACACTCGCATATGGCATCTGTAATCTCACCTCGAAGCCAGGATCCTGTTATATTAAAAGATAAAATTAAGAGACAATTTTTCCCCTCATCCACTCTGCTCTAGAATTCTTACTATTACTGTTTGAATTGTCTTTAAATCACAAGTTACAACACCATACAAAAACAGAGTTTGTCACAGGTTGAATTAATGAGTCTGTTAAACTGTTGATTGGGCTACAATCCAAAACTGAAGTTAGCTGGTTGCTTCCAGCTTTTTAAAGCAGTCTTTGACCTTTTCTTCTTAGATACCAGCAGCAGGATAAATCCCACCGGGGTTTCCAAACAAGAAAGCTTATGTTTTTGCACAACTGTAGTAACTTCATTATCTATTTATAATAAATTATATTTAACATGGAGACTAGATGTGTCAGAATTTTGTATACTTCACTTTAGACAGGTGAGCTGTCACACATAGTTTGATATCTGAGAAGTCTGTTAAATTTGATTAAATACTTTCCCATAGCTACATCTTCTGTACTAACATCGCAATATATAATTTAAGAATAAAATCTAAATAAAAAATGTTAGTTGTACATAGCACATAATGTACCAACAACACTGAGCAGAATGAAGTGTAAAGTGCAGAAAAGCTAAAATGTGCACATAAGGTCTCAGGAGGTTAAGTAAAAACAATTTAAAATGTTTTGTTTATTTCAAATTAACTCTGAAGTTTAGATGTCTCACATCCAAGCATTTATCAACAAAAATGTAAAGAACTTAATTTTACAGTGACAGCTCTGATAATAAAACAAACATGGCGGCCCTTCAAAGTGACCCAATTTGATTCAATGTCAGAGCAGTTTGAGACCTGCAGTTTACATGGACTGTTAATCTTAGTTTGACAAGACAGCAATAAAAGATAACACAGGTTTTGTGTGGGACTGCAGGACTGAAGTGGTCAAAACAGCCTTACACATTAGTGTTTTTTTCTGTTTGTCCTATGACAGACTGCACATTTCTGCACAATCCATATTTTTATCTTTTAATCTCATAAATAATAGACCATACTCAGATAAATCAATGACCTGGTGGTTTAAGTATCAAACAATATTTAAATAAATAAGAACAAAAATAACTGAATATAAATAATATTTCGTAAAATGACAGTCCTATATAACATTGGATTTTTTAACTTGCTGCATACATGCTAGCATTACAACAACTGCAATAGTGTCCGTTACTTTAATATTTTAGAATTTAAGGGATATTTAGAATTTCTTTTTTTCTTTATTCATGAAGTTATTTACATAAATTAAAATCATCTCAGTATCAATAAAATGAAGCCATATGCAAAAAAAAAAAAAAAAAAATCTGTCAAGTTTATAATTATGACATATGCACACAAAGGAGAAAACACCTGCATAAAAATGGTCTGCACTGGAAATTTTTCAATATGTAATCACAATACATATGAACTAATATTAACAATTCAGCAGGATAAATCTCTCATAATTCATTTCATAAAACTACTAAAAGCCATAAAAAGTACAAAAAGGGTAAATAATAAAACAAAAACCACTAAACAAAAGATTTGAAAAAGTAGTTTGGAATGAAATAATCCCCCTAAGCCTGCTAACTGCTCTAACACCACACATGTTAACTGTCTCAGTTAACAACATGGGACAGGAGCTCATCTTTATATTATAATGGAAGAAATTTAAAAAAAAAATTATTAAGATACTTTTATGTAATTATTAATATTGACTGTTTTTAGTGTTGTTGAATGAGCTATTTCCTACTCCAAGCAGGATAGGTTTAGTTGGGAACTTTATCATGCCATTTAAAATATATTTAACTAAAGTCAGTGTTTTTACCCAAGACTGCCTGTGCTACTTCAGAAAAACCAGCTTAAATGAATACACTTGCAGTCCGGACCCAAATCCAGACCTATTACTAAGCTGATGGACTGTTTCTATTTTACTCTGTGTAGCTTTTCTTGTATTTAAGTTAAGGCTATTTTAAGATGCACATTCTCTTCCTTTGTCTTTATAGCAGTCAGTTTATGCGCACAGAAAAACAGACGTGTGCTTTCTAATTCATCCCAGGTGATGCTACTTAGTCAAGCAAACTGTGTGTGTGTGTGTGTGTGTGTGTGTGTGTGTGTGAAAACAGAAAACTAAGCAAGGAGACGAGATGCATAAGTCTGAAGAAGTAAGTCAGAGTACTAGACTGAGAAAAGAGGGGTTGAAGCTGAGAAGCGAAATGTAGTCAAATGTAGGAAAAATGAAGAAAACAGGAAAAGCAACTATAATTTTTTCAAAAGCTCTATTTTTTACATTTATGACTGTAAACCTTATTTTACTTGAAATGAGAAAAGAACATTTTACTATTATTATTATTACCATTTTATTACTAAAACTCCCTCCAGTTCATTGTGAAAATTAATATGATGTTTAATATAATAAACATATATAAACATTGTTGATTTGTACTTTATGTTATATTTAAAGAGATTTTCTCAAGTGGACCTCCTTAAACTTTAATTAAATACCTCTGCACTATATGGACAAAAGAATTAGACCAAAACTTACTGAATAATACTATGGCTTGTTTTTCTTTCTCTCTCAGTGAGGGAAAACTTAATGCTGTTTCTTACCAAGCTATTTTGGACAATTCTGTCCTTCCATCTTTGTGGGAATAGTTAGGAGGAATGCCCTTTTCTGTTTCACCATGAGCATGCCCAGGAATGCTCTCGTGAAACATCAGTGCTCAACCTCACAAATGCTCTTCCAGAAGAGTGGAAGCTGTTACAGATCCAAAGGGAAGACAAATTTTGCATGGAATGCCATAAAATCAGCAGCAGGTCTAATATATATAGGTGGCCCAATATTTTTGTCACTATAGATTAGATTAGATTAGATTAGATTAGATAAAACTTGATTAATCCCTCGAGTGGGTTCCTCGAGGAAATTCAGTTATTAATTTAAGATTAAATAAAACTTTATTAACCATCAAATATAGTGTATGTTTTAAGAACGTGTTGCTCCCGGGATGTTTTGCGAATATTAGAAAAAAACAGAAACAAAACATAATAGTTTTAATTTAATAAATTGAGAGTTTAACTTGAAACTGGTTTACTGAATTTTTATTCATGAGTTCATAAACCTTTTCCCAGCAGTCCAATGTGGGAACAAGCCACTGAATTTGATACTGTATGAAACACGTTTGGAAACTTTTAGACGTTGGTATTTTATGTGGTACAGCTTCAAAGGCTTCATCAAACAGTGAAGAGAAAGTTTCATTTTACCATTCTAGATAGAAGAAGAAAAAAAAAAGTCCATCACTCAAATTTGCCCGGGTTAGAAAATCTTTACAGCTGTGTTACCTCCTTTTAAAATATAACTCAACTGCACTGCATTTCAACAGGCACTGTTGACCTCGGGTGCAAAATTTGGCAGAAAAATTTATGTCAATTCTTTCTTGAAAAACTTTCAACTTTGTAGTAACGGCATACAAAATAAAAGCGGGTGGTAAAGAGTAAAAACATTTTGCACAATGAGAAATTTTTTATAGGGTTGTGTTACGTGTGATTTGTCTAGATAAAAGTGTGCCTTAAAAATAAAAGGAAACCAAAACTGAGCAACTGGTTTTGGTCTCACCAGAATCATGACACTGAAGTGAGACAGTTTCTCATGAGGTAGCAACCATTTAAAGTCATTTTTTAATCCCTGACATTGAGTTGAGAATGAAAATTATTTTGAACTAAGTCAGTCATGGACACCTGAGCAAATGCTAGAAAAACTAAAAAGAAAACCATGACACTAAAGGGGTACTTTCCTCCTTTAGTTAATGGACTGCTCCAGCTATACATATCATATATATGTTTCGGTCTTGGTACTATTTTCCCTGCTCTTGTTTGAGCTTCACTGTAAATTTTCTAATTGCTACATAAACACAAAAGAGCACGAGCCTAATTATTTTGAATGAACCTGACCGTTTCCATGAATTTCACATGTTTTGCTTTTCATTTGAGACATAAAACTCACCTTGCTGAAACAAGAAGTGGCGAGATAACACTAATGACTTGTGTAAAAATTACTGGATAAGCCAGATGGGAAAAAAAAATAGTGGAAGATGGGAAAAAAAAATAGTGGATATGAATCTAAGAACCACGCATTTATGAAGTGAAACTTTTCATGTCCTACCAGATCACTCTCTTCTTCCTCTTCTCTCTTGGGTTCCTTGGGCTCGTCATCAGGGTTGAAATCTTCCATTTCAACCTAAAAAAAATACAACAAGCACATGTTGGTTTATCTTAATTAGTAACAAAGAAGTGTAATTTTCTGATTTTTTTTCAAGACTGAAAAAATTCACCTCCTCTATAGCAGCATCCTGCAGCAGGGACCGGACATCCAAGCGCACCATGTGACGTGGTGAAGGCTCCCAGTTATTAGACATCTGTATACAGAATGTATCATTGAGAAGTGAACGCTGCATCTATACGTTTAGTAAACGTTACCCTTTTTGCAGTCCAAACAAATATCTCTGTATTTGAGATCAGCTAAGTGATCTTATAGACCTTCATTATATCCTTAAGCGTGCGCCCATGGACATTCCGCTTTGCACAAGTCTGAGTGTCTGCAGTGATTTCAGCCAAATACACCTTGAAATGAGAGAAACAAATCCTTTTTAGCACAGGGCAGACATGAGTGTTTTTCTGGCTCTCTCATTAATATAACTCACCTCAAAGCCTTTAGTTTTAGCTGCACTCCAGAACTGATCAAAATGTTTAACCCTGTCATTAATAGTGTCTAAAATAATGAAAGGAAAAAAGCCATCATCCAAGGTTTTCTTAAACGTTTTAAGCATGCTGCTCCGGTAAGTATCCTCCATCTCCAGCTCATACTCGTACTCCATAGCCTGCAAAACAGGTTTTTCTGCATTACATCGTGCATGTATTTTTCTTTACTGCATGTTCTATGCAATTCATCTGTCAGACTTACCTTTTTTTTTACCCTCTTCCCAGTGTCTGGGTCCTTCTCAACTTTCTCAACCTCTGTCATGAAATAATCATCTAAAACAAGAACTCGGGGAGGTGCACCGCCACATTCAACCTCTTTGTCCTTAACATTGTCCACAAGACAGAAAAGAGTATTTAAGATTTTGTGTCGTTTACAAAAGAGCATTTATTATGTTGAAACCTAATGACACATAAAGACAGTCTATAAGTAAAGGTTCTACTGTTTGTGCACTTATTATAAAAGTTCATTTAGCTTACAATCAAATTACATAACCCTATAATTTGCTAGAAGGACTCGACTCACCCGTATGAGCTTTGCAACATGGGTTTTTCCGCTTCCTGGAAGCCCCCTCATGATTATGACAATCTGTTAAAATAGAGAACTTCAATGAGTGCTGCTCATTTAAAGAGTGGGGTATTGATGCATGAATTAAGATCGCAGTGATAGCTGGTACCCTTTCAGGGCGAGACAATCTGCCAGGTAGTTTAAGGATATCGTCGATATTCTTGATTTCCGGCTTCTTCTCAACACGTGGGGGAGGTTGTGGAGGTGGGACTGGTGGTGCAGTGGGGGGCCCTCTGTCATCTGGATAACTTCTTCTGTCCACTATAGGATAAAAAAAAATCTTAAGCTTAGATTTTCTTATTTGATATTTACTTTACCAATTTACCCTGAGTTACCTCATGTTCAACTTACTGTAAGGTGATGGGCTATGGCTGTAACGTTCAGGCCCAGTACGCTCAAGTATAGCACGCTCATATGGAGGTCTATCATAACCTGGCCTCCCATAATGTTCATCTGGATCACGGCTGCCACTACGGTCCCTATCTCGAACATCCCGGTCCCTCTCCCTGTATCCGGAGCGTAGAGAAGATGCCAGTGGAGATCTACAGAGAATGGGGGCATAATAAGTTTCATTTCATCAACAGAACTTCATATTTCAGACTAGCACAAAGGCACAGTGAAGACTTATCACAGTGTATGACACAATGTCATATAGTACCTTTCATCATTCATGGCCTGAGTGCTTGAATCAAAAATACAGACAAATAAAAAACAATATTATATATATAAAGAAGCAGCACACTACTCCATAGGTAGGGAAAAATGCTGTCAGTAACGGTGAAGAAGCTTCTTACCTGTCATCTCTTTCTCTCAGGGGGTAGCGCTCCCTGTCAAATCTTTCTCTTTCATATTCTGGCTTCTCTCTGTATAATTCCCTCTCTCTGCTGTACTCCCGGCGGTCCATGTAAGGGTCTGATCGTCTTTCGTAATATGAGTCTCTGCCGTAAGGATCTCTGAGTGGTTCTATGAGAATCAAGTAGTTAATAACCATGTATTAGAAAATATAAAATAAAATCCTGCATATATATATGCAGGACTTTAGTTAACTTCTCTATTGATGCATGACACGTGTATGGCAGCCAGCTGACTTGTTTCTACTATTGTTTGTGCATAAAACATGATAATTTTACAAAACATTATATTTCAAATCATTTGAATAAAATCACAGGCTCTGGCTGGTGTTTAGCTACACATTTTAGATGGTCGGATCACTGCTTCCATTGTGTCCATGATCATTTACTCTAGAGGAGGGTGTAAAGCAGGGGTCCCCAATCCCAGTCCACGAGGGCTGGTGTCCCTGCAGGTTTTAGATCTCACTCTGGGTCAACACACCTGAATCACATGATTAGTTCATTACCAGGCCTCTGGAGAACTTCAAGACATGGTGAGAAGGTAATTTATCCATTTAAATCAGCTGTGATGGATCAAGGCCACATCTAAAACCTGCAGGGACACCGGCCCTCGTGGACTGGGATTGGGGACCCCTGGTGTAAAACTTTGTGAAAGGAGTGTAATATGAGTCAAAGAGACAGAGAAGCTCACTTCTGTCCAATGACAGCAATACTGGACATACCAAACATTTCTGTTGGTAAGTGGATTTAATGCTGTTAACAAATCAGACACTGACAATGTGAGAATCGAATCAACCTGTTTTTGTTTTTTTAGAGGGAAAGCCTGATTTTTAGGACACGCAAGCCTAACATTAGCTGGCATAATGTTTGCTTGAAATCAGCTTTTGTTGTTTAGCATGCACCAAAGCTTATGCCTATGGTGGAAGTGAGAAATAAATCATCATTTTGTATGTTTTTCTCAGAATTGTTTTGCTGCTGAATTTTTTTGTGTTTCAGTCACACAGGATTAGTGGATCCTGATTGGTGACCCATCCTTCCAGCAATTCTCTGTGATCCCATGTTGGGACAACAGGAAAATTAAGACTATTGAGTAAATCGCCCAACCTCACATTATACAACTGAAACCTACCCTTTTCATAGCCCCGGTCCGATGGCACTGGGTCAGGCCTCAACACAATCCTCTCACCATAAGAGATCCGCTCAACCGTGGTTCCAGGCTCTAAAATATCAAGTGCACATCAGCATAAATCCAAAACATCATTTGGAAACAAAAAAAAAGGTACTACAAGCTGCTCATACCATGACCATGACCATAATCAACCGTCTTTGGAATAACCGGCACTGCAGGTGCAGGGAATGACGGCTGATAATGTGTGGCAGTAGATTTTATATCGCGAGGCACAGATTCAGCTGCAGTTGTCTGAGTTGTTGCAGTCATACCCTGGGAACATACTTGATATTAGAATGATCTAACAGTAAAACTAAAAGAAAATGGAGGAAAAAAATTCTATGTATTGTATTGTATTTTATGAGAAAAGAGAAAACATGGAAAAAATATCTAAATAGATGAAAACAAAACAGACGGGATTTGAATCGACATAATCAATTATCTTGGTCTTTTTACATCAATGTAGTCACACCAAGCAGACTAAAATAATAAAGTTGATTTTTATTTACCTTCAGAGCATTCCTGACTTCTGGTGGAATCTCTAATCCAAGAAGACCAGCAGGCAAATCTGGCAGAACATCAGTTTGTGCAGGCTTGGATTCACTACCAGAGGTTTTACCCTCCTGCAATTCCCTGTGGACCCGAAAGGAATTACTAAGTTAAAACAGATGATTTAACCATAAATTAAAACAGAAATGAATGTGTGAAATTATGGAGTTTCAACAAAAAACCAAAGAAAATACATTTTTTTCAATCTATGAAAATAAAATAATTGTAAATCACATGGATAGATGCTAGTTTTTGTTTGCCTAATCAATGGTAAATGTTTAGAAATTACCTTATTAGTTTAAGCTCTTGAGCAGCTTTCAAGATGATCTCATGTTGGCGTTGGGAAAGGGCAAGTACATTTGCTCCACTGGCTGCTTCAACTGAACTCTCAGGCAGGTTTGTGACAGGTGCAGCTGTAGGTGGAGGTATATGCAAAGGAATTTCTTCTCTTTGTTCCTCATAGCGAGGTCTACGATCTTCATAGTCTATTGGATACCCTCTCTCTGGCAGTGGAGGACGTCTGGAAGGCCTCTCCCAGTCTGAAGGAGGTGGGTAAGATGTTTCATCCTTCCGGTAAGGTGGCTCATCCCTGTATTCACGAATTCTGAGTTCTCCTCTCCCCCGCTCAAGTTCATCATATTGATATGGGTGACCTCTTTCTCTTTCCTCTTGCCAGTGGGGTTCTCTGAATGGCTCTGATGGTGCCTTGCGGGGGGGATAGTCCCTCTCTGAGAGAGCATGCTCTCTGTCCCACTCAGACTCATGATACCTGGCATCACGACGACAGTCATCAGGATGATAGTCTGGTGGTGGCCGACAGCGATACCCATCTTCCCCATGATCATAATCTACGGCATAACCCTCTTTATAACCTTCTTCATAATCCTCATGTGTTGGACCTGGCGGCCACATACCTCTTCCTATTCCCCGACCCATAGGTCTCCTCCTCAGTCCTTCCCTATCTAGTATCTCATGTGGAGGTGGTGGAGGACCTCTGCCAGGTGGTGGCTGCCAATCTAATTCTCCTTCCGTTCCCTCATCGTATATTGGCTCCTCCAAATGATCTATCATTTCATGAGGTGGTGGTGGCACACGACGCCTGCCTCGTCCTACGTCAGGATGCATCGCATGGCTAGGGGGTTCATGTCCATGGTACATGGGATGCATTGATGGATCCATATTGGAATCATCAGATTCCATTCCGTGGCCTAATGGCTCGTGATCTATTGGCCCATGTGGTGGGAAATGGGGGCGGCCTCGTCCTTGAAGCATGAAACCAGGGTGACCACGTGGGGGACGACCCCGACCAGGAGGAAATGGAGGTCTCATGCCTCTCATTGGTGGTCTCCTTTCAATCCAGTAAGGGTCTTCATCCTCTAAGTACTCATTTGATTCAGCTTCTTCCCAGTGTCTGTCCACTGGTTCTTCCTTTCCCATAGGTGGTCCTCCTCTTCCCATGGGTAATCCTCTTCCCATAGGTGGACCTCCTCTGGCCATGGGTGGACCTCCTCTGGCCATGGGTGGTCCACCTCTACTCATTGGTGGTCCACCTCTGCCCATTGGTGGCCCTCCCCTAACCATTGGTGGCCCTCCCCTAACCATTGGTGGCCCTCCCCTACCCATTGGTGGTCCTCCCCTACCCATTGGTGGTCCTCCTCGACCCATAGGAGGACCTCCCCGACCCATAAGGGGTCCACCTCTTCCCATGGGAGGACCACCTCTTCCCATAGGAGGACCACCTCTAGGCATTGGGGGCCTTCCTCTCATCATTGGAGGCCTACCTCTCCCCATGTGGGGTCCTCCTATTGGCTCTTGATAGTACTCTTCCTCTGTGAAGTGATGTTCTTCTGGCATCCACATTTCTTCTGGGGGCATTTCTGATTCCTCACCACCAAACTGTTCATGTGAAGGATCTTGCCAATAGTAGTTTTCTTGTTCTTCTTGCATACCCACATTTTCTTCAGGGGGCATGTAATCATAAGGCATTTCCCCCATCTCTTCCCCAATTGGTACAGTGTTTTGTCCCTTAAACTCTCCACTGCTCCTCTGCCCACGTCCTCGTCCGCGCACCTGGCTAGGCACTGGGGGCTGCCCTCGTCCCCGACCAGGGGGAGGTTTTGGAGGATCTAGTTTTGACTGCTTTTGTGGCTCTGGTTGGATTCCTGAGGACTTTGGAATCTGTGGTGGTTTGCTGTTTCCCAGTGGTCCATCTGGTTTTTGCGAATTTTGTGTTGTAGTGTTTGATGTAACAGCAGAACTAGTATTTACAGGGGGCTTACTGTTAACAGGTTCAGATTTCTCACCTTTGTCCAAAGTAACACTGCTATTTGAATCCTCAGGTTTTGTATCTGTTTGTAATGTCTGAGGAATTGGTTCACTTTGGACAAAAAAACCCTCAGTTGAAAGTAAGTTGTCATCTGTCATATCTTCAGAAGCGCTCTTATCAACCAATTTCAATTTATCTTTTTCATTTTCAGATAGCGGCTTATCAGACGATTTTTCTGGAGTCTTAGAATCTGGAGTTGGAGGTTGCGGAGTGACTGGTTCCACCTTAGGCAGCATTCCTTGCTGCTGTTTTTCTTGAAGGTTTGGTGGACATTCAAGACGAGGTGAAGGGCCAGTGAGCCTTGTGGAATCAAACCTAGGTGGCTGCCCAAATCGAGGTTGATCAAATCTGGCCGGTCCATCAAACCGTTGCCGTTGTTGATCGAATCTAGGTGGACCATCAAAACGATGCCTTGGTTGGTCAAATCGAGGGGGACCATCAAAACGGTTAGGTGGTTGGTCAAACCTTGGAGGACCATCAAAGCGTTGTTGTGGGTGGTCAAATCTTGGAGGCCCATCAAATCGCTGTTGCGGTTGGTCAAACCTTGGGGGTCCATCAAATCGCTGATGTGGTTGTTCAAATCTGGGGTTGTTTACCCTGGGAAATATAACAAAATAAAAACAAAAATTGAAATAAAAATAAAAAAAACACCCCATTTAAAGAAAACAATAATTACAATTAAATATGAAGCAATTTTATATAAAGATGTGCTTTTAAAAGATAAATATAACCAAATGTATAACTGAGCAAAACATAGTAACACATAGTAATAAAAGACAATTACAACTTACTGTGGACCCCTGACATTGTTGAAACTTGGTGGCTGAACAACTGGGGGAACTGGGGGTTGGACTCCTATGCCACTAGGGGCACTTCCTCGAACTGAGGGCACAGCAGGTGATTCTGAATGTGTTACAAAACCAGTAGGCTGTGGACCTTGAAGTCTTGGACCAACAGTAACAGGGGTCTGCTGCATACCTGGGTTTACTGACTGCTGCAAAGGCGTGTCTTGTACAGGGTACTGGCCATACTGTCCCATCATTCCACTATTATATTGGCTTGACGCAAACGGTACCATGGCAGTGAGAGTAGCCACTCTTTCTTGAAGGTGGGCATTTGTTGCATTCATCTGTTCCTTCCACTGTTTCCACTGATGCCCATAATCCTGCAGTTGGTCTTTATGAGGATAGCTCTGGAATTGCTCATACCACAGGGTGAAGGAGTGATTCCAGTCTTGGAATAGAGGTGTGAACTGTTGCTGTTGCATTTCGTAGTGCCTCAGCTGCAATTCTGCAGACATTGACTGCAAAAGAGAATTTTGGTGATTATTTATTGCTTAATTTTACATGCAGATAGGATAAGTATTTAGAAAAACACATTTGAGTTTGTACCCAAATTGAATGAAGGGTTTAGGGCTTTGCTTTTTAATAGGAAATACATTCTTTTTAGGAACCAACATAACTGGGTTAATGATTCAAAAGATATTTTATGGACAGAATTGAGCTATTCTTTAATTCTAAACTAATTAAGAAGGTAAAAGGTTGGTGTGAAAGCACAACACAATATCTAACAAACTATTAATGAAAACAGATCATCCTTAGGCTGCAAATATAAAACAAATCCCATGTGATATGCAGAAAGCATTAGTAGCAAGTTTTTAAGCTGCTCTGCAAGTCAACAAGGCCTGGAGATTTACTACAGACAACAGAAGTGGATGATAACACATGAGCTTTTCCGTGGTGAAGACAAAAAACAAACTATCCCCAAAAAACAGCCAAGTGTAGCACAAACTGCAACAGGTAAACATATAATTTTACAAGTCACCAAGAGAAGACTTTATAACTGTAAATACAGAAGGTTTAACACCAGGCGCAAACTATTCATCAGCCTTAAAATGGAGAATGGCTGAACCTGCCAAAAAACAAAAAGCCAGACAGAATACAGAATAATCAGCAGAAAGCACAAAGAAAGCTGGGACCAGCTCATGATTCAAAGCATAACACCACCTATCAAACACAGTCGAAGCAATATGATACATGGGCATGCTTCACTATATGTTTAGGGATGATGTGAATCCCATTGACTTCAGACATGTATAAGGATATGCTGTGCACTCATATTAAGCCAACTGTAACAAAGCTGTTGCACCCCAAGAGTTTTCCCACAATACCATCTCTAGAGTTTAAAGAGAATGGTCCAAAAGTGCATAGGAGGAATCATGGAAGCTGTGTCACTGCTTAAATATTTCCAGATGCAACTGTACATACAGTTATAAGAAAGTAATTACAACTGTACATAAGTTATAACAAAGTAATTACTCAGACATTACACATGAAACTGAAAACTTATTGGCCATCAAGATGCCATTGGCCATTTACCTACCTGTAGGTTTGCAGGCTGTTGAATGAGGCGTTGGTATTGCTCCAGAATCTGCTGAAGCTTCTCATGTTGTTGCATGAGAGCCTGATATTGTAAACCGGCTCTCTGCTGTTGAACTTGTTGCCAGTGTGCTGCTGCAGCCTGTAACTGCTGAAGGCGAGCAGCTTCCTCTGGGTCTTTTGGTACTTCAGGCTTTAAACAGAAACAAGAAAAAATTATAGCACAGTATATCACTGTAAATCACAATTTTTCTTTAAAAAAAAAAGTGTATGCAGTTTGTAATGAAAGGAAGGAAATTACTTTACAATGAATCCAAGACACTATTGAGAACAAAAACATTTTTAGGTAAGAGTGCCTTAAAATACTGCTCATATTGCTGAAATATTGGACATGGGATGAGTACTATAACTGGGAAAGAGCCATTACAAACACTATTACAATTACAATGGGAAGGATGAATGAAAGTGGTTGATTCCTGCACACTTAAGCCACTTAATTCATATTATGGCAGTTAACACAAACAATGGGATAAAATACACTGACCCGCTACTTCATTAGGTATGCCTGTTTACCTGGTTGTTAACGCAAATTTCTAATTAGCAACTAAATGGCAGCAAATATGTATTTCAGTATGAGGTCATGGTCCAGACGACCTGCTGAAATTTGAACTGAGCATCAGAGTGGGGAAGAAAGGTGATTTAAGTGACTCTAAATCATGCATTTTCAATCATTTTCTTTTTTCTAGGGTTTGCAGTGAATGGTCCAAAAAAAAGAAATTATCTAGTAAGGGATAATTTTCTTCGAGGTGCCTTGTTGATGCCAGAGGACAGAGGATAATGGTCTGATTGCTTCAAGCCAATAAGAAGGGAACAGTAACTTAAATAACTACTTGTTCTTCCAAGATATGCAGATGAGCATCTCTGAATGCACAACACTTTTAGGCACTATAAGACACTATAGAAGCAAAAGACATGACAACAAGTTCACTGTACTCAAATGACCTCACCGCTCACCAAATCTCAATCCAATAAAGTACCTTTAGGATGTGGTAGAATGGGAAATTCCCAACAATGATGTACAGCCACCAAATCTGCAGCATCTGTACGATCCCATCATGTCTATATGGACCAATATGTCAAAGGAATGTTTCCAGGAATTTGTTCAATCTATCCCATGATAAATTAAGGTCGTTCTGAAGGAAAAGGTGGGCCCAAACCAGTACTAAAAAGGTGTACCTAATGAAGTATCCAGTGAGTTTATCGAGGAACACTACAATAATGGCAGAATGGGTAGTGTGACTTACTGTGTCTGTAAATGTAGGTGGTTTTCCTACATTTTCACTCTGTAAATTTATGTAAACAATATAAACAGTGTTTAGATTCAGGAACAAACTAATTTCTCTTAATACTGGTTGTGGTGTGTTCTTAGAGGCTATTGAATAAAACACTGGTAATGTTAACACTATGCAACTTGCTTAAATTCCCAGGCAAACGGACAAACATTTTATCTGTGACTGCTTCTTGAATAGTTGCTGGTAGAGGTAAAGCCTTCATTAATAATTTGCAAAAATAAATAAATAAATAAATGATCTCAGATATCCACAGAATTCGGTGCAGCCCAGGAAATTTTAATTGTCCATTACAGCATTCAAATGCATTATTATTTTATTATTATTCATATATTTAGTTTGACAAACCTATAATATAAACTTTGAGCACACACCAACGTTTAATTCACAGAGAGCAAGCCATGCTGTTAAAATGTATTTTATGACTTATGCAACATTTTAATAGTACGTTGTATCGCAAATTATTTTAAAAAATTATCAAATTAGGAAACTATTTATGTGTTAATTCTTATATATTATCCACAATGCAAGTCAAATTTTTAACTGGAAGCCTTGACATGATAGCCTCAAGCAGAAATCTGGATAATCCTACAGAGATGTGTGGGTTAAGCTCACTTTTAGAGTTCAGCTCTATTGAAAACCGATATCACTTACAAATTCCAACAGATTTTGCACTGCTTTCATTGTAGCAAACTAATAAGATATTAATGTGCAAATTGATGGCGTTCACTGTTTATGCATCCAATGGTGTAGGAATTCTTACCCTTACTTCCTCAGGTAGTGGTGGCGGTGTTGGAGGTTCCTCTTTAGGCGGCGGGGGTGGTGGTGTGCTTTTTGGTGGTTCTAATGGAGGGGGCGGAGGAGCTGTTTTGCCTGGGGGTGGTGGCAGGGGAAAAGAGCCATCTCCATCTTTCTGATTCTGTTTGGCTCTCTCTTGCTTCAGTTTCTGCAGATTCTGAAGATGCTGTTTGTACCAGAGCTGCTGCTGCTCCTTGCAGAAACAATTACAAGAAGATCTGTTCAGCCATTTTCACACAATAATCTTGGACAATTACAGGAGAAGTCGAGTCATACTTAGAAACAAAAACAAAGGAGTAGGATTTCTTTATGCTGTACCTTCTTAAATTAAGAAGGCTAGGAAGTTAAGAATATGTCACACTTCTCTTAAATTTATACTTCAGATTAAAAAGCTCAGGATATTTACTTGGTGGTATTATTAAGAATCAGGTGGCTTAACAGTAAAATATCAAATTAGGGTCCAAGCTTCCCTAGCTGAAAATTACATTTTAAAAATAATAATATATTGTACTCTTCACTAGCTTGGGTTGAACGGTGTTTTCCTGTTAAATAGTGCAATGTACCTTCATATGTCTTTGTTATTTACTAATTTCATGTATATTATTAGTAATTCAACACTAAAAGCCATTACCTGCAACGGTAAGGATTTCTCGTCTTCTGCCGTGGGGGCCTCCTTGGGTTTGGGAGGACTGCTGTTCTCTGGTGGCTTTGATGGCTGCGGCTCTGGAGGGGGAGGCACAGGCTGGGTATCGGTGGGATGCGGTTGCGGAGGAAGTGGAGGAGGCTGCTGGTGACCCTGTTTGGGAGCAGGGGGTACTCTCGTCGCTGAAGTCTCTTCTGGTTTAAAGTAGGACTGAGCGCCAGCGCCGCTGTCTACATGTGCAGGTCCTTCTGGACGCCACGACGACCCCATGTACCCACCAGCGTGTGCAACGCCGTATGCAGGAGCAGCAGTACTGGCATTGTTGCCGTGTTGTAATACAGACTGGAGCTGTTTCTGGTGGAGCATCTGCAGCTGCTGCATCTGCTGGAGGTGCTGCTCCTGCAAGCTGGAAAACAACGAGCCGCTGGAAGAGGCCTCGAAACCGCCGAATCCGGGAGCCTGGCCAGTGTGGCTGCCAGCCAGTGGCTTACGGGGCCCAGCACCTCCATAGTTTTGGGACTGAGGTGCACCGTAATTTCCCCAGGTAGGATACATCGTTAAAAACAAAGCAGCACACGGCCTTTGTGGAGGCACATACAGCCTAGCTCGGAGCGGCTTCCAAAGCTAACAGCTAACGTCGACCTACGTTTTTTAAACAAAACGACGGCTACATTCTAATTTCCCCACTGAGCATCAACACATTAAATAAAGATATCAACACAGATTAAATAACAGCTATCCGTTGTAGGATATGATGTAACGCTGTGAAACTATATTAGAAAAATGTTCATACGGTTTTGCAGTTGAGCGACCGACATTAGACGGCACACTGCTGATGACGGAAACACATCACACATTAGATGATGACATCCGGTCAAGCGCTGAACGTTTAATAGCGATATATTTTTTAAGTTATCTGCAGTATATACATTTTTAACTTAACAATACATTACATTTTTTGTCTTTTGTTTGATCTGTAAAATAGTTTTTTTTGTTTTTTATTGTTGTTAGCGTCTGCTTCTTTTTTCTGATCATTATTGTTGTTGTTGTTGTTGTCGTTTTCGTTGTTGTTATGATCTATAATAATGATTATATATTATCTGTATCAGTGTTGCCCATCAGTAATCAAAAGGTCTTTAGTCAAAGCATCTGTTTTAATTGTTGATATCTACCTAATCAAGCATTTGTACCATAATAGAGAAACAAGTTATTATTATGGATGCAAAACACTCAATTAAATACATAAATAAATAAATGAAAGGCGTCTGCTTTGTTTCTGATCACTTGCTGAGTTTTCATGCCATCTCGGAACAAATACGTTGCTGTTTTTGTCCTATTACCACAAGAGGGAGACATTTACAAGCACATTCCCGCGTCGTCCCCCCCCCCCCCCCTCAATAAATAAACAAACAAACAAAACAAAATAACATACAAAAGTACAAACAAATTATTATTATTATCATCATTATTATTATTACTGGAAAAAATTGAGCACTTAACGATTTTGGACTGAAAGGTCGCACAATGCAAATTGCAAAAGCCATCACTAATTAGAAATATAAACCAACAAGAAGTATTCACAGAAATGTTTTATTACATTGTACTGAGTAAAAAATTCTATATGAGATGATATGAAAATACTTTTTTTATTATCAATATTATTCTGCAATGTGAGTTCCATCCATCCATCCATCCATCTACCCATGTGTGTGTCCACAGACTGTATGTACAGTCTATGAGTGTTTTCATATAGTTCCGTAAGTTTTATCCATTGACTGAGAAACCAACTGTGGGAGTTCAGGCTGTGTTTGAAGTGGGTTTAGCAGCGTACAGGATGAGATCTGTGGTGGGTAAAGGACCAGTGACTTTAGGTTGCCCTTGAGGTCTGATACACATAAGAGTGTTTTTTTCTTAAGATCACCAGTAAATCTGTATTAATTTTGACCAGAACCACTTAAAAATAATCGTTAAAGCGGATTAATCAAGCTGGTCCTGTTTAATGTCTCCCGTTAATTAGTTTGTCAGCAGTGTTTTAATATCGCCTAATGACTTCATATTTCACTGATGACATTCAAGGGGTGTTAAAAGAGGGGAAATGGCCCATTCAGGATTCAGTTCTTTCACTTAAGACGCCCTCGATGAATAAGACAAGGTCACGGAGGCCTAGCCTTTAGGGAGAGATACATTATCAGGGGATGGGGGTGGGAGAAATCCCATAGAGGAAGTTCTCTCCCCTCTAAAACAGCATGACGGGCACAATGTGATACAGTTCTGTCTTAGGACAATACACCGCACAGAGGATTCATGATAGAGCTTAGGGCAGCCACACTGTATTGGATGGCAGAATAACCCCACAGTACACAATAATGGTGACACTAGGGACCAATGCTTTTGGATAGGAGAAACGTTTGACGCTTATTGTCATATATATTTTTATGGTGCGTTGAAAGCTGGGTTGAAACTATAACATTTAAATATTTATCGACTTTTAGACATGTAAAGAAAAACACCAGTGAAGAAGTTAGCCCCTTTTCGATCTTCATCAGCAGTTTAGAAAGCTTTCTAAGCAAGAACAAAGAAATCAGAAATCGTAAAGTTGTAGCTCACAGTATTGAGGACACGGCATTTTCTCTGAGATGAAAATCCTATGTTAAACAAAATGCTCAATGGAGGCTAATGGATCCCAAACAAGTCCATGCACTGCTTCCAAAATGCTTTGTTTGACAAATCAATTTTCCCATAACCCGGTGAGGAGAAAAGTGATGTGGATTGATCGCCCCTCCTGACTTTGTTTCCAGAATATTGTTTGATGGCTGGATAGATTAATTGGTATGACATTTGAAAGCCTTCTCTTGACTGTCAGCATCCGAGCCTCGATATGCCGATCGAACCTCTGTCTAATTGTCTCCTCTATAATACCTCAATTCACAAATTAGAGACGGTGCCTCTATAAACTATTCCCCATGTAAGGCCCAAACAACATCACACTGCTCAATCAAACACTGGTTTGAATAGGAGCGATGCTGTGGACTGATAAGATAGAGTGCATTAAAGGGCATCACCTAAACCGCTGTGCCAGCACATCTTTCCCTCGGCACGGAAGATCCGAAATATACAAGTCAGATCCCAGCAGCAAGTAAACAGACTCTGGACTCAACAGTCTGTCAAAGCTCACACTATCTGAATCTTTATTAATATCCTCATTTAAATTAGGACTATTAAAGAACAGAATAAAAGGGTAAATCATGTACATCACTGACCTTGTAGTGTAAGCATGTAGTTCTCTGATTTGCTTTGTAAGCGCATGGCCATGTTTTTGTGAGGTAAAGGTCAGAATTTTAACCTTTACAGCTGACCCATGTCCATTCATATGACACTAAAGTAATTAAGTAATAAATATACCAAGGGTTACAAACTCTTAAGAAGTTTAACTACATGCTGAATCCTTCACATGTCTTAGTAAAAGAAATAATAAGTGTAATTTGAGCAGCATGTCTCAGTTTTTCTACATGATAAAGAAATGCTGCTGGACTTAATGGAAGAAATCTGTCAGCATAACTATTTGGGCTTAGAAAATTACAGTCAAATTTTCTGGTAGCTCATTGAGCAGACTGTCCTGTAATTGTTAAAGAAAGTTTCTGCAATTTGTTTATTTTCTTGATTCATTTTGTTTTCTTTTTACAGAGGACTCACCATAAAACTTAAATTCTATTGTAGATAGTTATTTAAATGTTTGTCTATTACTTAGATACTGTGGTGTAGTATGAATGGGCTGTAGAGCTCATGAAAATACAGTAAAAAAAAATCAAAAGTCTATGCCTTCCTTTACATTTTCCAAAGCAGTACGTGGGTCTTATTGGAGTTTTTTGTGGGCCAATTATGGGACCCGGATGAATAGTTTGACAGCCCTGATATAAACAAATAAATGACAAAAAGGTTCCTGCTTTTTCACTATTTACTGTTGAAATCTGTTTTGTTTTGTTTTGCAAAGAATGTTTTCTGTAATTTTATACACATTTATTTATTTGTGCTTCCAAATTTCTTTCATTTACAACTTAGAGATCTTGTAGAAAAACTAAAATGTACCATCGAAATTGTACTTCTTATTCTTATATTAAGTTATCTCAGGGAGTTGAATGTCTGTAGAGTGACAGAAAGGGAAGTTTCATTGGTCTGGCCCACTTAAGATCAAATAGGTTGCACGTGGCCCATGATGTAAAGTGAGTTTGACCTTCCTGGTGTAAATAATGAAACCGCGTTTGATGAATTCCAGTTGTCCACTGTCCCATTGTCCCACTGTCATTATGGTATTAATGGTTAGAAGATAGTTTTTTTTCATGTGAAAATGTTAAATTAAACATCAGATAATATGGTTTTGTGCAATGTTCTGTTGCTTTTACAGTGTGGAAGTAAAGAAGAAAATATACACTATATAGTGGGGTTTTTTTTGGGGGGGGGGGGGGGGGGGGCTTACACTGACTTTTGGGATGTTATGAAGTGTTTTTGGATTTCACAAAACAGTGTGACTGTCTGTTCCCATAACAATGTAAAATACTGAATCTGGCCAAATGCAGGTTACTTGATTGGCAGTTGTACATGCAGTCTTTACCATTTTCCTGATACATTTTCCTTAATGATTAATTATGTGAATAAGTAAACCTTTAAATTTAAACATTTCAATTGCATTTAATTCAGAAATATTGCTTCATGTTTATCAGTGCCAAGACTATTTTTTTATTGCATCTGCAAATGCTTATATAGTTGTGATAGGCTAATATCAGCAGATAATAATGTGTTGGCCTGACTTTAGTATACAGTAATGGCAATTTTTACAGTAATCCTGACTTATACTAATTAACAAGGCATTATAACAGCATCATTTACATTAGTTACCACATATACAGCAGTTAAAGTTAGAAGCACAAAGTCTGAATCTGTTATTTTCCACCCACTATAATCTCTGATACTTTTGTGTTTACAGACTGTGCCTCCCCCTCCAGAGCTGCAGCCATCAAAGCTACCGCAGAACAGCGGTCCTCCCAAAAAAAAAAAAGGAGACAGGCTGGTTTACAGTCCTAAAAGCACCAATAGTCTGTTAGTTCTCTGAGGGAAAGCAACATGTTTCATTAAATCAGATCTGTCGTTGGTGGGATGCCTGCCCACGACATTTTATCACCTTTTATTTATCATTCAGAATGACTAATTGTCTTGACTCCAATTTTATGGGCTGGGCTCCTCACAGAGCAAGCTGCTCAGACGCCCTCCTCCCTTCAGCACCTTGCTCCTCCCTATCACCCCAACACACCCACTTGCCTTTGAAAAAGTGTAATTGAATGAGTTTACGTCGTCAAATTGATTAATCATATTAATTTGTACTTATTAGTGGGATGGTTGAAAGCGATGACAATTAGATTAATGAAATTAGTTAATTCTTCCTACCCACGCCACACTCCCAACTATGAAGAAAGGGGGGAAAAAGGCATACAAAGGGAGACTGTTATGACAAAATTGGCAATCAAGATTTGGCTGCTAATTGAATGTCTGGTTTTTTATTAATGATGAGCTTTATAAGAAGACCTTGAGAAGAGAATATTAATTGATTAATCAAAGTCCTCCAAATTATGCGGGGAGTATACAAAGCAGAGGTCTGACGAAGCCCCCACCACCACCATCACCACCACGTTACATTTAGAAGAATGTCCGGTAGTTAGTTTCACTGGAACATAGACCTGTTTGATAAACTGTTCACTGACGTCTGAGTTTCTAGCTGCTGCTTACATTTGTTCATGTAATTTACTTTTAATCTATTTGCTTAAATAATTCAAAGTGATTAAAACCTGATTTTGCATCCATATTAAGCGTATATTTTCCATCATCAGCCCACTGGTTTAAAGACAGAAGTCTTTATTTTTGCATTGCAATACAAGGGGAACCTCCCCACACTTTACTGTAAAGCATTACAGTTGCCTGATCACAGATCATTTGCAGGGAGCCACATGTCCCAGCAGGACCGCAGCCAGACATTCATCATACCTGTTTGCCTGTGCTGGAAAAACAAAATATATGTAAATATAAGTAAATGGAGTGTGAGATCCCTCAAGCCGATAGAGTGCTTTGAATTTCATTAAGCAACAAGCTGTCCGCCTGTTATAAACGATACCGGTGAAAAAGAAGTGATTGTTGGATATGATAAAGGTGAAATGCAATAGTTTATGCCACCATGAATCTGATTGTAACGCTCACACTATTAGAAAGGCTGATAAGAGCATTTATGACTATTTGCTTTGTGTCAAAAAGGGAAGTGGGCTGTTTGATTAATACAAGCAGCTGGCTGCTTCCAGGTCCTGCAAGAATGCGTTGTTGCATATAACTTACAGAGGCAGTAATGGGCTGGTTTATATACTAAAATGTGACCTGTGAGATAAGCAGAATTATGACTAGCACATTGTGCATTTACAAAGTGCTATGCTTGATATGCATTCTGTATAAATGTGGGTGAGTAATGTCTTTGTTTTCACTAAAGAAATATGTGCTTAAATGACAAGATGCTATCTGCTAATGTGGTCTGTATAAAAGTGCAGGAATGGTTGCTTTTTACATTTAAAAAACATATAAATCTTGCTCACACTTATGCAGCCAGAATGGATTGCACCAAGTTTTCAGCCATTCAATCAACATATCGGGGCACTTAGCTTTAGCTTATATCCTCAGATAGTAAAGGAGGCTGTGTGAATTCATAATTGAAATAATAAAGTTTGTGTGGCTTAGCAGACCCCCACTGGAGGTTTATCGGCTCACATAACACACCCACCCACACACACACACATTATTTCCTAGATATTTAATTACACTCTGGGTTAAAATTGTACAAAAAGATGAATAGTTCCTTTAAAGGGCTCAGATCTGTTATTAAGTCTAATGTTGTTCAATCTAACAGAAAGACAATAAATCTACATGGCTGAGAATCTGAACCTGAGGAGACATCAGCATTTTTATTTGATCCCTTGTTCATCCTCAGCGGTAGCAGGAAGTAATCTACCAATCGACCACTCAAATATCTGCATATTTCATGATCCTGATGTCCCACTGAGAAGATCTAAAATCTGTCCTGAAAGTACAGACGACAGCCATCAATGCTAGACTTGATCAAATGCTACTGCACTAGTCAGAGGCCATCAGTGGTCAAGGCACCCTCGTTGGCAGGATCTATTGTCTCTGTTTACACAGTCCATCCTCTTTAAACTGTGCTATCGATCTTGGCCTAGGTCATGGGTTTGGCATCAGGGTAGCGAGGAGGTGGAGAGGTTGGATGGAGGAAGGGTGTACGTGGGAGAGTAAGGACAGAGAAGGGAAGAAGAGAATAAGGACACAGAGGAAGACGCTTCCCCAGGGTGTTTCTTGTGCCAATTTCCTCTTATTTAGCATTTGACCCTGGTCTTGGCTTTACAACTCAATGCAGCAGCCTCATGTTCAGCATATAGTCAATGCATGCCAATACTTTAAATGAAGACTTGCCACTGCTTGCAACAAAACCTTAAAAGTACTCTAAACTGAAAAAATGTTTTTCATCTGAGGCTGGAGGTGTGGGGATGTCTTTTCTTCCCAGGTCAATATTTGAGCGAAGGTGATGAAATTCAGCCATTCTTATTTTTCACAATAAGGCAGGGGTTTTGCATCTACAAATGTGTTATTTAGTTACAAGATTTTATTGGTGAGGTCTGTTGCTGTTTTACTCCACACTCCAGTCCATTAGCAGCATTGCTGCCAGAGCAGGGCCGATAAACCATCTGGCCAGGCTCCTGAAAGAGATAGCAGCATCTTAATGGAGTGAAAAGGTAAAAGCAATTAATGTCACATTAGCACATCACTAATAAGGCCTGACCCTCAGTATGCTGCAGAGGCAATAATTGGTTTGTTCACAGTGGGCCTAACAACCGTGTCGAAGCTGATGCTGAGTCTTGAAAAAGAATTCCACAAACCAATCACTTTCAGCACACTTGATGGACTGGTTCTTATATAGCGCTTTGGTACTTGTTAACACTTTATAATACAACCCATGACTAAGGCTGTGATTCCCCTGTAAAAACATGGAGTACTAATGTATTTTATTTGAAATTACAATGTAATTATATTTACAGACAAATACTTAAAGCTAGGCACACTAGAATATGGGGGTAACAAGTCGGGTTGTTACACGAAACAAATAAATAGTAGTAATACTAATGTTAAGAACTGCATCTGTAATTTTAAGTACTGCATAATTTCCTGGTAAATAAGTGGAAAGACAGATAATATTTCCTCATCTTATACTGTAAGCATGCTTTACTTTCTGGGGCGAGGGCCATATGATGAAATATTATGAAAATTGTAAAAAGGCAAGCTTAACCCACTCCATAATATAACCCGTTGTCCAAAAAGTACAGTGTACTTACAATGTAAGATGGGGAAATATTGTTTGTTTTTCAACTAAATTACTAGGAAATTTGTTACGCTGTACCTAAAATTACACTCAATATAACTGGTGTCTCCTTTCCTGTAAAATAACTGGAGGTAAGGCTATGGCACACCATAATATGGTGTATTTGTGATGTAAGATTTTAAAATATTGTTTGTTTTTCCAGTAAATTGCCAGGGAAAAATGTAGCTCTTACTTACATATTACTTAAACTTAATTCATAGTATAATTATTTCTTTATTGCCTGGCTTGTTACCCACGTAACAAGTGTACCTACCTAATGTATTTTTATATAAATACAATTATGTTGTAAAATCAAATAAAATGTGCCAATATTTCATTTAATTACAGGGGGATTACACCCTTAGTCTTTGGCCATATTTCAAACTGTTACCTTCTACTCGAGCTTTCAAAGCACGCTATACAACATGCCTCATTCACACCAGGACTTTTTCCTATTTCCAGGTCTTATCTATCTAAAATTCAGAAGCAACTCAAGGTTCATCATCTTGCCCAAGTACACTTTGGCATGCAGACTGGAGTACCCAGGGATCGAAACCCCAACCATATGATTAATAGATGTCGTAGTGGACCTCCTAAGCCACAGCCAACAATGTACTGGTGCTGATATTTACAATATGAACAGCAGCGACTGAGTTTTTGGTTACGCAATGGCCTGTCTGACTTCTAATGAGTATTAATGTCTCATGGAGTTTTATCTTGGGTTTAACTAAAATAGATGTAGGTCCTCTGGTTGTTTGTTGTTGTGCCACAACAGTATCTCGCCATATGGAACATTAATCTGCACTGAAACTTTATTCCAGTGAAAAAGACAAAATAAATAAATCAAAATCAAAAATCAGCATCCAAAGTTTCATGCAGAAACAACGTGCAGAAACAAAATTGTGAAATTTACAACAGACACTGGTCTGTCCTCTTTAACAAATTGTATATAACAAACTATAATCCCACGCATTGTTGCCATGACCTCCCCCACTTTCAGCTCCTGCCTTTGAACCGTAATTCAGACTTCACGCGGCGGTGGCAGCCGGCCTCATCTCTAGAGCTTTCCCCAAACAAAACATGTCCTTTCTGGCTTGAATGGGATTGGGAGGGTTTAAGATTTGGCTTAATTGTTGTCTTTTCCGGTGTTTAATTATAAAAACACCAAAGCACTGTCATTGCTGCCGTCTAATTCCACCATGTTCCGCTAATTATGCTGTGTTAATGTAGGCTTTTCTGTTACAGCGTCACACTCATTAACTTAGCGGTGACACTGCCCTTAATTGGATAAGAGGCCATTTAACTCACTTCTCTTTGATTAAAATGATCGTCTGCTTTGAAACATCAACCCAGAGAGCATGAAACAGCAGCTTCCCTCGTAAAAGACTTTGAAAAGTTTGACATCTGTCAAATCTCTGAATATAACTCCTCATTAGAAAATGCTTTCACTGGAATTGCACATACCTGCAAAGTAAAATGGCCCCACGCTGCGCATGGGGTGTCACTTGCTGCAGAGCATGTGATTGTTGCAGATCCAACCACTGCTCACAGGTTTAATAAGGATCAGTCTAGAAAGAGAAGCTCTGCAAACCTCCAAAATATCAGACACTGCGGTATCATCACTCACAGCAAATGGGCTTCTTCCTCCAATTTCCACCTTTGTTTCTTTTTTGTTGTGATCCCCTGGGATCTTGTGCATAGCAGTAATGCTCTGAACTGTCCTGATGTAGAATATAAGACAAGAGGAGCAACAAGCTGATCTGGATTTCTTCTCTTGGAGCAGTTTTATAGAAGCACACTAAATGCATGTAGAATTCAACATACGTTACTTTAACATTAACTGACAACAAGTCAACTTTCTGGCTGCCATGTTTAAGCAGCTCACAGTTAATATCAAGCAGACCTCCATTTAACTTTAGGCCCGGTAAAGACAAAAAGCAGGATGAGAGCGGCGTTGCTTTCCAATCTTCCGTACCCCTGTTCCCATACCCACACATGCCCTCAATTACCCTATGAGCACTGCATGTGCAACATCATTAATAAGATCCACTAATAATGGTGGCGAGCTCCATTGGCCGTGAGTGAGATTTGACTAATTACTGTAATTGTATTGGAGTCATGCTCATTAAATATGAAAATTGTGTTCTGTGAAATGAATGGGGTTTCATGATCACTCTTGTATGGACAGGCGAGAAATAAATTAGAGAACCGGTTCCCGCTGCACAATTAACCACAGTGCAGACAGCTACCTGCCACACCCCCCGGTCTGGTAATAGAATGTGTATGTGAGACTGTGTGTAATGCGTGGATATTTACCATTACTTGTTGCTAAGATTCTTTTTAATACAGGCAATATGCATGACCTGCTTCCTTATGAAACGAGGAGACGTTAATAATTCACAGAGCATATAATTGCAATTATAATGTTTTTCTCAGAGACGTTTCTCAGATGGATGATAATTTATGTTTTTTTTTTTTGTCATTTGATTTGATATTAGCTTTTATCAAGTGCATTCCCTTTTCTGGTATATTTATGCTATATAAATGTTAAACATGACACCTCCACAGAATAATTTGCTGAGAATTTTATAAATATAAAAAATATCATGCTGTAATTATGCTCTCAACACATGGAGACCATTATCACCAACTAAGCAGGCATTTTGTGTCCATTTTGAAACACGTAAACCTTGAGAAAAGTAAAAATATGCCCCCCCCCCCACAAAATTCAAAATTCTTATAAGGTGTTCTGGGTGCATAAATGCTAAAAACAAGTCATGTTGCTAAGTGGTTGCCAGCTAAAATGATTGTATCAGAATATATCATGGCTAACTGAAGTTTTGTGGATATAAATGAGATGTTACAGCGGTGACAGAAAATGCTAGGATGCTATTATTAGGTGCTGCAGGGAAATAATGCTAAAAACAGGTCATTTTAGCCAGTTTGTTAGGCGGTTGCTGGCCAACATGGTAAAATCATAGCATCTGCTATAGATAAGAACCTGCAAGGGACTACGATGTAGAAAAGGAAATACAATGTTAAAGTTTGAAAAAGATCTTTCCGTTTGCCCTTCAACTTTTCATATGGAAAGTAGGATGTTGTCGATGCTTGTAATGTAGATGTGTTACATTTATGGAGGCCATGGTAGTGTAGCCATAATGTACTTAACATTGCTTGTGTGAATGGCATATTCATATTAATCTGCCCTGCACTTTGTTCTTTCAGTACAAAAACAAAACAAAGAAACAAAAACACCTTTGCAGCTGAAACATTCTAATCTTTGGATGACAAATGAGATTTTACAGTTTATGAAATAATTACTAATAAGCCTCCTTTAAGAAGCAGGGCAGTGGCTGCAGTTTGCATGGAGATGGTTGTTGTACCAGCTCATGTTGAGTGTGGGGAGCTCTCCTAAATCACTCAGATTCTGTTATAAATATCTTTGCATTTTCTATATGTGCTTATTAATACCAACCAGGTTATCTTGTGTGACGCATCATTTCATGCATCTAAAATATATCAACAGTGATTAAACACTGATTGAGGATCTGCTTAATCGGTGTTGGAGTTATGTGTGGGTGCTCTTTCCTTTCACTTGTCCCCTAAAAATTAGAGAACCTGAACCAAACTTTTTTTTAAATCACAGATGTTGTAATATTTATTGGCTGGCCAAGATCAACATGTGCACAAGCATAAACTGCTAAATTCCATCTTACATCAGAAACATACGACCCATGAGCAATTAGTGAACAACTTCCACTCTGAGCACAACAGCCCTCTCTTCTACTCAGAAAACAGACTGTGCTGGTGACTCTTTACAGTAACTTTATTTCTTTCCACCATCTCTTGGGATTTAAACGGCTGTCAGAACTCCAGATCCTAGATGACGGTACCTGGGAGTGGCTACGTCCCCAGGGAGTGGAGAATTTTTTTCACCCCCCTTGTTTCTGCGCGCTCAAGCTGCTTGAGAAATCTTGCAATGCAAATGTGGTGCTTACCTTTACCGCCCAGTAACAAAACTGTGTTACAGTTAGAGGCTTCTGTGAAAGCCCTGATTTTGTCTGAGGAGATATAGAGGTGAGGAGCAGCAGGTAAACAAAGCATAATGTGGAGGTCAAATGCTAATGAGAGCTCCATTTGTTACATCTGGCTCTCCCCAAAGGCAAAGCAACAACGTCAAAGGCACCCAGACATAATAAATCATCCAAATAAATAATAAACTTCAGAGAAGATTCAGAGAAGACATCACGATATTCATTGTGGCTCATGGAATGAATTCACAGCCAAGTCCTGATTTCTCTCATGTGGCCTTATTTAAATTGTCCCATTTTAAGCTGCATGTACTTGAGACAGCATGACGCTTACAGGTCCATTTTCAGGCCTAACACCCTACCATATAATTTCCATCTGCTCACTGGTTAATAGGGTAAGACCAGCGAGAACCACATTATGAATTGTAACTTGCTTTAGCAGAGATAGAGGCCGTGAGAATTGAACAGATGCAGTGCCATGCGGGGCTTGCAGCTGTTGCGAGGCCTTAGAAAACCCACAGCTGTCCCCCTCTCTGTCTGAGTCCTTAAGTAAAAGGAGACTGCGAGACAGATGTGACTGATGAGGCGATGAAAAATCCAAAGAACAGGTGGAGTAACACAGGTAGTACAGTGCACTTGTATAATGTGCATCTAATTCTTTCTGTCTACACTCTCGTCTTTCCTTCATGTCAATCAGTTACTGTGGCTACCCATAGATGGCGCTCAACTCATTTTGAAAAGCACCGGCCTTCCTCAGGGCTGTCCATCACAAAGTGCCACAGACTGCATGGTGTTGGGGATGAGCTGCAGAGAAAGGCACCCTTACCTGTCCTTGAGCCAGGCGAGTGAGCGGGGGGTGGATAAAAAAGAGTAGATTCAGCATGTATGTACAATGTAGCCAGGAGCCATAAATCATGACCTTCTTCAATTTACACAGGGAGCATATTGATGGTTTCCTATCTCCTTCACTCACTTTCACCCAGTTACATTGTCTAAGACAACACCGCTCTGAGTACGTAACTGTGACTGACACTTTACAGCCTATTCTCAGTGGACTCTCACCTCAGTCGATGAATAATCTTCATGAGGCAAAGGAAGGAGTCCGGCTGCCCAGCTGTGGAGCTGAAGCATTTGTCGGTGGTACACGGTTGCACTAAGAGTGTGATTAAAGATTTAATAAAAGACCTAAGCAACAAGACTGGTTGATAAACAGACTACAGTGCGATATTGTCAGTGCCCCTTGGTAAGTACAGACCGCCCTAACAACTTGTGGTGACTTAAGGTGAATACAACAGGGTTTGCAGGATGGAAAGTCACTATAAGGACAGTGGGCCATGGCCTAATTCCCTTCTATATGATAGGTGAAAAAAAGAAGATCTGCAAGTTCATAAGACACATTTTCTGTAGCTTCTTTTACTTTGCTTGCAGTTTTTTTTTTATCAGTCAAACGTCGGCGAGGAACACCTTCACATAAAACTTCTACACATAAAAAGGTCTGCTGATATACAGTATAGACCAAGTTAATACACAGTTATGATTTGCAGCAATAATATGGAGTGGCGAGTGCAGCTTATGCCAGCATAATAAATAAAAAAATGAAAAAGTGACAAGCCCATTTATCTGTTTAATTCAGTCTTCTGTTGAGACATCTTTTCGCTGGACATTATAGCTGATTTTGTTTAGAGGAATGCTTTGTGGCAGGCTGATTAAACACAGACTTACCCCCACTCCACTCCACCCCACCCCCACCCCGACTCCCATATTGGCTGAAGTTGAAAGCCCAGTAAATGAAATGACTTCCACAGGATTGCACCACAAAGGAAGAGAGTGCGTCAGATGTGCATTCAGCCGGCGTTGTAGCCAACGCAAGGTCAAAAGGGACGGCGTGTAGACAGTTAACCAACTGACAGTCGGGGGGCAGGAGGATGCCGTTACACCCCGAGGCACCGTCTTGATAATATCCAAGCGCGCATAGACACATACACACGTGTAGACACTCAACTGGTCTTCCAGGCACTGCACATAAACTACCAGTTTTATTGCTTTACAACTTGCCTAAGGACTATTTATTTTGTGTGCATCTGTGTGTAAGTTTGATGCGAATTTCATCTTATATCTAGTGCAGGTTAAGCATAGGCTGCAATTATATTGTTAGTAGGTTGTGCAAATAAAAATGTATATACTGTGATAGTGTAACAAACCTCATTGTTGCTCATTTTGTAGATGTGGTTGCATCCTCGCTTCAACAAAGGATGTTACTGTTGCACCCAGAGAGGCAACTTTGTTACAGAAGACATCTGAAAAGTGCCGGGTGACAATTTGCAAAAAAAGAAACAAAGAAAGTTATAAACCTAAACCACGATAAGCTTACATTATCAGTAAAAAACACTGAAGACCAAAACTAAGCATAGCTATCCAATAAAAATCCTGTGCAGCTGTTACATAAACCATGTGATTTTATTGTCACTGTACATTCAGTGCACTGTTAGATTTGACTCACTCCAAAAAAAAAGAAGAAAAAGAAAAAAAAAGCATATATTTACACATGGATACAGTAGGCATGAACACAACAAACGAAACACAAGAAAATGCCACACAATACTGTCCAGTGAAACCCAGCTGTAGTTGCTTCTAACTTCCAATATTTTCCCTTTGTCTTCCCAGGACTGTGCGTGCATAGTTAGCCTGTCCTTTCCCAAGCATAAGTGTATAATCAAAATGAACCAAAGCTCCCTTTTATCTTGATTCATATATTACAAATGCTAACATATTGCTTTTGAGAAGCGGAGGGTTAATCCTCTTGGGTAATCACATGTCTGTGGTACATACACCTAGCAGGGTCCTTTATACACCGTGGACCAGAACGGCCAGGGAGGTTCCTCCATGTTTTATGTAAATCTCGTCATCTCAGCGTGCGCGGAGTTAAGGTAAAGTCCGCAAATGGAACAGCGAATAAGCAGCTTTCTCCTCCGAGGAATGTGTTCCCCAACCGCCGTAAGTTCATCTACATTTTTTTAATACCCAGCCAGTGATGTCACTTTATTTCTGTGCCACAGATTCCCAAGAGGAACCCATGGCCCGCTTCCAAACCCAGTGTAATTTTCAAAAAATATGAATTGAGGTATAGGGTCTAGACGACTTTACTCACTATATGTCCTGCTGTGCCGATAAGCAAAATCGATGGTAACGCAGTGTGTGTGTGTGTGTGTTTCAGCATTGAGATACACAAAGATACAGAAGAAAAAAAAAACAGAAAATAAGACAATATCTCACCAAAGACTTACTTAAATAATTACCCATTGACTCAATACAGTGACTTGTATTATACAGGTTTTCAGTGGGCTCTAAATTTTGTTGCTAATCCAACATGAAAAACTCCCTAAATTGGCAAATCAAAGGATCATAGTTATAGTAACGAACAGCAGTCGTAGTATAGTGAAATATGCACATAATACATTTGTACAGCATGTCCACAATGTAAACAAAGAACAAATAAATGTCAGTCTGATGCTCCACAACACAAGGAACATAGGGTGGCCATATTTGCCTTGCATAGCCCAGTGATCGCTCTGTTATGAAACTATTACAGAGACTCATGAAATCGTCTTTGTAAAGGTTTAGACAAACCCTTCCCACCATCAACCAAAGTAAAACGTCTCTCGTCCCCAAGGTAGAGCCAAAGCAGAAATTTAATTGCTCCATTTCTACTGAGAATTTCAGCTTAGGAGACAATTAGAGTTAATTGGATGTAGTCGAACCGTTTTAGAAGTCTGGAAATAAATTAAGCATTTTCTTTTATTTTCTTATATTAATTTGGGAGAAGGGGGGGGGGGGGGGGTGGAAGTTGGGAAACAATTAATCTGCTATCAAGTCTTCAAAGAGCATGGAGGTGTGTAAATGAACTCTGATCAGGAGGGAGGGTCAGTTTTCCTGTTTTGGTCGAGCTGGATTGCAGCCATTTACAGAAACACTCTCCTCAAATTAGTACAAAAAAATAGAAAAAGAAAAAAAAAATCCTTTCACTTTTTAGACTTGTTTTTATCTCAGAGTGAGACTTCACAGAACTAATGATCGATCAATGCCTCTATTGAGCGAACAAAAGAAGATAAAAGATTTCCAGCATGTTTTGTTGTTAGGTTTAGTGGATACAGAGCAGAAAGGGTATGCTCACCATTAAAATCTGTATTTATGTGGAAACAGCAGTCATGTCTGCCTAATACAGCAGCTTTCATAACGTGTATTAAAAAGACAATAATGCTTTGGCTTGCTACTGTACAGAGGTGATGAATCCCTCATTTCAGCCGGGGACAGAAAAGCTGGTTAACAAGTGAGGAAGTGCATCGTGGGAATTGTATTCTCTAATGTATATGGTTATAATTATCTATGCATTACATTACAGTGAATCAGGAGTGTTCCTGTGGGAATCGTCAATAGTTACTGGCAGCTTGGCTTTATGCTTTATAATTGTTTGGGCAGAAGCTAATGGCACTTGACACTTTAAAGACTACTTTAAGTGTTCACGAGGGACAATATGTGTCTTACTAAAACCCTAAGAGCAGCTGTTTCATTTATTATTAGTATACTGTTTTGATCATATGGTAACATGTTCCATCTAACCTGCTCAGGTCATCAGGACAGGAAATAATATGTTCATAACTCTATCACTTTTATCCTAATTGAGTAATTTGGCAACTGGTTTATCACTGATAGATATTATGCTCCAAAAGACTACCATTACTTTTGGAATATACAGATTTATTAACTTAGTCTGTACTCCTTAATGGGAGTATGTTTGTACACAGTGCCTGTCTGAATATTAGCACCTTCATTAAAAATGAGCTAAAGACCAATAAAACTACAAAACATCCGAAAGCTGCATCTGGTGGTCAGTGAGATATATAATTTTCCACTATTGTTGCCACTAAGAATGAACTCGGAGAGCCTTTCAGGTTGTTCTCAGACAAACAAGTGTCATTATTGTGATTTGGATGAAAAGAGAAATTAAGACGAAAGAAAAGTGAGGAAAGTAAGGATCATAATGATTCCTGACAAAAAAAAAAAAAAAATTGGGTATAATTTAGCATGTTGCATATAAACTTTTTTCTTCCTTCATCTCATTTGCAATATGATCTTATGCTACAACCACAAATTGGTGTCTACAAAGAGTCTTTTTTTTAAACTTTATCAGTTATCCTGATAAAAAGTCATGTAAAGCATCATTTTTTTAGTTTAAAGCTCCTACATTCCTACATCAAAGCACGTGATGACACTTCAGTTGGAAAAAAAGACTTCCCAACAAACCAACTGGGACATTATGACAAGCATTTGAACGCACAAATTAATAATATTAATTGACTGTAGCCTTTATATCGACACAGATGATGTTAAATTAAATAGCAAATAATACTGTTCATACTTTACAGACATATTCAGCTATGGGCTATCAATATAGTGACACTTGTTGTGTTGAGAACAAACTAAAACAAAGGTGGGCAGAGTTTCACAAGAAAAGGCAAAGCCTGTACAAAATATCACAATCTAGCGCACCATCGTCAACAAAAAGCTTTCGAAACAAACTGAATGATATTGTATAGTTGCTGAGGTCTTCATATTAGGGGTGTCAGTTTGCATTAAAGGGCGTATTACATTGCATTCATTGTGTTTAACTTCATTCTTAAATATAGCTTATCGTTATCACGTGCAGGTTTCACAGTACGTTTAGTTGCCAATAGATGTGCATGAGGACAAAGAGAAGCGAGGGACAAGTTTAGCCTCTAAAAGCAAAAAGGACCGAGAGAGTGAGCTGATACAATACTCATTATTGCCACATTATTCATAGCTGCTCAGTGCAAACTCTCAGTGAACTCTGATCACCAGCCAACCACCGTCCTTCTGCAAGCACCAAGTTGACCGAACCACTGAGCTGATGAAGCTTCTACGAGGTAAATATATAATGAAGAAATGGAGAATCTTACTGTAACGAGTACCACTGTCTTCGATGGTCAATACAAGAATATGTCTAACAGTTCTCCCTCCCCCAACCCCACATGTCCAGTGCAATTTCACACAATATACAGTACACATATTATATGTAGACCAGTTAGAGACTATTGCTTTAACAGCTTGCGATGAGAAAACGTGAGAGAAGGAAATAAAAACATGTGGCTACGTGGCTGTACAGTTCTTGAGGACATTTATATTATCACATTTCCATTTTGAGATGAAAATAAGATAAGAAACAAATTCACAGAACCTTCAGGTGATATAGAGCAACGGGTCTCTGGTTATAACAAGACCTCGGCTGCCTGATTTCTGTACACAACATCTTTATATACATAATCGTGATCCCCTGTCAATCAGTCTGATAATTGCCCACCTTTTAAAACTATTTCAAGTCCCTTTAGTTACCTTTAAGTTTAGTTTTGTTTAAAAGTGTTAAAATGACTCCAAGCTTCATCCTTCCATTGTCAGTTGGCACCACCTTTATTTATTGATTTATTTTTTAATGGGCTGTCCCTCGCCTCGGATTGGGTGATGCAGCTGCACGTCAAACACCCGGCCCGGGTGTCAAGCCTTGGCTTCCAGCATCTCGAGGAATAGTTTGTGCATGGGGACTTTGCCCTGCATTTTGATGCTGTAGAAGTGCTGAACGGCCTTGGTGGCAGTCTGACGGAGCAGAGGCAGGGTCATGAGCAGCTTGCCTGCCCGCCGGGGGTCCTCTGGGTGCTGGGAACCCTCAAAATCCTGCAGGGCCTCATGAAGAGAATCCTGGAGCCTTTGGACAGCCTCGATATTCTCTATGTGCATGGAGTCTGGAGCGAGAAGAAGAAAGTCGGAATGACAAAAATGCCTAAGACAAATCAGATGTTTCATATCTACATTGACAACAACTGCATGTTTTGCAGCTGCATCATCTGGTTTTAAACTCAGTAGCTTGTATATGCAAACGTGCAATTTTGCTTCTTAGTGCTTAATGACGCTCCTTAAATAAATGACTATGCATGGCTGGGAGTCTCGGGAGACATAGGAAGAGAGGGAAGTACAGTAGGTATATATAAATATACAGCAGGAGAGGAAAAAAAAGATTCATTTCTTTTGGTATCATGGACCACATACATCCCCCCTGCTAATGAATTCAGATGGCTGCATTACTAGGATATCATTCAGCTGAATGATGGTGGCAGATGGGCTTCATTTCCATAAGAAAGAGCAGTTGGCCCCCTTATGTATAGGCTCTAAAATAAAACCAGTTGAGACTTATTAAAAACTGCTCTCTACGTATAAGTCTACATGTTGGAGGGGAAAAAAGAGAGAAAAAAAACCAGGCTTGTCCTCCGAAGGACAAGCTGACAGCGAGCATTTTAATGGACAAGCACTGGTTTGCTTTCAGCCAATTTCACTGCACTGACATACTGTGTCAGGTCTAATCTGTGTATGCATCATATCCACAATTCATTAACTCACAGATAAAGCAGTGCACGACGCAAATGCGAATTCAATACAGTATTATAATCAAATCTCACAGACTGAGATAAACTCGTCCTACCCTGGTAGTAATACGGAGTAGCGCTAAAGAGAAGGCAAACACGGCTGCTGATTGAAGTGTAAGTGAATGAGATCAGCTCTGCTATGTGTCATGAAAGTTGTGGCGTGAAGTAAGACCATGTATGAACATGTAAATGAGGCAGAAAAAAGGGAAAGTACAAGGCTAATTATGTTCCTAACTGACTGATTAAGTCTCTTTTACCAGTCGCCTTCTGTGTAAATTGCATTTCTATCTTGGGAAATTAACTAGGCTATGTGGACCGCACATGTGTTCCAGCACTCTTCATTTGAAACCTTCATGTTAATGCTGATCTGATCCTCATTAGGCTGCACGATCATGTGTGTGCGCGCGCTCAGATGTGAGAAAGAGAGTGGAAAATAAGCAATATGTTTTTAAATGGGTGCACGCATAAAGCATGAGTGTGTGTGTGTGTGTGTGTGTGTGTGTGTGTGTGTGTGTGTGTGTGTGTGTGTGTGTTTGTTTAAGGAGGCTGGGGCTGGGGGAGGAATGCAAAACTAACTTTGAAGAAACAATTTCCATGTAATCCGTCAGCAGCCTGGCGTCAATCCCGTCGATACTTTGCTAATTACAAAATCAATGGCCATGAATTTCCACAGCTGTCACACCCAGAGGACCACTGGAGCCGAAGCTCGCCGAGACTGTGTTCAAACGAGCCGAAGTTGCCCCCTCGCCCTCCCAGAGCAACCCCTCTGAACCCTAGCCTTCCTCTCTCTCTCACACGTCTTCCTTATACCTTTACCTCCCTGTCTTTCCATCACCTCCCCTCCTATTTATCCCCAACTTTCCCATGGAGTGTTTGTCATCAGGAGACTAAAGCTCTGGGCTCAGCATTTTTCATTTTTTTCAGTCAGGCAGGAGAAAAGACTCCTAACAGGCATTGATTAGCGGGGGACAGGCCCAGCCTCATGAAAAGCAAACTGTCAATACGGGTGCAGCATCTTCACACTGGAACAAACGAGGCCCGTCGCTCCCCGACGCTCATTCCACTCCACTTAACACATTTTATTGACAGCCCCTGTTTTTCTAATGAAATGCTAAATATATCTCCCTCGGCTGTGGCGCGCTGGCAGCTACTGTTATGGAGATGGAGAGAATGAGAGTGCAATGTGACAGTCACACACAAACACACGTGCACATGTATCTGCACACAAATTAAAATATAGCTACACACACAGACACAGACACAAAGTTAAATTAAAAAAAAATCTTGATCTTGACCTTTATGTCCTCTCTTATCGGGGATCTTTCATTGTGGGGGTGATGGTGCCACAAGATACCGATAACCACTCGACATTTTTTATCCCTGTGTTTTATTTCTTTGTCTGTTTAATTAAATGCCAACTGCCAGGCTTTACTTGAGATTTTATATAAAGATGTACCTTCCTGTCTATGTCATTACTGCGGAGAAAATAAAGGCTATTTGGCAAAAGTGACTAATCGGTTTTCGATTACTTGATTACAGTATTTTAATTTACTTTAATTTTATTTCTTTAGCGATAAATCACAGTCGCCTCAAGGTGCTTTAAGTTGGAGGGAAAAGAGCCTCCAGAGAAAACCCCAACAATCAGATGATCCCTGTACAGCAGTTGGCGACAGTGGGAAAGAAAAACTCACTTTTAACAGGAAGAAACCTCTGGCAGAGCCAGGCTCAGGGAGGGGCAGCCATCTGCCGTGACAGGGTGGGGGTAGTAGTCAACGCAAGTATGCCACTGAGCCACTACTATCTCTGGGAGTTTTAAATAGATGATTTTTGGAAAACTTAAACTCTCTGGAAGCCAAATACAATAAACAGAACTTGGTTTAGGATGTAATCCCATCATTTTGACTTGCATTCAGCAACACAATCCTGCTCTGCCTACTTATTGATGCACTATGATGTTTATGAAGATCCAAACCCACTACTCATCCAACGTTTCTATGAATTTGAGCCTACAATATTTGTGCTGTTCACAAACTCATAGATTAGGATTGTGAATTTAAGTCTAACAGGTGAATGGAAGATTACCTGAGTTAGAGAGTGCAATGGCTTTGAGCGTAACAAACTCCTCCTTCTCCATACGCAGCTTCTTGTAGCGTCGGACCAATGGCAAGATGGCAACATGAAGGTCCAGCAGGCCTGAGATCCTCGCCTGCTCCTCATCTACCACGTAGTCCTCCGCATACATTATCTCATCCTCACAGGGCAGTGAGCGAAACACAATGCTCAGCACCAGGATCTCCATCCAGGCACTCTGCAATAGACTCATCTGGTCTGCCAGCGAGAGTGTGGAAAAGCCTGCAGGAGTATAAAGAAAATATATGTCACATTTGAACATTTTCTAGGTACTGCTGAGCCCTCACACAGAACAACCATGTGACATAGTAAGAGGGCAGCCTATTAACCCCCCTGCTCAATTGTTGCCTCTTTCAGTCCTCTGTGTGCTTTATGGGCTATGTACAATTGCTGCGCAATCCTCAAAGAAGTCCGACTTGAAACAGAGACCGACTGCTGTATGCAGTGGCTTTCAGGGAGCAATATAAATCAGTCAGGAGCAGAGGCCTTTGAAACATGAGCCAGGGCTGCCTCAGCCATCAACTCAGTCCTTCTGCAACCCACTGCATAAGCACATGAGACCCTGCTTAGTGAGGACAAATCCAGACTTAACACTGATTATATCGTATCATTGTCAGAGTAAGGACGGGTGAATAGACATTCACTTCTTCTTTACAACAACTTCAAAGTTAATTCTGTCATTTAAAACAGACTAAATTAATGTACTGAAATTCCAACTGAGAAAATAGGAAGGAGAAAAAAAGAAGATCGTGTGGATTTATAATTAGACTTCACCATTTTATAGTTTTCGCATTTTCTAAGAGACTTTTGTGGGATTCCTCCACCCTTTTCATAAAAGGGTAAAGAAAAACCTTTCAAACAGTAATCAAAACACTTCTGAATCAAAAAAAACAACCTCTGTTTGCATCAGAAAGACCATCTGATGATTTTTTTTTCTTTTAAAGGAAGCAAGTGAAAGTACCTTTTATCTATAAAAGATATAGCCTACAGGTTTATAATACTTATATACATAAAACATTTACTACAACAAGAAACTCTAATAGTACATGCCCATGTCACGGTACTTTCTGACCCGTTTTTGCTCATGGCCATTAAATTAAAATGATCAATGCTTTATAAATTGTAGCCCCATAAATGCACAAATTGGGTCATTTCAGCCCACTGCCAGGTGGTTGCTATGCAACATGATGATAATATATCATGTGTAATTCCACTTTTGTGGATATAAATGAGATGTTAATGTTGTGAATTGAAAACAATAGGTGATGATGATTTCATGAGGTATTGTGAATTGTTGTACATTCAAGGTTAAAAAGGTAATTTTAGTCATTTGTAATATGGTTCTCATGGAACCTGAAGGTATCATAACATATCATCCATAACTTAAATTTTGTGGATGTGTTATTGTTGTGAAACTAAAACTATAAAATCCTTTTATAAGTTGCTGCAGCTTCAGAAATGCTAATATCATGTCATTTTAACCTGTTATTAGCTGGTTGCTGGGCATCAGAATATCTGATATAGACAACAACCTTCAGGTGTATCAGATGAGCCTGCGTACCAAGTTTGGTAGCAAAAACATATGGACAGACATACACAGATTTGCGTATCATAGTAAAATGTCTTTTTTCCTGTTCATGCACAATCATTCCCTGTATATGAACATGGTGTCTCACTCTAATCCTGTTCCTGCCTATCACATTGTTCATATTCTTTATTGGCATCAACTTTCAACTCACCTCTTCTGGCTGTGGACTCTGAACTGGTATTTATTGGTTAGTTCATTCACAGGAATTTTGAGCCACCATGATTAAGAAACTGGATCTGTTCTGTAGCTGTGGTGTAGTTCTCCCAACAACATTTACCATCATGTATCACAAGTGTATTAATGTGCTGATTTTCAGTGTGTGAGAATTTGTTTAGAGTTTTGCAACAGGAGAAATCAGGTCCGTACATATACTGAATAACATATTCACTGGGATTGGGATGGAATTATGAAGGGGAATGCTTTAAACGCAGCAATGTTAAGATCCAAAAACAAAGCACACATGCAGGCTTCTTCCTGTGTTGTTCAACCTTTTGAACTTGGTGTGGCAATTCATCCAAATCTCGAGGTCGACCCATCAACTTTCACCTCTAACATTCACACACACCACATCAAACACCTGAAAGGACCTCAATGGCCACAATACCTTTCACTACTCTATGGTGAATAGGAAGGTGATTGGGGGATATCGACCAGGGCCTTGAACTCACCACGCTGCTTACTTAAATCTTGAAACTTGTATGGATCGGAATCGGACAGGTTGACTTAAAAGGGGTCCTCCCGATGTTTCTTATCAAGCAAATAGAGGAACGGCGGGAAGCGAGAGAATGAAACAGAGAGAAAAGAGTGCTGGGGGTGTCATTGATTAGTAGATTGTAATCAGTCCACCAAATGCGAAAGGGTATCGATCCAAGCCTCAGATCTGACAAACAGACATTTGATGGAGGACATCCGGTACATGTTTAGTGGGGGGAAGAGAGGACCACAGGATCACTGAATGTAGATATCAATGCTGTGTCAGGAATTCATGAGTTTACTCCAGATTCCCCAAAGACACTTCTGCAAGAGAAATGAATGGCCTAAATTTGGTGAGGCTTATTTAGAATAGTGAGGCAGGACTAGGGATGGGTACCGGTGTCCGGTGCCATGATGGCACCGGTTCTGACATAAACGGTAGTAACCAGACCGAAAAGCAGCGCACATTTCGGTGCTTTATTTCGGTGCTTTTTTTCCCTGAGCTGTGATACACTTCTAGCCAATCATTTTACGTTTCCGAGGATAGTAGGCGGGGCCAGGTACGTACGTTCTGTTAGAGCAGAGCTACAGATTAAAAATGTCCAAGGCGAAGCGGTCAAAAGTCTGGCTGTACTTCACAGCAAAATATGCAAACTCAGCAGCCTGCAACAAGTGCTTTAAGCTGATACTGTGATACTGTCAAAGGAGGTAACACCTCAAATCCGATGAAACACCTGGCGACGCATAGCGTTTTTTTTTAAAAGCCCAGAAATGCGCCGTATTTGATAGCTTGCTGCGAGACCTCACACCGAGCACATCTACTGCGGGTGGGTTGCCTGTTATGCAACATCCCCCAAAAACAGGAGGAGAGTCCTGGCCCCTAGCCCTGCCAGTGTAGCAGAAATGATGACGGATGATGGTGGCAGCAGCCGTTCTTCTCTGCGTGAGTAGCTAATTTACGTTGAGTAGGCTAACCACGTTATTACATTAATGCATGTAAGGTGAACTAGCAAACATCATCATAGCTACATGCGGCTGTCTTCTTGTTTGATGGCAGATACTCCCTTCACCCTGGCTAAAAAGGCTAAAATGACCAAAGAAAAAGTGGAAAACAGTTAAACATGAGAGGTTTAGGACAAAGTTTGTGTTTTTTCCATTGTTTAAGCACTGCTTCCAGCCAAGAGTGATACCATATATGCCCCATAGCTGCAGAAAAGGCTAACATTGTTATATTTTTTACAAAAGCTGAACATGAGAGGTTTTTGGACCAATTTTGTGTTCTCCATTCTTTAAGCACCGTTTGAGCACCGGCACCGTTTCAAAAGTACCGATTTGGCACCAGTATCGGATAAAACCTAAACGATACCCATCCCTAGGCAGGACAAAATAAGTCTGACAGTTAGAAAAAAGTAGCATAGTTACATACAGAAACAACCCGTTTAAATAACTATAAAGCAAGAACACTTAAGGCTAAAAATCATGCTTATTAGCTCCATTTAATGTAGCATACCTTTAATATACTGCCTCAACATAAAACCACCAATTGTGCAGAATGCCCTCCCTTTGTGATGCCAAAAGCTTGCTTATCATGGGTAACCTGTAGTGTCAGGCATCAGGACATTGGTAACAAATGCTTTGAGTCTTGAGAGCTGCTGGGTGTGGCCTTCGTGAACCTGGGCTGTTTTTGCATGTGGGACAGATGCTCAACTGGACTTTGTAAATAAAGTTTCGAGCTCTTTGTAAAATTCCTCCAGTTGCTCCTGTGCAATTTTGGAACTTGTGACATGTCAAAGTAACATCTGCATGGAGGCCAGGACTAAAGGTTTTCCCAGCAGAACATTGCACTGTGCTTTTCATTTTGTGACTCATTGGTGAAGACATGCATATATTTCCCTTATTTTCCCCCAGCACTCCTGGCCACCTTTTTCTTTTCTCTTTTTTTTAAACACTCAATTTACTGAAGCAATTTAGTGACTTCCTGGTTTCCCTTGGGTTAGCCTGGAGCTGGATGTGCGTCGCCTGGAGGTGGCTGAATTAAGTGTCACTGTGGAGGGTGAATCCCCCTGATGAAATATCAATATTTCACCCTAGTGATTTGATGCCGTTTGACCAAACATGACACAATACTGAGCAAACCAGGCAACGTCAGCATCTCTGTGTTTGCAGTCTCTCTGCATGGAGATGAAGAACATGAACAGCGACGCTGTTCTGCTAAACTACAGGGTTTTAGAGTATTTATGTTTTACTTGTTAGCTGAATAAATCAAAATCCTTAATTTTACATCCTATAGGCTTTATCGCTATGCGTCTTCATAGTGTAGTGACTTAGACATTTGCTTCACAAACAAAAGGTTGCTGGTTCCATTCCAGTTGAGACAGAAATCCCCTTTAGGGTTGCGTCAGAAAAAAAAAACATGGGGAGCTATCAGCTGTGGTGACCCTTGTGAACAAAGAAGCACCCGAAACTAGGTTTAGGTAAAATTATTTTAAACTTAAAGTGATTTCTTTAAATTATTTTAAAGAAATCTAGACTATTGGAAAATGCCTAAAAGACACTTTGAATAAAAAAATGTCAGTGCAAGAGTGCAAATTACTACTTATAGGGCTCAATGAAGCCTAATTTTTGGAGGTTACAGTTCACTTTACTTCAACTCAATTTTATTTATATAGTGGAAAAAAACCATCATCTCAAGGCGCTTTATGTAGGAAGACCCTACAATAATTCATCAAAAACCCAACAATCAGACAAAGTGCTATGAGCAAGCTCTTGGCGACAGTGGGAAAGAAAAAAAACAACCTTTTAACAAGAAGAAACCTCCGACAGAACCAGGGTCAGGGAGAGGCAGCCGTCTGTCATGACTGTTTGGGGGCGAGGGGAGGGAGACACGACAAAAGATATTATTAATCTCTGGCTGTTTTCCAAAGCATAAGTAATAATTAGATGCAGAGTGGTGTATAAACACATAGTAAGTGAAAAAATGTGAGTGAAGAAGAAACAGCAGCCTACAGCATAACTATGGGAGGATATAGGGTCACCTGATCCACCTCTAACAAATGCTTTATCAAAAAGGAAAATTATGACACTAATCTATAGAATCTAATCTAATCTATAGTATAGAGGGTCGCTGTAAAAAAACTGTAAAAAAAAGACTGAATACATGTAAATAGAGGGCTACTCAAATACCCATAAATGCCTAAAACTCAGAAGTTACTGCTAACTCTTTTAAGCTAAGTTTTGCTAACGAGGCCATTTTTCACCAAAGTATGTCTTTTACCTCTTCACTCTGTGCATTATTGCCAAAATTAGGAACACCCTGTCTCAGATACTAGAAGAACTAGTCCAAACATTTTTCAATTCCAGGCTGAACTCCTTGTTACAAAAATGCCACAGCAAGTATACCAACAGGGACTGGAAAGAGACACATTCTCTACTTTTATAACTAAGCTTGACAATTTTCTTTTTGATAATTAAACTATCTCAGTGACCCTGAAAAAAGCATTTATCTGCCACTACTGCATGCCATTAAATTTGAATTCTCTCTCCTCCAGCTTGTGCTTTGTACTCTCTCTTTGCACCTCTCTGCACAAGCTACACATTTATGATCTGTAGTTACGAGCCCAACTAACCTGCTCAGTGTTTATAGTGTGTTATTGCTCTGCGCTCATCTCTTCTCTCGCCACTCCCCACAGCTGACTGAGGCAGATGGCTGCCCCTCCCCGTCCCCCTAGTTCTGTCTGAGGTTTCTTCCTGTTAAAAGGGAGTCTTTTTCTTCCCATTGCCAAGTGCATGGCTACAGGGAATAGTAAGGTTTGTAACATTGCAAAATTTTGATCCAACTATGTAAACTGCTGTTTTTTTTAGTGATCAAATACATTTTAATGCTAATAGTTACAAAAAGATTTACTACGCTGACAAAATGTAATCAAAATGAAATTTTTTAGCCATAAAGAAAGAGACAGTAAGTTATATAACAAAATGTCCCTATTTATTTGAGCATTAAAATAAATAGGGACTGTTTTTTGCTAACTTTAAAATCAAAATCAGAAGTATTTTTGTTGCTTTTACATCTATCACACTGTTCACTGTTTTAAAACCATGTTGTGCTCTGCAAACTGTGGGGCAGCTTTTGTAGTAATGCATTGACCTGCAGGGGGAGGCTGTTGTTGTTGTTGTTGTTGTTGTTGTTGTGCGTGTGTGTGTGTGTGTGTGTGTGTGGGTGGAGAGGGGTGTTGCCGTTTCACCAAACACATTACAATACTGTAACACTGTAAAAACCCATATTTAGCCAATGTAGCATGTTAGTCAGCAATATGTCTATTTCTTTAAAGGTCCCCAGGTCCCCAAAAAAAGAACTGTTTGGCAGGGTTCTGGTAATGCAACAAAAAAATACAGGTGCGTGTAAGATAACTGAGGCCCTGCTCAGTACAGTGAGGAGACTGAGTGGTTGGCAGTGAAGCTTGAAGCTGTCATTGAGAGCGAGGTCTAAAACAGACAGCAGTTCACTCTCTATTCATTTAGTATCATTACAGGCCTCCTAAGAGCCCTAATGGGCCTAATAAAAAGACAGAGGTAATAATGAGACTTGAGGGCCCTATATGAGCAGGAGGAGTAGGAGAGGGAGAGCCAGGGGAACAGGAGAACAAGGAAGCCAGAGAGTGTGTGTGAAAGATATTATGGCAGAGGGTGCGCGGGACAGAAACAGAGAAAAAGAAAGGAAAAAGAACGAGCATTAGATAAAGTGAATAGAGGGCGCTGTACGCTTTTGACTTGAATGTAGTCTACGCTTTGTGAGGTGGTCTGTGTGTGTGTGGTTACAAATCAAGGGCCACAATAACATGTCTCCTATCATGTTCTTGAAGCCAAAATGTGTGTTTTTGTTTTATTTTTTAAAAACTTCAATATTTTTAATTGGCTCCTTTGCACACAAAAAAACCTAAACCAAACTAAACTGTGAGGATTAAAAATTCATCAAATTACTTCTTTCCAGCTGTAAAACACAAATATTTAAGCCTTCACAATGAACACGTGTACCACAATACCTAAGGAGTATTACATGTTTCTTCCCAGCTCTCCACATGTGGATGCTGAAGGACTTTCACATTAATGGAGCGATCTGCGCTAATGACTCCTATTACCTCATCGTTAAGGCCATTTGCGCAGTGGGCTATGAGTGTAATGGAGGGAGTGGACTGTTAAACTGTAGGGACCCCTTTTGTCTTAATCGTTACTTGGTGACACTTTGACCCAGTGGCCGCGGGTAAAATGTCTCCAGAGTGTCACGTGCTGCCTTTAATAACTCTGACAGATCTGGATTTAGATCCTCACACCATACAAGATCAATACTTTTTTATTTATATTTATATATATATGTATATATATAAAAAAATGTAATGAGAATAAGGCAGTGGAAAAACATTACAGTAAAATTCATTACAGGCCCCATGGGGCTCCATTAAATTGAGGAATTTGACTGTAGTTACCCTATTTGGCTCTTTTATGAAAAATACACCTGAATTAGATTTTTTCCCTTGTTCACAAGATGTTGGATGGAAAAGAGGTCAGGAGTAAAAAAACAAAAAAAACAAAACCCAAAAACTGTGCATTTGGGTCAGGGAAGCTCCTTTTGTTCCTGTTAACGCTTGTTTCTCGATGTAAACTTGAGAGTGGTGAGACAGCATGTCTCAAACCCCAGCAACCCTCCATTGGCTAATCGTTTAATAAGGCTTCTCTTTTCCTAAACATTCATGTAAAGTTCAAAGGGCTGGTTTGGGCTCAGCTCATTTTGGCCCACAGTCCAAACAGATGATGTAAGCTTTCCCCAACAGGTAACTTCCTTCATGTTACTCCACTATGCAATCGATGCTGTTTTCAGATGGTTGCCCACTTGGCTGACTGTGGATGAAGTGGCTAGGTGCCCCACTAGTGGAACACAGCATACATTTGAGAATCACTGGTCTACAGCAAATTGACACATAATGTGGAGGAGTTGTCTCCTAATGTCATTCTCCATTCCTGAACTTTTCTTACTGCTAAGGCCTCAATCACACGAGCCTGTCAACGACCATCTGGCAAACAAAGGTCATAAGGTTGTCAGGTAAGGTCCCTAGTTAGTTGCCAGGGTTGTCAGTAGTTTGCATGGAAGTACTGCAAATACTTGCAGACATCTCTCTGAGCTTTAGTTAAACTTAAAAAAGTACAACGCAAACCGGAAATAAAAAATATTTACCATTAGAGTAAATTTTCCTGCATGAAAATTTTATGTTTGTGCATTCGTAGATGAGAATTTGTTTGTGTGTGTAAAAAAGATTTGTGTTTGTAAAAATATTTACACAAGTTACAGTTTTTTTTGTTAAGGTCTGCTTACAGATACAAAACAAAAAACTATGTGTAAAGCTCTGCGTTCAAGTTTCCTGGCTGTGTGTGAGTTTCAACATACAAGTACGAATTTTGACCCGTTTTTTCTTCCTTTCAGCTGATTGGTCAATGTCATCTCAATCACAAATTTAACAATCCAATCAGAGAACAGATGGGTTTGGCTGTTGGAGTGGCGCTTTCCATATAAAAGTTTCAGATATTTTGGTTTACAAGGTTACAAAACTCAGTTCACAACTACGCATTTGATTTACAAGTACAAAATATTTATGACCACAATTTGAGCCCATACATTCCTGATATCTTTGCTGCTTGGCATTACATTAACACACATCTGAATACCGCAGACCAGCAAACTGCCAAAACCTCAGTTTTCACAGAGGTGCTCACCCTCGCTGATGATCAATTAATTAACTTGATTAGTAGCAGCTTGCTGCCACTTATCTTTCTATTTCCTACAGAAGCAGTAAGGATGTACTTTGTTTACACACTTCTACATCTTTTAGTTTTTGTCAAATAAATAATGACACAGGTTACATGTCATGTGCATTTCCTTTGAGGCTTTATTTACTTAATTTTAAACAGATAATTTTTATTATGTCCTGATATGTAAAGCCACAAAATTAAAAGAGGATGTACTTTCTTTTTCCCATAACCGTATTTGCCATCGTCCTATAACTACTCTGGGCCACTGCTCAGCAAACGATTCATAGTCTTGCTTTAAGTGTGGACGATGAGTCAGTAAATGGGACAAATAGGACAGCACTGTGCCAGCCCAAAAGGAGACAGAGAGAAAAAAACTCCATTGTTTTGGCAAAAAATCATTTTTTATTTACTCTGAATAAATTCATTTTTGTTTTTACGACTAATTAATTGTGTTTAAGCAAGCATGAGACCTTTTTTAGTTCCTTACTCTGACGTAAGGATTTGCTTTTTTTGTTATCACCTTGAAATAAATGCACAACAAAAGACAACTGAAGATAAAATTTGTGTCCTGACTGCTGCCATTTATTTTAATCAATTAGGAACCCCTTTAAGAAATGCATCAGTGAAGAATATTACTAGCTTTAATTGAATAATAATTGAATTGACAACACGTGTGTCTTTTACATGCTTTATTTAACCAGATCAATGGCTTGCATATACTTTGAAACCAGCCAGTGCTCCTTATGAACACGCGGAGGTCCAAAGTATCTCCTTCAGCCGATAAAGATGAGAAGAACGGAAGATCTAAGAACATTTGCATAGCAAGTCTTATTTAAGAATTCATCAACAAGGAGAAGGGAAATCCATCAGTATTTCCCTAAATAAATCAATTTCACCACAGGCCCTGTGTAGTCTCCTTAAGTAAGTAAGAGGATTGCTTTCTTTAAGTCTGGGATTGAAATGGAATACATTGACATAGGGGCGGGTCCCCCCCACAGACTCTCCCACCCCACTCCACCCCACCCCAGTCAAATCAAAGGTTTCAGCTGCTCTTTATTGATTAGATTTTAGAATATGGGACTAGCTTCTCCCTTAGGTGCAGATGAGTAGCAGATGTTAATTATCCTGTGTGTGTGCATGCGTATGAACGGGAGGGGGTGGCGGGTTATGTACAGCAGTCGGTGAAGTACTCCAGTAATCTCACACTGTAACATTTGAGCAAATCAAAGAGCAAATGGGAGCAGTTTCTCCTCCGCTTTACTAACTGCACAAGACCACACGTGAACCTTTTTTTTTTTTTTTTTAGCAACTTAATAGATGGCCTGTATAAAAAGCACCTATGTCTGAAATTTCACATTAAGACAAGTGTTTGGAAAGCCAGAGCCCTGATGACAGGTTCAGTCAAGAGCAGTCACATGTTTCTACCTGGGATATGTTTGGCCCAGCCAATGATGACCACCAGCTCGCGGTCAGCCAAGTCACAAAGCGTTGTCAGAGCCTTGATGTCTCCGTCCGGCATGGTGGGGTCAGGCATGGCATAGATCTTCTCTGGCTCCACCACCAGCAAATGAGAGACGATCTTTGTCACTAAGAGGGGGAAGAGACAGAGAGAGAGATAGAGAGAAGGACGGAGGGCGTGAAGGAATATAAATGTACTGTGGTGTGCGACAGTTTTAGGCAACAGTGTTTGCCTAAAATATGATCATATTGTGCCACATCAATCTCATCTTTGGATGTAGATAACAATGCTCTCGCCATATTCCTCAAGGGGATTCATTTCACAGCTTTATGTCCCATCATATTAACTAATAAAGTTAATGCTTTTTGTAATGCTCAGGTAATACACACATTGTTACTGAGTGAGATTTTAAATGAAAAAAAGAAAAAAGCAACAAAAAAGCAACTCACGTGGTTTTTTGGCTGGAGGGGGGAGGGTGAGGCCGAGGTAGGCGCCGTTTTCGGCATCCAACCGCCGCTTGTACTTCTGACGCCCCCCTCTCACTCGATCCAGACGCACACCTGCAAAGAAAAATAATTAAAAATATCACGTATGCATAAGATAAACCAAAGCCACTCTGACGAATCCACAAAACGTAATGATTACGTAGCAAAATAAAATAAAAGGGAACTTTTCACTTGTTATGTTTGGAAGTAGGCGTTGCTGCTGACTTTCTCACTTTCTTTTTATATGCTTAATTTTTGAAAGTTACATTCAGTTATAACGACCTATTTTATGGCATCGTATTTGCTACAGCTTATTATAAAACTGTAGCCTATTTATTGGGGGGGAAACTTGACCTATTTTGCTGTGTCATCAGACTCTCACGAGCATTTCAGGGTTTTTAATTTTCTACCCTGTATATGACAAATACTATATAACCATTCTTCATATAATATACAGTACAAAAATTAGGATAACAGCATTTTTCTGTCATTTATCTACATAAACAGTTACATTCCTTTATTTTTAACCTTTCAACCATCAAGCAGGACTTCTGAGTGGAAGTTTAAGCATTCACATGCAGGATTATCTTCAAAGCCATCACAGAGGATGCGGGCTGGATGCACCTTGTCTCCTGAATTGATACGTTTGCATTAAAAGTTGTTTGAGCACTGAGGGAGAGCAAACAGATTTTACATGGTCAAGTGGAATTAAGTCGTGTGAGATTTCCCAGTGACTCATATAAATTCCTTTGATTCCCCTGGAAACAAAAGAATCCGATTAGGATGGTCTTTCAATTTCCTGACACCGACTATCCACTAACCTAATTACCCACCGTGCCCAGAGGGAGCTCATTCTTCCCAGCAAACACAGTGAGATCATTTTATGCCTGGCAGATTGAAGCTAAATCGAGAGCCCCTCTCCTAACACAGCTTTCCATTTGTACGCCTTAAAGTAATCAATAAGGCTTGCAAATAGACTTCTTGTTCTTTGAACACATGTGGATGCGGTTTTAATTAGTCAGTTAGGCAGGCAGGAGCTGGGTTTGCGATAGATGGAGCTTTAGTGGTTGTTTTTAGCATTACTCTTGGTTAAGTTAAATTTAAAATGATAAATTGGGCTTCAGGAAACAGTGTGCATGTACTCCAGATATTAAATCAGTTCAGGAGCCTCTCTCTCTCTATTTAATGGTACACAGAGGCCTAATAAAGGGTTATGCAGTTAGTTAAGCCTTTCACAATAATAAGCTTGTTTAATGCATAAATATATTAAGAAGGTACCAAAACCGAATTCATGCAGCATGTTCTTGTAAGGCTAACTGACAGTGAATTGTTGCTGCTTTTGCCCCTAACATTATCAAGACACACACACACTGACACACACACACACACCAGTTTCCCTGCCGTGGGCTGCTAGGTCATGTAGCTACAACAAGCGACAAGTGACCAAACAGCCAGAGTTAGAATTCCAAGATCCGCGGGGGCTGTTTGAACTCGAACATCCAACTGGCCCATAATTAATAGACGCTGACAAGAATTAAGAGCTCAGCGCTAACCAGTTTCAGTTTACAGCTTAGCGGCGCTCCAAACAGCAGAGACCCGAGGCAGGAGGGCAGGGACAACGACAAGGGAAAAAAACAAGGGTTAGATAAGGCTGAAGAGTGGGAGGGTTGGAAAATCAAACAGAACAATCTGCTGTGCTTGGATGAATATATCTGTTTTCTGATGGTTTCTTCTTTCTCAATTTGTACATCCTCTCTCTGTCGGCCCTGCCTGTCCCAATGACCACCTGATCTCACCAGTGCGGGATTATCTCCTCCCCATGTGATATGGAACAGTACTGAGAATATGACCACAACAAGACAGCTGAATGAGGCCCCTGGAAGAGGGCCGGAGAGGGTGCGAGGGGGGCAGTGTGTGTCATCGTCAGCACCGCATTCCTAACCTCAGGCCCAAAACCACATCGGCCTCCGCGCTTCAAGACAATGCGGGTCCAGACGAGAGCCTCTGACATGGGTTGGGGGCGGCGGGGGCCAGGCGGGTCCACAGATCATCTTAAAGGCATCCAGATCCTTTTTTATGGTTGCTGGCCTTTCATAAAGTGTGACAGGCAAAGTATGGATGCATGGGTGAGGTTATGGGGTAAAAGAAATGTGTGTGCTGGATAATATGAATTCACATACTACAGCACGCTCATAACTTTGTGCTGACTGCGAGAAAGACGGGCTGAGATACTTGGCTGAAAGTCTATTCTTGCTATGTGAGTGTGTTTGTGTGCGTGCACATGTGTGTGGCAAGACGATGAGGCATATTTACATTGGAGCAATCTTTACAGCCACCTGATCTGTTTTGCTTTCACATACACAACATTTATTGACTTGTTAAAACGTTAAGGCAAATTTCTTATTAAAGTGACAGTGTTTCGCTTCATGCGCTGGCCGCGGGTGCGCCGGGTGTGTCCTGCGGATTATTTTGCTATGCGTTTATTATTTGCACATTAAATCGACAGATATCTATTTCACCATAGCAGCTGCCAAAATATTCATTTTATGCCCACAATGAAAAAAATGACAAAAAAACGGCCCTTAAGAATACATAATAACATTTTTAAAGTCCACCTTAAAACACAAACATCAAAATGAAATCTGAGTTAAGTATGTGATTAAATTTTCGGCCTAAAGCCCCCACCCAAATTGTCTAAATCCACATTCTTCGCAATGTGGTCAGAAACATCGGTCTATATGCTGAAAAACACCCACATCAGCAGTGTCTTCAATGTAAAACTGAAGCCAGAAAAACAAAAATACACAAAGGAAGACAGAAGGTTGAGCAAAAACAAAAAAAAGTGTCCAAAAAAACCATTCATGATATAAATGAGATTCATTCTTCTGGTACAAAAAGATGCTCTACAGAGCAGCTGTCATCACTGAAAGGTGCATGTGTCTCATATCGAGACTGTGTGTTACTATGTGAACATGTGCTCGTGTGTACATGCGTGTTTAAGCTTCTCACTCTCAACTATTTTCAGCCTTTCACCTGTCAGAGGCGCTTCTTTCGAGAGAATGTGTCAGAATTGGCTGGCTGGCTAACGCTGCCAAAGGGAGATTAGGAGCTCCCTATTTTAGCTGGGAAAAATCAGAGGGATGCGGCGTGCAGCCCCCTCCGACGCAGCCTGCTCACCCTTTGCAAAGCGCAGCCGCTCTGCCCTTCCAGGGCTGCCTCTCAACATCTGATCTGGAAAGTCAGAAAGAGCTACAGTAAAGGCTGTCATCGGGTTTTTTTCTTAAGTCTGGGTGGGCTGAAAATAAGAAGGGAAAGGCGAAGAAAAGACGACACAAAAAGTTGAAGGGAACTGGATTGGGTTGGGTATTAACATGGCGCACCATCTGCTGCAACCCCCTCCCGGTGGCCTGGCAATGCTGGCACTGCTTAACCGTAACTGCCATGGCACTTGTATCACTCTTTATCATGTTTTACACTTACATAAATCTGAGCCAGCGTGTCCACAAAGGGCTATTATTTCGTCTCGCAGTGCCGCCCTAACCACAGATGCAGCTCTAATAAAAAACATCTGCAGAGCTCGAGAAGGGCCGAGATCATTCATGAAGTTGAAGCTGGTGTAGTGGACAAAATAAAATGTTTTTAAAAAGCTAGAACGGTGTCAGTGACAAGCATGGGACCTCAAGGAGCGATTCTGAGCCCCTTGTCAGGGGTGATATACATTTTAACATGTGTGTCGGGAAGCGAGTACATGTATAGAAGGGTTGTTATGAGGTCAGCGCTTCGCTAAATCCTTTTCTTCGGAGGAACACGTGTTAGCCTCCGTGTCTGATCTATCACCTGCCAGACAGTGAGGACAGGCCAGTGCAGAGCCTCTGGGTGGGCGCTTACTTTCAGCTGCATTCTGCCAGCTACTCTGACACCCTAAAAAGCAAACAAGCCCCCACACATGTGCTGTTAGACAAGTTTACGGTACAAGAAAAAACAAGTGGCAAGAAGGGAGGGGTCCTTCTCACTTATAGTTTAAGTACTTCGAATGGTGCAGACCAACACATGCTAAAAATTCTGGTTCTGAAGACGCCCACAGAGTATAGACTTTGGGTATATCTTTATTATGGTGATGTAATCTTAGCATATAGATTGGTTTCTGATTTAAGCCTATTGATTTGGAAGGGACCTGACAGTCTGTGATATTGGATATGGCTTTACTAATCTTTTGTGTATGTGGCCGGAGGAAAATAAGGCTGTAACATTACCCTGGTAGCCACGTTCGCTCAGGAAAGACTGCTGATCCCTATCTGTGGTTAGGAGAGGGCGAAACAGCGGTGTAGGTTGCCAAAATAGTCTGGCAGCTTGTGTTCATCCACCACATTACAGCGATGTCAGAAAATCCCAGCATGCAAAGAATAAACCACAGAAACACCGAGCTAACATCACTGAACTAGAACCCACCAGTAGTGACTAAAAGACCAAACTGTAAGCGCCTTTTATGCTCAGACCTGCTTCTTCCAGGACAGACACTCAGTGGGTATAAGGCGATATGCTTCTGTTCCAGTGGGACTTGGTTTTTGAACACGATAATTTGTTAACATGATGATCGGACACCTGTTCAAGGACCAACATAGATACCCATGCTTACTGGCACAAAAAGAAAAAAAGAATCCATCTCTCTTCTTCAGCAGGATGTGACTCAAAGCGGAAATTGAAAAATGCACACGCGGTAGATTCTTGCATCATTTAACACCGTACAGTAATGCTATGGGATATTAGCGCCGCTATTAGCTGGGGGCACTGACTCCTGGCAGTTGTGACTGACACCATACCTTCCGTGAGTTGTAATTACGTGAAAGTTTTTCCACTGACCTGTGACCTTTCATCAGTCTCAGCTGTACATTTGAGGGGTCAGTGAATGAGGCTTCCTCGAACAGCTGCCCTTGGCTGCCGTCCACCCGGCTCATCCAGGTGCTCTGCTTTGACAAAGCAGTAAAGCCGAACCAGGAGAGAGGCCTGTCATCTATATTATTTATTCGATTTTCTTGGAAAAATAATAATCTGTTACATCTTAAACAGACAGCTTAGCTCAACATACCCTTAAGCATAATCCATAAATTCCCTTTGCATTATGTTGGCACTGGCCACAGCTAGAATACCTGATTTATTTAGACCCCTATCACACCTGAAGCCACCAAACCAAGTTCGAAGAAGTAAAGTCAGCTGATTAGTGGCAGGTGGCGCACAGCAGAAGGGTTTTCCCCACCCACTAATGGGGCTCAAAATCCCTGGCAGCTACCCTTTAAAAGTCAGGATGGCACGACTGGCACGAGGAAGAGAAATATTGGAAACTTCTAGAGCAACTCATCACAATATATAACTCTCACAGCACCCCGAGGGAGGCGTTTTTTAGGAAGCCACTGCCAACGTGAGGGAAATTTGCAATGGGAACAAATGAATAACTTATGAAACTTACAATATCCAGTTTATGTATTTATCAATGTTTACCTGTTAATAGCTGAAGATTATAATAGTTAAAATAGAAACGTATCTGGAAACATTTTATTAATTAAAAAGTTAAAATGGTTTCATTTCAAAGGAAAGAAGTAAAAAAAACACAAGCCTGCTTAATATTGACAAGGATTGCTACGAAAAATGAAATTTGCTCAAATGTGTAAACCTTCAACATAAAACCATTTTTCTGTTTGGACACCACAATCATGAGTTTACACCTAAAAAATCTGTTTTTAAGCTGGAAAAGCTTTCAGTTCATCCACATCAGAGAGTCAGTCAGCTATTTTTTTATGTCAAAGATCAAGGTTTACTGCGATCTCACAAAACATATTTGGGCCAAACTGATTAGGTCTGGCTTGGATATGGATATAAAACACAAGTTAACTGGTTTCTGGTTTCTCTGTAATTATTGTATTTAGGTCTGGACTGTGGAGGCATCACTACAATTGTGGGTGTCTTCAAAATATCCCTTCAGTAGACGCTCAAACATTCGTCTTTGTTGGTTTAAAAGATTTGCGTTTCAAATCTGAGTCTGGATAATTGTGAGGATAATAGAAACCTTCTTTATTAAGCGAATACTTTAACACTACGCTTCCTTATTCTTTTCAGTGTATCCATCTCCTGTTTGTGGAATGTGCTGTTGTCTTTAAGTCCTCTGGATTCATTCCACGCTGCATTAGTTATTATTAATCTCTGGCTTTCTTCCACAGTGTATCTTTTGTCCTGTCTCCCTCCCCTTAACTCAAACCAGTTGCAGCGGAGTCCGCAGGTTTCTAACCATTGAAAGGGAGTTTTTCCTCCCTGTCACCGACTGCTTGCTCATAGGGAGACGTCTGATTGTTGGGATTTTATCTGTATTATTGTAGGATCTTTATTTTACGGTAAAGCGTCTTGAGGTGACAGTTGTTGTGATTTGGTGCTATGTAAATAAAATAGAATAGAACTGAATTGAATCTATGAAATAATCCTTGCTAGTGTTTCCTAGATTTTACCCACAATGTCACTCTGCTGCTTGCAGTTCAGAGTCTGCATTTGTGCCTTCTGTTATTAGTCCTCCGTGTTTGAACCTGTTGATGATATAACTAACCTTGCAGGATAATAGAGTGTTAAACACCATTTAAGTTAACATTTTAAGAAATTACACAATGTAATTGTTCCTTGTCGGTGACCAGCCCTTGGTCACTTGTTGCAGGGTGATCTCATAGCATAAAGTGAGGCTAGCCGCTGTCCCCTCCCCCCTACTGGTTCACTGATCAAAGTCCCCCTTAAATCTGTAAGAGTCCACGCCACTGCAGTATGCCATGATTAAGTGTCCTTTTTACTCTTAATTGAACACCATCACTTTTAGAAAATCGCCTACTGTGCCACATATTGCGGTGGCTGTGACGCTGCGCCTCGCACACACACTGGCCGGCTTAGCCTGGCTCTCCGCTGACAATACCCCACAGTTTTTCCTTTAAGCATGCACTAATAGTTTCAGCTTTATTTCTGAAGCAAATGTGTTGCTATTTTTTTCTTCTTCTGGCCAAGAGTCAAAGGCTCAGTGTGAGATATTTTGGCCAAGATTAAGACATAAAAAATGGCTGCATGTATAAATAGTAGCGTTATGCCAAACAGAACGGACGGCCCCTCTGTCTGAGAGGAACAAACGCAGCTACGTCACAGTGAAGCTGGGTCAGTGAAAGTGAACTAAAAGAGAGACACGCAGTCTTGTGTTACTGGGACAAATTGCAGTCAACTTGTGCAGGCTGCTATTACCAGATGTGTACAAAACTATATGGCCATGGTTTTATTTTTAGGAAACAGTTGTTTTTCTCTATGTGGAGCTTATAAATAAATTTATAAATCGTATGTTTCTTTAATTTAGGATTCAGTGTGGACTATGAAACACATACACACACATTAATGCTATCAGAGCACATATTACGTCCTAATAAAATGTACGATGCAGTCATTCCTCTAATCAATTACACTTAATCTTAATGTTGGTAGAAATAAAGAAATCCTAATGTGTGAATGAAATATTTTAAAAATTCCTTTGCTTCTTTTTCTCTAAATCTTTATTTTCTTATATCTTTTATGCCATCAACACCTATGGAAAGCCTACACTTCTGCCTTTTCCAACTATTTATTTATAAGTGACTTATGTATGTATGTATGTATGTATATATATGTATATATTGTACTATTCTTAGTTAGCGTATTGTCTGTCTTGTCTTAATGTTGGTTTAAAATGGAGCACTGTAACAAAAAATAATTTCCCCCAGGGATCAATAAAGTATTCTGATTCTGATTCTGATTATTTCAGCACATTATTCAATTAATTTACTGTTACTGTCAGTGTGCATTTATTGTCCTATACAGCGTTCGTACCACAGTTGCTCAAAAATTATTCTTTGTTTCAGTATAAGACAAAGAAATGTAATTAAAATAGGCTGTATTTCAGCAATTTGAGATTTTGTTTTTTCTCATGGACATCTGTCCAGAAATGTTCACTGAAGTCCAAGCTCAGCACAAGCCCTCTGCGTATAAATAGCATGATTTAGACTTTTCATAGACTTTGCATTGGTGTAGGATAGTTCTTCTCGCTCTGCAAACTGAAAAGATAAAAAAAATGCTCTTCCCGTGGAAAGAAAAAAGAAAAAAAGAAAATCTATCGGCTAGATTTTCCCTCTGTACTCCCAGAGGACTCACACTGGAGGAAAAACAACACGTGCAGGAAGTGAGGTGGGATATTCGGAAAGCATTTAGTGGATCAATACGGCAGGCAAGAGAGGGGAAGGGAGACAGACAGACAGACAGACAGACAGACAGAGTGGGAGATGGAGAGAGAGACACCCAGAGCCCAGGGGAGAGGGAAGTCTTGGGGGAACAGCCTGTGCTTTTTAAGAGTACTGTTACACATCTCAGTCGGTCTTGGTAAGAATATCCAGCTCAGCAGCTTTTTCCACCCGGCTGAGTTAAACACTCAGAGGCTCGGCAGTGTGAGGAGAAGTAAGTAAGGCTTGTGGGTGATGTCACCGGTGTCTCCCTGAGGCCACAGCTGGCTTTAATATCACTGACCATCCTCTAGACCGGAGTGACCATCACAGATCCACAACCATTGAAAAACAGACAGCTTACTCTAACATATAGGCAAACCTCCTGATTTCAGCTTGATCATAAAATCTTTACACCATCTCATATATTTTAAAATATAGAATCACAAGACAATTTGGTGCCATAGAGGAGAGTCTAAAGTTTATATACTAATAAACAGAGAAAGCTGCCTAAGAAGCATATGATCTTTAGGATTTTGATGTGACAGTTAATTAATCTAGACAGATGCTATTAGCACCAAGGTGTCAATAGCCAACAATGCTATTTGCACCAGTGGGTGGAAAAGTTAATGTGGCTATTTACACCAGGGAGTATATAGCATGGCATATACGGCATCACAGAGACAAGCACCGGGGTGTCCGTAGCCAAAAGTGTTACTTGAACCCAAGCACTCACTGCCAGAAAGGCGTTCTAACACCTCAACTATATTGTGTGTGTGTGTATATATATATATATATATATATAACAGTTCTGTAACTGTAACTTCGGTCGTTGCTGTGCTTTTTTTGGAAGTCGAATTTCCCAGAGGAACCCACCTGAGGGATTAATAAAGTTCTATCTTATCTTATCTTATAAAGAGCTAGTTTTGTTACCCAAGCTTAGCCACAGTGTGACTGAAATTAAGTCTAAAAATTACATGTGTGTGGTTTTATAAGGGACACAGACTCCAGACAAAAGTCTTTAAAGCATTCATCCACCGCAGCCCTCGTCACTCTGCGAACTGTGAACTCAACTGCTTCACACTGCTTCCTATGTGATATACAACCATGGATACAACAGTACTTAGATTTTTTCGTAGTGCTGAGGAGCAGCACTGAACAGAGACCCCAAATAATGCAGCTTTGCACAAGGGGCAGAGTAAAAATAAAAGGATAAAGCAAACACACACTCACATATATATATGTTGTGTGAGCTTGTGTGAAAAACCAGTACTCACCCTCTTTTAGCATGCCAACTTTAAGACATTTCATAAAGCGGCAGGCCTGGCAAGACTTTCGTCTCCTTTTGGTGATCTCACACTCATTGGTAGCCGGACAGCTGTACTCGATATTCCCTGGAAAAGGATTGGAAAAAAAGGACTCCATTATTCTGTGTGCTTAAAAGATATACATCAGCAATTAGGAATAATTTGTTTTGGAATTATTGCGCTGGCAGGAAGATCAAATCACACCAGGCGCGGAGTGAGAACACTGCAAAATACACAACACGTGTGTGCACATGTGTGCCTGTGAACGCACACACACCTGTCCCAAGGTGACCCCGTGTGACACTCCTGAAGGAGAGGAGGGTTTAGTGGCATTTTGATGGGGCATGTAAAAAGCACCTACCCGCCCCGCAGTCACACTCAAATTTTGATTCACAGATAAATTAGCTTCATTAATGCAG